>NC_135785.1:169646044-170251044 GCF_051106095.1 Pogona vitticeps
GCGTTATAAATAATTCTGACACCGGAACACAAACTAGCCTTATTTTAACAAGGAAGGAACTATATACATTTCAGAAGATATCTGTTAAAAACAAGCCTAAGTAATCCTTCATTCTTTAGTCAAAATCTCAAATGTTTGTGCAAGGTAAAATGTCCTCCCACACCAAAGCCATAAAACTAAATAAATACAACCAACAATTATCCAAACACATATCAGTACAGTGGGGTCTCTACTTAAGAACTTAATCCGTATTGGAAGGTGGTTCTCAAGTTGAAAAGTTCTTATGTTGAATCTGCATTTCCCATAGGAATGCATTGAAAACCATTTAATCCGTATCTGCTCTTTTCCGTCCATAGAAACTACAGTGGAACCTCTACTTAAGAACTTAATCCGTTTTGGAATGGTGTTCTTAAGCTGAAACGTTCTTAAGTTGAAGCAAAATTTCCCATAGGAATGGACTGAAAACCAATTAATCCGTTCTGGCTGTTTTTTTTGTTATGTAGAGGTGCGTTCGTACATTGAAGCATTAGTTCCCATAGGAACTAATGCAAAGCTGGTTAATACGTACTCTACCACTAGGGGGAGAATTTTTTTTAACCTAAGATGACCTAAGGTTAAAAAAAGAGCAGGAAAGTTTTTTTTTTCCTGTTCTTATCTTGGATTTCTGTTCTCAAGTAGAAGCAAAATTTAGCAAATGGAGCTGTTCTTAAGTTGGATTGTTCTTAAGTAGAGACGTTCTTAAGTAGAGACCCCACTGTAATGTATTCTTGAAGGCTTTCATGGCCGGGCCCCGATGGTTGTTGTAGGTTTTTTGGGCCGTTTCAGGCCAAACAGCCCGAAAAACCTACAACAACCAAAGTATCAGTAATCTTTACTCATAAAACAGAGCTCTTCTAAACATTGTATTTCATCCATATTATTTAATTCTTATTCAGTGACACTGAAAATATACTACATTAAATTGGCAGATTTACAGTTATGATGCCTACTCTCTTTCATTTACATCTACTTCAAGGATTCTGCCATTTCAGCAATCTTCATCTGAATGTCAAAATTCTGCACCACTTTCAAATATATCTGCAGATGTTTAAAAAGGTTTCAGTCTAAACCCGCAATGCTTGAGTCCCAGCCCTTGCCGAAAAAAGCTAAGAAAAAATTAATTAGGTTGTGGACGATGTCATAGCTGTCAGTTTGATAACACATAAAGCTGCCCGAAACCCCTTATCTTCAGAGTTTGGTATCAAACATATATGTCTTTAATTGGACAAATGCACCAGGTATCAGCAGTATAACATTTTACCATTTTCTTCTACCTTTATGCAAAATCAAGCCAGCATTACAAGTCTTTTTCAAAAGATTTCCTCTCAGCTAGTTTCTGTAATTGATTTACCTACCTTTCTCATTTTAAATCAGTACTGCACTACAGCCATCCTTATTTAGAAGTACAATTTAACAAAATTATATGTCCAGAATTTCTTCACTTAATATGTTTATATACTTAACTTTCATGTCACATACAACTTAAGTGCTAATGTTCAATAGCAGTCGAATTCTACAAAGTTAACATAGCCTAAACTGCTATGTGAAAACTCTTCCATAAATAGGAATCTGGAAAAAAAAACATTAATTACTTATGGTCACACATTTCCTTCACAGTCTTCACTAAATCATATTTTGAATTCCTTATATTCTTTTGCCACGGTCCTAAGTTCTTTCATTTTCTGTTCTGAGGTACACTTAAAGTCTACTACTGAGATGACTGACCATAAAAAGCTTTTAGTTGCACTGAAGATCTAAACTTTCTTTTCTCATGAAAACATGAAGAAAATGATGGCTTCAGGCCATTTTTTATCCATTGCAGCAGTCACTATAGCGCATGGGCCTACACTGAGGCAGGATCTGTTCTTTTACAGGATGGACAAAATTGGGACAATTGCAAGAGAGCACAAGGAATTAGAGATATGATTTAGGAAAGAGGCGAAGGAAGTGCATCCTCTGTAACATCATAAGAACATATCAGTGCAAAGTACCACATCCTAGGAAAGATAGGAATCTATCTCATAGGTCCATGCACTAAACTGTCTACTGCAATGCTTCTCAACTCAGTCAGTCTATACAAGACCCTTTTAAATCCATTTTTTCTAAAGAGGGCATTTATACATTTACATATATTCTATCATATTTACAGTTTTGATCAGTTTAAGAACATTGCAGTAGGATCACTGCATGCACGCACACGCACCCATCAGTAGCTGAAAACTGTAATACTGTGAAGTATAAATATTACTGATACAGCAATCCTAAAACACAGGAACTAAACAAAAGTTGCAATAAAATAAGGAAGGACAGAAACACAGAGATATGTGTTAGGAACCTGCTCATCAAAAATTCCTGCTGGAGGAGAGGACTGAAGGTTTAGAAAAGATTCAGAGGCCCTAAAGTTAATGCTAGCTTGCCAGTAGGCTAGTATAGAGATAAATAATCCATGGCAGGTCCGCTTGGAATGAGACAGCATGGCATAAAGGACACAGAGAATGAACTCTAAAACCCCACCCTAGGCTATTACTACTGCATCCCACCAGTAGTATACATACTGCAGAGAATTCCAGCTGTTCTGTCCCATCCACCTCCACACAAGTGAGGCCAGATACAGAGTACATCACTTTTGTCTGCTTTTCAACATCATGGTCAACTGGAAAACAGCATGGGAATATTTTTGCCCCAATATTTCTCCCAACATTGTCTGGGAGAAAGAAAAAATTACCCCACAGCAAAATGCAATAGAATTGCCAGGCACTGTTTTTCTCCATTCAGTTTTATCTGTGAAAATATATATATCCTGTATGGTCAAGGAGATGAAACTTAGGGATAACATTTACAGCTCTTTAGATGACAATTTCATAAAATATCTATTTTGTAAGTCTAGAGAGAAATGAGAATTCTGTGTGAAACAAATCATATGCAAGAAAACATGACAAATGTTCCTTCGTGGTATGTGAGGTTTGTGCTTATGCTTTACACAGGAGAACACATAGTACCAAATCACAAGTATTCAGAAACAATTCACTTCCAAAATCTTTGATTCTCCCTGCCTTCAAAAGTTGAGCCATCAGCGAGATAAGGTTTTTCAAGCTTGGCAACATTTTCACCAGACAGGTTCAAGTGGTACCAACATCTTTCTTATTTCCAGAGAGAAGGTCACCGCTTTAGGTATTTCAATACAGTGGTGCCTCGCTTAACGACGTTAATTCATTCCAGCGAAATTTGTAAAGCGAAATTAAAAAGCCCACTGAAACGCATTGAAAACCGTTCAATGCATTCCAATGGGCTGAAAAACTCACCGTCCAGCGAAGATCCTCCATAGGGGGGCCATTTCCGGTGTCTGTAGAGCGAGGAATCCATCAAAAAACACAGGGGGGAGCCATTTTGAGCACCCGGTGGCCATTTTGAAAACCCAACGATCAGCTGTTTTGACCGTCGTAATGCGAAGAATCGGTTCCCGAAGCAGGGAACTGATCTTCACAAAGCAAAAAAAACCATTTAAAACTTTGTTTTGCGATCGCAATTGCTATCACAAAAACATCGTCATAAAGCGGATTCGTCGTTATATGGGGTAATCGTTAAGCGGGGCACAACTGTACTGAATCAGCACATTCATATTTTACAAAAAAGAAATGAACTGTATCACAAAGTTAAGAAATTTGCCACAAGACTTTTGGAGTTCCAATTACAAGGAGAATGTTCTTTTGTAGTAAAAATATTCAAATGATGAGATCAAAATCTTCAAACACCTAGATTCATGTGATGTTGATACTGATACATATACTAAACTGGTATTAAGCAACCTTCATTTGCGATTTATCCGTTGCAGAGGTTAAGGATGTCACTCTCCATTTAAAAAAAAATTATAGTCTTCAATCCATCCACAGTTTACTCAAGGGGATTATTACTTGTTGGAACGCCTTTCTCCAGAACATTGACCCATAACACCATATTTTTGCGCTCAAGGCACCTATGCATTGCCATGCTGGAAAAGGCATGGAAGACTTCCACCAGAAATTGTGCCTTCTCGGCACTGGCATCAGCCTTTTGGAATGGTTCTCAGTGGAACTACATCTGGTCCCCTCCATCTCTACCTTCAAGAGGCTACTTAAAACAATGATTTTTAAAGCTTTCAGTGCTATTCTTTAATGTACTGTATCTGCCAGAACACTTGCCTCTTGGTTCTTGGTTTGTAGTTTTTATGCTGATTTATTGACCTGTTTGTTTATAGTTTTTGTTTTGTATTATTTATTTTTTATTCCTATAGAATTTTTACTTACTTTATTTGTTTATTAACCACCCAGAGTAGTATTTTGCACTAACTGGACAGCATAAAAATGGAAACAAATAAATATAGGGAGCTGATTACTGGTCAAACAGATATTAGAAGCAAGAACTTCCTACTATTCTCTTCAGCAGAGAATCTTTGTTCACACTGAGTTAGATTATTAAAGTGTCCTCCTCAGCTTGACCACATAAAAACGACAAACAAGACCAAAAGAAAAGCTGGAGAAAAAAGTGATTGCGAACATTCCATTTAAAAAAAAGGAGAAGTGACATCAGTTATAGACAGTGGCTGAAATCCAGAACTAAGTTGCAAATGGAGCAATCCCACTGCATCAGCAAGGAGTTAGTGAATTCCTCTGTAAGTTCCACTGACTCAATGGATCTACTCTAATGGATCTCAGCCACCGAAAAATACACACATTCTCAACATACTATACTGGTGGTACAGGGAAAGGACACTGTTTAAAAAAAAATAAACCAAACAAACATTATTTTACTGACACAAGTCTTCTGCTTTCCAATGCTATTTTATTTAGCAATTTTTTGAAAACAAGAACATTATTTTATGTATTTGTTATTAATACCAAGGGACAAAACACTGTATGACTTGTCAAAACAAGTTCATAAAAATATTACAAATGAGTTTCAGTCTTAAGCTTTATAAAAGGCACTGCTTCTCACGTTATTCTAGCAATAGGGAGTATTGTGCAGAGCAGCTATCTCCTATGCTGCTGTGGCTACCAGGGAAAGTCTGGAATACTCGTATATGACAACTTCCCCCATCCTCTCATGCAGTTCAGAACTTTTCTGTCATCATATCACTAAAGTAGACCAGTAAACCAACTCCTATGTTAGCAGCAGAAAACAACAAAGTTTAGCTCTAGCAAAAATAAATTAATACTAAAAAGTTTGGTAGCCAATAGCATTTGTACCTTCTACTGTACTCAACTAGACTATAATCTCATTGACACTGAGTTAGATCCAGATTCAATCATATCTCAGGTTTAAATAGGTCTTTTCCGAGTATATAAACTTGTTTGAATCCAATCCACTGACTTTAGTGGTATTAGTTTCCAAAGAAATGTTATTACAACTTAGGAGGAGCTCTGTGCCTCCATAAACATTATATTAGTTCAAACAGTCCACAGCAGCTTTTTGAAGGTATACTGGTTGGAATGCTGGACTTCAATGGAAGAAGACCTACAGTAAAATCAGATTAGATTACGAATGCTTAGGTTAACCTACCTGACAGGACTGCTGCAATAACGAAGGAGAGAAATCCTAATTATCTTTGCATGGGGATGGGAAAGCGAGAGAAGAAAAGATGGAAAGCCAGTAAGTAAAATACTGTGAATTAAACAAACTAACAGGTCCTGTAACAAACAGTTTATATTTTCCACAAAGATGCACTATTCAGAAAGACGCATACTTGGTTAATGTCATGAGAATTTTAAATGTTATCAAAGTTACTGAATGAAAGTATTAAAATGGTTTAAAGCAAACAAATCATGAAATTTTTCTGCAATCCTTCAAGTCAAAGAACTTTTTTGTACAGTATTTTGTGGCAGATTTATTTTATTTGTAGATTGTGGTGTACACACACACACACACACACACACACACACAAAAGGATAGAAGCTTCTGAGTGCAGACTAATGCATTTTTTTTTAACCTTAGGTCCCCAGATATTGTTGAACAATTCCCAGATTTCTTATTGTGCCTGAAAATCCTGGGAGCTGCAGTTCAGCAACTCCCACAGGCTTATAATACTAGTCCTTTAGGATTTTGTGTACATTCTGGAAAATCAGAAACCATCTGTGACAATATAATGAACATATACATGAAAATGTTTGGGGAGAAAATTCATTTTTATTTTCCCAATTGACACAGGATGGATTTAATGCCACCGTCCTGTTATAAGAATACAGTCACTTCATCAAAAGTCTATCAATTAGAGTAGATGCAAGGACAGTTTAGCCTCAAGGTAACAATTGAATACAATTTACTTTTTCATAATATGATCAAAGTGGGGGGGGGACTTGATTCTCAGCCAAATTCAAAACAAGCCATTAATCTGAAAAGTTATTTTTTAAAAAAAAAACTGGATAAAGACTGTTCCGATTAACATAATAGTGATTTAAATCCTTAACTGGAAAAATGCATTAAATATAAAAATTCCCATTGAAACTACTTCAAAAGAAAATGCAAAATAAAAATAAAGCCAAAATAGTTGTTGCCATGTTTTAAGAGATAATCTCTTTCTTTAATCAGTTCCGTTTCTGTAAAAGACAGTCCGTAAAAAAGCCTTTATCTACCACTATTATACATTAGGGTTTAACAGTTCTGAAAACCACAAAATTAACAATAAAACATTATTCCGGGTCTTAAAACATATCCCAACGTTCCTTCTCTACCAAAAGATTCAACAGAATATTAGAAAGGTCACAAAAACTGAACTGTTTTGAATATAAAAAGCAGTCCATAAATCAACACTTGAAATCTAAACAGACAGCAATAGCCTGAGATTAATTTTCTATCTCAAGATTAAAAACATAATGGTATGGATGCAAAGCTGATAAGCATCAGTAAACATGCAAGGCATTGCACATTTCTAATAATGTTGTACAGTGGTGCCTCGCATAACGAGTGCCCCGTTGAGCAATTAAATCGCTTAACGAGGGGCTCTGGGCCATCGCTGGAGCATTCGCTCAGCGATGGCCCCTATGGAGTTTTTTCGCATTGTGATATTCGCTAAGCGATTCGCTTAGCGAATATCGCATAACGAAGCGGGGAGAACAGCTGATTGGAGGTTCCAAAATAGCCGCCGGAAGGTCCGCGCCGCATTTTCGCGCCCTGCCCTCGCTTACCGAGGGCACGAAAATGGCGGCGCTATGGAAGAACTTCGCACAGCAGTGAGTTTTCAAGCCATAGGAACGCATTGAACGAAGTTCAATGCATTTCTATGGCTTTTTTCATTCCGCACAGCGATGTTTCCCATAGCGAGGGTTAATCCGTTCCGGATTAACCTCACTATGCGAGGCACCACTGTATAGTTTGGCTTTCAATTATGGTATGTTGTGGAATGTGCTAGTACCATATCTATAGCGAACAGAAATAACAATGTATGGATTTTACCCACATGAACATTGAAGGGCAGTACAGTGGTGCCTCGCTTGACAAGGATAATTCGTTCCGTTCAAATTGCTGTTAAGCGAAATCCTCGTCAAGCGAAATGAAAAAGCCCATTGAAATGCATTGAAAACCAGTTCAATGCGTTCCAATGGGTGAAATACCTCAGCATCCAGCAAAGATCCTCCATAGGGCGGCCATTTTCAGTGCCTGTAAAGCAAGGAATCCATCCTAAAACACAGCGGGGAGCCATTTTAAACAGTGGGCGGCCATTTTGAAGAACAGGGCTGCACAGCCCCAGTCTTGTCAGAGGCCAAGAGAGGTCCTCAAGCAGTGGTCTCCAACCTTGGGCCTCCAGATGTTCTTGGACTTCAACTCCCAGAAATTTTGGCCAGCAGAGGTGGTGGTGAAGGCTTCTGGGAGTTGCAGGACAAGAACATCTGGAGGCCCAAGGTTGGGGATCACTGCACTAGAGGATTGTAGGAGGCACACCCAGCCCCTGATGGGGGTCCCGCGGGGCACCCCAAAACACTGAGGAGCTCTCTTGGCCTCTGGCAGGACTGGGGCTGTGCAGCCCTGTTCTGAGTGGGAGGTGCAGCCAGGGGGTCACCATGCCTTGGGGGTGCAGGACACAGAAGGGGGTAGGAGGTGCAAGGGCCACTCCAAATCATACCTTGCAGGGGAAATACCATCATCATGAAAGTGGTTTTCCCAGGGTGAGGCTCATCCATTGCACTTCAGGTGTACTGATCCCTGTGATTTCCCCAAATGTGGGGAACTCAACTGCATAATTTGTGGTAATGGGGGATTGCATTTGTGCTTTCCCTGGTCTTTCTACAATCCTTTTCATCTTTTTCCCTCATCAGGACCTATTTCAAAGGCAGCAAGTCCTGTTAATGTCTTGTATTGCTTTCCCCCCAGTGGCAAAGGATCAGGGAAAAGGAATCACCATAATCAGGAACCAGGGGGCTGCTTTGACTCCTTTCACCCTCTTTCTTTGCTGCTGGAGAGAGAAAGAGGGGGAAGGCCATCTGAGACCCACTGCATTTCCAAAGACAGTGCAGGTGAGGTGATTGCTTTTCCCCAATATGGTAGATTTCAATGCATTCCTATGGGGAACTACGTTTTGCAAGACAATGTTTTCTATGGACGATTTTCGCAAGACAGTGATTCTCCCCCCCCCCCATTGGAACGCATTAAATAGATTTCAATGCATTCCTACGGGGAACCGCGTTTTGCAAGAAGATGTTTTTGCAAGACAGTGATTTCCACGGAACAAATTAAAATCGTCTTGCGAGGCACCACTGTATTTTACCTTCACCTTTCCCCTACCCATAGCTACTCCCCTTACTCTCTACCCCCCTACTCCAAATCCTATTCCCACTGAAAATTAATTAAAAAAAACAATGAAGGGCAGACAGTAAGTGTGCCTCCATGCAAGCAATGTGACATCCACAAGCGCTACTCTGCCATAGACTGGTACAGTTACTTCTGGAAAGTGTGGTTCCATTTCTCCTTCTCCTTCCCAGAGCAGCAGGTAGAACAAAATACATGTTATGATGTAATCACTCTAAAAGTTTCTCTGCCGCTGTCCTATGTTGTGGGCTGTCATTTGCTTGAAAAGCTAAATCTACAATCATACCATGTGATGGGTTTCTGATTCGTACTGATTCAAGTAATTCACTCAGCTTTCTATTTTGTTTATTACTGATTACTAGGATGTGCCAATTTTCCTATCTTTCTTTTTCACTTTCAGACCCTACACCGGTGTTTTCAGAATAACTTGCCTTTTGAAATTACTATTTTAAAAGTGCAACCAGGGCTTGTAACATCTGATTCAATCATTAGAAAATAAAGTACAGTTACATTTTCAGCACTGCAGACTGACACCTAGGGGAGGGGGCAGATTAACCTGCACCAACAGACTCATGAATATTAGCACAAAAAGGTAAAATAAAGAATTAGTGACAGCACATTACTAGCATTATGCATTTTTGCTGCTCGCAAAAGTTGTCAGGTGTGATGTGAGAAAGAAACTCAAACAACATCCGTTTATGACTATCCCGATAGATTAAGGAAACTGAGGCAATGATTAACTATCCTCAAACAGTTCCCACATAAAATCTTCTGTTTTGCATCCTACAAATGAGAGTAAAAGCTACCAAGATTAAGATATAGATATACCCTTAAAGTGATAAGAAGTCCATGTTTTTGGAGATCCTTCTTGGATGAGAAGAAACCAAATCCTTACAACCACAGGGAGGGTTAACTTCCAACTTAATGGATTCTTCCAACGTTTCTGGAACAAATATTTGCTCAATCAATTCTCAAGTGAACTATAACTAATCAAAACCAGTTATTTAGGAACTAAAGTTTAACATTTCTATAAGTATAGCATATCCATTTTGATTTTCAACTAAGTAATCTTGCTGAATGTGTTTATTATTCATTCAAGGTACCGGTATTTTACGCTACTCCATGGATAGCATGCAATAAAATACAAAAAACTACAATGGCCTAAATCATACTAATATAAGCAAAGTTGTAACTTTCAGTCCGTTCCATGTGCTTATGATCCTGAGATGGCATGTGGGCCTTTATTTACTACTGAGGAACAAATCAAAACTTATGACTTTGCTTAGGCTAAAAAACAGTATTTTGCTAATGAATAATAAAAATACCATTACCATGCAAAACATCATAGCAGAAACAGATCAATACAATGTTTCAGAGATGGGCTTTAAACCTTTAACTGTCTAAGAACTTCAAAATACTCACAAAATGATTTATTTTCTTTAAAAATTATTCTATCCATTGTACAAATATAAGTAAATGCCAGTCAACCATCTCTGTGAGGGTTGTTTCTTTAAATGAAATGCTATTACTCAGGAGATCTTTGGGTGAAGGCACCACCACAATATAGTGCTTCCATATCTAAAATCAGACAGCTTACACAGAAGGCTATATACAGTGGTGCCTCGCTTGACGACGTTAATCCGTTCCAGCGAAATTGCTGTAGAGCGAAATCGCCGTCAAGCGAAATAAAAAAGCCCATTGAAATGTATTGAAAACCATTCAATGCGTTCCAGTGGGTGAAATACCTGCTCGTCCAGCGAAGATCCTCCACAGGGTGGCCATTTTTGGGTGCCTGTAAAGCGAAGAATCCGTCCCTAACACAGCGGGGAGCCATTTTGCACAGCGGGCGGCCATTTTGAAACTCGACAATGAGCTGTTTTCTGATCGTCGTAAAGCGAAAAATCTGTTCCCGAAGCAGGGGACCGGTCATCGTAAAGCAGTTTTTCCCACTGAAACATCGTTTTGTGATCGCAAAAGCGATAGCAAAAACCTAATCGTCAAGCAGATTCATCGTTTAACAAGGTAATTATTAAGCGAGGCACCACTGTACGTATTAATAATACAGAAAGTTGCAAAAGGAATTCACGTGGTGTGAGGGTTCAAATGGAGTCTCTTCTGGCTTTGACATAGACACTAGAGGCTCATGAGTTGCAAAATCAAAATGGGGTTTTATCGGAACGTTGAACACTCCCAAGCAAACTACACTAGAGCACAGAGTGCTGTCCTCTGAAGATGCCAGCCACAGAGACTGGCGAAACGTTAGGAAGAACAACCTTCAGAACACGGCCTAAGAGCCCGAAAACCCACAACAACCAGTAGGTCATTAGCTTCTGACTCTAACATCGTCTCTCGTGAACAACGGGTCCCACAAGGGCATCCAAACGTCTTTGTTAAAGGGATTAAACTCCAAGTAATTCCAGGGACCCTTGGATAAAGGATTTATTGTCCTCCAAATCCAAAGAGTCCGTTCCTGGGTCTATCAGCGATATAGTCTCCTCGTCTCTCCCCTTGGGATCAAAGGGGTCCTCATCTCTTCGTAAGGGAGCGCACGGTCCCACAGTAACCCTCTCCACCGGGCTTCCTCCAGCCTCCATGCTCTTCTCTCCCTTTCCTCCCTCTCCCTGGCTTCCTTCTCTTCTCTTAACCTACGGCACCACTCACGGGCCTCTGATTCCCCCCAATACGAAGGTCGTGGAGGCAGGCCTCTCCTTCTTCTGTAGTCTGCCTCCTCCCTGGGAACCCGGACCTTTTCACACTTTCCGGTCCAGGGATCTTCCACCCATATTAACTCCCAACCCCCTGGTATATTGTCCCTTGCTCCTTTTATATCCCCTGTTCCCGCCTCCACAGTGGTTCTGCCCCTTTCTTCTGTTCCTGCCATTTCCCACTCAGTTTGAGTGGCTATAGTTATTTTAGCCAAACCCCGTTCTAGCTCCCGGGTGTCCACTCCCCGTTGTACCGTCTCGACGGGTGATGCAAGCGGGTCTGTTTGCGCCTACTGTTCTTTCCTGAGGGAGGACAACACTCCGGCAAGGGCTTCTATCCCCTCGCCTAGCGTCTCACACATGGTTACTAACAAGACTGCTCTCCCTGATCTTTCTCTTGAAATGTGTTCTTCCATAGAAAATCTATTTCCAAATTCAGGCCTGAACTCAAATTAAGAAAACCTACATTCATCCAACTGAATGGTCCAGAAGCCACTTGGATTGTCTCACTTCATCATGAATCCTTATCTGCCTTGGAAATGGGAATACAAATTACTGCAAGAGTAAAAATCAGATGGATTAAAGACATGTGGCAACAGTACCATGAAGTACTATGTGACTATGAGGCCTTGAGCAGCTCCTAGTCATTTTTCCTAGTACTATATTAGTTAGCTATAAACCATTTTAATTAAAATGTATGACTGAAAACAGTCCAGCTTTGAGCACAAAAAGATTAGGTTAAAACAGCAAGTAGAATTCTGTACTGAATATTTCAAAGCAGAACAGTTGTACAAATATTTGGCAAAATAATGCCTTGGCAATCCCTGTAAAACAGTAGTGGGCATGCTCAGAGGACTTGTGAATCAAATTTGTGTCCCAACTCCCTCTGTAAGACTCAGCAACCACCAAAATGGCTGTCTACTGTCATGGGTGTGGGAGTAAACTGGAAGTGCCCAGAAGACCATGTCTATTTCGAGTGGGGTGCGGCTTTAGGGGACCTCCTCCAAGCTCATGGATCTAACCACTATCGTTCTTGGATTTCCCAGGAACAGAAATAAGCCATTATTTGCAAAGAAAGAAAACTTTTTCCTTGGACATATTGGAGTACACAAAAATGATGGAGGGGGCTGCAGTTGGCTCACCTGTACTGTAAAGACATCACTTCTATGGGGAAGGAGAGAAAAAGAGAAGGAAAAAAATGGATGAACCATTTTTAGACTAAGCAAAGTGGACCAAAAATGTTGAAACAGTTAAGTATCATAAACACTTCAGAGTAGAACGCTAAGAGAGGGCATGGCACTCCTTGCTAAGCATGTTGCTGAGAACTAGGTAAGAAGTAACTGAATAGGGCAGTAAAGCAAATTATAAAATACTGGAAAATTATGGCTGCTGAATCAGCTACTTCAGCAGCAACAACAATCCTTCATAGTTCATTTCTGAATAAATTTAGGAACAATGTTCACAATGCAGTCAACCCTCGACTTACGAACGGCCTTAGTTACAAACATTTCAACTTATGAACCGCTCCGTTGGAAAAAATTGGCATTGACTTGTGAACGGAACCTCAACCTATGAACAAAATTTCCCGCCCTTTCTCCCTGCCTTTTTGCCTTCGGAGCCCGACATTGGAGGAAGCCCTTTGAGAGCTCTGAAGGCGCATATCGGGGCAGCAGAGACCCCCCCCGGGAGGTCTCCCAGGGCTTCTCCACCACCAGGGAAGTCTACCAGGCTTTCCTGGAGAGACCGGGCCTACTGGAGGAAGCCCTCCCCTGGTAGGCCCGGTCTACTTCCTGGAAAAGCCTGAAGGCGCCGATCACAATGGTGGGGGACCCCAGGAGGTCTCCAATGGCGGCGGAGAAGCCCTGGGAGCTTCCCCGTCGCCATTGGAGACCTCCCTAGGGTCCCCCACTGCCGTGATTGGAGGCAGTGCTCACCCAGCGCCAGGAGGCTAGAGCTGGCCGGGCACCTGGCCGCTCGCCCCCAGCCGCGGCGGAGGCAGCAGAGCAGCGGGAGACTAGAAATGGCCCAGCGCTTGGCCGTTCGCCCCGGCCGCAGCGGAGGCAGCGGAGTTTCAGAAGGCTTCGGACTGGTATGTGCTTTTCAAAAAAACATTGAGTAAGTATACCACATAGGTTAATACGAAAATGGTGGACCAAAACAAAAGGTCAGTGGAAAACATTAGAAGTTGTTTCATTCATACTTACATAGGGAAATATCAGTAGAAGCACATTGTTCAAAAAACTGTATTAGAAAGATGACATAGCAACTATCATTTTGGTTTAAATGCCAGCAAGAAAGGTTTTCATGTGCCAGAGGTACAGCTCTGTTTCAACAGCTTTTTAAAAAAGGTGATTTTTATTCTTGCAGTAATTTATATTCCCATTTCCAAGGCAGATAAGGATTCATGATGAAGTGAGACAATCCTTGATTTAGTTAATATTTTCTACATGACAAAAATCAATAAATGACAATCAAATTACATACTATTAGAAGGAAGAGCTTCAAAATAGAAATTTCTTGCCAGGAAGAAATTTCACAAAGCAAGCACTCATCATAAAGATTACACATTTGAGTTTCACAATGGCAGGCATCAGGGACTCCTAAAGAGATCTAGTCAGCAGAGTTCTTCATATTTGACACATGACTCTGATCAGCAAAGCAACCTAATGTAACAAAGCCGGAGGTTATTAAAATGATTTACTTTCAATTGCTACTTTCACTAACTTGATTCTCGCTCTCATCAGATGACTCTGAAGCATTCTATATAAACTTGGCCACTAACATACATGGGGTGCCACTGAAAAAGCATGACTGTGGTGAATTATTCCTACTTTAGCCAAAATGCACAAATTCCTACTTACATAAATATCCATTATGTTTGGCGGCACTGTTTGAACAGACACTGTTATTCACAGGAGTGAATGTTAGGAAACAAGATACACAGTGCATTTGTTGTTTCAAGCAGGCAAGACTCAGATTGCTAACACTACCCTATCCCAAACTTCCCTCTTCTCATTTATTAATGCTACGTGGACTTTTAAGATAAAGGACAGGAAAGTAGGTTATCTTTCACATCTGGTGCACAGAACATCATTTGGCTCAATGTAAGGTGAACAACCACACCCTAAAGACGAGTTCTTTTTCATTTTCTTTTCTTTGCATGCCAGTACCATGCCAAATAAATGAGCAAAGACAAA
This sequence comes from Pogona vitticeps, assembly GCF_051106095.1. NCBI lineage: Eukaryota > Metazoa > Chordata > Lepidosauria > Squamata > Agamidae > Pogona > Pogona vitticeps. Next base: position 169,660,761 of record NC_135785.1, read on the forward strand.
TTCCAAATATCATTTTACAGACATTTAATCTGTATGATTTTACTGGCAATTATGTGATGACTGCTCCAATTTAATCCTGCAATAATGCAGAAATCAAAGAGTTAATTTCAGAGGATGCTGATGAGAATGAAATGAAATACATTTGGAAAACAAAAAATAGCATTGCCTCACTTGATAATGGTGCAATTTATTATATTTTTTAAAAATTATCATTTACGATACACATATTTTGATCTTCCAGCTATCAAGTGTATTCCACTGTGAAATTCTGACACAGGCCACTATAGTGTACTGCAAACATGCTTCTGTCCTCCAAGTCCTCTAAATAAATTTTTCACATGTCAGTGAATAATTTTTCCAGTTCTGGTTATTTTCTGTTAAGGTATGCATATATGTGCACCAGATTTTTTAAGCATACCTAAAGGAGATGATAGACCACTATATTTTAACGACAGAAGCATAAAGGTATCTGACTTTTAGTAACATTAAACCCACAGTTATAGCTACACATGAAAATGTATTGCTTCACAAAATGGACATCATAATAATCTGGTCATTTCAGACATCAATGATCAGTTTCAAAAGAATATATTCAAGAGGCCTATATGGAATGACTTTTAAAAAAATCAAAAAAGTCAAAAGCAAATTACAGCTCTCTTCATAAGCAAGTTTTTTCAACTGCAGTACTGTATTGGCTTTTCATGAAATGGCTGGGGATCAAAGATGAGCATAAAAGCTAACAAATACGAAGACAGAAAATTTCACACTGCTGGATGGAAAGGGTAATTTACTCTTTATATGCTGGATGGAAAGGGTAATTTACTCTTTATATACCGCCTATCCCAACTGAACATCCTCAGACATTTTGGATTACATCTCCAACATCCATGGATACCAGCCTCAATAGCTGCTGCTGGTGGGAACAGCATTCTAACACATTTTAAAAGGTGTGTGTGTGCGTGCGTACGTACATACATACATACATAGTACACACACACACACACACACACACACACACACACACACACACACACACACACACACACACAGAGAGTGGTGCCTCGCTTAACAATTATTGGTTCCAAAAAATTCATCGCTAAGTGAAAACATTGCTAAGTGAAACGCGGTTTCCCATTGAAATGCATTGAAAACCGGATAATCCATTCCAATAGGAACAGACTGCCGTCCTTAAGTGAAAATCGCCATAGGAAACATCGCTAAGGGAAACGGAGTTCCCCAATTGAAATGCATTGAAACCTATTCAATGCATCTCAATGGGGGAAAAATTCAACAACAAATTAAAAAAGAGTCAGAACAAAGTCAAATTTGGTTAACAAAGGGTTTATTAAGTGCACTTTATGATTTCAAACATGAGGCTGTTTAAACCATCGTTAAGCGAAACAGGGGACCCCAAAATTTAATCGTTATGCGAAGCATGGTCCCAACATCGCTAAACGAAAATCGCCCATAGGGAACATCGTTAAACGAAGCGCTCGTTAAGTGAGGCACCACTCTCTCTCTCTCTCTGTGTGTGTGTGTGTGTGTGTGTGTGTGTGTGTGTGTACCCCTGAAAGTACTACAGGGTGCCTTATACTAGTTTACATCTTCATGTGTGCAACACAGCTAAGAATAAGTACTCTTAAGATTTCAGATACAGCAGCTCAAAACAATGAGCTACATCCCAACCAGTCTCCCAGGTTCTTCATTTTTCCACGCTGTTTTCCCCATTTATTTTACCTAGAACAATCATTTTTAACTATCTGTACTTTTTCTTCCCCACTCTGTGCGTTATGCATTTTCTTCTGTGTTATCAGTGTGAGAGATACAATACTACTGTATCAGTTTATGGTTACAACATAATACCTGCAAATATAATTAAATTAAAAGTATTTTACCTGCTCGCTTTTAAAAAAAGGAGTGAAACAATGTCAAATAAAACAAAACTCTTTGGCTCTGTTTTCACAACTGTAGAACTTTAATTAGAAAGAGATATAATTAATTTCTAAGAGAAAAAAGTACACATATTTTGGAACAATTTCTATGACCTGGGCTTACATGTCTTTTCTCTGAAAAAGATACTTGCCTGTCTAAAACTCAATTTTGACTCAGTAAGATGGAAGTGTCACTCACAGGGCATAACTAACACTTCTGCAGCCATATGCATGTTACATAATACAATTGCATGATGTCAAGTTAATTCCAACTGATGGTGAATCTCTCCAGGGTTTTCTAGTTATAAAGCACTCATAATAAACTCACAATTGGACTTATTCCCTGAGCTTGGAACTGCAGCCTTAAACTTATTAGCCTTCTGTAAGAAAGCAGAACATGCAGCAGGAACCTCTATCCTCATCACTTCAATCTGGTATAAATTCTTCCCAGTACATAAAATCAATATTAACCATGCAATTCTAGCCTAAGTTAAGACTTTCGCAACTGTGGGGAGAGCTTATGAGGAATTCTATATAACCATAATCTAAAACCAACTTTAAACAATGATTTTAGATTCTGGTTTAAGCAGCAGCCCCAATTCTAACCACAGTCAACCTTACCACACTAACAATCTATATAACAAGACTTAAAAATCAGATGTAGTTAGAATCATGGAACAATAGAGGTGGAAGGGGATCTAACATTCTTCTACTCCAACTTACAGTACCAATGAGGAGATTCCACAGTCAAAGCATCCCTGAAATACAGTGATCTAGCCTATGTTTCAATAACTGAAGAAAAGAGAATGCCACTTTTTCAGACGATCTACTGCACGGTCAAACAGCTCTTAATATCAGAAAGTCCTTTTTAACGTGTAGTCAAAATGTAAGTTGTATTTTTTTGTAATTTAAATTTAGCAGTTTGAGTCCCATGTTCTGGATCAGAGAAAAAGAATTTGTAATATCTTCTATTTGCGGCCCTTCAGATGTTTAAAGACTGGCATCGCACCACCTCTTAATCTGCTTCTCCAGCCAAAACATACTAAACTTTCTCAACCACTCCTCACAGGGCTTGATTGCTGGGGTCTATGCCATTGACGAGACAAAGAGTTGGGTCTTGCACGTACCAGACAGGCAAAGAAGACCCTCGCAGAAAACCCCTGAGACAGTCTTTTGTGCCTGAATAATTTCTTGCAGATTGTAATTCAGCACAAATATAAAAGTGGGCTGTAAATTAAGAAGATACTTTAAGTCCTCTGAGTAACCATTCCACAAAACTGGCTCAGGAAATTCACACTTCACATAATTACTCAAGTGGTGAAGTTATACCTGCAACTCCATCTCCTTTTTAAAATTATTATTAGTTACAGTAGCAGTTGAACAAACTCAGCAAAAATATCTGGTCGTGGCTCACAAAGGGCAAGTGATTCTTCTCATCAATCCAACCACCTACTGCAGCCACTGCAATAAGCAACACTGTTCCTGAGAATCTCCCTACAAGGAGTAGCCTCCCAGAGGATGCAACTGAACTCACGGGCTAAGCTTTGTACGCAAGGTAATGGTTTACAGACACTAACACAGAGGCACCACTTTAGACAATCCATTATATTTTACCTTCTAATGAAATTAAAATATGGGCACTAAATCTTTTATGCCTTCCAATGCATTTTAGCTTTGTCATAAGGTTTCTTAGTTTATTTAGGATGGAGACACACAGACTGATCAGCCTACAGATATAAAATATGCTATCATTTATTTCAGTCGTTCCCCCAAATGGATTAAGTGTAGGTGTTAAAAAGAACAAAATGTATTGCTCTGCTCAGCTGTCTGCTAGAACACTGACTGTTCTAGCTTCTATTTCTGGATCATTCCCTGAGTACAGTATTCGCTTCTTATTAACCAGAAATGAAAATGATCCTTGAACAATTTATAGCAAGGTATCAATTGTAATACCACCATATGTAACTTGGACATCTGTAAGTACATGACATACTGACTCATGTATCATGAGTTAACGGTAGTAAAAGTACTTTATTTATATCCAGGGTGGATTTCCAAGAATTCCATCCTGGAAATAAATATAGAAGAAATATTTCTAGATCCTTGCTTGGTAACACTTTCAAATTATTATAAAAATGATCACAAACCTCCTAGCACCAATCCAACAGTAAATAAAATACCACCCAAACATTAAGGTGTGACTTTATTAACCACCAGATAAATAAAGGAATAACTACTTCAAAACCCTATTAAGAATATTTCAGAGACCTTAAGAGATCCACAAGTATTTCATTTGAGTTTTTCTTGAACATTTAATTCTGTTATAAATATATTTTATTTTATTTTTTTGAGTACTCCAATTATCTTAATAATGGTCTTATGCAGCATGTTCATCTGTTGGTAAATGTTTTTGTTCTTGTGGAACTTCAATCAGATGGCATAGGCAAAAAAGGACATGCGCTGCCACCAGTATCTCTGAGGAAAAGCAGAATGAAAAAATATACTGTATATTCATTCGTTCATTCACTCGCTCAATTTTATACCTAGCAAATGCTACTCTGGGCAGTGTACAGAAAGTAAAGCAAAAATCATAAAACACATTCTAAAATATTAAGATGGGGGGAATCAAAGAAAGATTGGGAAAAAATCAAACAAGACAGGCAGCAAAAAACTGACCAGCAATAACAACTCTTCTTTATCCTCTACACATTCAATGGAGAAGAATCTCCACAAAGGCTTTCTTGAAAAGCTGTTTTTAGTTGTTGGTTTGAAAGCACGGAGGGAGGGTTCCTGGTGTAATTCCTGCAGCAATGCATTTCATAAGGAAGGTGCCACACACAGAAGGCCCAGCTTCTCATTGTTGATTTCAACTCAAGGTGTTAATATTTGTAGGCACATGTTGTCTGAGTACTTGGTCAAACAGGCAGTCAAACGTGGCAGAAGACATGCAGATGTTTAATGTAACAAATATACAAACTGCCATTAGAAAAGTTTCTAGTCATTTGTGTTAAGTACGCCACATAATACAACAGTCTTCTACACTGCTGATGGGGAAATTACATCCAAATAATTGGAGAGCATTATCTGATTATGTGATTGTCCCCTTGAAATAGAGCTTATGCCTTTCAAGGAATAGACGCTGCAGCCAGTAAACTTCATGCCTCCACTCTGTTCTCCCCCTTGCCATGCAAAGTGGGGCAAAGAGACTGGCAGAGGAATGTGACAAGAGGTAGGCTGAAGTCATGCCTGGTACATTTGAACATATCAGCACTGCCATGAGGTGATGACCTAACAACCTACATTATCTATACAGCTTCAAGTGGGCCATTCATTGGATATGCCAATCTAAAGTGCACATTGCCATTGTTTAAAATATCTACATTGTGCCTCTGTAGAAAGTTTTCAATCTCTGGTGTTCAGAATGTGAATATTTTTGTCAACACTGCATTGGCAGATGACCACTAGTTTCTTCTAGCGCACTGCAGGTATCTGCACCAAAAAACAACAACCAAATACCAATGGATTTTCCAGCATTGTAGACCATGTCCATTGGTTCAGCTGGAAGAAAGGTGCTGTGACAGAGAGTTCCACTGGATCAATACTATCAACCTTTGTGGGAAAGCTTGTAAGAAGAGGTCTGAAGAAGTTGACTTGTCCATGAAAGCTCACATTAAAATATAGCAATTACTCTTTAAAGTGACAGAATGTTTTAGTCTTCTTTATTTTTTATTTGGTTTTGCCTGATATCCTAGCGCAGACTAACACAGCTGCCTCTTCTAAAACTACTGTAAGAACAGTATGGCTATAGGTGACACTCAGCACACAAAAACAAATCTGGTCCACTTTTACAAGCAGCTCTTCATCCTACCAGCCTCTGTAAGCCACAATTCTACAAATATACAGTATGTTTAAGCAATAATTGAAAAAAATTCAATCTTTTTTCATCTGGTCCCCCAATCTTATGTTGGCAGTTATAAATCTGCTTTTTATCCTAGTTCTTCTCTAAGGGGGTCATCTAAACTTCAATACTGGCACTTAAAATTCAAAATATCAGTCTACTGTCAATTTTGATGTTTTGTTCCAATTACTTCTCACTTGGTTCACAGAAGTACAAAATTCAGTACTTGGTAGCTTTGGAAAGACTGCAAGATTATATCAATATAAAAGGTAAATGGTGGGCTTCACATAAAGACGAGTTATCTGCTCAAATATGCAGTGAAACATTAGAGAATAATGCATGACAAGATGATTAAATGTACCGGTAATTAAATCTGAAAAAGAAACCTAGATCAATAGAACGGCATTACATAAAATGGATGCTTGTTCGTAGATTCAGGTTTGCTGAATGAGAAAGTACCCCAATTTCTTTTATCTTTAGATGTTATCATGATCATAATTTCTTTTTTAAAAAAGTCCTCATACCACACTAGAAAACTGGGCCAATGGATAAGTTGTAATAATCATGGCTAACACTCTCCACAGAATCCAAGTGTTAATCAGATGTTTATTAAAATGAGGAAATATTTCATGCTAAGGAGATGGGACACCAGTGGCCAGAACTGTACTGACAACTGACACTTGTGTAAGGGAAACTATGGAAGTTGCAGTGACAAATTGCTACTGAGCTGTTGGCTGCATTCCTGAGTGCACACCCAATTTGACTTCTGTTTATTTAACAAGTATATCATGTTTACCTCTGGCATAGACCAGCATTGTGAATGAACTCTACTCCAGGATTATCGAAGAGTGATACTACTCTATGTCTGAAGTAGTTTTAAACTATTGCATTCATTTGTTTTCATGATTTTATATATCATCCTATATTGTTTTTCATTTTCTAGCTGAAACTGCATATGAGATTTTAGTGCAATCTGAAGTTAAAAGGTTAACTGAAAGAGCTGGAAAACCTCCAGAGCAGAGCTGGTTTCAGGTGGCACAGAGGAATGAGTGGAGGAGGAAGAGAACGGGATGCCTTGATGCAGGGAGAAGGAAATTACCTGTTCCAGAATTGGCTGACAGGACTTTTTCCGTCAACACACTTATTTTCCTGGCTTCTGGTCTAGTTTTTGAACATAATTTGAAATCAAAATCATTGACTATAGTTAAATGTTTTTAGAAAAAAATATTTTATACTTTTTCCTTTTATTTTTGGTAATACGCTTAACATTTCAGCTATGCAATACCAGTATGAGTTAGTCTCACGAACACAGAAAGCTCCCTTTTACTGGCTGAAATCCTGTTGCTTAGCATAACAAAATTAATAACTTTCAATCACTTCTTTGTTGTTGTTTTTTGTTTAGTCGTTAAGTTGTGACCCCATGGACCAGAGCACGCCAGGCCCTTCTGTCTTCCACTGCCTCCCGGAGTTGGGTCAAATTCATGTTGGTAGTTTCGATGACACCGTCCAACCATCTCGTCCTCTGTCATCCCCTTCTCCTTTTGCCTTCACATTTTCCCAACATCAGGGTCTTTTCCAGGGAGTCTCCTCTTCTCATGAGATGTAATCACTTCTTAGCTAGCAGATAAAAAGTTCACAGTGTGGTTCTTGGTGGTACAGGTGCACACAACAAGTGTGTGTGCACCCCCTCTCAAGAATCATAACTAGGACACTTTATTTGCCAGCTAGGAATGGACTGGAAATTACACACTTGCTTACACTGCGCAACAGCATTTTAGCCACTGTGCTGAGTCACTGGTTCAACACAGTGGTTTGTTTATTCTAGTGTAATAGACACTGTCCAGCAGTGTTTCAAGTGGGTGGTGGGGATTCCAGAGCCAGCAGGAAATACTGGAATCAAAACCTGGGACCCGGAATGTTCAAAGCACATGTTCTCTCATTGATCTACAATCTATGAGATTGTAGTTTTAGCTAAATGAGTGATACATTGTCTGGATAGCACTCTGGTGGTTTTGTTGCACATGCAATGACAATAAAGTGTTATTCTATTCTAATAAGTGCTAGGAATCTTCTGACTAGTTACAAACTTATATGTAAACTAATCACAGTTAATGTTAACTATAACTCTTGGTTCAGAAATAAAAAGCTAAGATTAATTCAGATTCAAATGAAATGCTAAAGGAAATGCATATCCCTCACATAAAACTGACACATTTTCACAGTCACAATGGGATTCCTGAGATATACACCTCATCAATCAAACTTGCAAATTAAGCCTATGTTTACCTCCCAATGACCAATTACAAAAACTTAAGTGCAAGATCACATGCTACGGAAAAGAGCCTTCACTAAACACATGGGGCAGTTACTATGATGAAATCCGATAAACATTTTGGTTTGATTCTAAATACAGAAGATTCTGGTCTCTTCCTCTTGGTCATATAGCAGAAAGGGAATGTACAATTCCAGGAGAAGTTTAAGCCTATTTGTATAAGCAAGAACCATGATTTAGTATGATGTCCAGTTTTGGTAATTTCCTATAGGAGGAAGAGCATCATACATGTACCTCTTAAACATTAAAGAAATATCTTGGTTCTCATTGAGTTAGCTATAAATCAGAAATTGTTTTATTTCCAATTTATTTATTATTTTACATTAATAAACAGTGCTTTTTTAAAAAAATCAATTATCTAATACATTTCAATATTTCTTATTATTCTTAGCACTGTATTCCCTTGCAACAATTCACAGGAATGCGCAAAACACTGCCTAGAAAGAAGACCAAAAAATCTTACGCTACTTTCTGTACTGGTTTATATTCTATTCCATAGAACATGTTATATATAACTGATATGCAAAAGTTATCCCAATCCTAAAGATATGCACATGTCTATTGATTTCAAATGGAAATCAATAGATAAATATCCCACACTCCATTTATTGCAACATATGTCATATTTCCTACGTATGTATAAAGACAGGTCCAGAAATAACCCACTTACATGAATTTATCACTTTATTTAATAACAAGCCCAAGGCTAGTTATTAGAGCTTGATACAAGAAGGGAGGGATAGTGTCTTGGCCCAAAATCTACAAAAACCACCAAACCACATTGTGACTCACCACACTTACTCCCTGATGATAAGAAGCTGCACTCACCTCGCTTCCTACAACTATGTTCCACGTGTCTGCTAATACTCATAAAAACAGGTACTGTATGTATGGAAAGGGCCACATGTTACCTGTTGATGGAGACAGAGTCATCTACAGTTAAATGTGCAGAGCACAACGTTGGCTTGAAGTGTATAACTTGTCCTTCATGAAAAAAAAAGCAAAGGACTACCACTAGGGACTCTTTGGAACAGATACAGGCCCTGTTCCTAGTTCCTGATTATTCCAATCGGTAAACATCAACAATTGACCAGTACATACTAGGGAAGTAAATCTCTGCTTATTTCATTTGTGCAGGTGGAAACAATTACTGTATTGTCCTGAGTACAGGCTGCACTTTCCCCCCTAATGTAAGTCTTTAAACTAGGTGTGAGTCCTACAATCAGGATGTTGTGAATTTATTTTTTAAAATAGCACCAAACTTTAAGGGTGCAGCTTCTAATCAGGAGCAGCCTATACTTAGAATACGGTATTTCAGAAATTTGCTTTCCACTGAACAAAATTACAGCATTTTTGTGATTCATTTATTTTGCATTTCAGCATTTTTATATTGGCAACAAAAAATCATGGATTTTGTCCCGCAAAATCATACTTAGAACTAAAAACCTTATACTTTGCAAAAACAAAACAAAAAAGCATTGTATTTTGTACAAAACCCAAGTTTTAAAACATGAAACACAACGTATTTGGACACACGAAAAGATGTTTTACCATATATACTTGAGTATAAGCCGACCCGAATATAAGCCGAGGCACCCAATTTTACCACAAAAAACTGGGAAAACTTAATGACTTGAGTACAAGCCGAGGGTGGAAAATGCAGCAGCTACTGGTAAATTTCAAAAATAAAAATAGATACCAATAAAATTACATTAATTGAGGCATCAGTAGGTTAAATGTTTTTGAAGATGCTGCCCTTCTGAGCTGCAAGACACACTTCACTGCCTGTGGAGGGAGGACTCATACTGGATGCTGCGCTTATCTACTGCTCTACTGCTCCGTAACAAGATGGAGGGAGACAGAGGAGGAAGGTGGGAGGAGGAAGGTGGGTACATAGAATATGCAGAAAGAGGAGAATGGGAGTGTCCTGGAAGCGGAAATGCAGTGTACTTAACCTGTGTCATTGGACCACCCACAGAGGTTGCAAGCGCCTGTAGATGAGTGGGGGAGTCTGGAGAACACCCACACTGCAGGGAAGAACATGTAATTTTGACACTGACTCGAGTATAAGCCAAGGGGATGCTTTTTCAGCACAAAAAGTGCTGAAAAACTAGGCTTATACTATAGTATATACAGATATACAGTATTTATTTTGCCAAAGCTGCTTCTGACTGAAGAAGTGTGAAGAACCCGAAGAGGGTTCTCTTGTGAAGGAGAAAATTGTTTTGCACCAGTTGACTATTTTCTGACAATGTATCTTGATGCATCTAGACACTTTCCCATTAAAAAGATGAGAAAATCTGAAATGATTCATTACATCCTTACTATGTACCCACCTGCTGGCATAATTTATCTTCTGAATAGACAGATATACAGCCACTTACACATTGATGTAATTTACATTGCCAAAATAAAGAAGTACAAGATCTTCAAGTTCTATAGCCAAGAGTAAAACTTACAAGACTGACTTAGACACAGACTTGTTTGCCCTTCAGTTCCCTAAAGAGCACAGAAACTGTTTCTACATGAACAAAAGTAAACAGTCAGATATTTACATAAAGGTGATTAGGGATTATGCACACTTTAAAATTGTACTGCTTATTCATACTGAGTTCCCCAGCACCCAGGAGTACGATGATCACTCAAGTAACATGAGTATATCTCAAAGTCCCCCGTTTTCTAGAAAAGCTTTAATTATCCTCTCTATGGTGGACACACACAATGTAGGAAAAAGAGAAACAAGATTACTTTAGTATGTTCATATAAATAAATAGTTAGGAGCAGAACTAAAGAATGTTCAAAGCAATGTTTACAGCTTTCCTTTCACCTCATTTTCCCTTTCACAGGAAGCCCAAAATATACATTTAAACCCATGGTGTCAAGTTGTTGAAGTGAAACATCATGACAACTCGAGATGGGGATATTTGTATTCATATATGAATACACATATCCCTGCGCAGCTGGACCTAACAATGGTCCAGCTCCCTGCCGGGGCACCTGTTCACTCATTCTTCCTGCTCAGCTGGCCACTCCAGGCAGGGGGCAGGAGGACAAATCTCCCTGCACAGTTGCTAAATGGCCAGCCAGGTAGGAAGAGAGGGGAGCTCTGGATGCCATTGGAAGAATGAGTGGGATCGGCACTGCAGCAGGACGCATGAGTGGACGGTTGGATCCCTGGGATCAGGCCCTCATTAGATCCAGCTACTCACACACAAATACAAATATCCCTATCTGTAATGACAACCCTTGCAAGATGAATTCAAGAGGATTCAATTGCACTTAAAGATGTTTTCAATGTTCTCTTTTGCATGTTTCAGTGTTAGGAACAGTAGCTGTTACAATATTATACCAATATCACTCACCCTCTTGAAATTAGAATACCCAGCATTGTCCTTCCATAATAAACACATGAAGCTCCCAATAAAGTAAATGGCTGCCTCCATCTCTGAAACAATGTTTAAGAAAATGCCCTAGCCCCAATTTAGCATACCCCAAAAACTCTCATCAGCATATCAATCACTAATAAATTAAGAAGGTATTCTTAGTTAATATTCTTTGATTCATTATGAGATTAGGAGTATTACATTTTTGTTGGTTTTATATAAATGTGGTTTCATGTTACATAAACCATCGCAAGTAGTGGTCTCACTAAATCAGGTGGTATATAAGCTTCATAAGTAAATAAACAAATATCATACAGATGTACTACTTAAGAAAGCCATAATTGGCCCAAACGTCCTACAGAGTCCACCTAGTATTGCCTCTGCATATAATCTGAAATGGCATCAAGTGCATCCTAAAATAGCCAACTTGTGTATCCCTAGACAAGCAGCACAGTCTGAGGGCACCCTGAGGAGGGAATAATAAACCTGTGTAACTTCTACCTAGAAAATGATGGAAAAGGTTGTCAGAAGTCAGAACCGACTTGGCCGCATGCAATTATTATTATTATTAAAGACTGAGACAAGAAAGTACAGATTCCCACTTTTAAAAGGAGGCCTGCATAATGTGCAAACTTACACACACAAAAGTGCTAAACATTTCACCAAAATATTCTAATGTATGCCACTGTAACGCTGCCACCTTATACAGTATACACTTCAGCTAAACAAGAAAACAAACCCAGGCTCAGACTATAAAAGCAGGAAATGAATACCCACCCAAAGTAATAATAGTATTCAGCATTTGTGCGGTGCTTCACAACTATCACGTCAGGCTGGTTCGTGTTGGTATTATTCTGTATATATAAGGTGGAAGCGAGGAAAAAACACTTCCCAGATGCCAATCCACCTCACCGAAAGCAGCCTCCATTCTCCACCCTGATACTGTACAAAGCAACAGCAGCAGTAGCTTGACAAAAACTCCAGGAGCAGGAGTCACTGCTGCTCCATCTTTACCACACAACAACAAAAAAACCCACAAAATGTGGGTGAGCAAGTACCTCTGCCCCTCGTTTCACCTTACTACCACCATCACTACCACCCCATCCCTACCTCTGACCCCATTCACGTCCCTTCCACTGCCCCCAATTCCCCCCTATTTTAAATCCCTCTAACTCCTCCCATTCTTCTTCTCCTGCTCCACAAAGGAGTCCGTCCAGAAGCTGGACTTGGTTGGGTCTCCCCCACTCCTCCTCTCGCTTCTTCCCTCACGGCAGCAAATGTCCTCTGTTTCAACATTAATGGGGGATTTGGCTCCCATTTCACTCCCCAACTTCTCCTGTTTCCTCAACAACAACCCCGGGCTTTGGAAAACCCCCGCCAGCGCCTCAACACACTTCTGCGCCTGGACCTCCTCCTCCTCCGCTTCTTCTCTCGCCCTCTCCCTCCCTCCCCCCACCACACCACTTCTGTGAGGGGGGGGGAGAAAACCCACCCCAGCCCTTCTTCAAAAGCCCTAATAATCCAACTCCTTTCTCTAAGCAGGCACTGAGATACACACACACCCTTCCACACGCAGAGAAACACACCCACCCACCCGCCCACCCATCCCGTTTCCCAAGCCCCTCAGCTCTCCTTCCCTGCAGTTTAGGGGCTGGGGGGGGGGAAGAGAGAAACCCCTTTCTCAAAGCCACTCCCCATAACAAAACTGATCCTTTAATTTAGATTATCTCCCTCTCCATACGTCCACCTTTTCATCCCCACCCCCACCCCGTCCCCTTCTCCATCCGCACCCTCTCCATCGGGAACTGCCCCATCAGGAAAAAAAATTTGTTTTTTTTTAATTTCCTGTCACAAAACCCCGAAGCTGAGAAGAAAGAAAGAAAGAAAAAGAGGGGAAGGAAGGGCGGAGGCCCTGATCCTCAAGGCTCACTCCCCCCCCCGCACGGGCGCGCTCGCTAGGCCCGGCGGCGGCAATGGGACGGAGGCAGGGAGGGACGGCCGAGCGGGGCTGGGGCTAGCGAGAGCCGCCTCCCTCCAACTCCCCGGACGACCCCCGGCGACAAGTTTATGGCGGCGGGTTATTCCCTCTTTCTCTTTCACGGCCCCCCCTTCCTTCCTTCCTTTCCTTACCTGCTTATAGCAAGGAGAAAGGGGGCGGCGGGAGCGGCGGTTCTCCTGCCTCTGGTGGACTCCCCCTCTCGGGGCTCCCGAACTCTCCGGCCCAGGCGGGAGGGAAGCGGGAGCGGATTAATAATGGCAGGAGGAAGCAGGAGGCGGCGGCGGCCAAGCAAGGGCTCCTCTCCCCGGCGGGCTCCGCTCTTTGTCTCGGCGGTGGCGGCGGGTTTCTCCCACCACCACCACCTCCGCCCGGCTCGCTCGTTCTTCCTTTCCTTCCTTTCCCTTCGCCCAGAGGGCCGGGGCGAAATCGGGCCGCGTCCTCCTTGAGCGGCCGCCGGGCCTCACCCCGCTTCCCTGACGGGATTTGGTCCCCCGCTCGCTCCTTCCTTCCTTCTATCCTCCCTCCTTCCCTCCTCCTCCTCCCTCTTCCCGACTCGACGTGTCCAAGGCCCCAGCGCTCCTACGGCCGCTCAGCACAGCCCCAGCAGCCCGGCGGCGGCGGCGGCGGCGGCGGCGAGAGCAACAGCTCCGGGCCCCTCCTCCTCCTCCCCCTCCTCCTCCCCACAGGCCAGGCCAGGCAAGGCAAGCGGAGAGTTCGTTCCCTCCCTCCCTCCCTTCTCTTTTCCCTGCCTGCCCCTTCCTTTCCTGCCGCCGGGACCGGGTAGGGAAGGGAGGGGGAAGGCGGGGGGCCCAGGAACATCGAGCCGCCCTCCTCCTCCTCCTCCTCCCCTGTTCCTTTTCCGCCTCCCTCGGAGGATCTCCTCCTGCAACCACCACCTTCCTGCTTTCCTCTTCCTCCTCCTCCTCCTCCACACCGGCCCCGCTCGGGTAAGGAGAGAGGAAGGCACAGGGGCGAAAGCCGCAATTAGTGGGGGGGGGGTGGCGCGGCAACTGCAGCTGCCTCTCTCTCCCCTCCTCCTCCTCGCTCCGCTCTCTTGCGGCTTCTCCCCCGCGCTCGAGCCCCTCCGAAGTTGAGTGTGGCTCCTCGGTTCGTCTCGCCTCTTGGCCTCCGCAGAGTTTACCGCGGGTCTTTCCTTCGTACAGGAAGCCCCGCGGAACTCAGGGCGACTTTTCTAGCCGAAAGGCCGAGAGCATCTGCTGGCCGCCCAGGCGGCAACAAGTTGTAGGGCTAGATTCGGATCAAGAGACCGTATAGGGAGCGAGATGCACTTAGCCTAAATATTTAGGCATAGATCTCTCTCTTATTTTTTTTAATTTTTTTGCAATTGACAGGGGTTGGGGAGTGGGGGGACTTCCTGTTTTCCCAAAGCATGAAATAGTGGCTGTGTTGATTGCTTTGAGCTGAGCTCCCATGCCCCCACCCCCAATTTCAGGCCGCGGGTATGTCGGTTTGGGAAATTTACATAAAGGCAGTACATCCCCAACTCTTTAAAAAAATGGACTCAGACAAACTCATGCAGCACTTTTCTTTGGGATGGGGGGGGGAATCCCTGACCTGAGTCTCAGAGATGCCAAAGGGCCTCTGCTCCCACTCGTATTTAAGGCACTCTTTTATCTAAATTTAACGCTCAGCTTCAAAAGATGTGGGAAGGAACGCGCTACTCTTGGTTCCGCCGCCGGCGGAGACCAGCTTTCCTATCTGCGGAGAGCAACTGGAAGGACGTGTTTTTCTGTGGATCGCGGAGTTCACGCGCTGCCTGCTAAAAATAGGACGCGCGGGCCGGCCAGGGCTCTCTGGCTTCCAGAAGTGCTACCCTAGAGAAAGGAACTTTCGGGCATAGCGTCACGCCCTCCTCAGAGGCTGATTGGCCACGGCTATGACGTCACTCGGGAAGCGCTGCCTTCTCCGAACTACAGAAGGGATAGTCGGTCTGTACCCGGGCTGTGTTTTTTTTTTTTTAATGGAATCTGCCCTGGATAAATGCATGCGGGGATAAACAGTGAAAAGAATAGTGACAAAACAATAGCAATAAATATAAACAGCAAAGAGTAACAGCAACAGCAGTAGTGAACGTTACTGGTATTTGGTCCGTTTAATCCAGTACAACATTTGGAAAATGAATTGGGACCGGTTTTAGACTTGTTGCCAACCACAAGGTTTCAAAATAGCTACAAATCGTAATATTAATAATATATATACATATCAGAGAATCATTAAAAAGTGAAGTTAGTAGGGGCCTGCAAAGGCCATCAAGTTCACCCCCTGCTCAACGCAGGAATACAATCAAAACATATCTGCCAGGTGATTATCCAAGGTTTTCTTGAATGCCTCCAGTATTGGAGTACTCACCAATTCCCCAGGTAACTGGTTCCACTGTTGTACTGCTCTAACAGGAAGTTTTTCCTGATACTCAACTGAAATCTGGCTTCCTTTAACTTGAGCCCATTGTTGCATGTCCTGCACTCTGGGATGATCGAGAACAGATCTTGTCCCTCCTCTGTATGACAGCCTTTCAAATATTTGAAAAGGGCTATCATATCACCAGGACGTGGTGGCACTGTGGGTTAACCGTAGAAGCCTCTGTACTGCAAGGTCAGAAAACCAGCATTCATAAGATCGAATCTATGCAATGGACTGAGCTCTCGTCACATGTCCCAGCTCTTGCCAACCTAGCAGTACAAAAGCATGCTAATGTGAGTAGATAAATAGGTACCACCACAGTGGGAAGGTAATGGCGTTCCGTGTCTAGTCGTGCTGACCATGTGACCATGGAAACTGTCTTTGGACAAACGCTGGCTCTACGGCTTGGAGACAGGGATGAGCACCACGCCCTAAAGTCGGACATGACTGAGCTAAATGTCAAGGGGAACCATTACCTTTATCATATCAGCCCTCAGCCTTCTTTTCTCAAGGCTGTTTTTGTTGTTGTTTAGTCTTTAAGCCATGTCCGACTCTTCGTGACCCCATGGACCAGAGCACACCAGGCCCTCCTGTCTTCCACTGCCACCGGAGTTGGGTCAAATTCATGTTGGTAGCTTCAATGACACTGTCCAACCTTCTCGTCCTCTGTCGTCCCCTTCTCCTCTTGCCTTCACACTTTTCCAACATCAGGGTCTTTTCCAGGGAGTCTTCTCATGAGATGGCCAAAGTATTGGTGCCTCAGCTTCAGGATCTGTCCTTCCAGTGAGCACTCAGGGTTGATTTCCTTCAGAATGGATAGGTTTGTTCTCCTTGCAGTCCAGGGGACTCTCAAGAGTCTCCTCCAGCACCACAATTCAAAAGCATCAATTCTTTGGCGGTCAGCCTTCTTCATGGTCTAGCTCTCACTTCCATACATCGCTACAATTCTTTCAGCCTTTCCTCATAAGGCTTAGTTTCCAGCACCCTGTTCATCCTTCTCCTCTGAACTTTTTCCAGTTTGTTAGCATCCTAGTGTGGTGTCCAGATCTGGACACAATACTCAAGGGAGGCCTAACCAGTGTTGAATAGAGCGGAACTAGCACATCACGGGATTTGGAAACTATACTGTACTTCTATTAATGCAGCCTAAAATAGCATTTGCCTTTTTTTTGTATACACATCACACTGTTGGCTCATATTTAGCTTGTGATCTACAACAATTCCAAGATCCTTCTCGCTCGTTGTTTTGCTGAGCCAGGTATCCCCCATCTTGTAACTGTGCAATTGGTTTCTTTATCTGAAGTGCAGTACTTTGCACTTATCCCTGTTGAATTTCATTCTGTTGCTTTCTATCCAGTGCTCCATGCTATCAAGGTCATTTTGAATTTTTTTCTGTCTTCTAGGGTATTAGCTATTCTACCCAATGTTGTATCATCTGCCGATTTGACAAGCATTCTCTGCACTCTCTCATCCAAGTTATTAATAAAGATATCGAAGACCACTGGGCCCAAGACTGAGCCTTGGGGTACTCCACTTGTGACCTCCTCCCAGTTAGAAAAGGACCCATTAATCATCACCCTCTGAGTACAATTTTGTAGCCAAATATGTATCTACCTGACACTTGATCTATCCAGCCCACACCTAGTTAGCTTGCTAATCACAATATCATGGGGCACTTTGTCAAAAGCTTTGCTGAAGTCAAGATATATTATGTCTACAGCATTCCCTCTGTCTATCAGGGAAGTTACCTGAGTGAAAAAACAATATCAGATTAGTTTGGCAGGATTTCTTCTTGACAAATCCATGTTGGCTTCTAGATATTACTGCATTGTTTTCTAGGTTCTTGCACAATGACTGTCTTATGATCTGTTCCAGAACTTTGCCTGGGATTGATGTCAGGTTGACTGGTCTTTAGTTCCCAGGTTCCTCTTTTTTGCCCTTTTTGAAGATAGGGACAAGATTAGCCCTCATCCAATCCTCTGGCACTTCCCCTGTTTCCCATGATTTCAAGAATATAATGGATAGCGGTTCTGAGAGTTCTTCAGACAGTTCCTTCAGTACTCTCGGATGCAGTTCATCCATCCCTGGAGATTTGAACTCGTTCAAGGTGGTAAGGTATTCCTTGAGTATTTTTTTTATCAATCTCCAGCTGCAGTCCTGTCCCCCCACCCACCCATCCACACACATACACATTTGCACTTCCAATTTGTTTGGAAGTTCATATTCTGTCTTAAGGGAAAAGACTGAACTAAAATAGGAATATCAAAGAATTCAGCTATAAGTAGAGGCAAAAGGCCATAAACAGTATAAACAGCAGTAATAACATAATACTGTTACATACAGCACTGATGTTACCTGTCTGTCATGGGTTTGGAGGGAAAGTTCCATCCTATGGGGAGTGGAAGGCGGGACATCAGGAGGAGGGGCTGTACTGTATATATATGTGGAGCGTGGGAGATGCTGAGAGACACTGGGTTGTGACGAAGCAGCAGCTGGGAAGAAGAAGCTGTTGTGGGAGTCTGTGTGTCAGACAGGGTACTACTGTGTGTCAGAGTACCAACCTGATAAGTTCAGGTGTCTGTTGGTTAGCCAGAACTGATAGGTTCAGGGTCTGTGCTTCAAGTTAAGGGTTCTGTGTGAACCAAACTGTGTGTGTGTATGAGTGAAACTAGCCACGTTACTTTATCCTATTCACCTGATTGTTTATTTTTCCCTGTGTGTATTTAAAATAAACCTTATTCTTTTTATTGTTTGAAAATCCATCCCTGGTCTGTGTGACTTCTTACAGGGAATGGTTGGTGGCAGCTTAGTGTAACTGTGTGACAGATCCCAGTAGGTCTGGGTTTGTCACATTGATTGGTGTCCAGCGTGTGGGATACGACTGGTCCAGTTGTCCAGCGGTCCAGCAAAGCCTTGGCAGGTGTGCCCAGAGCAAGGGGGGTCTAGTCAGGGACAGTCTGAGGCGCGTAGGTAATCTTCTAGGTGTACCTCACGGGGAGGTGCGCTAGTAGAAGAACGTGCCAACTGGGGAGACTTAGATTAAGGTGCTCTGAGGCAGCCTAGTTTTGGCGGGAAAAAGCTGAGGCAAAACTGCGTAGTAACAGTGATCTAGCTTGCCAGCTGAGAGGCCCAGCAGAGGGGGGTAGGCTCTGACTCGATACTGTTGCAAGTTAAGTGCTGAAGAACAGCAGCCTAGGGAAAGCTGGTTCTGAGGCAAGAAGGAAAAAAGTGGTCGTTTTATTTTGAGGCTTGACTTTTTAAAGCAGCCTGTTCTGAGGGGGGGTTATGCCCTTGACTCGAAGCCAAGTAGCAGAAATGAGTGAAGTGAAAGACCCCCAGATTGACCAAGGTTCTGAGGATGAATTTGGCTCAGTGCAAGGTGACAGCACAGGAGAGCAAGACCCAGAACTCAGAAAAATACTCATAGCCCAACAGCATGAACTGAGGGTGAGGGAAATGGAGGAAAGATTAGAGAGAGAAAGAAGGGAGGAAAGGGAAAGGCAATTTGAAATGGAGCAAAGGGAAAGAGAGAAACAGCGGCAATTTGAATTAGAGAGAGAGAGAGAGAGAATGGAGAGGGAAGAAAGAATGGAGAGAGAGAGAATGGCGTTTGAATTAAGAAAACTGGAACTGATGAACCAGAACAATAATAACAATAGGGATTCTGAGGGAGGCCAACTGTCTAAAGCTGACCTGAAGAAATTCCCTGTGTACCACAAGGGAGATTGTCCTGAGGTGTTCTTTTCCCTAGTGGAAAGAGCGTTTGTGGACTTCTCAGTGAGGGAAACTGAGAAGATGACCATCATGCGATCTTTAATCAGTGGTAGCCTGGCTGAGGTTTATGCCGAGATGCCTGAGGAACTGATGAAAGATTTTGCAGAGTTTAAAAAACTGGTGTTTGCCAGACATGGGATAAATGCAGAGCAGCTGAGACAAAGATTCAGGTCCCTCACAAAAAAACCAGAACAGACTTTTACCCAAGTGGGGGCCCAATTGGTGAGGCTGCTTGAGAAATGGCTATCGCAGGAAGGGACAGAGACCTATGAGCAGCTTAAAGATTTGATAGCGCTGGAACAGTTCTATTCAGTCCTGCATGGGGAATTGAAATTCCAGGTGAGGGAAAGGAAACCGAGGTCTGTGGCAGCAGCCGCAGAGATTGCAGATTTTATTTCCCAAATAAGAAAGCCCTTGGGTGAGGGGAAATCTGTAGGGAAACCCAAAGAAACCTACAGCAAGTACTCTCAGGGACCAGGGAAAAGCCAGCAAGGGGGAGGGGCCCATGGTGAAGGGAAGCCCTCAGACATGAAACTAAGACCTCAGAGTTTGGAGGGAAAACCAAAACAAGATGAGAGAGAATCAAAATACACCAGAAAATGTTATTTTTGTCAGGGAAAGGGTCACCTAATCTCAGAGTGTGAGAAATTAAAGCAGCTAAAAGGAATGGTGCCTCAGGAGTCTAGTGGGACCAAGCCAAAAGCTGTGTTCTGTGTCCAGAAAGAGCAAGGCTCATTCTCACTGAGGGAGCCTGTTGCCATGGCTACTCAGTCTGGAACAGCTACCGCTGCTGATCAGGCTGAGGAAAATGGTCCTCTTATAGAGGTAAAACGCTGCTTGCTGATAAAAACAGATTCTCAGTTGTTTGAGACAGCAGGGGTGGACGTAGGAATACTTGACCGTCAGTATAGGGGGCTGCGGGACACTTGTTCCCAGGTAACCCTGTGCCATCCAGATATTATTCCTCGGGAGTTTATAATCCCAAATGAGAGCATAAAGGTGGCAGGGATTGAGGGGCAGGTAATCTCTCTGCCAGTAGCAGAGGTACCTGTCAATTTTCAAGGCTGGAGGGGAGTTTGGCGGCTAGCGATTTCATCGACTCTGCCAGCAGCCGTGCTCGTGGGAAATGACCTGGCTGAACATGTGAAACGGGTGCTAGTGATTACACGCTCACAAGCCACCACAGGGACAGTTCAGGGGGGTAATGATGAGCCAGAGACGGAAGCAGGTGGGGGAAGTTCAGAAGCTGTGGTGGAAACCTTAACCACAGACAGCAGATTTGGACAGGAGCAAAAGGCAGACGCCACTCTCCAAAAGTGTTTTGAACAGGTGACTGATGCCCAGCTAACACCTGAAACCCCAGTGAGATTTCTGGAGAAAAAGGGGATTTTATATAGAGAAACTCTGAGGAATATCTCAAAAGGGGGAGATGGGATCAGAAGTCAGCTAGTGGTACCTGAAAAGTATCGCCCCATGATCTTACAAAGGGGGCACTCTGACATGTTTGCTGCACACTTAGGGGTGAAAGGGCCCCTTGATTTGATCAAACAAAATTGGGAGCAGATCACCCAGGATGACCCACAAGACGTTGTGACTTACATAGACACCTTGATGAATGACCTAAGGAGAAATCTAGAGCTGGCAGCAGAAAACCTGCAAGCTCAGAAGGTCAGACAGAAAACATGGTATGACCACAAAGCTAGAGAGAGGCACTTTGACCCAGGGGAGGAAGTGCTTTGGCTTAGGCCCTGCAGAGAGAATAAACTGCAGCTCAAATGGGCAGGACCATATAGGGTCATTTCCAAGATGTCAGACCTGAACTACCTAATAGAGCAGGAGGAGAACCAAGCAAGGAGGGTGGTTCATGTGAATGCCCTAAAACCCTACTACAGAGGGGAACAGAGGGTTTTATTCGCGATAAAAGCAGCTGAGAGTGAGGAAGCTGAATTACCCTTCTGGGAGGGTAGAGGGGAAGTAAAATACAACCCAGAGGAGGTAAAGATCAGTCCTGCACTCACCCAAGACCAGCAGCAAGAACTAAAAATGCTGCTTAGTAAATATCAACAGGTGTTTTCCAACAAGCCGGGGATAGTGAAGGGAGTGATGCATCGGATCCACACAGGGGATGCACCCCCGCAGGCAGTATCCCCATACCGAGTAACGGGACCCTATAGGGACAAGGTGCGGAAGGAGCTGGACGAGATGCTGAGGGAGAACATAATCGTCCCCTCTTCTAGTCCTTGGTCCTCTCCGATAGTCCTTGTGGACAAGCCTGATGGGAGCATTAGGTTTTGTGTTGATTACAGGAAATTAAACCGTGTAACCACTCCTGATGCCTACCCAATGCCCAGGCTAGACAACCTGATTGAAACCATAGGGGGTTGTCGGTTCATCTCATCATTGGACCTGGTAAAGGGATATTGGCAATTAAGAATTGATCCCAGGGATCAAGAAAAAACTGCCTTTTGCAGCCCTTTTGGTCTCTATGAGTTTCGAGTCCTGAGCTTTGGTCTCAGAAATGCACCAGCCACATTCCAAAGGCTGATGGACCAGACCTTGGCAGGGCTCAGTGACTTTACAGTGGCCTACATTGACGACATAGGGATCTTCAGTAATACCTGGGAAGATCACCTGATACACCTGGAGTTAGTGCTGCAGAGGTTAAGTGCAGCAGGACTAACAGTAAAGGCCAGCAAGTGTCAGCTGGGTAGCCCAGAAATAAAATACTTGGGTCACATGGTAGGGGGAGGAGTGATAAAACCCCTGGAGGCCAAAATAGAAGCTGTTCGTGATTGGCCTAGACCCAACACCAAGAAAAAGGTCAAATCATTTCTTGGGTTGGTGGGCTACTACAGAAAGTTCATCCCGAGGTTTAGCGAGATTGCGGCTCCGCTGACCGATCTGACGAGGAAGACGGCTGATGACCGCATCCCGTGGACCAGCGACTGTGAGGCGGCGTTCCAGAGGTTGAAGGAGGCGTTAATCAACTATCCTGTCCTGCGCGCTCCAGACTTCGACCGGGAGTTCATCATCTACACCGATGCGTCTAACAGCGGGGTAGGAGCAGTTCTGTGCCAGGAGGATGAGAATGGTGACCAGCATCCAGTGTCCTACCTGAGTAGGAAACTTCAAAAAGGTGAGAGACATTTGGCAACCGTGGAGAAGGAGTGTTTGGCCATAGTCTACGCGATCCAGAAGGCCAAGCCTTACATCTGGGGAAGACATTTTGTTCTGTGTACTGACCATTCACCATTGCAATGGTTAAAGACAATGAAAACCCACAATAGCAAACTTATGAGGTGGGCTTTAAACCTACAGGACTATGACTTTGAAGTGAAGGTGGTCAGAGGGTCAGTGAACTGTGTTGCTGACGCCTTATCAAGAAGACCTGAAGAATGAAGACGGCGAAAGAACATGGACTATATGTATATAATGAGGACAAAAAAATTAAATGTACCTGTGTTTTTCTGAATTTGGTTTGTATGAATAAAGGTAAATTGATGTAATGTATATGGTAAATGTTTAACTTAGAATGTAAGTATAAGTAAGTATTATATGGTATGTATAACTGTTGTTGTGTATTTTATTCAGGTTGTTTTTTTGGTGAAAAGCACCTTAGCTTTCCCCCTACAAAACAACTTATAAAGAGGGGAGGTGTTACATACAGCACTGATGTTACCTGTCTGTCATGGGTTTGGAGGGAAAGTTCCATCCTATGGGGAGTGGAAGGCGGGACATCAGGAGGAGGGGCTGTACTGTATATATATGTGGAGCGTGGGAGATGCTGAGAGACACTGGGTTGTGACGAAGCAGCAGCTGGGAAGAAGAAGCTGTTGTGGGAGTCTGTGTGTCAGACAGGGTACTACTGTGTGTCAGAGTACCAACCTGATAAGTTCAGGTGTCTGTTGGTTAGCCAGAACTGATAGGTTCAGGGTCTGTGCTTCAAGTTAAGGGTTCTGTGTGAACCAAACTGTGTGTGTGTATGAGTGAAACTAGCCACGTTACTTTATCCTATTCACCTGATTGTTTATTTTTCCCTGTGTGTATTTAAAATAAACCTTATTCTTTTTATTGTTTGAAAATCCATCCCTGGTCTGTGTGACTTCTTACAGGGAATGGTTGGTGGCAGCTTAGTGTAACTGTGTGACAGATCCCAGTAGGTCTGGGTTTGTCACAAATACTAGCAGTAAAAGTCTGTAAACAATGCAAATCTATGCATTTCTCAGAATAAGGTCTTTACACCCAAGCAAGTGAGGATCAAATGGCATGCTAAAACAGGAAACAATTAAAATAATAATAAACAGTCCTGGAAACAGATGAATCTGCGGAAAGCTTCAGCTACTTGGTGTCAAAAATATAGCAATGCCTGCTGTGCCCTAGGAGCATAGGTGGAGAAAATACTACACACTGTGCCACACTGATAAATCAATACCCACTTCACTTTTCCAGGTGGCAGTAGCTGAAATCGGGATCTCTCAACCTGACCTTGATGAATGGAAAGGTTTGAGCAGGAGGAGGTAGCTAAGCTGGTTCTAAGTCATGTGGAGCTCTGCAAGTCAATGCCATCACCTTGAAATGAATGCAGAGATAAAACAGAAGTTAGGAGTGAGAAAAAGCCTTTTAATCCTGGCAACTTCTCTTTTGGTGACCCACAAGTCCAGAACCAACCTCCATGCAACACATCACAGGAATCAAGTCTTGACAGTATCAGGGCTGCAGCAAGACTTACTGTCTGGAAAAGACCCCAGTCCAAATTGGTGAAACAAAGGACACACCTTTATTCCTTAAAGCTAATTTTTTATCCTTTAAGGTGAGCAACCCACCACTGTGCTAAAGGCAACCCACAGAAAGTCTTTTCTTTGCTGCTGAGAAAACTGGCCATCAGCTGAATGGTAGGGCACAGGTTGCTGCCATTTGCAGCACAGACAACTCTGCCCAGGTCTGGATCAGTGAAGAATTTTAACCTTATCACTTTCCTCTCCCTACTGGCAAATATCACCAATTCTCCATTGCTAGTAGCAGGGGAAAAAAACAGCACATATGATTTAATCATGCCCACAGCAATCTTGAAGCAGTTGAGTTCACCTTCCCCAAAGATCCTAATCAAGATCACCATTTCTCCAATGCTAGCATGACAATATTTAATAGGTCCAGGTATTAAATGTTTGTATGTGTGCCACATTGTATTCTCTACGGAGATGTGATGAATTGAACTTAGATGCCTGACATGGCCCACTTTTCTGACTAGATTCCCCATAGTGTTACAGAGTGTTCTAAATTTAAGCAAGAGAAGGCATTTGAAATCTCCTGGTGTTAAAGTATGACTGCTTTGTTAAATAGATCTGAATATATAATGTAACACAAGCAAGGTTCAATATTCTTTGCAACAATCGCAGCCACCAGTGAGGTAGGCCAGTGAGTTCTACCGCACGTTGGCACCAGTGGTGCATCACTGGAGCCCATGCTTCTATTTGCCCATCCCTGGTATATAATAAGGGAGGAAATAACAAGGGGACAGTGTTGAATTAGAAAATACATTGGACTCAATGTTGGCAGGAAATGTCCAATTCAAGATGCCTAGTATTGAGTAAGGGATTACACTTTACATGGAGTTATTTAAGGTGTGATCACATGGGGAAATAGATCACAATTTAGACCACTTCTGCTGCAGTGCGATCTGATTCCTAGAGATCACAAGATGTACAGGGAATTGATTCCAGCCCGACCCTGATCCATGCACAAACTGAACTGCCTGGATTCAGTTGTAGGGCTACTAATTTGTGGACCCAGATGGAATGATTCCCCAGCAGACAGAAGAGTTGCTTTAAGGGATAACACTCCCTGCAAAGTGACCCTTTTTGGTGCTATTGGATATGCACCTCTCCAGTCATCTGATCACACTGTTGTAAGTCCTTTCATATTCTTAGAGACATCTAAACACTGTACATTAGTAGATCAAGCATCAGCCAAGTTAACTCATGGATTCATATCCTGCAAATTAGAATAGTTTACCATAGTACATGTCTCCTTTCAGAAAACACATCTTAAGGAAATAAGAAAGGTACTATTTATTAGAGAAATACATTGAGACAAGATAGTAATAATCCTAGTTCTAGCTAATGACCATGGAGATGCAGGGAGTTATGGCTAACCACTAATCTCTCTGGAACAAATGCAAAATGCATCCCCTGCCTTAGGAAGAGTAAAGAAGAAAATGTTAGAAGGAATTACATTAGCAAACCTAAGAATATGACTCTAAATTGAAGGAAGGTCTGCAAAGGTCACATCAATTAAAGTACGGTCTAGGAACTGTACTTTCCATCTTTCCCAGTATAAGCAGAGTTGCACGTAGTCACAGAATAAGCATGCATCTAACTAGATACATGACCAAATCTGAATTTGTTTCATTACCCTGAGTTTTACCACTAAACATACAATATGATTAGGGCATAGTCAGGTAGCTCAGCAGGCCTATAGTGTATATATGTCATAGATTGAGTCATCAGAAAGAACTGAGAAAATCCCTGTCTGAAACTTCAGAAGGTTATTGCTTGCCCATATATACCAGAGGCAGCAAACATCTGTCCCTTTGATGTTGTGGGACTACAATTCCCATCAGCTATAGCCAACATAGCTAATGGGGATGCATTATGTGAATTGTATTCCATCAGCATGTGGAGTGCCACATGCTCCTCTTTCCTGCTTCATAAACTGAATTGGATCAGTGTTCTATGTGGTGCAAATTAACTTCCTAGATTCCTAATCTACCGAACATGGATATTACTAATTTTGTCTGGACACACTTCCTGAAAATAGCAAGAAGGACCCTTCTAAAACAGCTATGCACCAGCTGTTAAAGTCTTATTTCCTTGAAGCAATCTTATTCTCAGTTAAATACAGCGGTACAACTTTGAACAGAATCACCCCCCAACACAACATATTGCAATAGACATATTGGAAAAATAACAGCCCAGAATTATTTATGCTTATTAAAGATTACATTCTACTGTCTCTCCCAGAAAGAAGCACTCAGGATTGCAGCCTTGGGGTCACAAGATGCATTTTAAAATTGCATAGATTTCAGTAGAGGGAATGTTTCAAATGGCTCAGTTGCGTGTAGAATTAGGTTAAAAATGGCTGGGGCATGCCTAACTGTGCATTTAATCATGCTTTAAATATCCTCTTTTACAATAAATGAGACGTTAAAGGACTTGGCTGGATCATGCCCTTAGTATTCTCTATATTCAACAGATACATATAATTTGTTTTAGTACTATAGGAAGTAGAGGGCATAACATGTCCGAAATATTTAATTAATTATCACTGACTCACTTATGAATTCTCAGTGCTGTGATACTAATTCAGCCTGACAGTAACATGCCTGCTATTCTCACGTATGACTGTTGAATTGTCAGTGACATTTCCTAAAAACAGTTCAAGAGAAGAGTGGTTTCAGGACTAGAAACTGCTGCTACATTCCTGTTCTCCATGTAACAAATGGTCAAAAGGTATGTTTTAACACTCCAGCATGAATTTAGAAGCAAGATTACAATGCTGTTACCATGGAATAAATTCAAATTTAGTCCTAACCCGAGTAGACCCATTGAAATGAACAGGACTGTTAGTCAACACTAATGTGCACTCTTAACTGAAGTGCACATTAGGCTACCGTAGTTGGAAATAAAATTGGATTTAGCCCAATTAATTATTTTGAGTATAAGTAACATCTCATCTCACCAAATTCCCTGTGATTCACTTGGGCCTACTCTAGTTGCAACTTACTACTTGATTTTCCTTATAATCAAGAGAGGTAGACTTGTTAATTTGTTTCAGTCCTTAATACTAGATTTCAGCCACTATGTCTCCTTGAACCTTGTTTTTTTTGTCACAGAGACATTAAATGGAATGTATTTTTAAAAGCTGACCTGGAGTCTCATTCTTAAAACAAGTGTTTAAAATTGAATCCTTTTAGTCACACTTTAAGAAGGATGCCAACAAACAGGAGCAATGTACAGTGGACCCTCTATTTACGGAATTAATCCGTATTGGAACGGTGGCTGCAGGTCGAAAAGTCTGTAGGTTGAGTCTCCATTGACCTACAATGCGTTGAAAACTGATTAATCCGTAACTGGACGTTTTTGTTCCATTTTTGTTCCATTTTGGCTTTTTAATGGTCTGTAAGTCGATTCTCCGGCTGCAAGTCGAATCTAAATTTTGCAGCCAGAGAAGTCTGTAACTCGAAAAGTCTGTAAGTCGAGCCGTCTGTAAGTCGAGGGTCCACTGTACAGTATTCTCGAAGGCTTTCACGGCTGGGATCTGATGGTTGTTGTGGGTTTTTCAGGTTCTTTGGCCGTGTTCTGAAGGTTGTTCTTCATGACGTTTCACCAGTCTCTGTGGCCAGCATCTTCAGAGGACTGGAGTAGGAACTCAGTCCATGCTCTTTTGCTGTTTGTTGGATAGTTGAGTATTTATAGCTGTGGGACAACAAAAATACCCTGATCACCCTGTCTCCTGAAAAAAGACAAAAGCTGTTCCTGCAGCTATAAAATACTCAACTATCCAACGTGGACAGAGTTCCTACTCCAGTCCTCTGAAGATGCCGGCCACAGAGACTGGCGAAACATCAGGAAGAACAACCTTCAGAACATGGCCAAAGAACCCGAAAAACCCACAACAACCAAACTGGAGCAAGTTCAGAGGAGGGCAACAAGGATGATAAGGGAAATGGAAACCAAGCCTTATGAGGAAAAAGTGAAAGAACTGGGAATGTTTAGCCTCAGCAAAAGAAATCTGAATGGAGATATGATAGCATTTTTTAAATACTTGAAAGCTAGCTATACAGAGGAGGGGCAGGATCCATTCTCAATCATCCTAGAGTGCAAAACACGTAATAATGGGCTCAAGCTACAGGAAGCCAGATTTAGGCTGAATACCAGGAAAAACTTCTTAAGTGTTAGAGCAGTACAACAATTGAACCAGTTACCTTGAGAGGTGGCGAGCTCTCCATAACTGGAGGCATTAAATAGAACATTGGACAGCCATCTATCAGATCTGCTTTGATTTAGATTCCTGCACTGAGCAGGGGGTTGGTCATGATGGCCTAATACACCCCTTCCAGCTCAATTATTCTTTGATTCGGACTCCCATCCAAGTGGAAATTGCTGAGCTGCATGGCAGACTGATAAACGAAGAGGCAATGTGAAACGTGCTGCGTCATTATTATAACCAAAATAACAATGTAGAGCATCACCCTAGCTTCTCTCTGACAATCCATCTGCCAATAAGAATCACTTCTTTATTTCACAGAGTTTCCATTTTCTTTCTTTCTTTCTTTCTTTCTTTCTTTCTTTCTTTCTTTCTTTCTTTCTTTCTTTCTTTCTTTCTTTCTTTCTTTCTTTCTTTCTTTCTCTCTTTCTCTCTTTCTTTCTTTCTCTCTTTCTTTCTTTCTTTCTTTCTCTCTTTCTCTCTTTCTTTCTCTCTTTCTTGATAATGATTATCATTAAACCATGGGTTCTTTCCAAAGTCATCTCTCATCTTCAGTGGTAAATGAAGAACAGTGCCATTTGAAAAGTTGCAGATTGTATTGGATCCACACTTAGTCATGTTTAGAGTACACCCACTGAAATCAAAAGAACATACCGTAAGTTAGTCAGGATGAATACTGCAGCCTAACAGTGCAATCCAAACTCTTAAAAATATACCAGATGTAATGGGTTTGGAATGGGTAGAAGCCTTTTATGCTGGTACAACTCCCTTTTGTTAGCTGATCTCAGATTTGCTGGCACATCTGGATCTGCTGGTGCAACTGCTGCACTGGCTGAGATCTGCTGGCAGAACAGTGAAAAGGAGGAGCAAGCTCTACACCCTTCTCAGCCTAAGAATCAAGGCCATTATGCTGGCACAAGGTGAAGCCAGGGTCAAGGTAGCCCTAAGTAATCTCCAGCTTCCCTAAACAGGGAGGGGTTTGGATTCAGCACAGCCTCAGCATCTCCTTCACCAATCCTCAGCCATCTTGGGTGTTTAGGATTGAACACCTTGTCCCCATCCAAACTCCAGTTTACAGGAGACAGCCATTCTATGACCTTGTAAATAAGCTGTGTTAGGAAGTTTCAGCTACTATTCCAGATGGCGGGCAACAATAATGATAAAATATTTAAAATGTGTTGCATAATAAGCAGCTGATCTTGAACAGTTTTTCATTATGAGCTGGCTGTGGTGATGAATTTAAACGCAGGTTCTTCATTACAGAAAGCAAAAAGCTAATCATGAAAGCACTAATCTCTGCCCTAGCAGATCTTTCAGGTAATATGTTTGATATTTTACCTTTCCCTGTTGCTTCGAGGCACATTGAAGTTTATTAGCCTCCCCCATTTTATGTAATAATTAATGTTTCCACCTGACATAATCTAGAAGACAGGGTCCATTGTTGGAAATATTTCCTTGCCTCCTTCCACATTAGAATGAGGGCGCAGAATAGATTCCTGATACACATCCTCATGTTAAAGATACAGACTGACTTTTCTCCTCTAGAACTCACTTGGAAGCATTAGCACAAGTCGTTTGAAAGTAGCACAAACTGATTCCCACTCCTTAGGGAAAAAAGACTCAAGCTTGATCAAAGTGCAAGTAAGGTGGAGTCAAGGAAAGCAGGTTTTCCTCCTTCTATCATCTGCCAGTGTACCTCTGCAGAGAAATAATGAATATAAAAAAGCCATTACAGTTTTATCACAAAGAATCTTGTGGAATTCACAGTCTTAATATGATTTTGCTGCTGCCCCAGTTTTAAGAAACAAGGAATTTTAGGAGCTGCCTTTTCCAATTGGCAAAGCTGCATGGCATAAATGGCAATGATCTCTAAGTAAACTTACTTTAAAGCAGGGGTCTCAAACTCAATTTACCTGGGGGCTGCTGGAGGCAGAGTCTGGGTGAGGCTGGGCCACATCAGATTTTCCACCAAGCAGAGCAAGAGCCTGAGGAAGCCGCCCAGGAGTTTCCTTAGCCTGGCTGGGGCTCCGAGGAGGAGGAGGAGGAGGAGGGGCCCAAGAGCCCTCGTCACTGGCCACGACCCCCTCCGGCTCCTTCTTCACTACCACCGCCAGCAGCAGCAGCAGGATGAAGAAGTGGAGAAGGGAGGAAGCGCCGGCGACCGCCTAGCCGGGGGGGAGGAGGGTAAGGAGAAAAGCCCCCACCGGTACCCGCGAAATTAAACAGAACGGGGTGGGCCCCCCACAGATGCATGCACATGCATGCATGCGCATGCGCGCGCGCGCGCGCACGCGCACACACACACACACACACACACACGGAGGTCCGGCAACCTTCCTCTGAGGCCCCCCTCAAAAAAAGGCGCACTCAGCAGCAGCAGCTGCCCCCATCACGACAGAGGAGCAAACTTTGCGAGGCCAGCCCAGGCAGCCTCCAGAGCCAAGGCGGCTGAAGCAGCAGCAGGAGGAAGAAGCACCACCAGGTGCTGAGGTGGCCACTGGCCAGGTTGGTGCTGGGGGTGCCGAGAGAGAAAGAGAGCCAGAGAGCCGCTTCCCTAGAAGAGGCGGCAGCAGCTGCTGTTGGAGGCTTGGAGGCACTCTTCGAGGACTCCGCTCTCAGGCATTGCTCAGCGGCAGCTCAGGCACTAGGGGAAAAGGGCCAGCAGTGTGCCTCACTCACCGGCTCTGCCCAAAGACAGCGCCTCTTGCACCCTCCATCCAGAACTGCAGGCTGCCAGCCAGCAGACAGGTGGGCTGGCTGGCAGGCTGCAGTTCCAGATGGAGGGTGCAAGAGAAGCTGTCTTGGGAGAGAGCCAGCGAGCGAGGCGAGGCTTTTTTTTTACTCTTGAGAACAGAGGACATGTGAGTGTTTCAGGGGGGCAGGCAAGGCAGGGGCCACAAACTATCGTCCGGCAGGCTGCAAATGGCCCATGGGCCGCATGTTTGAGACCCCTGCTTTAAAGCTTCCTATCTACCCCAAACAAGTTCTGAGGCCACCTATGAATTCCTTTTTACTTGGAAACCCTTTGGGAGCTTTGGGATGGGGGAAGCTTTCAATATCTGAAAATCACTACTGGATCTCTAACATTTTATTCATTTTTCCTTAAACAAATGAGAGAGGGCTGATCATATGCATTTAGTGAATTTCCTTTCCCAAACAGTCTCTACTTTCCTTGTTTGGGAAGAGAAATTCACTGGGCAGTAGGGTGGCCACTTACACATCACCAAAGAAAGAGAACATGCATCACCAAAAAGGAAGACAGCTTTTCAAATAGAGGAGTGTCCTCCCTAAAGAAGGACATATGACCACCTTATCTCATCCATAGTGCTACCTGTCGTCGTTTAGTCATGTCCGACTCTTTGTGCTACCTGTAGGCTGTGTGAAAAGAGCAAGAGTACCCATCAAGGCTATGGGTGCACAGCTATACCCCAAATATCTACTGCATTAAAAGTCTGCCCTTGTCAGATTATCCTTTTAATATGGGTAGGCAGGAGGAATAAACCTCTCTGGTTGTCTGGGTCAGAGATTGTTGTTAAATGTTTAATAGACTGAGAGGTGAAAATGGCAACTCAAGCACACAGTTTGTCAAACCATTGTTGTTAATTGTTTTGTTCCAACTGCCTTTTGATGTCCTTAACAGCTTTTGATCAGTTTACCTGAAAGATTGCCATCTTCTATAATAGCCTTCTACATTCCTCTTGTAGTTTACATCCCAATCCCAAAGAAGGTCAGTGCCAACGTATGCTCAACTACCGTACAATTGCACTCATTTCACATGCTAGCAAGGTTATGCTCAAAATCCTACAAGGTAGGCTTCAGCAGAATGTGGACTGAGAACTCCCAAAAGTACAAGCTGGATTTCGAAGGGGCAGAGGAACTAGAGACCAAATTGCTAACATGCACTGGATTATGGAGAAAGTCAGAGAGTTCCAGAAAAACATCTACTTCTGCTTCATTGACTATGCAAAAGCCTTTGACTGTGTGGACCACAGCAAACTATGGCAAGTCCTTAAAGAAATGGGACTGCCTGACCACCTTATCTATCTCCTGAGAAATCTATAAGTGGGACAGGAAACAACAGTTAGAATTGTATATTGAAACACTGATTGGTTCAAAATTGGGAAAGGAGTACGACAAGGCTGTATATTGTCTCCCTGCTTATTTAACTTATATGCCAAATACATCATGTGAAAGGCTGGACTGGAGGAATCCCAAGCTGGAATTAAGATTGCCGGAAGAAATATCAACCACCTCAGATATGCAGATGATACCACTCTGATGGCAGAAAGTGAGGAGGAATTAAAGAACCTCTTAATCAGGGTGAAAGAGAAGAGTGCAAAAAATGGTCTGAAATTCATCACCAAACAAACTAAGATCATGACCACTGGTCCCATCACCTCCTGGCAAATAGAAGGGGAAGATATGGAGACAGTGACAGATTTTACTTTCTTGAGCTCCATGATCATTGCAGATGGTGACAGCAGCCACAAAATTAAAAGACACCTGCTTCTTGGGAGGAAAGTGATGATAAACCTAGACAGCATCTTAAAAACCAGAGACATCACCTTGCCGACAAAGGTCTGCATAGTCAAAGCTATGTTTTTTCCAATAGCGATGTATGGAAGTGAGAGCTGGACCATAAAGAAGGCTGACCGCCAAAGAATGGATGCTTTCGAATTGTGGTGCTGGAGGAGACTCTTGAGAGTCCCTTGGACAGCAAGGAGAACAAACCTATCCATTATAAAGGAAATTAACCCTGAGTGCTCACTGGAAGGACAGATCCTGAAGCTGAGGCTTCAATACTTTGGCCATCTCATGAGAAGACTCCCTGGAAAAGACCCTGATGTTGGGAAAGTGTGAAGGCAAGAGGAGAAGGGAATGACAGAGGACGAGATGTTTGGACTGTGTCATCGAAGTGACCAACATGAATTTGATCAAACTCCGGGAGACAGTGGAAGACAGGAGGGCCTGGTCCATGGAATCACGAAGAGTCGGACACGACTTAACAACAACATTCCTTAAGCATGTGAAGTAGAACAAGTGGCTTCTAAGGGCAGAACCTGGTCAGTGGGACAGCTTCCACACAGCTTGTCTGGTGCTTTCTTTATGATGTTGTTCCACAGCATGGAAAAGTTAGTCTCCAATAACAGACTCCAAAGTAACTTTCCCAAGCTTTTTTGCTGCCATAAAACAAGACCAGGAAAACAACAACAGCCCCACAACAGAACTCTGGGATGTTATTGTTTGATTTTATTTACTTTATATTTCTAGAAGCAAGAAAGGGGTTTTTAATGCTGCATTTTATAGTCTTTGCAGTTGCTTTTAATGCTGACTTTTATTCATTGTTCTGTGATACATTCAGAGAACATGTACCAATGTCCATACAAATTCAGTAAATATGTTGTTATCCAGCAAATGTTCTTTTGCTAGTTTTCTCTGTGGTTACATTCAGTGAATAACCTTGATCACATATGTAGATGCAACTAAGCAGCACATCAGTTCAATCAATTACTGCTGTAATTAATCAGTAGATGAATTAACCAAAAACAGAGTCTAAAAATAATAGCACAGGACTGAAACTAATGCCATTGATTTCAATTTACATGGCTAATCCAATCCATGAAAAGGTAGGAATATATCACACTAACAAGAGGATTGTAGAAAACCAGTGGGTCAGATATAAAGGTGTTCAGATATACTCATAGTTGATGAAAAGAGGCACTGGGTAGGTGTGTAGTGTGTAAGAATATGAGGAGATTTATTATAGGCCTTAGCATAAATTGTAAAAATAAGGGGGTTTTAAGTTAATATGTTTGCAAATATTAATCATTCCTTGAATGCATAAATTATTACTTTTGAAGGTGAAATCAATCTTACACTTAGCAGGCATGCAGAGAATTAAATAAGAATAATCAGGTTTGGTATGAAACCTTATTTTCAAGTCACCTCTCAGGTGTACCTCTCTCTCTTTCTCAGTCAAGCAAATTATTCCACAGAGTTAAAAGAATATCCTATGGAAGACCAGCCTCTGGATTATTCCACCATGCAAGCTGCCCAAGTTCCATAGCTGCA
The DNA here is from genome assembly GCF_051106095.1 of Pogona vitticeps. Lineage (NCBI taxonomy): Eukaryota > Metazoa > Chordata > Lepidosauria > Squamata > Agamidae > Pogona > Pogona vitticeps. The sequence goes on from NC_135785.1 coordinate 169,695,556, forward strand.
GTTCCTATCAGCCACCGTCAGCATGGTTAATGATTTGTGGTGGTAGGAGTTGTAGTCCAACATTTCTGCAAGGCATGAGGTTGGGAAAAGCAAGATTGCAGATCTGGCTGCCTAAGGCTTTAGTTATCCATGTGTCCGTCTCCATTTTGAAAATTCCTGATTGCCAGCTGAGCCCAGCAGGTTCAGAAAGATGGAACTATCAAGCAGCGATAATAGCAGCAACTTGTATGAAAAAAAGTAGAGTGAGCACTATATTTAAGTATTAATATGCTTAAGCTAGAGGCATCTGAGCCAAAATGAGATACTGTAGTCAAAATGTCTGGTTTTCTGTTTCAATGAACAATGATACAGCATGCACCCCAGAAACCTGGTGCAATGAACACAGAGTCGTTTCTGGCTTCTAAATCTGTATGAAAGACAGGGAAGTTCATACTTAGGATGATTCAGAGCTTTTACTGGCATGCACACACAAAAATCACTTATACAAGATAACTATTAATTAACTAGATCTACAGATTTGTTGTGGGATGATGTTGCCATCCATGTACATCCAAGAGAAGCTGTGCCCTAAAACAAAACTGATCCCGGTGCCCAGCTACTATGAAAGACGAATTTGTAAGATCGGAATCATTATGAAAGGGGGATAGACTAAAACTGCCACAAATAGTACTGCTGTACGAATCCATGGTGTAACCCTACTTGAAAGCCTGTGTATAGTTTGATCACCATTGCCGTAAAAGGTTTATATGGTGGCTCTCAACACGATAGAGTTACAGTTGATGGGAGGGTTCTCTGTTATTTCCCATATAAAAACCGAAGGCAGAAATAGTGCTTTTTAACTTATTTTTTGAAGCAGCAGCATCCACAGTTTGCCCAAGACCACACAGCAAGCAACACATATAAAAAAAACCAGCCATCTGCACTCTGGGTTATATTGGCTGGCTCTTCTCCCAGGACCAAAGTGATAATTTGAACTCCCAGCCACTGCCTGCACTGCCAGGTCCTCCACCCCACTAACCCATACCAGCTTGTAGGTAGGTAGGTTGACATAATTTATTTATTTATTAGGAATCCCATTCACTACAACAAATTATGCTACAGCAGGGAAGCAAAACAAAACAAGAACACAACTACATGGCTAGTTGGAGTGGCATTGGAGTGGCATGGCCTTTGACAACCCACCCTCTGCCCCAACATCTATATAGAAACAGCTTTAAAATTTTCAGGACGGTGACTTTGGTAATCTGTTGCCAGGCGAAGAGGATAAGTAAGACATCTTGTGACACTTTAAGGACTAACTAGTTTTGTCTGGCATTAGCGTTCAAGGATATCAGACCACTGTATCCAATACATAGAGTGTTGCCTTAGTGGATAGATTATTAGCTAGGCAGCAGGGTGGGGAGGTTTAATCAATGGAGTGAGAGGGAGCTGAGACATGAAAAGTAACACACACATGATTAACAAACAGATCTACCTACCTACAAGCTGGTAGCAAAGACACAGCACAGGCAAGCCCATGAACACATGCACTGTGACGACATAAGTTTAATAAGATACAGAAATAGGAGCTAGAATGTTTTCCAGTTATAATACATAGTTATTATAGTAATTATAGCTATAATAACTATGCATCTCTGAATGAAATCAAACCTTGGAGATTCCCCCCTGCAATTTCCATTATTTGTCCTTACTTTTCTCCACATTTATTACTGCAAATCAGATGACAGAGGCCTTGGGGGGAAACTCCATATGTAAGGCTAAACATGCAGCAGTTTCCCCTCTCTTTATTTGCCATTTTCCCCATGACCAAGTGTGCAGGCAGGCAGCTAGCTAGCTGCTTCCTTTACCCGAAGAAGCAGCCAGGTGCAACAGGCAGACAGCAGCACAGGTAAACTCACCTGTCCTGTTGTTTACTTACACTGGCAGTTTAACAAGATTCTGGCCACGGTGTCACTCATGAACCATTCCTATGGTATCCACATAGATCTTGTCCCTATGTATGACAAAACATCATTATTGTTGTCTTTGTTATTGTCATTAAATACTCCATCATAATATATTTGGTAGTGTCACATTGTTCTGCCTCCCTTTTTATCCCCCAAACCATTCAAGGTACATCTGGCTGTGTGGAAGAGGCTGGCCTAAGGTTACACACCAAACATTGTGGTGGTGTCGGGATTTGAACTGGAGTTTCCGTGTTCCAAGTCCAGTGCTCAAGTCACTGCTACACTGGCTCTCTCCGATCAGTGCTTTTTATATATATATGGTGCCTAGTCTGAAACACTGGGATTTTAAAAATAAAATGCTATACTTAATGTGCTCAGTATGCAAAATACAATTACTGTAATGTTGCCAATTTGCATAATGTGGTAATAGTCATAAAATGCAAATTAGGCTGAGCAGATTTGGGGATATGGCAACATGGCTACCTGAAGCTGAGATTATATAACCAATACAAACATATTAGTAAAATCACATCAGAAAGAAACAGCTTTAAATACAACCAGTATTTTTGCTCATGCAAAAGTCTTATAAACAAGTACAATCAGTGACCACCGGAATTGCCACTGCAGACAAGAGGCCTGAAGATAGCACTTGACACAGTTACCGTATTTTTCACACCATAAGACACACTTTTTCCCCACAAAACGGGGGTGGAAAGTCTGTGCGTCTTATGGAGCAAAGAAAACAGCTTATATTTTCCTGTTTTCTTCTCCTAAAAAATTGGTGCATCTTATGGAAAGGTGCATCTTATGGAGCGAAAAATATGGTATGTCCAAAGAGAGTGGTATGTAAAAGATACAGTACTGTTTGACATGGTCTTTTCTGTTCATATGAGGTGCCTAGGCATGATTAATTGGGCATTCCCCCCCCCAGTACTGTGTAGAACTTTGTACAACCATAAAGCTTGGGTGTTTTTGTGTGCATGCTTTCCCCACCACCACCACCCTATTCTTTCAGAATTATTACCTTTCTGCATTGTAAACAAGGCAAGCTTGCCAGTTTCTATGGAACGGGAACTTTTTGTATAGGTTTGTGAAAATGAACACAAGAAAATAAAAACACGCAAAATAGTGTACAATGGAAATTCAGTTTGTTGCCAGAGAAAGGAGAAGGGGCTAATTAACTCTAAGGAGAGTTTGAACAAAACCTACCAGGAAATGGGGGGGAAAAGTAAGGCAAAGACTGCTAGGCTGCTTGGTGAATGCAAACCGTATCAGAATACCATATACTTTTTACTTCAGGCAGCACTTAGGAAAGTTACTTTTTGAGTTAGCACACTCAAATCCCCCTTTTCCAAGCTCCCAATTAGAGTGTCAGTGTTTAACCTTTTTCTTGTTATTGGTTCACTAATAGTTTTTTGATCTATTTTTAAAGCAATGAGCAGGTAAGAATGAGGAAATTGTTTGATTATCAGCCAGACCACTGGTCTATTGTGTATGGTACAGTGGTGACCCGCATGACGACAACCCCGCAGAACGATGAAATCGCATGGTGACGACTTTTTTGCGATCACTATAGTGATCGCAAAATGATGTTTCCTATGGGTTTTTTTCGCTGGATGTCGATTAGGTCCTTGCTTTGCGAACGATTTGGTCGCAAAAACGATGATTTTTCCAGCTCTGCAAAATGGCTGTCCTGTGTTTTCTGGACCCATGCTTCGCAGGGCAGCCATTTTAACAGCTGATTGGCACTCAGAAAATGGCTTCCCCTATGGACGATCTTCGCTGGACGACGAGGTAATTTCGCCATTGGAACACATTAAATGGGTTTCAATGCATTCCAAAGGGGAATTGCTTTTCACATGATGACAATTTCACTGTACAGCGATTTTCCTGGAACGGATTATCATCGTCATGTAGGGCACTACTGTACTAAAGATATACACAGAAGGTCACCGACTCTGCAGGTTTTCAAACAGGAGCTTTAAATGGCAATGATTTTTCTGCATTCAGTAGTGTTTCACCAGTGAGATTACACTCCAAGATACCCCGGTAACACTTGAACTATACTGCAGCGTGGAGTTTATGTGCTCCTAACTACTGAACTATCAGGCCCTGTAGTTTGTTTATACTTTTTACACATAGAAAAAGTTGGACTTTCAAATTTTGATACATCAAACATCTGTTAACGGCATAGAATCCTTTCAGGTCAGCATTTTCTTTTGGAACGTTGGCAGATCAACTTCGACCATGACTTACTGAATTTCAGGTGAGAAATAATGTTTATGCATATTATTTATTTATTTATTTAACTTAATAAAAGCAGACATACAATAAATGGAGAAATGGGGGATTTTTTTAAAAAAGTGGATGATAAATGTAGTTCAAAGTCAACATGAATTCCCATGATCTGAAATCCCACAGTCCAGATTTAGGACCCATTTTCATTCTAGTTTATCTTGGCATAACAACCCATAATCATGTCTGACCCTCAATTTGTTTATTTTCTTCCACTCATACATACTTTATTTAATATAATTTTATATTTCTGAAAAACACATATCCATGGAAAGACATAGATGAAATAAAATATCACACAATACAATTAAATTAATATGAAGTGGGGAGGAGCAACAACTGCTGCTTATTCCTTCTGTATTCCTGTTTATGAAATAGCTGGCACTGCTAAATAGCAAGAAGGGACTAGATGAGTTGGTGCAGTGGACAGGTTTGTTCTAAGAGGTCCTGGCTCTTAGTTCATTACAATGGGGAGAGAGTGGAATGATGCTAATCTTCAGATCATGCATGAATTTCTTTATATCTTTATATCTTTATTTATTTTATTTTATTTTATTTTATTTGTATCCCGCCCATCTGGTCTATGCGACCACTCTGAGCGGCTTCCAATATAACATAAACAATTAATAAAATAACACAAAATTACAAAAATCTTTGAATGAGAATGTAAAAACCAGAAAAATAGAGTAAAAATAAATAAAGAAAAAAATATAGGAAGAAAGAATCAAGTATTGACTGGAGGGAAGGCCTGAATAAACATCCATGTTTTTAATTGGCTTTTAAAGATACCCAGTGTAGGGGCCGCACAAATCTCTGGAGGGAGATTGTTTCAGAGGCGATGAGCCACTGCCGAGAAGGCCCTATTTTGTGTCTTTTCCTTCCGGGCCTCTCTCGGCGTCAGGTTCTTCAGCCTCACCTCCTGACTCGCACAGGTGATCCGGGTAGAGCTTGGTGGGAGCAGGCATTCCACCAAATATCGAGATCCTAACCTAAACCGTTTAGGGCCTTATAAGTAAGCATTAAAACTTTGAAGTTGATGCAGAACCAAATGGGCAGCCAATGCAGTGCGGCCAGAGTAGGAGAAATATGCTGGTATTTTCTCACTCCACTAAGGAGTCTGGCTGCCGCGTTCTGCACCACCTGAAGTTTCTGCATCAGCCTCAAAGGCAGCCCCACGTAGAGCGTGTTACAGTGGTCTAATCTTGAGATTATGAGTGCATGCAACAAGGTAGTGAGTGCCCCCATATCGAGGTAGGGTTTACTTACACAAACTTACTTCTGTGTACCTTTAGAGCATAGAAAAAGAGATCATGTTCAGGACATTCCAGGACCTGTCATAATGCCATTTTCTCAACAATAATGTACCTTGGGAATCAGAGTTGCAATTAAGACACTGTTTACCTTCTAATGACCAATAACTAACACACACACACACACACACACACACACACACACAGAGAGAGAGAGAGAGAGAGAGAGAGAGAGAGAGAGAGAGAGAGAGAGAGAGCATGCTGAAACAGAGGATACAGAGATCTCTTGAGTGTCGAAAAGAACTGGCAAAACCTCTAAGAATGGGATGAAAAGGACATTTGGTACTTATGGATTATTCAACATACACACATGTCATACTGTCAAATTAACACAAATCTGGCAGACAAAAATAAAGAAACTGAGGAAGTGAAAATATATTACTCAGTCCTCCACATTTGTTAAAGGAGGGTATTTCCCACCCCCCAAAAAAGAGATAGCAGATTATAAAGTGTCAGGAGTTAAGAAGGCAAAACACTGCTATATGAGGTACAGAGGGGTTCTGTTCAGGCACTGCTTAACAACTCAGACAGAGTAGCAGACATTCAAATACAGTCAAAGAACCAAAACTGGCTGATTTTCCATTGTTTGGTTTAATAAGTTGCTCCAGAGTAGGCCCACTGAATTAGTGAGGATAGTATGATGAGTCAACTCCTGTATAAATTCAAATGGACTTATTTTATTGTTTTAAGTTACAAGTAGAGTAAACCCATTTGAATTAATAGAACTTACATAAGGGTTGACTCACCAAATTTCCACTGATTCAGTGAGCCTACTTTACAATGACTTCCTACTCCAAACAACAGGATTTCAGCCAATATGCAGCAGAGAGACGAAGAAAAATTAAATGAGCACCATATTCCTTTGTATACAAAGCGCATGTTATGTTCACAATGGATAAACATTCCATTAGGGAAGTATTTCCCAAGCCAGCAATAAATGCATGTTTCCTCTGCGTGCACCTTTGGCTTCTAAAGAATGGAACAAATTAGATGTCAAGGCAGCAAATGAGATGTAAAAACTACTAAAATTGAATTTCTCCCTAACTACATAATTCACCCTCAAGCTGTATAAATGTCCATTCATTAAACAAAGAACTGAAGGCAGAATTTTCCCCCTCTACATTTTTCCATTTTCATGTTGAGTTACGTTGTAATTTTCCACAAACCTCTGCAAGCAACCCACAGATATTGACAGCTTGTGCAATACCTTAAACTGAACTAGGATTCGCAATCATAAAAATGTCACACAATGGTATGTTTTTTTAAAAAAATAGTAATTTGGCATATTGCAAGTAAAATAATAACATGGGAAAAACACTAGCATCTTATCTGAAATGGTAATTCTTCAAAATATAACATTTTTTGCATGCCCAACCATTCTTCTTTTTTTGCATATATTAAGAAACACACAAACACAGAGTCTGTTATCTCTCGATAGCAGCAGGAATTCTGAAGTTCAATAGAGTGACAAATACTGTACAGGAGAATCATCTATGAAAGACAACCCATAAGAGTTGCACAACGCATGAAATACCATGATCTCATCTCAGAAGTAAGCCTACTGTATTCAATGGAAGGACGCCCATGCAAGGGTCTAAGAGTGCTTCTTAAAATGTTAACAACACAACACTGTTATTGTTTTAGCTTCTTGAGGCTTCAAAAGACAGCTTGAGATGGTATGGGCTGTGCCTGGTCGAATCTTAGAAACCAGAACAGTGTTAAGTATACAGTGGTGCCTCGCTTAACGACGATAATCCGTTCCAGGAAAATCACCGTTAAGCAAAAACATTGTAAAGCGAAAAAACCTCATTGAAACGCATTGAAACCCCTTCAATGTGTTCCAATGAGGTCAAAACTCACCATCCAGCGAAGATCCTCCATAGTGCAGCCATTTTCGCTGCCTGTCTTGCGAGGAATCCGTCCCAGAAAACAGCGGGGAGCCATTTTGTTTACCCGGCAGCCATTTTGAAACCGCCAATCAGCTGTTTTAAAATCGTCGTTTTGTGAAGAATCGGTTCCCGAAGCAGGGAACCGATCATCGCAAAGCAAAAAAACCCCATTTAGACCATCGTTTTGCGATTGCGATTGCGGGGCAATCGTAAAGCGAGGCACCACTGTAGTTTCTAAAGTTAGAGTTTGATGCTTGGATATCCTGCACAGCTCTTTGAAGCACCTTATGGTTACCAAATTGAAAATGTGTCCCAAGTGAGTTATATGCTCTCTTACAAGGTAAATAATTGGTTCTGGTCAACACATTTGGAGTTTCCAAGTGTGGAATTCCATACCCATCCGTCTCCATATCTATATACCTCCATCTATACCTATATTTATATAGAGATTCCTAGTGTGGTGTGTAGTGGATAGAGTGCTGGACTAACGCTCAGGAGGCCTGGCTCAGCCATAGAAACTCACTGGGGGGTGTGGAACTGGTAAAACCACTCCTTAAATTATCTCACATAACTTGAAAGCCCTATTGGGGTCACTTTAAGTCGTTTCCAACTTGACGGCACAGAACAACAACAAATATCTATATCTATATATACATCTTTTTAACTTCATACTTAATAGGAATTCTACTGTTCTTGAGTTCTCTGTGTTGTGTTGCCATGAGTGAATGAATCATGCATAAGATTTTTAAAAACACATACATTATTAGATTTCAGCTACTTCCTCAAAAGCCTGTCTTCGGAAAGTACAGAGTGAATAAAGAAAGAACACCCACGGGAGATCCAAATATATAAAAATGGTGGAGAAGAAAAGAGAAGCCATCTACTTCTAGCATAGAATGCAGCGGTTTTGCAAAGTATTTAGAACATGATACAAACTTTAAAATAGCTCAGATCTCTGGAGAACCTGTGTTCTGCTTATTGTGATCATAAGAATAGATAATGATTATTGGAAGCAGTTCTATGTGAAAATTCTGAATTCCAGCTTTTACGTTTTATTGTTGATAGCCAACTTTTTAGAAATCCCACTGTAGCCTAAATGGTCTTAGAACAGAACTTTTTTTAATTTTATTTTTTTGGAAAACAGAGACTGTAATATTCTGAGAAGTGAACACAAATATAACACAAGAATATGATACCAGAAAAAAAAGGGGGGGGGAGAGAGAATCGATGCAGTCAAAATCTTCCATAAAGATTACTCCATAAAGCAATCTTTGTCATTTTACTTTCTCATATGTAACAGCCTATGACTCATGGCTCGTAATTTTGAAAATAAGTAATTTATTTTCTTCCGATTCCCTTGAGATTGGTTACTAGGAAGAGAGATTCTATACTTGAGGCTTGCATGAACTCCAATGAACTCTAGTAAAACTGTGCTAGCTCTTTGCCAGAAGTAAGTCAGCTTGGAGGCACTATCCCACTAGATGAGAGCAACAGCTTTTCGAATTGCTGTGCTTCAAATAACGTTTGTAACTTGAACCAGCCTACCAGGAAGCCCTTGCATATTTAGCTAGATAACTTTTTCATGTTAAAGAAAATGGGAAATATTCTATGGTATATCATTAGGATCTAGGCTGGACACTACAAGCGTCCACAGATAGCAGGATGACACATCTTTAACCATCATGACCATTCTACACACACCCGGGACTTGTAGCCTGGTGAAGTACTCATTTTCTGTGCTAGGCCATTCAAGTGCACACCCCTGAACCCCAGTAGACAATTGCTGTATATCACCAAATTACAAAGCCCAGGATTCTCCAGGATGGAGTCACCGAAGTATCAAATTGCAACAAGTGTTTGATACAGATATATTCCTAACATAGAAGACATTTTGCCACATCTGTTAGTTTTCACTCTTCCTGTTAGTGAACAATGGGTTGCCTCCAACAGCATCTGTCAGCCGGTGATATGTGGAAACAATTCCCTCCGTTTCTTGCAGCTATTTGCACTCTCACATTTTCAGTAGAGGATTGAAGACCTTCTGGAGCAGATTTCAGAGGTGAAGGAAGGAGCAAAGAGGAAATCTCATGACATATCTGGGCTACAGGCCATCAAGTCACATCTAATAGAATCTTCAAGGTATGTGAAATCTTTAAAGAATGGTTTTGCCAGTCCCAGTCCCCGGGTGAGCTTTCATAGCCAAGCGGGGATTTGAACTCCGCTCTCTTGAGTCACCATCTGACATTCCCTTCTACTACATTACACTCGCTTTTCCTACTGCATGAGTGGAAGTCCAATCAGAAAACAGATGTAGCCTCCGCCTCAGTCTACCCAAGATAAACTTTAAAAAAAAAGAGGTTGTTTATATTAGAGGATGATTGATAGAGGTAAGCAAGCTTTCAGTGAGCCATAGTGATCTATTTGTTAGGAACCCCTGATAAATTTATTTATTTATTTATTTATTTATTTATTTATTTATTTATTTATTTATTTATTTATTTATTTATTTATTTATTTATTTATTTATTTTATATGCCGCCCACTCTACCCAAAGGTCTCTGGGCCTTGAAGGAAACCCATTTCATGAGAACACTGGTGAGGAACCACTGCTGCAGTGAAGCAAGGTAACTCCTTACATGTGGCAAACTACAGTAGGCTTTCATACTTCTCAGACAGTCCCAGGCCTACTAATTTCTAGTACGTTGTCTCCTGTTTTCTAAAACGCCTGAACTAGAGAAACATGCCCTCCTGCAGAACAGTCCAAATGTCATCCAAGGTTTCCACAGAAGGGCACAAAATACCCCACTCTTCGGTAACATTTCATTGACAACATGTTGAGGCCTCTTTCCTTTTCTGGAAATATGGAACAACACAGTCAGGTCCTTGAGAATATCAAGCTACAGTCATGACTTCATCCTATGCACGGTGGCCCAAATTCTTTTGCTTGGTTATGCAGGTGTAACTTATGAAGGTGGATTGCCTTAAGTTAAAAATTATGATAAACATTGGGCAAAATCCTGTTGTGGAAAGTTACATAGCGTAAACTGAGTTCTGAGTAATTAATCTAAACACATTGAAAACCTCCTATGCCCCCTTCATATTTTGAGGCTCCCTAAATCTTCCTTTTGCCCTGGAGAAGCCTTTGGGGACTTTGGGAGTGTGAGGGAGCCTTTAACAGTCAAAAATGACTGCCAGATCACCAGTGCTGGAATCAGGAACACCAAGAGCAATCCAGTAGTGATTTTTGACTATTATAGACTTCCTCTCTCCGTCCCGAGGCAAACAGGAGCCCTAGAGAGCCTTCAGACCTGAAAGGGGGACAGAAAGATTTCAAACTGTTGAAATAAATTATTTTCAGTGCCCAGATCCGGTTTATGGTAGTGTAACTTCATGCCAACAAGATTTTGCCTGCTATTTGTTGCATACTGAGTTATGTGATTTAGTATTCAAGTGACAGCATCTACAGTGATTTCTTAGCCTGGAGCAATTTGCCTCCAAAAGTTATGCCACTTGAGTAGCTACACAAGAAGATTTTGGCCAGTGCCAAGATACAGAGGTTTTAATACAATATCTATTCCATGAACGCCTCTGGCCATTATCACTTCAGACTGGTTTCTGAAATACACCCTACTCCCATTTTTACAAATTGTTTTCTGCTGTCAAAGGGAGCGGGAAATGCAGCAAGTTCCTTCTTCATTTAACTGCCATTTCCACTGTTCAGTTTTTTAATGGAAACTGTCACAAACTGCTGCAGAGGACACTAAATGGGGCTGTAATCGTTGAAAAACAACGAAGCCATGATACCAAAGTCCCTGACGAATACCATAGTCACTTTTCATATTAACATAATACCAATATTTATGTTGCTGCTTCCTGGCTAATGATAATTTGTCAGTAACTTTTACATTTTAAAGCCTTTACTGTTTCAAGCAGAACTTGGAAAAGTTATTTTTCAAAAAGAAGATAGATCTCAGAATCCTTAAATCAAAAGGGATGTGGGGTGCTGGTTAGGGGCTATATGTCAGCTGTAGCTAAAAAGGTAATGTTTCCAGGCTCAGGTTGAAAGGCAAAAATACAACATTCGGATTGAAGTATTATGTGCAGTCTTGTTTCCTTGTTCATAGAATTTTGCAGATGGTTCATGTTTTCTCATCCATTCTGTATTTTTTTTCCTTACCAGGAAGTGCCAGGGTACTTGCGTGGAACAACTTTATTGTGACATTTGAGTGTTGACATTACGCATGCTCTCCTTGTCTGGAAGCACCTTAAAACAGTGGTTCCCAACCTTGGGTCTCCAGATGTTCTTGGACTTCGAGTAGGTCACAAAGTCACAAGTGTCCCCTTTGAGCGAGAGGCACTGTCCTTCTGTTTAAAGTATAAAAATCATTTTCAACTTTGCTTCTGTTCTGTACATATAAATTAGCTTCTGCAATTTAATGTAAATTGTTCTCTTTTACTCTCCTTTTTGGCAACTGCCCAACCCGACTGGAAAAGAAAAATCAACAACACTACCATAAGTAGTAGTTTTAAAGATACCTGCAATCATGGTTTCTCTTAATGCTGGATTGCTCAGTGACTGAGGTCTCTGGCTGTGGAGTCAGAGGTCAGGAGTCCCCACTATGCATCCTTGACAGGGGCTGCACTCAATGATTCATAGGGTCCCTTCCAGCTCTACAATTCTAAGGTGATGATGATTGCCAAGTATAAACTCTCTTATATTAGGCTAATCTTAATTTATATGAAGCTACATGAGAATGACAAACATAGATTTTTCAGGCCAAATGGAGGCTCAATCCTGATAGTTGAGTTTACAGATGGCTACAGCCCTACCTATGGCTTTTAAAAAAGTGTTTAATCATGGAAAACTAAATCCACATTTCTTTGGCAGCTAGCACTGATTATGCAGATGTCCGTTGCAGACAGTGCTGCCAACCAATTAATGATTTTCTTGGTTGATTAACTGTCTTGCTTCAGTCAATTGAATTGATGAATTAACCATATTAAGCAATCATCAAATTATCTCAAAACAGGTGACATTTTAAGGATATTATTGAGGGTAACAATGTCTCATCAATTTATCAAAGCAATATTTTTTGTTGTCTGGAACATAGCACATCCATAATCTGTTTTGCAACACTGTGCTCTACCAAAATATTGAATATTTTATCATACTTTAGTACAAGAACAGCCTGGCATAATGTTTATATTATTTGTATCAAACTATTAACTATACTTGTATGATAACTTTATGGCCAACTGCTTGGAATCTACACCTCTTGACGATGGAATGTCTGTGCATCTAACTGTATTTCTGTAAAAATAGTTCAAGTTTTAAAATAGCAGATGGCAAATGATATATACCATCTCACTCTAGCTAATGTTATGATGGCTACACTAGAGTCAGAGAATGAGCTAATGTGGGCCACTTTGGAATGGATGGACTTGATTAGAATGATCTAATCAAGCCCAACTGTTCACCCAGAAATGGCTCTTGTCAATATTGTAAAGTGGCTTAATATTGCTCTTGCTGCTTCTGTGAAGTAGGCCCGTATCAGTTATAAAAGAACTAAAAATATTTTCTTTTCCTCATCTGAAAGTGTTTGTCAAGGAACTACAGGCAGCCAAAGCCACTGCTGTGCACATGACAAAGGGATCTCAATGGTATTTCACAAGTTCAAATCTTGATATAGTGTTCATCTCACCTAATATCATGAAGGATTATGAGACAGCCGTGAAATGCAGTTATGCTTCCCATTGGATTTTATCCACTGAATACTTGAGGGACCCAGTCTCAAATCTCTACTCAGCTATGTTATCAGGATAAAACCAACATATGCTGCCTTGACACTCGTACAATAAAGGTGGGAGAGAACCCTAACTTATAAATAAACACGGAAGCACAATGAAGTATGGGCAAGATTGAGCAAAAAGACTACACTGAACACAATAAAGTTATTTGTTCTTTGAGCAGGAGCTGACCTGGCCTAGTTTTCCAACTACTGTAGATATCTAACAAATGTAAATCTTCTGTGATTATCCTCTGTCCAGACTGGCTTTGTTCTTTAGCCAGAATAGTGGATTCAGGTAATGCAGAATTTTTTTCTACAGAAAGGCACAATTTGCTCTCTTTGTTCCTGCCAATTTATTGTTTTTGCTCTCTGAACAAAGAAATGTTCAGGCAGTATACTTTATTTAAAATGCAATGCAGGTTAATTCTACTAGACAGTACCACCATAACTGCTACTCTTCCTGTTAAACTAATGAGCAAAAGATTTACTCCCTCCCCCGTCCCTGCATATCTCTCCCCGTTCTCTTTAAGTGTTCAAAGGAATCAGCAGAGCTAATTGCCAGCTAATTCTGCTGATGATGTGGCATGTATCTGAACAAGGGTCAGGTCCGCTGCTTAACATACATTCATTTTGTCCTTGTTGCTCTGTATCCACACCTACAGTTTTGCTTTATTTCCTAACTGTACTAATTGCTTGTTCAAAATTGCTTGCTATCTTAACAGTTTTAATTCACTGCATTTCGCAGTACTCGTTTCAACGCATTTCCTCTTCTCTCTTGTTTGCTTAGCATGCATTCCATTTGAATTTCATTAACTGTTTTCTGTCCTTATCATTCTAACAGACATTTATTTTTAACTTAAAATTAAGCCTCATTACCACTATACTTAAATGGATGTTCAACAACTGAATAAGCAAGCAAGTTCATTTTCTGTGCCATTTCCCCAAAACAAATTTACAATCATCCTCCAAAACCAAGTTTACAATCATCCTCCATAGACCTGTTAATGGACACTTGACAAATGTTTGTGTTGCAATAATTTGGAATGGTTAGCTCAACTACAACAGACTGCAGATTCTTGGGAGGGATATAAGTGGCCAAAAATGCCTCCTAAAATACTAAAAATGAAACCAGATATGGCTAGGAGTCCATTTCCAGTTTGAAAACATTTCAGAGTGTTAAATGATACAGGAGGATCCATACCACCAATTGAAAAAGTGAATTGCCACCCCTGAAGTCTTCCAAGAACCATAAATCACCCAACCTGTTTGTTTGTTTGTTTCCAAACAAATATTTAAATTGGAATAACAGTCTAACAATTCTGGAGGCCATACTTGTCTTACTCTTGATTAGAAGTGCACTGGAGTGCACCTCCAGCATTGCATGTCGCTGTGAGATCATTTCATAGGCCATTATTAATAGGAAGGGACAATCCAAATCAAAAGTTTGTTGATTGGTTTTGTTTCATTTCTGTGCTGCCTTTCCCTCAGTGTTCTAACCTTTGAACGGGGTCTTAAAATCGGAACCTTATTTGGCAGAGTGGTAATAAGTAGGATTTGCTTTGTGACAAATTCTGGAGAGGTTTAGACAAGTATTTTTAAAGTTCTTTCAAGCTGCACAGTCTGAGGGTGCCCCGAAAAGAAGGGAACGGTATTCTCTACCTTGAGTATTCTCTACCTTGAAAACCCGGAAAAGGGTCACCATAAGTCAGAATTGACCTGATGGCATATAATTATCATTATCATTATCATTATTATTACCACCCCCAGTTCTTGCTGCAAACATTTTTCTGGCATGTGGCCAAATTCTATGCTTATTTTACAAAAGCTTAACTCTGGTTCCTGAAAAGAAAATGCTTTTCCCTACAACCTTTTCTTTGTTTGGAGTTGATCTGTCTTGTTGTTTAGGAGATAAATGGGCTGAAAAATACTTATTTTACATAAAAGATATGACTTGTGAGCCTTACCAGCCCCCACCTGGTCAGCGGATCTTTTGATCCATACTCTTCAGACTAACAACAAAATGAAGTTCATTGGACTTGGAAGGGGGTGAACAACCGTTGCCTTGGTACAGAGTCCCTTTTCATTGGCCCTAGTTCCTGACATTCATCCAAGGCAGGGGTCTCAAACATGTGGCCCGGGGGCCATTTGCGGCCCCCCAGATGATATTTTGTGGCCCTCGCCTTGCCTGCCCCCCCAAAGCACCCACACATCCTCTGCTGTCAAGAGTAAAAAAAGCCTTGCCTCGCTCGCCAACTCTCTCCCAAGACAGCACCTCTTGCACCCTCCGTCCAGAACTGCAGCCTGCCAGCCAGCCCACCTATCTGCCGGCTAAGGAAACTCCTGGGCAGCTTCCTCGGGCTCTTGCTCCACTTGGTGGAAAATCTGATGCGGCCCAGCCTCACCCAGACTCAGCCTCTAGCGGCCCCCAGGTAAATTGAGTTTAAAACCCCTGATCCAAGGTCTTCTAGCACTAACCCTTATCCGTTGGTTCCTTTCATCAGGGGGAAATCATCTGTCCTGGGGGCTTAGTTCTTGCCCCCCCCAAGACTCCTTGGCTAGAACATCTGTGAAGCCCCAAGCCTGGGGCTCCTTTGCCTTCTGACCACTCTTAGGTGGAGTGGGGGGAGCTGTATGTTCGCAGTGAGGACAAGCTCAAGGAGATATTGCCTTCAGGGAACCATGCTGATCCTGGTTCCCTGAGTTCTTCTCCTCCATGTTCTCCAGGCACGTCACTTTTCTTGTCTCTTCTTCTGCCAGCATCTGTGTGCAGGTAGTCTCTCCCCACTTTCTTCAGTTCTCATGTTCACCCCAGTATGACAGCCAGTAAGAAGTGTTGGAGTGTCCGCCCTTTCTTTCTTGGAAAATCTTAACTAGAGATGGGAGCAAACCAGAAAGATTGCAGTTTGGGATGGTTTGTGGTTTGTGGCCAGTCACAGCCTCTGCGCCTGTGCCCACTGACTAGCTGGCTGCCAGTGAAACCCAGTGCTGGGGCTTCTCTGATAACCAGCTGGCCAGCAGGCACATGTGTAGAGGCAGCCACCTGGTTCCTCCAGCTGGCTTCTCCTCTGCTGCCATCACCTCTCCGGGCAGCCCAGCTGATCTCTCCTCTCAGGTTCCCTGATCAGCTGGGAGGCAGGCACATGTTCTGAGGCAACTATTGGCTTCCCTGCAAGGAGCCTGGCTGCTGCCTCAGAGCACGGCACCCGGGCACCCCAAGAGGAGGCAATAGAGATGGTGATGGCAGTGACAGTGACAGAAGTGGAGGAAAAGGTTGGCAGAGGTGATGGGGGCAGCGGGAAGGGGAAGGATGTGCATCCCCTTTTACTAAAGCAAATTAAATGACAAAGGGAAATAAGTTCAAAGTTTTGTTTTGCTTCAGCAAAACAGGATCACCGAACCGAGTCACAAACCGAACTGCAAACCAGTGTCACATTCCCGGGGGTTACAACAGCAGAGTCTAATAAGCCAGTCCTATGTCAGAAATTCAGAGAATGCAGAGCCGATATCCAAATACCAAAGCCAACTCACACAACGTAGTCCAGGGTCAGAGTCCAAAGCCAAGGGTCCAGAGAACAAGGTTCAAGATAGTCAGGAGCATGGATGCAAGCCAGAGGTTTGACTTGTTGCTTCCATGGACTTTCAGCTGTCTGAGAGCTGTTTATATAGTAAAAACAGTCCTTGAACTGCTGGAAGCCTTTTCATCCTGTCAAAACTCAGGACTAGTTGATCGGATGTTTCTGTGGGCAGCCTTCAAGTGATCCTCTGACCTTTTCCTCATAAGTCTTCCCCAAAGCTTGGCCCTCAGCCTGTCTACTAGGGGAGGAGAATATGGAGGTGATTCAGCTGTTTGTGTTTCTAATCGCTCAGACTTCTCCTCAGCTACAGTTAACCCCTCAGGTTCTGGATCTTCGGCTGCACTCATGACAACCAGCCGAGTTTGTTGGTTTTTCTAGTTTGTGGTTTGCTTCATGCCCATCTCTTCTCTTAACTCTACCACCACTTCTCTTCAGGGTTCTTCTTAATAAATGTAATCCCATTCCCCCAAGGGCCCCGGTTCTTCACCAGGGGAACTCTCTGCCCAGTAAATCCCAGACCAATCCTCCCAAGCATCTTCCCCTCCCTCAGGGTCCACTATCCCCATTTCTACAAGGTCACCTTTCAATTCCTCTCCTTTCTTGATCCACCTTGCCCAATCCTCAGAGCTGACATGACCACACAGGCCTCCATTTGTGTCTTGCTTTCTTGGGAACCATACATGGTAGTGTGGCCTTCTTACTCATTTTGTATGGGAGATTCTGTGGTAGACTCATGGGGTGGGCTCTGCAGGTCCTGGGTTGGAATTTGAAGGATCGCCAACAGGGGCATACATGTCCCTGTCCTCCTTCTCACATGGCTACACATGTTTATGGAATTATTCCCTAACAGTTGCCCAAATTCCTTGTGAATACCTGAGGAAACCAAAGTAAGAAAAAGGGAATGGTTTGGTTTTATTGGATTATAAATATTTAAAGTTGTCAGGCTTCCAAACACAAGGTGATGATTAATAAACTGTGGTATTAAGGAGGAGGCAGGAGAATAGTTGACATTATTTGTTGTTCCCTGTCTTAGCTCAAGAAGCAAGGGTGTGTGTGTCAAACTGGATCCATACATGAACATAGATTCTGCAATGTGAAAGTCACAGCCGGTCAGGAGCTCTAATTCACACCATTTCACTTCTCTCCCAAAAGTTCAAAGGAAAAGCCCAGTAGGCGTCATTTTGCAAAGCAAGACCAACACAGAAAAGTGCCTGTGCATAATTTAAATCTACAAAGTTTTGCAACAAGCGTCCTTCTCTTGCCTTCAGTTCTTCCTCTAAAGCTGGGTGTTTTGTATCGTACTCTTACGTGCAAGTTTCAGATCAAAGAATGTTTGACCTGAATACCAGATGAAAGGAATCAGAAACTTTGTTCTGAATACAGTTGCCTGGGAGTGCCATGCGCTGGGTTGCGTGGAATGGAAGCTCTCCAAACTCTTATAAATTCCTCAGGAAATAACAGTGTAGTCATTTCCAGCTTAAAAGTCAGGTACATAAGAGCACACAGATGTCTTTTACTCATTTGGATTGCTCTGTGCCCCAAACAGTAAATATGCATAGCCGTTAACAATTGCTCTGTGTTTCGACAATGATGGATAAAGAATAAAGTTCTAGAATTGTCCCTTGTCTGATGTCCGTGAATGGCAGTAAGCACAGGAGAGGATCCTGGACATCATCTTCACTGTTGATATTGGTGTATCTTCAGTAGTCAGGCCAGCCTTTGCTATATAAAGCTTGGCATTCTTTTTCTTGCTGGCAACACAGGGCACAATATTGCAAGGCAATATTGGGCCATTTTCTAGCATTTTGAATGAAGGGAACAGAAGAAAAAAAAATCACAGATCTATCAATTAACCAGCTAGAGTGGCCTTGGCTGCCAGATGGGTGGTATAGAAATCAAATAAAAAAAATATAAAAAAACCAAATAAAAATATTTTTATATATTTTTCTTTTTTGAGAATGTATAACGACCTTGTAGGCTAATCACCTCTATTGGTCTTTAAATGGTAGGAAAAATAATGCTAATTATCTTGGTAGAATGGTAGAAATCTGAGGAGGACATAACACAGTTCTTTTTGCTGTCTGGTTAAGATAATGCAAACAGCAAGCCTATCAAGTGGCTATATTAAGTCACCACTTGACACTATGGTCTCTGCATTTAGCCACTGTGGTGTATTTTCAGGATATTTCAGCTTTTCAGTAAATAAATGATCATTTCTCTTCCCATTCAATACACTTCACATTTTGTTATATTATCTTTGCACTACAGGCCCTTCCCTTTCTCATACAAGTAAAGGCACAGTGGCTAATAAGTCCAGTTCTCTGGGAGAAGTGACCTCTAGATTTTGGGACCATCCAAGATGCTGAACTGTAATCCTCAAAACTGGTTCAACACCTTGGACAGGTCTTCTAAAATTCAAACAAAAAACTGGAGCACATTTTTTCACCCCTGCAAAATTGGAGTCACCAGCCAGTCCTGGAATGAAAAGACCTCCCATTGGCAAAGCAGCAGGATGACAAGGGCATGGAAAGGAACCAGGAATCATACGAAAAGTCCCAAAGCCTTTATTTCACAGAGCCACCTTCCTGGTGGAACAGCAAGTGGGACCTCATTTCTTTTATCAATGCTACAGAGTCAGACCAATCAACGCTTCTCTGGGTCCCTCAGGAAAGGTTCAGGTGTTAGAACCAAAGCAAAGTGTGCTGCAGGCTACATATCCCCCCCCCCCCGTCCGCCACCTCATCCCCATAAGCTGGGTACTTAATTTACCGACCTTGGAAGGATGGAAAGTTGAGTCAACCTTGAGCCGGATACCTGAGCTCAGGATTGAACTCAGTTTGTGAGCAGAGTTTTCATTGCATTACAGCAGTTTAACCACTGTGCCATGAAGCTCCTGCTGTGGAAGAAGGGAGCTCTTTCAGGGGAACCCATTGAGTGTGCCTACCTTTCTTTCAGTAAAAGAAATCAACTTAAATCTATGCAGTCAGTTTAGATCTGCAAAACTAGTTCCACCTAAGGATGCTCTTTCTGTTACGTTCTTCCTCAAGACATCTTGGAAAAAAGTAATTGTTCTCTCACCAGAGTTACAACAGATTTTTTGGCCTGGCCTCAGATCTCAGTGGAAGGATGATGCAAGACCTGGGAGAAGTGGACATAACTGGCATGCAACTCCAGAAGCATGTACAGAGATTATGAGATGCGTTTAAGGTAACACAGCACCAGTCAGCTCATAATTTTCAAGTTGGTTCATAATTTTTAAAGCAATCTCAAAATATTTGACGCCTCCTTTTCTTGAAAAGCTGTGACTACATTAACCTAGGTTTTTGTCTGTGTTACTTTGGTCACCTTCAGCACAGTAGCACAGGATTACACTTCTAGTGGAAGCATTGCCATTGGCCATGCAGTGATCTCCATTGCCAACAGAAATGCTTGTCCAACTGGCATGACCCCAGGTTATGCACTGGAGGGACTTTCTACTCAGAGGAAGTTCTACCAAATATCGACTTTTGTGTCTGGCAAAATACAAGGTCTCTGCTCTTGATACCATGTAGTAAAGCAAACGCATGCTGGGTTCATTAGGTGATATGGATGCTAACACTGGAATCATGTACAGCAGTGGTTCCCAACCTTGGGTAATCCAGATGTTCTTGGACTGCAGTTCCCAGAAGCCCTCAGCAACAGCTGGGCTTGACTAGGATTTTTGGGAACTGCAGTCCAAGAACACCTGGGTTACCCAAGGTTGGGAACCACTAATGTAGAGAACATATGAATTCTAAATAGTTCACTGGCAAGGAAAGGCCAAAATCCCTTGTGACAGGAAGCAAAGTGGAGCCCCTCCATTGCGGAGCCACCCTCCTCCCACTGTGCCCAATATCATCTTGAACCTCCCACTGCCTGAATTTTAAAGACCACCCCTCCCATTTTGGCTTAGTTCTGAGGATTCCCTTTAGGATCAACATTCTAGAAAAATAACCTGGCATTGCAGAGAGATAGTGCCTTGATTCAAGAAGCATGGCTGTCTCTTGCTTTTTAAGATCCATTCCAGTCAGGCTTCAGGCCGCACCACGGCACAGAAACGGCATTGGTTGCCCTGTTTGATGGCCTATTGAGGGAGGCCGACGGGCAAAATGCCTCTGCTGGTCCTCTTTGATACAGTATCTCAACCACCTTTGATACCATGGTATCCTCCTGGGGAGGATCTCTGAGTTAGGAATCAGTGGCCTGGCTCTTGCTTGGCTCTGTTCCTTCTTGAAGGACCATTCCCAGAGAGTGCAGATTGGAGACAGTTTCTCGGCCTTGTGGAGCCTCAATTGTGGGGTTCTGCAGGGCTCGATTATTTCTCCAGTGCTGTTTAACATCTATATGAGGCTGCCAGGAGGGGTCAGCAGGGGATGTGGGGCTTCATGTTATCAGTACACTGATGATACTTGTCATGAGACTGAAGGAGAGTGGAACTTGTAGTCAGAGATTAAAGGAGAGTGGAATTTGTAATCAATGAGGAGAAAAGAAAATGGAGTCTGTTAGGTTTTAAAAGTGAAAGGAGTTGAAGACATGGGCATGTGAGAAAGGCAGAGAGGTTGTTTTTCTTAATTTACAGCCAAGCTGGTACAGCGTGAAACCTGATAAGGATGCAAGGATGGGGAGGCCCAGCGTGGACACCCAATGAATTCTTTTCTAATTGGAGTGGAGATAAATCATCTGCATCTCCATGAGAATTGTGGGCAGATTGGACAGTCACACCTCTTTGAGTTAATTGCTTTACAGTCATGAAGAAGGAGGTCCGAGGAATGTAGAAAATGGACAGTGGGTTATGTTTGAGAAACTTTTGTGGAAAGAGATCATGGTGTAGAAGAGAACTTTTGCCTGATAGAAGTTTGTGAATGCAGCTTGAAGGAAAAAGAACGTAGGTAAGAGAAGGAGGAGGTGGGGCTTGCCCACCTTAGCCCAGTTTTAGTGTTTATTATTTTAATGGGAATTAATTTTGTATTTAATTGTCATGTTTCTAGGGGGTTTCAGCAGGCAAAAGTTCAATAAACCAGTCCAATATCAGAAGTCCAGAAGATGCAAAGCAGATACCAAAATGTCAAAGCCAAAACACAAACTATAGTCAGCAGTCAGAGTCCAAAGCCAAGGGTCCAGAAAACAAGGTCCAAGGTAAGCAGAAGCGTGGATGCAAGCCAGAGTGTTGACTTCTTGCTTCCACAAACTTCCAAGCCTCTGGGTGCAGATTTTATAGCAGCAGCAGTCATGTAAACACTTCGTCCTGCCAAAACTCAGGGCTGGTCGACCTGATGTTCCTATGGGAAGCATTCATGAGATCCTCTGCCCTTCGCGTCATGAGTCCTTGCTGAAGTTTAGCCCTCACCCTGGCTACTGGGGGAGGAGAATCTGTGGTGATTCAGCTGTCTGTGCTTCTAATTGCCCAGCATTTTCCTCAGCTGTAATTAACCACTCAGATTCCAGATCTTTATGCTAATGCTTGAGCAAAAACAAACTGTTTCTATGAAACTATTTTCTTAATAAAAATAATTATAAAAATCTTCACTAAGGTCTCTTGGATTAGCAGGTTTTGGTTAAATCCAGAGGAGTGGTAATGGCCATTGACTTGCTACCAGAGAAGTCCTAATTAACTGAGCTGTTATGAGTTCAAAGGAATCACAGAGCCCATGTTGCTGTACTTGCAAAGTACTGAATAAAAGTAAAGTGTTCTTTTAAGGTCAGACTTTTTCCAGGTGCAAATGCTATGCACTGCTGGAGGTTGAGGACTTGCCCCAGCATAAAGGTGGTAGATTTGTGGCTGCGGAACTCCCTGCCCAAAGAACCTATGCCCCATTACGAAGATTTGGTCCCTGACAATACTCAGCTCTACATCTCCTTTTTTCCAACAACAGTAGGTGCTGTTTCGTCCCTTGAGCACTGCACGGAGGCCGTTCAGTAATGGATGCAGGAGAATGGACTGAGGTTGAATCCGAGCAAGACAGAGGTCCTTTGGGCGGGTGTCCCAGACATCAGTCGTTTGGGAACTACCTCTCTTTTTTGGGGGGTGATTGTTACCACCAAGAGTGAGGTTCGCAGTTTCGGTGTACATCTGGACCCAGCGCTCACCATGGAGACCCAGGTCTCGTCAGTGGTCTGTTTTGCACATTTCCACCTTCAGCGGATTGTCCAGCTGCATCCCTATCTTGATGTGGGGGCACTCACCACTTTGGTCCATGCGCTCGTAGTATCGAGATTAGACTACTGTAATGCATCCTATGTGGGGCTGCCTTTGAGACTAATGCAGAAACTTCAGATGGTGCAGAATACGGCGGCCAGACTTCTTACTGGGGTGAAAATGTACCACCATATTTTCCCCACTCTGGCCACCTTGCATTGGCTGCTGATTCATTTCTGCATCGATTTCAAAGTTCTTATCATTACATATAAAGCCCTAAACGGTTTAGGGCCTTGATATCTGGCAGAGTGTCTTCTCCCACCCAGTTATGCCAGAGTGACTTGTTCCATCCAGGCTGGACAGCTGAGGGGCCTAATGCTGAGGAACCGGGCCTTCTCGGCAGTGGCCCTTCGCCTTTGGAACAACTTGCCAGTGGAGATCCGCCTGGCTCCCTCTCTGGGTGTTTTCAGGAATAAACTTAAGACGTGGCTATTTGGGCAGGCTTTTCCTTCTGCCGTATCTTCATTTCTTACACTTTTGCCATCTTGGATTTACAGTATATGCTTATTGGTTTTATTGTTTTTTAAACTTGTAAACTGCCCAGAGTAGACCTGTGGCCTGTTCTGAAACCTTTAATGGCATTTACAAGTTACAACCACACAAGCAAAATAGAAAAAGTAAAATTACACAGATTTCACAAATTAGGAGCAAGAAGCAGGGGACAATTTCAGAATTGCAGATAGGAAACCTGCAACAGCAGCAGTCAGGATATTACATTCATCGCTCATGAAAATAGAAAGAATTGTCTCAGGAGAATTGGAAAAATAAGAGATCCAAGGTTCAAGATGGGCAGGATAGAAATCTAATAAATACAGTGGTGCCTCGCTTGACGACGTTATTTCATTCCAGCGAAATTGCTGTAGAGCGAAATTGTCATCAAACGAAATAAAAAAACCCATTGAAACGCATAGAAAACTGTTCAATGTGTTCCAATGGGCTGAATATCTGCTTGTCCAGCAAAGATCCTCCATACGGTGGCCATTTTTGGGTGCCTGCAATGCAAGGGATCTGTCCCTAACACAGCAGGGAGCCATTTTCTTCAGCCAGCGGCCATTTTGAAAACCAACGATCAGCTGTTTGCTGATTGTCGTAAAGCGAAAAATCAGTTCCCGAAGCAGGGAACCGACCATCGCTAAGTAAAAAAACCTATCTAAACATCATGAAGCGATTGCAAAAGCAATCGCAAAAACGTCAACATTAAGCAGATTCATCGTAGAGTGGGGTAATAATCCAGCGGGGCACGACTGTAAATAAAAATGAATAATCTTGCTGTGGCCAAAAAACACTATTTTAAAAATACATTCAGTGCTTGTTGGGGGTAGTGACCCTGAGCCTAAGTTGGACTTGGTGGTGGCAGGGGAACAATTCATTCATCAGCCCGCAGTACCCAACTATCTCAATGGGTAATGTAAGTCTGGCCCGGCCCCATGTTTGTACAGAGGTTATGATTGATTTGAGATCCATGGACCTCTTTTTTAAAAACAAAATCCTTGGTTTGAAATGTTGTAAACTTAACCCAGGAACACATGTTAGAGATAGCCTCTGACTGGAGGAAGGAAATCCTTAACTAATACAAATGTCTGAGTATCACAGTACAAGCTTCTGCCATCTTAGCTTGCTTTGTTTGGTGACTGGTCTTTGGAAATTAAAACATGGGATTCCTTTGAAGTCTGGTTTCACAAACCCTGAAAGACTGCCTCAATCACCCCTCTGTAGTATTAGTGTACTTTCAGATCTAATTGTATCTGCAAAGTCTCTTTCAGACCTTCCTTTGTGCTACACATAAGAAGCACAGGTGGAGTAACCTAATTTTAGGTTCTTAATGGTCCTAACATTTTAGATGGCAACAGAACATACATTAATTCACTCATTTTGTAATGTAGGTGCACTGGGTTTGAGGGACCTCTTCAACATTCTGCTAAGTGGAGCTTTGGAAAGATGCCCCAGCATCCTGCCTGAAAAACGTCAATGGTATGAAGTACTTGGGCTACCACATCACTTCCTGTATTTCAATTCTCCATTATCTAGGTCATAAAGAAACCCTGAAAGTATAAGAAACTTGTTTAATGATTTATATGTAATTGTAGCTGTCATTCCACAGATGTTTCGTTAAATCCCACATGAATCTGGTGGTTTCAAGCTCTTTGATAGTTCATCCAAGTGTTGTTTTTGTTTCTTTTAAATCCGGCCTAATAAGTACCAATCCTCCAAGTTTGCAACAGCTGCCCACTGTAGTTTTCTTTTTGGGATTTAAAAAAGCCCGATGAATCTGTATCAGAATTTTAAAAGACACTTACGTCAGCTATCATATTATTCAAGTAACTCTAATAAAAAATTTGGCAGGGCCAATTCACACTGTTAATTGTTGATTCCACACAGAAAAGTCCCCCCCTCGGTAATTTCATGGTTCCACCCCACCCCCACTCCTTTAGATAATTCTGTGGGTAATAACATAGCGAAGCTCCATAGAGCTGCAAGAGATTAGGGGACTGGTAGTCTCTCTGTCTGCTAAGCTCTCTAAAGGTTGCCTCTCAAAATACTTACACTTCCCACCTTTTTACTCTTTCATCTTCACAGGAAGAAAATGGTGGATGGAGCCTTCATCCCCCACCTGTAAGTAACCTAGAACTCCTCAGAGGACTTTGATTTCTTGGCTAAAACCTCCATAATTCTGCCCGAGGAAATTCCTGGCGAATTCTGGTGCCTGAAACCTAAGTAATTTGAAAGTTCAATATTTATAAGTTTTCCCAAAACAGCTCTGGATCCCCTTCCAAACTTTGTCTGTTCCACCTTTGTGACATTACAAGGATTCAGAGCTTGATGTCAGTTTTCGGCCCTGAGATCTCAGGGATTAGTATGCTGCTGACTGATGAGGGCCCTTGTACAGAACATTAAATGTAGAGCCTAGCACCTTATTACTGTAGTTAGTTGTGCCAGCATGAGTACAGTGGTATAAATTACAGCAGCAAATCACTACTAGCTAACAAGTTGCCTCCCATGTTGCTTGCCAGTTTCATGACAAGGGACACTTGTTTATCAGCAGCAATTCGCTGTTGTGATTGGTGCTATTGCACTGAGGCTGACAAAACAAACCAATTACAGTGGTGCCTCGCATTATGATATTAATTCGTTCCAGCGAAATTTCTGTAGAACGAAAACATTGTAAAGCGAAATTAAAAAGCCCATAGAAATGCATTAAAACCTGATTAATGTGTTCCTATGGGCTTGAAACTCACCGTCCAGCGAAGATCCTGCATAGCGTGGCCATTTTCGCTGCCTCTGCAGCGAGGAATCCGTCCCAGAAAACAGCGGGCGGCCATTTTTTTAACCCAGCGGCCATTTTGAAACCGCCGATCAGCTGTAGGAAAATTGTCATTTTGTGAGAATCGGTTCCCAAAGCAGGGAACCGATCATCGCAAAGCGAAATTCCCCCATAGGAAACATTGTTTTGCGATCACAAAAACTTCATCATTATACGATTTCATCATAAAACAGAGCACTCATCTTGCGAGGCACCACTGTAGCTTAGTTAAGCCTGTTTGTTACTTTCTCATAACTGTCCAAAGTGCTATGTTCCATATGCTTCTTTTGTTCATGAGCAGTTACAGCCCACCTGGAGCATCTGAAGGGAAAGCAGCTTCTGATCTGAGGCAGAAACAGACATTCCAGATAGACTGTGGTTAGAAAAAGGAAACCTTTAATTGCTGGAAGTATCTGAGTGCACAGCAATACATTTTCTTATTAGCTTGTTTTGTTTTGTGATGGCTGTTCAAGATTTAAACATGACTTTCCATTGAAGTTTGGTTTCACAAAGATGAATATGTACCTGAACCACATCTCACCGACACCTGAATCAAATCTCTTCAGCTCTAGTCATGAACTATTTATAACATCTGTTTCTATCTGGGCAAGGACGAGGGTATTTCAAGTTTATGGAGGAGAATGAACTTTCTATCAAGACAAGGTGTGAGAGGAGGCTCCACAATTTTTTTGTGTGGAATTGTCCCCAAAGGCACAATTCTTCTCTTCTGAATTTTAAAAATAGTACCAAAAAGAGAGACAACTGCAATGAATCAACTGAAGAAAGTAGCATACATTTCAGAACCTCACACAGGTGGGCAGTTAATTACTAGGTCACAAACTAATTTTGTAGTAAAGGTAAAGGTTCCCCTTGACAATTTTTGTCCAGTCGTGTTCGACTCTAGGGGGCGGTGTTCATCCCCGTTTCCAAGACATAGAGCCAGCGTTTTGTCTGAAGACAATCTTCCGTGGTCACATGGCCAGTGCGACTTAGACATGGAACGCTGTTACCTTCCCACTGAGGTGGTCCCTATTGATCTACTTGCATTTGCATGCTTTCGAACCGCTAGGTTGGCGGGAGCTGGGATAAGCAACAGGAGCTCACTCCGTCACGTGGATTCGATCTTACGACTGCTTGGTCTTCTGACCCTGCAGCACAGGCTTCTGCGGTTTAGCCCACAGCGCCACCACATCCCATTTTGTAGTGCAGCTCTCTAAATTCAGACTGGCTTGTAATGACAATGGCCTCAACCGAGTTCCTACTCCCACCAAGAGTAGAGTAGACACAGTCATATAAATTCAATGGAATTTATATGACAGTTGATTTAACAGATTCCTACTGATCCTATAGTTCTGTTCTAACTGGGATTAAAAATGTAAAACATAGACTTAAGCCAATGTTCCCTATTGGAGCTCAAGAAGAATGTGATACCCTTGAAATAAGAAGTTTGAAACACAGAATATTGGTAAATCAATATTATTTAATAATTAAAAGGCCAGTCTCCTAGTTTAGCTCTTAAGACAGAATCCTGTTAACAGTTGTGGAACATAATGTATTCCATGGGTGAAGGGCTCTGTGACTACTGATCTCCAGCTTGTACTTGTGCAAGCCAGAGATCTACTCATTTAAAACAACAGGGCTGAGCATGCACAAGAGCTTAGAAAGTACCTCCTTATGCAGTTGGAGAAAGAAGACAACTCTTGTTAAACTTTCTGGGTTTTCTAAGTAGGCTATAGTTAAATTATATACATGGGTAAATGATCATTCAGAGGACTGGATCAATTTGTTTGCTTCAATCATTAATCCACTAAATCTGTGTATTTCAAACTGTATTATAGTTTCTATTTCAGCACACACCAAGGCTAAGAAACATTTGGCTTCACTAATTGATTTTTCTTGGTGAAACAAACCTTTTGATTTCTTATGCTGCCTCAGATGCAAGATTAAGAATTTATTTCTCATAGATTATCAATATTAACACTAACAGAGCAAGAGCACGCTTTTAATTTGGGAACAAACCAAATGTTGCTGAGTCACTCTGTCAACATCAAAGATCAAAAGGTTGCTCAGCCTCTTAGGCATTTAATTGGTTTAGAAGATGTTGTGCCCAGAGAATCTTCTCCTCTATTGGTCAGTATGCTGACACTTGAGACCTGAGGTATAGCAGGGTTTAAAATGCTTATAAAGAATTGGAAATTCCTGGATCAACTACCTTTTCTTTCTTTGATTGTAAAAACTGAAATAAATGGGATTGTATAGCTAGCTACTGTATTCATATTGGTTGGAGGTGATGGCAATTGCAGTCAAACATGTATGTAGAACACCAGGTTGGGGAAGGCTCCTTTAGAAGTACAGACAAATATCTTTTAAAATCATTAATTTCAATAACATTTTCAGCATTATGATTTAGATAATATGATGATTGCTCCTATCTTGGTTGCAAAGATAGGAGTGATAAAACAAACATGAACATGAGCAGTGGGTAAGAGCCAACAGACTGAAATATGGTGGTACTATACAAGGTTTCAGAAATATTAAAGTCATCATAACTTGTCTTTCAACATGATGGAGATATCAAATTTGTTTTCTCCAGAATCTGATGTGATCCATTGGCAGTTTATGCAGTGTGAATTCCCTTGCTGCAAAGACAAATCATCTGAGAGATACTATAGAATAGGTGTCATAAGGAAGGGTTAAGTGGCTGCCTAAACTTGAATTAGATTTGGGTAACTTACTTAGATCTGAAGCAATGATAGATTATAAGGATGCCTTGAAGTCCAAATGTCCTAAATCTGGAATGACTGTATTGTGCCTTGAATTTTTTTCAATTATTAAGATGAAGGTGGATGAGTAAGCCGGGGCTTCAGTGAAGTAGGAAACAAGCCAAGATGTGAATTGAGATAGAAATGAGGGATAAAAAAGACCTAGGATCCCAAGACTTGAAAATCTTTCTGCAATTAGTGGGAAGATACAAACAAGTGCAGTAGCAAAAGACAATGCTGTTTGGTGCACAATTTGCGGTGGGTTGTATGTGTAGAACAAAAGAGACAAATAGCCAAGCCTTGTAGAAATAGATTGTGAGGAAGAATAATGACATTCAGTTAATTTTAAGTTTTGGGCAGTTTTCTGTTCATGTAGGACATTTATTTATTTATTTATTTATTTGTTTGTACCCTGCCTATCTGGTCATTGCGACCACTTAATTAAGTGAATCAGAAATGCCATACTATCCAGGGATAGCTTTCATGGATTGCATCAACACTAGATTGTTTGTGTTGACTTAATAAGTGAAGCTGTTGATAGATTGCTTGAAGAATGTGAAGCCCCCAAGAAACGATTTTATCTTACTGGAGCTTTGGAAGTCCTGTGTTCAGTGCTGATCTTGATTGTTCAGCTCCCTTGTACACAATGACAAATGAGAAAGGACAGTTACCCAGGGCTGGAAAAAAGAAATTGTGGTTCTGATATATAAGCAAGGTGTTGTTACTGATCCAATGAATTTAGTCAGACAGCTGAGTAAATTATATCCACAACATCTATGGCTAAGGCCAAAGATTGGATTGAGGAGGGAAAAGTATTAGCCCAGGAACAAATTGGATTTAAAATGTGAAAATCAATAGTTGAGCACTATTTTGTAATTTCCTAATTGATCGATATATTAGCATAAAGAAATGTGCCTTTGTATTTTACATATATTGATCTGTAGACTAGCTTTGATTTAATTAGGTTAGCCTGTGGGATAATTTATCTCAAGTGCACATAGAACATACCTTACTGTGTTAAACTTGAAAACTGTATACCAAAATCCCAGCAGAAGTGTAGGATACTCTGCAGAATTATCAGATAGCTTTCCAGCTTCTATAATTAGCTCTTTTAATATACTGTATGTTGGTTCCCTTACTATATAATTGGCATAAAACCAACACCATTGTAACATCCTTATGAAATTCTTCTCATTAGTCCTATTCAGGTGTTCAGGAAAAAGGATGAGTTTGAAAGTGGAAGCAGGGGAAAAATTCTAGTCTTGATAGTTGTTGTAGGTTTTTCGGGCTCTTTGGCCGTGTTCTGGAGGTTTTTATTCTTAATGTTTCACCAGTCTCTGGCCGGCATCTTCAGAGGACAAGAGTCAGAACTCTATCTTTGTTCTGGTGTAGTGTGTGGGGTTGTTGAGTATTTGTAACTGTGGGATCAGCTTTTTGTTCTTTTTAGGAGATTGGGTGATCTGTGTGATCAGGGTGGTTTTTGTTATGGGTGTTTTGTTGTGATATGGGGAGGAGATGATCTGTCACTGTGATCGATGGGTGTCGTTAGCAGGTCTTTTGTGTGCACTGATCCCCAGTCCTTGTGGCTGGGTAGGGTTCATTGACCTTTTTGCAGGCTATGTTTTCAGTGCTGGGAACCAGGCTTTGTTGATTTTTAGACTTTCTTCTCTTTTGTTGAAGCTGTGCTGGTGTTTGTGGATTTCAATGGATTCCCTGTGTAGGTTGATTGCTGGTGTTGTCCAGTACTTCTGTCTTTTGAAATAGGATTTCACATCCAGCTTATTTCAGGGCATGTTCAGCTAATGCCAATTTTTCTGGTTGTATTAGTCTGCAGTGTCTTTCATGTTCTTTGATTCTGGTCTGGATACTGTGTTTTGTAGTTCCAATATATACCTGGCCAAAACTGCAAGGTATCCTGCATACTCCTGCAGTAGTGAGGGGGTCCCTTTTGTCCTTTGCTGACTGTAACATTTGTTGTATTTTTGTGGTGGGCCTGAATACTAGTTGTAGGTTGTGTTTTTTCAACAGTTTCCCCATGCAGTCCATGACCTCTTTGATGTATGACAGAAATACTTTATTTGTGGGGGCTGTTTTTCTTCTTCACTTTGGTGTTGTTTTCTCAGTTTGATGGCTGTGATTTCATTCTTGGAGTAACCATTTGTCTGTAGGGCCTAATTTGAGGTGGTTGAGTTCGGTGCTGAGAAATTGAGCTTCACAGTTCTGATTCCCGCGGTTTACCAGTGTTTTGGTTATGCCTCTTTTTTGCTGTGGTTCGTGGTTGGAGTTTTTGTGTAGGTACCGGTCTGTGTGGGTGGGTTTTCTGTAGACCTTGTGTCCCAGTTGGAGGTCAGTTTTGCGTAGGACCATGACATCTAAGAAAGGGAGTTGGCCCTCTATTTCTTCTTCCATGGTGGATTGTATATTTGGTGGATGCTACTGAGATGGTTTAGAAATTCTTCCAGTTTTTCTTCACCATGGCTCCAAATTGCAAAGGTGTCCTCCACGTATCAGAACCAGACTGTGGGTGCGAAGGGTGCCAAAGTCAGGACCTGTTTTTTGAAATGTTAAGACTACCAGCTATGTGGAAGGGCTCCTGTATTGCAGATTGTCTTCCCTTCATATCATTACTTTTCACAAGAAGACTGCAATAGATAGGGGGCTGGGCTTGATCTCTTTTCCTGCTCATGCTTTCAAATTAACTCTTTTTAAAATGCCTGAATACGGCTATTGTCCGATATATTTGTGAAACAGGCCAGTTCCTTTCCTGGTCTAGTCTTCGTGTCCTCTTTACTTGTGTGGAGGTGGATAATAAGATTTTTTTTTTTGAAGAAATACAGATCTGAATGGCTAATATAAATTAGGATTTTTTAAAAAATACACAAAGATTATAGTGGTTTGGTAAAATCAGAAGCTGCGTAAGATGGGCTATGAATGAAAACCTGATTGCCAAATCACATGATTTAAATATCTAGGGATTACCTTTAAAGCAATTCTTTAAAGCAAAGATCCAACAAGCTAGAGAAATTATTGGCTGATCAGTTAAGGCGCAAACTGTGGCCCACCAGATGCTGCCAGACGGCAGTTTCCATGAGCCCTAGATGGCACAGGAGGAATGCTGGGAATTGGAGTCCAGTCGCCTCTAAGGAGGACACACTTTTGCCCACTCCTGAATTAAGTGATTGTCAAATGTTCTTCTGGCAAAGGAGATTAATTACTGCAGGGTGTCCTTAATTGTTTTCAGACAAAATTAGCTGAAAAATTCCTGTACAGAGCACAACATCAGAGCAGTTGGGAATCCATTCAAAATCAGTTATCTGAGAGATTGATAGTGTAGCTAACATATGGTATGCTGTTCTGGTTAGGAACAAAAGTTTATCTAATGTAACTCAGAATATTTAATAAATAGTAGAATACTATATTCTGTCATTGTTACATGCCCTCAAGTCAGAACAGATTTAGAGCAACCCTAATAGAGTTTGCAAGGTAAGGAAGGTATTTAAGAAGTGGTTTTACCAATTCACCACCAGTGAGTTTCCATAGTACAGCCAGGGAATCAAACCAGGTCTCTTTGCCATAATGAAACCATTACTCTATCCATAACACCACACCAGGTACCCAGAAGAATATTTTACTGTGTACTATATTAAGGTGTCCCACTCAATGAAAGGATCTTGTTAAATCAACACTTGTGTAAGTCCCATTGATTCAGTGGGTCTGCTCTAGCTTGAAATAATAATTGGACCACAACTGGCAACCTTCTTGTGATCAGTAATTACAGAAAAGCCTTGAGAGGGAGAAGGGACTACAGGGAGAAGATGCCATATCATCTGGAAGATGGATTAGTGTCACCCATGGGCCAGTCTAGACTACCAACTAGAGGTGCCCCTCTCCTGAATTAAAACAATGGCTAAAATCCTGTTGCTTAGCATGGTATCTCATGACTAGAGTTGACCCATTGAAACAATGTTGATTTGGTGAGCCAGTTCCTACTCTAAATTAATCTTAGATAAAATCTTCCTTTTCCATACTGCTGTTCTATTGAACCATGAGAGCCCAACCTTTCTAAGATCATCTAATTTATTTTTAATTTATTGTTTCAACTTGTTTAAATTTACTTCTTTCAAATGTTCTTGACTCTTCAGACTATACCTAAGTACTGTATTTAATAACGTCTTGAATATTAACATCAAACTTTCACCTTCTTCCTCTTTACCGTAATGAAACATCTCTGATTTATTCCAGTTTATCTGTAATGGCATTATCTCTCCAAATTCTTTCAAATATAATTTTACCCTATCATTATCAACAATTTTCTATTGTTAATAAAGTATCATTGGTTGTGACTTAATATGCTAAGCAACAGGATTTCAGCCAACATATTTATGGATTCTTACACAGTAGAAAATTTGAGGATGGGAACTATAAAACATGATATTGCAGTAGTACTGGAAGCCAAGGTGTGTAACATTTTCTTTGTTTTCAGTTTCTGCAGGAAGAATGCATTTGTCATGTAACCATTATGAGCAAATAAATCATAAGGCTTTTCTCAAACTGTTCACAGCATGCAGAAGAGATGTGCAATAAAACTCTGCTGTAGAATGAGTAAACATGCATACAGTATACAAAGTGTATGATGAAACATAGTTACGTAATATTTCTAAAAGGTGGGCAGTTTGTAATTATGGCAAGCATCATGACTGGTTCAG
Organism: Pogona vitticeps; assembly: GCF_051106095.1. NCBI lineage: Eukaryota > Metazoa > Chordata > Lepidosauria > Squamata > Agamidae > Pogona > Pogona vitticeps. The sequence continues at coordinate 169,729,343 of NC_135785.1, forward strand.
CCGTTATGCTCTATGAACTATAGCCCATTGCTGTGCCCGAGCTGGTGGTTTTCAGGTGCTGAGTGTATTTATATCCTGCTGTTAATTTTGTTTCAGAAATGGCCCTGTTCACATATCACAAGATGACAGAGAGCTACTCCTGTAAGGTTCCTGAAATGAAGAAATTTAAAATAATTGCAAGAAGAATTCAAGGACTGAACAAGAAGTGGATTGGATGAATGCAGAGGACTCTGGGTTCATATCCTCCAGCTCCACTGTACCAATTTAGTAATTAATGTACTTACCCTTTCAGACTGTAGGGATGTGGCAAATCTGTATACTAGTAGTAGAGTTTGTCTGATGGATGACTTAAAGGGAATAAAATTTTGTACCTTAACCAACACATATGGGGTGTTGTTGTTATTGTTGTTATTGTAATCTAAAAATTCTGGTGTATTGGGAATAAGATGTGATGTGCAAAATGACATAATTTTCCAATTAAGCTGTCAGTATGCATTGATTGGGCTTTAGAGAAATGCCTGTTTTGATGTGCAGGTACTGTATTTGACCACAAAACCAGCAAGTGTGGCACACCCTGTGAACACATATGCAATGTGTATATGCATATAATTTTTGTGTCCAAATGTGTGTCTGTGTAAACATACTGTACATACATAACTTTTAAATGGCCTGTCACACATCCTCGTTTTGTGAAATCATTACCATATGAACTACAACATAACTGTGTTTTGAGGGCAAGATACAACTGGCAATTCAAGCACAGGGCTTCTTGAGGAAAAAGCAGACTACTAAGGCCCAATTTTAAGGGATATGGTGGGACTGTGGGTTAAACTGCAGAAGCCTCTCTGCTGCAAGGTCAGAAGACCAGCAGTCGTAAGATCGAATCCACGCAATGGAGTGAGCTCCTGTCGCTTGTCCCAGCTCCTGCCAACCTAGCCATTCGAAAGCATGTAAATGTGAGTAGATAAATAGGTATTACAGCATTCCGTGTCTAGTCACACGGGCCACGTGACCACGGAAACTGTCTACAGACAAACGCTAGCTCTACGGCTTGGAGATGGGAATGAGCACCGTGCCCTAGAGTCGGACATGACTGGACTAAATGTCAAGGGGAACCTTTACCTTTACCTAAGGCCCAATTTAGGTCACGGTCACACTGGCCTTAAGAACCACAGTTATAGTGATTTTAACATTATTTAAAGTGATTTATAAATTTCTGGGCACACAATGCAAGGGTAAATGCAATTTATTTGAGCTGCAAAGTAAGTTTTTTTCAACTGGCCAGTACAGCTTTTTTAAATACAGTACTTCACTTCTAAATTGATTCAATTCAATGCGATTTTTTTTACAGATTTTAATGCTCATTTGTTAATTTGTGCCTATGAGGATTTTGATTTGCAGGGGAACTATTGTTTTGGCAGAAGACCAGCAGGTGCAGAATGGGTATAGAGTGGGTGCAAAGCACCCTCCATGTGCTGGCGCACCCGCTCTGTGCCTGCAAAGCAAGTGGGCCAGGATACAGAGAACAGTCTGTGTCCTTTCTGCTCCCATTCTGTGCCAACAGAGTGAGTGCATAAGACACAGAGGATGGTCATCCTGCTAGGGGCATTGCTTCACAAAGCAGCTGACCAGCCTGCTGATCTGGGGAGCTTCTGCCCGTCCAGCAGCCAAGGAATGTGCCAGCAGGTGCAGAGAGGGTGTGCCAGGAGTCAGAGGATGGCTGGCATGCTAAAAGCGTTGTTAGGAGACACCGTTTGGCAATGTATACATTTATTTTAAAAATTAAACCAAAAGCATATTCCACGAAGAGAATGGAAATGAGTTGAACTAATTTAAATCAATGTGAACGTGCCTACTGAGTTATATATATGTGACTTTACAGTGATTTTTAAAAAGTTGGGCCTGGAATTGATATAAATCGGCCATATGGCCGAGCCCTCAGTCTATCTGAAGACCTGAGCTCTTGCCATTTTAGAATTTTATAATATCAGATATTAGTCTGTACAGTGTATTCTTTCTCAAACTACTTTTACACATTCAGGGGATAGACCCTTCTGAAGGAGAATTTTGCTCAAATGAGCTATGTTCACAAAAGAGCAGGCTGATTTGTTTTCCTTCTTCACAAAGTATGACACTCCAGGATTTAGTTGGAAGTTGAATTACATTTTTCTGAAGTACACTTAAGATATCCAGGCTTTCCTTATTTCTGTTATGAAGGTATCAACAGAAAGCTTTCAGGTGCATCTCTTCCTGGTTTGTGATATCCTTACTACCTCTTATACCAAGAGAAACTTAGCTTTTTTTGATGTTTATGAGGGGAAACACACAGAATGGCTATAGGACTATGTTCTTCAGACAGACCTGGCAGGATCATGCTTTTTCATACTTAGGCTTCAAGAACTTTTCAGACACAGGAAATGAACCATATAGGAACATTCTTCTGTTGAAGAAATGTAGCATAAGATCAGTTGGTTCCACAGTGCTCCAGTCCGTAGGCTACTTGACAAGTCTTGAGAATTCTCTTTAGAATTTCTAGCTGAAGTTTCTTTTCCAACAGCTGCATTTTGGATGCAATTTTCTGAGTAATTCTGACAGTGTTTCAAAATTTACCTTTGAGAAACTAATCCATATAGCAGAGTTTCAGGCTCTGATCACATGGTGGGTTGCCATGGTGACCAATTTGCAGGAAATTGGGAGGAGGCAGTATAACTGGTGGGCCAGAAGTACTAAGACAGAGCTTGATGAAAGAAAGAGTCCACGTAATACTGTAAGTAGCAGTTCCTTGTGAGCAAAAGAACTACGGTATAGAAAGAGGAGAGAAAGCCTACAGGATAGTCACTGAATGTGATAAGGTTTATTGACGGAGTAAAATCCCTGTTATTACTAGAAATGATATTTATTGAATTTGGCCTACAAAGGTTCTGGGTCAATAGTCCTGAAAAGAAAGGCACAGCCTGAATGGGAAGCAGAAATGAATCCATCAAAAATAAGGGTGCCTTTGTCCTGCTGTTTGGTCCACTTGGGAGAAAGGTGGCTCTGCTCCCTTTTGCCTGTGATCAGATGACACAGAGTGAACCAGCCTTGTCCCCAGAGTGTTTTAGCCACCTCTCTATGGGTCTCTTTCAGTGGCTACTTCTCTCTCTCTCTCTCTCTCTCTCTCTCTCTCTCTCTCTCTCTCTCTCTCTCTCTCTCTCTCTCTCTCTCTCTCTCTCTGTGTGTGTGTGTGTGTGTGTGTGTGTGTGTGAGAGAGAGAGAGAGAGAGAGAGAGAGAGAGAGCGAGCTCCTTTTCCTGTGGAGACAGGAAGGGGTAAGGAAGATTTTTTTGTTTTCCTAAAAGAGGCAGGCCAAGTAGGATTAAGGCACGTATGCCGTGTGGATGAAAGGATCATAACAAATAGCCCACAAAACCTCTACCCAACTTTAAGCAACCCTATTTAGCCCACTTCAGCCCACTCCAATTGATCCATGTAGACAGGCCCTCAGAGGAAGCAAGTTATTGATTTTTTTTAGAATTATCAGCTAGGAAGGTATGTATGTGAAGTTAGACAGTTGGGAACAGCTAAATTTGAAATGGTTCAAGGTGTTATAGTACACAAGACTGTCCATACTTAAAGCAGTTGAAGTGACAAAATAGCCCGATTACCCCGGCATGCGTTTTTTTTCCTATTGGCATTTTACAAGTTTGCTTGCTTTGTGACCGAAGATCACATGGTATCATGTCTGTGTATGGATCTGAAATACAGTAGCATCTTCACTACTCCTAAGGAGCATCCAGGTAATAATACACTGCTACAATGTCCATGCTTTGGGGAGCTTACTGTAGTGTAGAGACTGCCAATAAGCAGGAATGTCTGTACTGCAGACACATTTGTTTCTGTAGGTAGAAACTGCTGATGGAAAGAAAGAGAAGGGCTGAAATACTCCCCTCGAAACATGGAAACTGCATCTGTGGAGCTATTTCTAAAATAATCCCTTGGTCTCAAACTCCAATTTATACCATCTGACGCTGAAGAAACAACACTTAGGTTCACGTCTACAGTCATGTGAAAAAGAAAGCACACTCTCTTTGAGTTCTATGGTTTTATGTATCAGGATATAATAAAAATAATCTGCTCCTTAGCAGGTCCAAAAATTAGGTAAATACAACCTCAGATGAACAACAACACATGACATATCACACCATGCCATGATGTGTTTAACAAAAATAAAGCCAAAATGGAGAAGCCATATGTGAAAAACTAAGTACACCCTTACTGCTTCCATAGGTATTAAGAGGCTAAGTAGCAGCCAGGTGCTGCTAACCAAATGCCCTTGAGTAACTGATCATCAGCAAGTTTGATCACCTCTAGCAAAGTCAAAGTTTTAGCACTTTGCTGGTCTGGAACACTCAGGTATGTGTTAACACAATGCCAAGGAGGAAACACATCAGCAATGACTACAGAGAAGCAGTTGTTGCTGCCCATCAATCTGGAACGGCTTCGAATGCCATTTTCAAATCTTTTAAAGTCCATCATTCTGCAGTGAGGAAGATGGCTCACAAATAGAAAACATTCAAGACAGTTGCCAATCTTCCTAGGACTGGATGTCCAAGCAAATTCACCCCAAAGTCAGACTATGCAACGCTCAGAAAAATGGCAAAAAACTGAAGAGTTACATCTCAGATTCTACAGGCCTCAGTTAGCATGTTAGATATTAAAATTCATGACAGTACAATTAGAAAAAGACTGAACAAGCATGTTTGTTTGGAAGGTTTACCAGGAGAAAACGTCTCTCTAAAAAGAGCATGGCAGCATGGGTTACATTTGCAAAGTTGCACCTGGACAGACCACAGGACTTCTGGAACAATTACCTTTGGACAGTCAAGTGGAGCTGTTTGGCCATAATGCACAACACCCCATTTGGCGAAAACCAAACACAGTATATCAACACAAAACCTCATACCAACTGTCAAGCCACAGGACTGGGGCACGTTGCAGTCATTGAGTCAACCATGTACACCTCTGTATACTAAAGTACAGTGGTGCCTCACATAACGAGCGCACCATTTAACGACGAATCCGCATAGCGATCTATTTTTTGGGATCGCTAATTCGATCGCTATGGAGGATCTTCGCATAACTGTGAGTTTTCGCCCCATAGGAACGCATTAAACGAAGTTTAATGCGTTTCTATTGGGTTCTCCCCCGCATTGTGATGTTTCCGGATAGCGACGATTAATCCGGAACGGATTAACGTCGCTATGCGGGACACCACTGTATTCTAGAGTTCAATGTGAGGCCATCTGTCTGACAGCTAAAGCTTGACTGAAATAAGATCTTGAAACAAGACAATGATCCTGAGCACATCAGCAAATCTAAAACAGAATGGCTGAAAAAGAAAAGAATCAAGGTGCTGCAATGGCCCAATCAAAGTCCAGACCTCAATGTGACTGAAATGCTCTGGCAGGACATTAAGAGAACTGTCCATAAACAAATGCCCACAAAGCTCAATGAACCAAAGCAACTTTGGAAAGAAAAGTGGGCCAAAAGTCTTCCACAATGATGTGAGAGACTGATAAAGTCATAGAGAAAACAATTCAAGCTATGCTGCTAAAGGTAGTTCTACAAGCTATTGAATACAAGGTGTATTTAGTTTTTCACACCTGGCTTCTCCGTTTTGGCTTAATTTTTGTCAAATACATTATGACACAGTCTAATATGTCATGTGTTGTTGTTCATCTAAAGTTGTGTTTACCTAATTTTCAGACTTGCCAAGGACCAGATTACTTTTATTATGTCCTGATACATAAAGCTACAGTATTCAGATCGTGTACTTTCTTTTTCACATGACTGTATGCTTCAGTACTGTGTGTTATGTGCAGTCAAGCTAATTCCAAGTTACAGTGACCTGAACAAGGTTTCTAAAACATTTAAGGAGTAATTTTACCAGTTCCAGCCCCTGCCCCCAATGTGTTCCCAGAGAGTTGAACCTTGGTCTCCTGAGTCCCATTCTGACATTTTATCCACAACACTACAGTGCATCCCCAGCATTATATAAATCAGTAGTGGGTCAGATCCCAAAGGGTACAAGCCTTCTTTCTTAAGCATGTAGGAATTTCAATAAATATAGATTGCATAAGAAGCAACAGAATGCAGAAGTCCAAGAAACATAATAGGTTTGAACCCAGTAATAGATCTGATGGACCAAACAGCTTGGAGATGAAGTATGATACAGCCTTGTTTTGAAGATATTCATGGGGCAGTTTGTCTGCGGCCAAAGGAAAGGCTGTTAGTTGGAAAACATTTACAATTCCATCTTTAGGCCACAAATTATGACCTCTCACCTCCCCTACCTTCTCCCTGATATAACCAGAGTAATGCAAACAGCCTTGTAAGGCAAGGTAAAAGCTATTATATTATTCTAAACTGAGCAAGATTGGCAGCATTTACTGGCCTTAATTCACAAACATCAGGGGGAAAAATGAGACAGAGGTTTGTTTTGTTTTTCCTCCTAACCTCAGTGCAGCACCAGTATTTACAGACAGAAATTTACCATTGTTCAAGGTCATTTTTTCCTGTTCCTGAAGCTGCTAATTTCTGCTGTTACAGCCATCTCTAGAACAGCCTGAGTCCCTGAGGGCGCTGTCAAGCAGTACTTCCCAGCTTAATTGATTAAGACCCATTCACACTTTTTCAGGGGGATTGATGGATCTAGTTGTCTGAACTGCACAAGACAGATCTATTGACCAAAAATAATGTAACGACAACGCTTCCAAATACAAATCTACACTCATCACTACATGCTAACAGCACAGACAACATGCCCAATTAAAAGAATGTCAGCTGATGGTATGTTGCACACACATCCCAGAACTAGCTCAAGTTCTAAAGACAAACACATTATGCAACCTTGTTGCACCCAGTGAGCTAGCAAGACATTCTGCAGGGAAGAACAAAATGTGGATTTAGATTTAAAACATTATGGATAATGAATGTTTTGTGAATGTACATAATCTCTGTGGTACTTAAGGTTGGGTGTACCTGTCACTGTTTTTGGAGGCCCTTGCTAGATATCACAGTGAATTCAAAGGCAGATTATTTGATTATTTCATATAATTGGTACCTAGGACAAATGATTTTCTTTTCTTGAAAGAGTGCATGTTCTTCTAGTAGCTGTACAAAAAAAATGAAGGCAGAAATGCTATTTTACCACTTGGTATGAAGATGCTGCGATATGTGGCAATTTGCCTCTAGGGGAGGAATCCAACCTGTTATTGATGCTATTTTTAAAGAGCACAAAGCCTTTTTTGTCCCTTGTCCTGCCGTCATGCAGAGAACTGCCTTTCGTGCCACCTGCTCTTATTTTAATAATATTTTAATTTTTGTGTATTTATAGTTTCTCATTGTATGTGTCATCTATTGTTGTAAACCACCCAGAATAGTGCATTGCATTAATGGGGAGGTACATGAATCAAATAAGTAAAAAAAATCTTGTGAGTGGAGAAGGACACTCAGAGAAGTGATTATGTACCTATAGGGCAGGGGTCTCTAAACTTTTCACAGTGAGGGCCACACTGGATATTTTCAAAGTTTTTGAGGGCTGAAGGAACATGAACGTGTGCACGCACACATGTGCATATGCATGGTGACACACATGCACACACCCGCACACATGCATGCCCCCGCCCACCCCCCACATGCACACACACGCACGGACACCCACCTGCATGCAAACACATCCTGCCTGCCCCCACCCCCAAGAACAGGCAGACATACGCATGCACGCACGCACCCCTACCCACCTGCGTGAATGGGTTGAAGGGAATGGGCTGGACAAAATGGCAACGTGAGCCGGATGTGGCCCGCAGGCCATAGTTTGGAGACCTCTGCTGTAGGCAATAGTAGAGGAAGATTTTTAAGGGTTCCAATGTGTTTCCTTTTTGTATTGCCTCCCTCCCCCCCCTCTCTCTGTGTTTGCTTCCTGGCTATACTCTGGCATTGGGCAATCTTCCACATGCATCTTCCACCGTCTCTCAGACATGCAACCAGGGCTAGCAGATTGCAGTTTTCTTCTCTGCAAGTAAGTAGTTCCTAGTTAAGTTTTATCTTGTTTGTTGATGATTCCACCAAACACCAGGTTCTTGAAAGGGAAAAAGAAAAACTCTTCTCAAAACAGACAGTCCTAATATAGAGACAGTAAATGTTGGTAAATGTTAACATTTACTTTCCTGGGCTAAATATTGCAAAGGCACCTGACTGGCTCTATTGGCACGACAATATATCTGTCTCTACTCCAAGCCTATTTCTGTTTGCCTCCCAATCTTACATACCATTCTGCAAGTGAACAAAGACCTCCCTTGTTTGAAACTTGCCTATACGTTAGGGCTTGTCTGAACTCTTATTTAATCCCTCATAAATTCAATAACTGAAAAATATAAATTTGCTCCAAAAAATAAGATTATGTAAATCTGCTGCTGGATTATAGTGAAATATTTTTAACCCTTCCCTAAAGATAATAATAATAATCATGCTCCATCAAGTCAATTCTGATTTATGGCAATCCTTTTCAGAAGTGGTTTACCATTCCCATCTTCTAGGGGTATCCTGGGACCATGCAGCTCGCTCAAGGCCACACAGGCTGGTTCTTCTCCCTGGAGGCACAGTGGGGGGATCGAACTCTCAACCTATTGTTCCACTGCCAGATAACCTAAACCAATGAGTTATTCAGCCAGCTTTCTTAAAGATAGTTGGTTAAAATTAGAAGCCTGTATGAGGACATAGGTTAACATTTCTCTGGCCTGAAGTTGCATTTTTGTTCCAAAGTGTTGTTTTTAATCCACTATTTCTTCAGAAATTATGGCGTTTGAAAAGGCCTATAAGGCCAATAAGTCCAACTCCCTGCTCACTGTAGGAATCCAAATCAAATTATGTCTGACAGATGGTTGTCTAAATTCCATCTGCACTTCCAGGCTCAAACCTGTTAGCAGTTAGTATAATGGTAACCTCTCTCTTGGTCTGTGGTTTTCCTTAGGTTTATCAAGTGAAACCACACTGAATTAGTCTGTCAGTGAGAAGAAATCATTTGTCTTCAGGCCATTGATATTAAGCAGCTGTGAATCAAAGCCTGATAGAAATAGCTCTTAATTGCACATGCACTCCTCAGTGCTGTTTTAAGTGACACTCCATTATGAGTAATGGCAGTTTTTAACTCCTGGAGCCAACTCATATCATTTAAAATCCTAGCCTTCAGGTTGGGATTTCACAAATTCAATACTGCAAAAAAGGTTTGGTGCCCTGAGAAATGCTTCAGACATATTGCTGACTTGGATAAAAACCCCTGTTCTAAAGAGATGAAGACTGTGGGGTGGAATATTCATATCCACTTGTGTACCGCACCAAATAGATAAAGGAACATCCCACCCATCCTGCAACACTCCTGGAGATTAGCAAGAACTTCTCTGCTTAGGTATAACACTTCAGCATACTGGTAAATATTAGGACTGCGTACAAAATTTGGAGAAATACAGCCCAATTTGGACCAACTTGTGTGATGACCGGAGCACAAATCGAATTGGACAGAGCACAAATAATTTCAATCCCCACATTTTTTTTTTGAAGCAAACTTTAAAGATGCCTAGAATAGAATGCTCAAAGGTAGCTGTCTTCAACTTAAAAGACTTCTGCCCCGCTTTAGGGCCTATCATGTCTCCAAATATCATGTATAAATATAATTTATACATTAGTATAAAAACAAAAAAAAATAGCCATTTTGATTTTCCAGTGATGGGCTTTACAAATGTACAAATCAAAGGACGCACAAATCGAATTGGACGGGGCACAAATCACTCTGGCCTGGATCAGAATCCATTTTGAAACCTCAAATTGGCCTCCGGATGAAACTGGTAAACTGTATTTACTCATGGTAAATATATATTAAATACAGCCTGTAGCCTGGGAGGTTGTTATCTCTCTTGTCTTGCTAGTGAGCTTCCCATTGGCATCGGACTAAAAGCAAAGATGAACCAGGGAATATGCAGCCCTGCAGATGTACTTACCTTCTGAGACTACGATTCACAGAATCCCAAAGCAGCATGTCCAAGCTGTCTGGGGACTCTGGGAACTGCAATCCAAAAAGTAAATTTTCCCAGATCTGGTCAGAATTCTGGAGTTACTAATGCTTGAACAGAACCTTATCCCCAAAATACTCTCTCCGGTGACCTAGAGCCGCTCCTAGGCTGGAGCAGGAGTAAACATGGAAGCTTTAGAAACTGACTTAATTTTTCTCATACTACAAGATCCCAGTGTAAAGTGTTTTGCATTTCTGTCCTGCAGAGCATTTGAATATCTGTGCTCAGTGCTGAAAAAAGGAGGGGTGCAAGAAATCAAAGCGAAAAAGCTTAGAACAGCCTCAGGATACAGCCATTCTCCTTCTTCACATATCTTTTATGCCTTCCATCAGTGGATGTTTCTTCCCTTCTAAAAGACAGAAACAAAAGCTATAACCATTCTCAGTGCTATCAGCTGTCAAGATAGGATGCCCCTAAGCTAGCATGAACCAGAAATATTGGTGTGGAAATGACTTCTTGAGGCAAGACACTCAGCAATTGAACCCATTTGCTGTTGGCTGGGATGTTATACTCAGAAGTAACTAAAGAGCCAAGTTAAGTCTAACTGCTGCTGGAACAAAGTATTTCAGCCTCTTGTAATGTGTTTCTTTAAGCAAACTTTAATTCTGGTTTCAGCCAGAGCACACACGATTCTTTCAGATTTTTTCCCCAGATCTCTGTTGTTTCAGAACAATTGCTCCTTCAGCTCCAGCGATGATTGTATACATATACCATCACCGGTGTGCTCAGCTCACCTTTATCTATGAAGAGCACTCAGTGCACAACACACACACCCCACACACAATGCATAGCCTGCTCTGTAAGAAGAGCACGGCATAAACATGGCCATCTCTGTTTATCCCATCGCAGCATGGAGTGGCTGAAGGTTATAATGGTCACGTGCATACAAAAAAGACAGGTTAATCAGTTTGACTTACAACTGTTAAAGCACCAATCTACTACGTCATTTAGGTAAATTAAAGCTATATTGGTTTTGCACAGTCCTCTACTTTTGAATAAGTTGATTTTTTTACATCTAACCTGCACTTTAATTCACTAACAAGCAGCTTGCAAGAATAAACTTATTGTATTCCATTCTTTGATTTTTCTTCAGCTAAATCTCAGCATGTTCAAATTGTTAACTTTTCATGGAGATGCTGCCCTTTGAACTGGATGAAGAGAAAGCTCTTCTTGACAGCCAATTTTCTTAGAAGAGAGATGTTTCAAGCTGGAGACCTGAAGTGATTGTCTCTGGTCATCACTGGCTCATACAAGCCAACCCTCGAGTTGTTATTTTATCAGGAAAAGAAAATCCAGCCTGGCTTTCTCCCACCCCTTTAACAGGGATGTATATGCTGACTTGGGTAGCTCAGAGAGCAGGAGGGGCTGGGTCTGGTGTTCCTCTCCTGTCCAGAAAAAGACGTCTGTCTGTGCAGCCTGTCCAGAGCACGGCCAAAAGGAGGGACTGTTAAGTCACTTCTGAGTATTTTATACCCCCCCCCACGAAAACCCTGGGGAGGTTCACCAAAAGTTGGAATCAAGTTCATGGCATGTACTTATTCATTATTACCCGTCATCATGTAGTCGTTTAGTCGTGTCTGATTCTTCGTGACCCCATGGACCAGAGCACGCAAGGCCCTCCTATCTTCTCCTGTCTCCCGGAGTTGGGTCAAATTCATGTTGGTTGCTTCGATGACATTGTCCAACCATCTCATCCTCTGTCATCCCCTTCTCCTCTTGCCTTCAGTCTTCCCCAACATCAAGTTCTTTTCCAGGGAGTCGAGTCGAGTCTTGTCTTGTCTTCTCTTCTCTTCTCTTCTCTTCTCTTCTCTTCTCTTCTCATGAGACATTATTACCCAGTAAGTTATAACTGCTATGGATCAAAGCTGCTGTTAAATAGTGCATAGGAACTGCTTTATGCCATGTCAGTCTATTTATCTAAAGAAATAGTTCCTTGCTGTATAAGTTCTATCATGGAATTGGCAACATTTGTTAAAGAGATTCCGTTTTTCCTATTTTTGCTTCGGTACTTAGGTGGGAATCATGTGGCCCCAAACCATTTTTTGCATCCCCCCCCCAGAGCCTTTGAAATATTTCTCATGTTTTTTAAATGGGCAAAGTGAAGCCTTCAGGAGGCATAATCTCCTTCAGAAACAAGGTTTGTTTAGCAAACAAAACAAAGCTGTTCCTTCTCACAGTGGAAGTGATTTCTATCAAACCAGAAGTGAGCTCCTATCTAGTTTCATTTGGAAGGACTGGTGTGGCCGTACCAGCCTGGGGTGCTATCATGACAAAAAGAAGCAGCAGATACAAAGTTAACTGAAAGAAGTTAGCAGCACTTATTTGTGAGCGAAATGGCATTCAGTGAGAGCAGATTGTCATTGCCTTAAATGGAGAAATCCATTAAAACCTGATGTCAAACCATCCTCCCACTCAACTTCCCTCAAGTGACATGAAGGTTTTCCCACCATTCTCTGCAGTGTGGGAGGAAGTGAATATTTTCTTGACAATATACATAGGTAAGAGCTAATTTATCTCGATGCTGGAAGAGACTCTTAAAACACCGCTCTGCATCACAACGTATGCTTAACTCTGCTCTTGTAAGATGTGCCATTTAGTTGGGGATGCTAGTTTGGTTGATTATTTCTTTCATTTTGCAAAGGAATACCCCTTTTTGACACACAACATAAACTCAAAAATAGCTGTCATAAAAGCAATTTAATAACAGGAGAACATGTTAAATTGGAAAAAAAAAACACAAATCACCATTCTCAAGATGAAGTAAAACCAACATCCATTTCTTTCTCCCTATACAGTGTGGTTCCACAGTGAGCCTGAAATCCTAGATACACTCATCCGTGAGTAATCTTCACTGAAGTATTTACCTTTGAGTAAAGCTGGCTGGATAGCTCAGAGAGTTAGGTACCTGGCTGTGGTTCTAGAGGTTTGGAGTTCAGTTCTCCACTGTTTCTTCTAGGAGAAGAGCCAGCCTGTGTAGCATTGGGCAAGCTGCACAATGTGAGGGCACCTCTAGAAGAAGGGAATGGTAAACCACTTCTAAATATTCTATACCTAGAAAAACCTGGAAGAGGTCACCACAACTGGGAATCATCTTGATGTCACGTAATAATTACAGTCATAGTCATCATCATTACTGAAAGATATTTGCTAAGAAGAATGAATCCTGATAGCACCCATAAAACATACTGTGTTAGAATGATATTTTGGGATCAGACTAGTCTCCTAACCACTGTTCAATGTAGTGCAGCACATGTCTTTTTTTTTATTTGCTCCATGTGGAGACAGCTTCAGAGTATAATTGCAGTCATTCTTCTTAAGAGTAGGTTTCCATAAGCTCCCAGGAGTAAAATGGGCTTTACTGAGCATTTCTGGGATTGGGCCCCCTTAGGGAAATAGTTGATACTGTCATTGCCTTTCTGTATTTAAAGTCCTTCTACTTTTACTGTCGGCAACCTTGTGTCTAGTCATAATGCACTGCCTTCTGAATCATACTCCATACATCTGATGAAGAAGGCTAAACTCCGTGAAACCCATCCTGTAATAATTTTTTAAAAATTATTTCAGGTGAATCTGTTGTTCTTTCATTGGGAATTCATCAGGCCCCATCTATGCAGGACTTCAAGAAATCTCTATGGACTGACTTCTTTTTTGCTTGTCTCTTCTTAATTTGAGGACAGCTTGTGATCATTGTTGTTTTGCTTGGATTGGATTATCATTATTTGGCATCATTTCCTATAACTGCTCTTTACCTGCTGCCCAAGAGCAGCATTCTTAAAGCCAGAAGAAACGTATTTTTAATTAAATAGTTGTCAAGATACGAAATTTTGTACAGAAAGAGTGATAAAACAGTTAAGGGTAGTATAGAAAAAGGAGCCCCCAAAATGAAAGTGCTTCTAAAATTGAGGCTTCAACAATAGTTTACTATAATCATTGCAAATTATACCTCAATAATTATAGCTCAATACCTAGCGGAATGCCTTCTCCCAGCTAGATCTACTTGAATCACTCGATACAGCTAGGAAAGGTGGCCGAGGGGCCTAACGCCGAGTGAGGCCCGGAAAGAAAGAATAAGAAACCAGGCCTTCTCGGCAGTGGCCCCTTGACTTTGGAATAAACTTCTGTTGGAAATTCGCCTGGCACCCTCGCTGGGTGTTTTTAAGAGCCAATTTTCTTTTTTATCTTAACTTCCATTTTGCTTTTCCATCTTGAATGCCACTAATATTATTGATTTGAATTGTTGTTTTAATGGTTTATATGTTGTTTTTCATGTTTTTACTGTAAGCCACCCAGAGTAGACATAGTCTACATGGGTAGGATACGAAGCTAATAAATAAATAAATAAATAAATAAATAAATAAATAAATAAATAAATAAATATAATTAAAAACAATTGGCCAGCTCTCCAGCCAAGCACTGCGCCATAACAATCTTCCTGACAGTTGAACATGTAACAGCTTTCACTCTTTGTAATTCCAGTACAGTATCTTGGTGTTACAATATTCTGGTTTTATAGCACCTTGGTGTTATTCCTCCATACTTTGCAGAATTTTTATCAAAACAATGGTATTGTTATCATAATGGCAGCCTGCCAAATTTTGAGACAGACCCTTGTAGTTACAAAGACTTCAGGGACAATAGAATTTCCTATTATATTCCCCCCCCCCCGGATCTCAAGGCGCAAAAGAATTATAAATATAGGGAGGTAGGAGTCATAAAGGCACCAACATCTGAATTCAACACAGCCCTAGATAACAACAATCATGCAACAGTGCAGGAGCAACCTCAATTTCAGAAGCCAGCAATAACAATAATCATTGATTTCCCTCTGTAGGTCAAAACTGGCACAAGGCTGGCTTGACTTGGTAAGAACATTGTGTGTGTTTAAAGGCTTAAAATGCTTTTATGTTATATATTCATACTTCTAACAACTTTGATATTTTTCAATGCTTTTTTATTGTGCCTTTTAAGGTTATAAGCTCCTGCATTTTTAGAATGTAATTAAAACTTTCTCATTGTTCTTTTTTACTCTTAGAAGATATTTTGAATGCATTTTGCATTGAATTCTGGCTTTGGTATTTGCCTTATGTTTCATTTTCTTTTTTTCTTCTTTTTTTCTTTTTTTAGCATTTGTACACACACTTTTTTCCATTGCTGTAAGACTTTTGAATACTTTCAAACTGTGAAATATTTTTCAACATATGGAACACAGAAGCAATGAATATAAATAAAGCTTGTAGAATCAGACAAGCTGATGTTGCCTGGAATTACTGCAACAAGGAAAAGACATTGATACTCAGATGAATTTTGATATGATTGGAAATGATCATCTGGTTTCATTCTGGAATTAACCCTTAATCGGGATAAATGCCTGCTATGATGAATACAGACGTCTGATTTTTCCCTCGAGGTCTGTAAAGTTCTGCAGAGCTCTTGAAGAGATGGTTCACATGTCATAATCCCTGACCTGACATAGGGACTATTTTGAGCAGATTCCCATGAAACGCCTGCAGGACAGAAGCCACCAAATGAGCGCCACTGGCACTGCTGAAAGAAATAAAAACTTCCAGTTTGATCTGTTGTTTTTTTTCTCTTTACATTTCTCATTTCTGAAGATCAAAGTGTAGAAAGAACCGCTATTAGAGTCTGTGGAACAAGCTTCTGTTAAGAGGAGGAAAAAACTCACTTAAAGAGCCTTGTTAGATTCATTTCAAAAGAACAGCCCTCTAGTGCCATAAAAGCTAACTTGTACTGAGATTCACAAGAAACAATACAGAAAGATTATTCCTTTTAGGAAATCAAAAGAAAAGGTCACTGAAGCAGTTTTATCCCTCTGAGGTGCCAATAACGATAAGCAACAAACTACAGCCCATTATTTTACAGAAGAGCTCTTCATAGTTGAGCTATGAAGCTGTGAATAAGGGACGTGGTGGCGCTGCGGGCTAAACCGCAGAAGCCTGTGCTACAGGGTCAGAAGACCAAGCAGTCATAACATCGAATCCACGTGACGGAGTGAGCGCCTGTCACTTTGTCCCAGCTCCCGCCAAACTAGCGGTTCGAAAGCATGCAAATGCAAGTGGATAAATAGGGACCACTTCGGTGGGAAGGTAACAGCGTTCCGTGTCTAAGTCGCACTGGCCATGTGACCACGGAAGATTGTCTTTGGACAAAACGCTGGCTCTATGGCTTGGAAACGGGGATGAGCACCGCCCCCTAGAGTCGAACACGACTGGACAAAAATTGTCAAGGGGAACATTTACCTTTACCTTTACCTTCTTCATAGTTGCAAGATGAACAGGATTTCAACAGGAGAAGCTGATTCTACCTGAGCAGCCTCCATGGCAGAAGGAGATCCTGCTTAATTTCTGCCTGTCAAGAAGCTGCTACAATTGCACCAGCTCTGCAGAAAAGCAAACAATAATTCTAGCAGGTTTTCCCATTTTAAACCAGCATAGTGGGTTGGTCGTTACATATATTGAGAGTCTACCAGGTAACAGCAGCCAAACAGGTCTTTAGTTACTGATGGATCCAAAGAGATACACCAAATCATATGGACAAATAAAAGACCTCCCATTCAATAGAGAGATTATATGATGGTGGTTGTTTTTTGTTGTTGTTGTTTGTTTGTTTTGGGAGGGGGTTAAACACTTTTGCATACATTTTTAGAAATAATAAGCTGTTTCTTGCCATTTGTTTTCCTGGATTGGAGCTGGCATCTAAAATTAACAGATGTCTGACAGCTGTGTGCATATGTGACAGAAGACAGAGATAAAGTGCAGAAAGGTTTTATCTAAGTGCTGCTTACTGGATGTAATTTTGACTAGCTTAGTTTGCATAAATACAAAGAAATTTGATTCATAATTGCCAGCTTTTAAAAGCTCTTCTAAATGGGAAGAAAATATGGCAGAGTTTAGCCTCTCCTATGCAACCAAGATATTTCACAACACAGGGATGAGGACCCTGTTATGCTACAGACATTGTGGCACTACAATTGATATCATTCCTGACTATGATCCATGTGAGTTGGCTTCTACTGCAGATGTGACTTTTAGAATTTTAAGATTTCCATATTTCACTCAGAAACACACACATCCCATGGCAGAAATATGGGGAGTGAATGCCTCAAACCAGGAGGAGCTAGAGCAGCCCTCTCTACCTCTATGCCATTTGGAGGCCACTACTTCAAGGAAAGAAAAAAAATGTTCCCTGTAGCACTGTGGGAGTCTCAAAGGATCTTTGCACCTTGGAAAGGTCTGTTACAGGCTGCCTCTATACAGTTTAATGGGTGCTTCCTGTGGTAAATAATATTCCTCATTTTTGGTTAAGCTTGTCTTGTTTTCTGGGTAGATTATGATTAACTATGGTTTTAAGATACACTATGTTTAAAAGCATTACCAAAATGCTTATAGCATTTCCTGATAGCATCATCAAAAATGTATACTATTGTTAATGGACTGGGGTGTTTGGGATTTTTTTTTGTCTTATACAGTATATTTTTGTACTTTTTCGTAGTCTGAAACAATGTAGTTTGTTTGTGGATAAATATGACTCTGCTGACTGGGAACACGGTGAGCGCTCTTATGCCATGTAAAGCTGCTAATCTGTCCAGCCTATTTTTGTCTACACTCACTGGCAGCAGGACTTTAGATTTTTGAATAAGGTCCTTTTCCAACCGTACTTAGAAGTGCTACGGATTGAGGCATTCTCTAAAGGTATATTCAGTTCACTTGGTGTAGGTGGGGTTGAAATTTTGTCTTTTGCCCCTACCCCCATGCACACTCATTATACTTCTGGACTGAGTCATAAGTCCATATTTAGCCAACTCAAAGATCTTGTCTAAAGTGGACTAAGCTAGATTTTGAGCTCTCTGGTGTAGTCTGTGCTACCAAGTAAACAACATCAGCAAACTGTACATGCAAAATGTTTTGCCAACAATTGTGTTAACCTAATCTGCACCTGAATCTATACCTGATGGCAGTGTTTCTAGGGAACGCTGTTGTTGACATAACAATATCAGAGAGTGGAACAGATTGGGCAGTTCTGTGAGATCCAGACATTTGTGAAAAGAGCTGATGAGTAATCACTGTATTATTTAACCAAGTTCCATGTCTGCATGTATAACAAGGGAAAAAACAACACATGGGTTATCTGTTTAGGTTACTGATTGACTTAGAATTGATTTACAAATGAGGCAAGTGTTGATGGGAGGCAAATATATGGCTATGAAAAAAGACAAGGTTGATGTTCTCTGACAGGGGCTGGTGTTGATAACATTGAATAAATTTAATAGGACCCCTGCCGCCTCTAGTCACCTCCCCTCCCTCCAGCAGAAAGAAGGAGACCAAACTTAAAACAAAAGTTAAATGTTACACATATCATCTATACTTACCCAGTTACCAAACAATAACTTGCTGTCACTTATTGATGCCAATTTGGCTATTTATCTGTCTGAACTTTGGTACAAATTCTGCTCTGCATTCTGCCACTAAGACAATGGTGGCTAGTAGTGGTTCAGAAAAGGGCCTCCTCAGTAGCTGCACCCATATTGTGAAACTTTCTCCCAAGATCAACTAGATCAATTCTTTTGTTGATAGCTTGTAGGTAGATAGTAAGCAGGCAGTATATTTTATTTTAACGTGCTACTGGATGCCTCATTGGTTGTAGGATTTTAAAGCTTATTTTTAGAGGGATTTTATTGTCATTTTTATTGTATCTCATTTTTCTTTATTGTTCTAACTCCCATATACTGTAGGTCCTTTAAAGCAATATGGGCAGATAGGTATAAATAAAACACAGGGCATGGGAGGGGATACCTGCCATGTGAATGTAAGGAAAAGGTGGCAGCAGGTCACCTGTACAACAAAGTATGGGCAACCTAAATAGGAAATTCATTGTGTGAATTAATCACACCCTTTTTAATTTTAGAAAGGCATACCTACAGTATGAACCTAAGAAGAGTAAACAAGCTTGGGAGGTACCCAAACCTGTTGAGCAGTTCCACTTTTAAATATGTGGGCGACTTGTACTTGTTCAGAGTTCTCATGTCTGCTTTACTGTTTACTATTTAAGACTTGACAAAACATTGAAGATTACTTCAGGTGATGTGGAAGTGCAATTAAAAAAAACACAGTATCAGATAACAAAAAAAAAAATCCAGACATGCTTAAAGATCAGCCTATTTGTTTACAGTGCAAGTTCTGTCATGAAGTCTTTTATGGCTAAGTTCTATGTGGTGTTATTGCATAAGGCATACATTCCCTGCCCTCAGCCCAGCCAATGAAATATATTGGGATAAAAACTATCGTATGCGGGGTTTTGACAAACCATGATGACGAGGTGCAAAACTGAGATACTTTGGATGCCAGTAGGTTATTCTTGTTGGGGAATACTTACAGCACACCTCTTGATATCGATAGCTTTTAATCTAGTCACATCTGACGTAAAGTCCCATTGATTCCAACAGTCTATTATGATGAAGTCTGGAGCCAACAAACTGTGTTTTAAACTAATTAACAGAATTTGAGATATATATTTTGCTAAATGATTTGTTATTCATTTTAAAAATATTTAATTTTCTTTTAAAAATAACATTATTGGATTTTTAAAAACCGTATATGAAGCATGAATTCTAGAGTTGTGCTATATTTTCAGACCTAAAGTAAGAACAATAGAGATATACAGAAACCTCACTGTTTTCTGCACCGTGTATATTTCTGGCCTGTATTCTAGTTCCTCCACACACACCCATGCCCTCACCTAGAGTCTACTTCTAATATAGATTTGTACTGCAGATAGTACACATAATTACAGATTTCTTCATTCTCACTGGAGTCTCTGCTGGTTGGAAGAAAATGAATAATTATTAGCTTTCAAGGATACTGAAAGTTAGTTCTATATACTGATGAGGCAATCTTGGCCCCCTAACATTATTTGTCTGCTTCCGCTCCTTTGCCACTCTCTTTCTCTCTCTCTCTGAGCACCATAATGGCATTGTCACGACAACCCCGTGTTCCTCCTTGATATAGCACTGAATTGCTGCTAGCAGGGCAGGGCACATTTCTAATGAGACCTACCATCTGCCTGCCTTTTCTCACACTGTTTTAAATGCCTGTGTGATGTTACAGAGGCTGTCTTTCACGTAGGCCAGCATTCTGTCAGCAGCAACACTGAGAAAGGTCAGGGTCTGAAGATGGCAGATCTCAAAGTCCTAACGTGGGCTGAAACACATGGTGAAATCCCATAATTAGTGCTACCAAAAAAAAATCACAAAAGCAAGCAATTTAATGTGCTGCATGATTCATTCTCCTGGAACTTGCACAGTACTGTAATGATGAAGTTTGGATTGCAGGCACTCATCATAATAATCCTAGCAGCCACACGCCCAAGAAGTGTCCAAGAACGCAGACAATTGTGTTGATCCAGATCAACGAACCAGTTCTAACAGTTTACATTTTGTCAGACTAAAGTCTTCTGTAAAACAAGGAGGATTTAACTGCCCATTGAAGACCAAGCAAAATACTTTGCATTACTATCAGAAAGAGGTAGCCTCTAGGGGCTATTTGTTTCAGCCCAGGGGCTAGAGAAATCCTTAAGAAAGGCTTGTGATTGTGAAGTTTCGGTTTAGAAGGAGAGAGAGAGAGAGATGGAAAAGAAAGAGGTTTGTATTAAGTTGAAATAGGGATTCGATCCTTATCACCTTTATCGGTAACAGATTGTCTACACATATGTGCCGGAAGGATACTGGAAGGGCAAATTCTTGTAGTGTGAGTCTGCATTGACTTGCATCTTATTTTAGGGTCTTGACTATTTTGTCTCCAGAACATCCTCCTTAGAGCCTTGTATGAGGTGAAGAATTTGAAAGCTAGACCTAACCCGAGCTTTCTTTTGTCATCTGTGTGGATTAGATGCATCTCTTTCCTCTTTTTATCCAGATGAGATACATTTAGGTGTCTGTAGCTATGGGTCTGTCAGGTGGAACTCTTAGAATGGAGATTTCTGGGGGTTTTACTGAAAAAAGAAATCTAGAAAGCCCATCCTTACCTGCCTTCCGATACCAAGAGAAGCCAGCCAGAGATGCAAGTCATTCCTGTACACACACGCCTATAGGCTTTCTCTCTGGGAGATGGTTTGTGAACCGACTCCCAGGCTAGGCCAGAGGAGAAAAACCCAACAGCTCATCAGCTTCTGTGGGTAAAACCAGCCACACTACAGGCCTCTGCCTCCACCGTTGCCCAGTTTCCCCATCTCTTTTCAGAGACTTGAGGGGACATTATTTTCTGCAGGTAGCTTCTGCTCTCGTGCCTTGTGTGTGCTTGGTACATATACTGGGCTGGCTGGTTGCCTTTTTGCCACTTTCCTTTTCTTCTTTTGTAACATCCAATTTGAGCTGAGTTAGTATTACTATCATTTTGTGGTTATTTGATTTAAAAGTTCAGTGATTTGCAAAGGTTATTATGTTACAGTGTTTGCATTTAGAAAACGGCCCTGTAGCACCAAGGGTGCTGTAGTACAGTGGTCCCCAACCTTGGGCCTCCAGATGTTCTTAGACTTCAACTGCCAGAAATCCTGGCCAGCAGAGGTGGTGGTGAAGACTTCTGGGAGTTATAGTCCAAGAACATCTGGAGGCCCAAGGTTGGGGACCACTGCTGTAGTATACAGCAGCTCATGTTCTGTAACAGAGTATTTGTTTCCTTCCCACTGCCACTGTGAAGACTGCAGCTACACCCACAACGAGTAGGGAAGTTTAAAAGGAAGGGGCAGCAAATTATGTTTATTTCTGCTAATTAAAAGGTCCTGGCATAGTCATTTGATGAGCCTTGGCTGCACTACACCAATAGATTCACCTGTTATTCTTTGCTGGGAGATCTTCATGTCTACTTTCACACAGCCGGGGGACATGTTTATTCTTCTCATTACTCTCACCAGGTGTCGATGGCACCAATACAGGTGGTTATAGTAGCTGGGACTATCAGCACAGGCTGGAGTCATGACCTCAGCAGAGGAGTCCTCCAGGGAGGACAAACTTGAAGTACAGATACTGGACACTCCAGAGCCTGATAGGATGGAGGACGTGCCTGGCCCTGCAGATCCCGGACCCTCAGGGAACCAAGAGCTTGAACCTGTGGATGATGGAGGTTCAGAGGCTGAGTTTGAGGAGGAATTGAGGTGACCACCCCTTCCTCAGGAACGAAGAAGACTGAAGACACAAATCAAGTTGGAAGCCCCAAGTGGACTGCTTGGCTGCAGGGGGTCTCCTCATCTCCTTGTGAGTTGTAGTCTCCTCGCAAGTGGGATCTTTCTCCCAGGGAGACCCAGGGCCCAAACCCTTTGCCTGGGTTGTTCCAGTTGCTGCCTGACCCTCTGGACGTGACTCACTCGTCTCACAGTCTCTGCCTTACTCCTGCTTTGATCTCTTGCTTCGGATTGCTTGGATCTTGGTTGGCCATTTGGGCTGCTTCTCGGGCTGCAACTTCATATGGCTCTGATTGTCGGCTGTGGTGAGCTTAACAGTCCCTGCTCCATCCTTTCCAGGGTCTGGGACTTTACCAACCAGGAGTGTCAATCGCCTTTCCCAGCATGGAATACGGCAACTGACATGGGATATGTTCGGTAGATTATAAGTGAGAAACCTTGGCAGAAAAAAACTGTTACGTTGAAAGCTGCAACAAAGAGAAAACAGAAGCCTCAGAATCGGGAGGGCACATGGCTGCATAATTGCTTGTATATGTTTGTACTTGGCTGATGAGATACCAAAATGGCCTTTTGAAGCACATGGTGCTCATTAACAAGTTATTTGTAATACAAGGCAGGCAGAAGTAGATAGATAAGTAATATTGCTTTGGAAAAAAAGTGTGATGAGCTGTAGCACATGTGTGACACTCCCATCCTTATCCTCCCCCTCCCCCTCCCTAGCGACAAAAACTAGAGGCATGATGTTTCCTGCCACATGTTATGAGAGAAAACATGCATTGGCTCACTAATGTGTATTAAATTTACCCAGGAAGTATTCATACTCATAAATTTGCCTACTTTCTATCACCCCAGTCCACAAACACATGTTCTGACAACAAACTACAATCCATGTCTTCTAGGGAGAAGTCCAGAAATTCTACAGAATTCTAAGGGCCACTTGGTTGCAAAACTGTGACCTGCAGGGTAAGAGAGGGAAGCAAAATGAAGGGGGACTGGATTGTTTGAGCTCATAATGTTTTAATTTGCTTGTGTCTTATGCTATCAAATTACGGCAGAAACCTTGAAGAAGAGCTGCAGGTCCATGTGGATAATACCAAGGGTTTGAACTGACATAAGGCTGCATCTCCTGTTCCTTGTTCCTGTGTCTGAGTGTCTCATTCAGCTTTTGGAACCTGAATCCAACGCACTCACTCTTCAACCACCTACGCACTTATTGTCTGGAGAAGGTGACACCTCGGTCTTATTTGCAAGGCACATTCCAGAAATGGCATGCAAAACTGTCATTTTGCAATACATAACACGGTCCCATCTGCCCTCATGAAGCACATAACAGCTTTCATCCTACACCTACAAATTCCTTATTCACTTCCTAGCTTAATTTAAAGAAGCACACCTTGGAGTCAGGCAACTTAATTATGCTTGTGTTACTCATCCTTCTGAGACAAGCTAATTATGATTATAAATACATGATAGGTGGGAATACAGGAGAGAACTAAACTTGCACATTAAATCAGGGCTAAGTGCTACAGCCAGCCAAAAATATCTCCATATGAGACAGGAATGACTAAATAAAAATCTTATGGAGTATATCATCAAGGGCCATGTTAGTCTGTTGCAGCAAAAACAGCTGTCTTAAAGCACCTTAAAAACTAATATTTTATTTGGCACAAATACTTCTAGATTGCAGTAGCCAGATGGCATCAAGGTGAACAAAGTGATATCATCAAGATCAGGTTTGGGTCTGTCTCTTTTATATTGTGTTATTGCACAAGTTGGAGTGGATGAGACAGTGAGCCCAGTTACAAATAAGACTGAGGAAAATTAGTCCACTACTTTTTTGAAAGTATATGGCCCCCAGTCTTGGGTCCCTGGATGTTCTTGGACAAAAACTCCCAGAAGCCTTCATGGCTTCGCTGTCCAGGATTTCTGGGAGTTGGAATCCAAGAACATATGGGGACCCAAGGTTGGGAAGCACTATGAGGCACTGAAAACATAAAATCTATTTGGATCTTATTGGTGAAAAAGGCTATGTGGGAACCTGTACAGTGTTGCTTATCTGGGTTTAGTCCACTAACGTCTGTTGAAAGGACTGAAGGTTATATTTTCTGCTGCCCCTTCTTTCATGGAGCTTCGAAACTGATCCACACTTTTCCCTTTTTGGAACTGGAAATGCAAATGGAAAAATTGGAATTCAATAGAGTGAAGGGACTTGTCCATCACTGGTCACACAGCCACTGCTAGCCTGATACACTTTCAAGATGAGTATCCAAAATATTTCAAAAAGATTACACAACAACCTTTCTAATAGCTTTCATCATTTTTTAATTCCTAGCACAGAAAACCACTACTTCCTCACACAATTTCATGAATTATATATTGGGATAAGTTTGCATCATACAGTTACCAATATGTTTGGCCTCTCTCTCCTTTTCTCTCTCTCTCTCTCTCTCTCTCTCTCTCTGAA
The DNA here is from genome assembly GCF_051106095.1 of Pogona vitticeps. Taxonomy (NCBI): domain Eukaryota; kingdom Metazoa; phylum Chordata; class Lepidosauria; order Squamata; family Agamidae; genus Pogona; species Pogona vitticeps. The sequence goes on from NC_135785.1 coordinate 169,754,101, forward strand.
GAAGTATGAAAGAATATAGAACTTTCTATACCAACCTTTCTCCCGACATGTTGGGTTATGGTTCTCATCACCTCCCACCAGTGTGCGCCTGGTGGAAGTCAAAGTGTAATACATCTGGAAGGGATAACATTGTAAAAAGCTGTCATACACACACCAGAATCTTGTCTCCCTCCTTTGGAGATTTTTTGAGACTTTTCTCCCATCCATCAGAAGGATATTTGTTTCCAGTGGTGTTGTGCATAATATCCTGACAGCCTGATGCAGATTTATACTTCATTTCCTTTTACAAACACCACCGCCGTTAAAATTTCATTGTGTAATATGTAAAAAGTTTACAACAGGATATGAAATGCTCTTTTATCTTCTTTAGGTAGGAATGTATCATGGAGAAATAATGTCTATCCTTTGCAAATATCATGGGTGGGTATTTCAGGACAAAGCCATTCAACTCATCCACACCCTAAAGGTGACAATGTCCTAGAGACATTCCCTGGGAATGTTCATTATTATGCAGCCATTCTACTGAGTGTGCATTTTTCTTTAATTAATAATTATATGCTGTCAAGTCAACTCTGACTTATGATGACCCTTTCCAGGATTTTCAAAGTACAGAGTACTCAGAAGTACAGTAGTTTACCCTTCCCTTTTTCTGGGGGCACACCGGGGGTGTAGAGCTTGCCCAAGGCTACATAGAATGGTTCTCCAGGAGAGACAATGGGGAATCAAATTCCCAGCTAGCTCACTGAGCTATCCAATCAACTCGCATCTTCTTTAGCACCCACTTAAGTTCTTACATCTGCTTGCAGGTGTTATGTGTAGGTTAGAAGTTTTCCATGCTTTTAATGAAGAACATGAATCTAGATGGTTACCAACTGCATTCCAAGCAAAACATTTGATGGAACAGTAGACTGATAATTCTGCCTGCTGTTGTTAAGTATGTTTCCTATTTTCTTTTCCATTGGTATGACATTTAAAAAGTAAAAAAAAACTGAAGGTGTGATATGAGTTTTGACATTTTAAAAAATTCATGTTTTCAGGATTTAACAGCTAATGGATATTGTTCAGGAGAGACAAAAAGAATCCAATATGCATTTTCTAGGCATCTGGGGCAAAATTTCCATTTAACTGAGCCTCGAATACATTGCATCAGTTACAACCAGCTATGGTATTTCTACCATTTCCCCCCTCTTCCCTAATCTTTACATAATTTCAGGATTCATTTTGCTCTTCTGAAACAAAATACAGGATGGCAACCCACCCCACGCCCCAAAGCCAGGGACCCAGAGCTCAAAATCTTTTTTTTAATGTACAGTATAAAGAAACTCATTTAGTTACTCAATACTGTGTGATTACATAGTTGTAATTAGTTGCTCTTCATGTTCTCAGTCCTGTGTTGTCCAAACCACTGAAATGTTCTCTGATTTCCTCTGGTATTCGATTCTGATATTGCCCTTTAACAAGAACAACACTAATCATTGTGCGCCATCAAGTCAATTCTGACTCACTGCGACCCTTTTCAGAGTTTTTCTACGTACAGAATAGTCAGAAATAATTTATCCTTCTTCTGGGGGATTGTGCAGTTTGCCCAAGGCTACACAGGCTGTTTCATCTCACAGGACACAATTCCCTGAGCTATCGAGTCAGTTTCCTCTGACAATGTGTAACAAAAATACTAAAGAGAAAACAAAACTATATAACCCTGGCCAGTTAGGAGTTTAAATGCTAGCAAATGTGAAAAATTTCCTGTAAGGATGCCTTAAAATGGCATTTAAATATAACCTTTGAAAGTAAATCTAAAGTTGCTGTAAATTATAAGCAAAGTGGATTTTGGTGCCAGAAATAATTAATTTAAACTAATGGAAAGCCTCCTATCTCCTTCTTCTTTCAGGTTCTGAAACTCCTTAGGAGCCTTGTGCCCTAAGGATGCCTTTGAGAGTGTTGGGATGGAAGAGGAGCCTTTAATAGTAAAAGGATTGCTGCAGAATCACTATTAAACTCCCAGATGCTTTCACCACTAGCTGTACTGGCCAGGATTCTGGGAGTTGTAGTCCTGCTTTTTATACCTTGAAACCTGGCAATTTCACTCATGTGTGTAGTTTAACTTGTGCAGACCACAACTGTTCTATGCATAGAACCCTAGGTCCTCATCCTGCTCATGACGAGTCTCTCTGTATTTATCTAGAGCACTCCTCAGCCAGGTGATGCACCGTCTGCCTTGGGAGCCACCCCCAAAGGCTTATCAGTCTGGCAGAAGCAGACTCCTAGAGCTAATTCTCGGCTGGTTAAGGCTCACCAGCCCCAAGGTCACCCACCTCCATTACAGAATAAGGCCGTGGCAGCAGCATTTGCAGGTTAAAGCACAAGCATCATCAAATTTTAATCACAAGCTAAAACGTATACTACTGGAAATTATCTTTCAGATTCCTGTTTTTACAGCTGATGCCTCCGTTTGGAGAAAACGTACATGTTCCAAAGGTATGGAGGAAAATATTTGATTAATTAACTGATTTCAGTTTGCATTTCACTGAACAATGCGCGCACAGATTCAAAAGAAGTGGATGCATTTTTTTTCCAAACCTGATCTGATCACATACGTGGCTGGTTGGGGGAATGTGCTCTGCCACCTATGTGGCCACGGGCCAGCTGCAGCCCTGCCAGATGGAGGGACTGATAAACCACTTCTCATACTCCATGAGCGTCATCATGAACTGGAAGCTACTTGGCAGCACATAATTATTGTTGTTTATAACTAGTCCATTTCAAAAAGATGATGACTGGTGCCTAATTTATCTTCTGAATTCCAAGCAAGACCCCGTTTCTCCAAGTTCTCTTTCATCTGAAGCAATGTGTATTGCAGAGTAAATTTTTGTTTGTTTGTTTGTTTTGTTATCAACACCATTGAGGGACTGCTCCCCCTTCAAGAAACCCTGGCATTATCTCTTGCCAGACATTGGCTGCTGCCATATAAGCCCGGCCCACCACAATAAATGAGTAGGGAATTAAGGGCATGTCCCCCCCCCCAATTTTTTTTTGATTGCAGAGAATTGATATAACTCTCAAAGAAGAAAGTCTGTAGGTTGTGGAAATCATTGCAATGTTCCTTTCCCTCTGGAAATGTTCAGCCTGTTGGGGTTTTTTGGTTTTTTGTTTTTTTTTAAGTTTATAGCAGGTAGGGAATCTTGCTTGACTACAAACTCTGTTAGTCCCATGGACCATAATTGTGGGTAATCTGCTATGTAATCCAACCACATCTAGTCAGATACAGATTTCCCAGCTTTAGCAGATAACAAAAGCTACACTCCAGGCTGTGGAACTAAAACTAGTACAGTACATGCTACCTTTTCTTTTTCATTGTAGGCAAATGCATTTCTCCAGAAAGAGTTACAAAGTTTAAAGAGCAGCTATGTTTTTTTCACACCTATTCCAGACACAGATTAGCTTTTACCCACTATTTCACCTGCCTGTAATCAGCAGGTACAGTATAACTGAAGTGTGTTGCATTTTGTAGCCTGTTTGTATCTTAAATCCTGGTCAATATTTTCTCTTTACCTCTCTTTCTCCTCTTAAATATGCCTATATTATGTACTTCTACATTTATCAGTAGATCCGTCCCTTTATTCCTCTTGAAATGGGCAGCGATCCTTTCATACCAATTAACCTCTAAGCCGTACAGATTAATGCTCAAATGGTGCCCAGGCTTGAAAGCAGAACAGTAAACTCCAGAAACATGGCCGTTTCTGAAGAGATGGTCATGTTCGTCTGTTTCAAAATGTATCATGAAAACAAAAGTATTGCCATTAAGGTGCCACAATATTTATTGTTTTATTTTTTGTTATACATTAAGGCACACACAGGTAGTTGCTACATTGGGCTAGCTTGTCTTTTTTTCTTTCTGTTTCATATTCCAAAGGAAAACCCATTCAACCCTTTGACTAGAAATGTATTTTAAAAGTTACAGAAACAAAGATGTCTGACGCTGTGTTGTACTGGGTAACACCTGTTACCCAGTACTCCTTTGTACTAGGAGTCCTTGTACTGATTAAGGACTCCTAGTACAAGGGTGAGGCCTGTCTTTCTGGCCCTGAAATGATGCTGAAGAAGCAGCACATGTGGATGCCTCTTCAAGGGGAAGAAGCTTGCCTGCTGCCCCTGGGGAAACGTAGCTTCCCTTGCAAAGAAATGGGCCATTCTTCCAAAGGGGGGGGGGCAGGAAAAAAGCAAGATATGAACCATCTGTTTCATCTTCTAAATATTTTAAAAAACTCACAGAGAGAATATGTCCAATAGTATTTCAGCACCTATTGTGTAGCATTTACCTTCCTGACTGTGGGTTACAAGTGAAATCTGAGGCATTTTGCTACCAGACACCAAGGCCAAGATGGCAACTCCATTAATTCAATGCATATAGAAAGGAAACAAATGGGTAGCTTGATCTTTCTTAAACCCTGACAGCAGGATGTGATCCTCTACCACATCTGAGGGCAGAAGGTTAATTGAGGGGCTGTGGGAGCACTTTGTGGCACATTCTGTGAAGCCGCCTGGGAGAGGAGAATGCCTGGGATGGCTTGGGGCCTGCAACCATTAACCTCAATATCTATTCCCTGAAGCAGTCACCTCACTGGACAGAGCTAAAGTAGAACTGGCAAGGCATTTTCCTGGATATTTTTTGCCCTGGTTCTTGGTATTGATGCTGTGTCCTGCTATAGTGGTGGCAGTGGATCTGCTTGCTCTTTGTACCAGAACAGCTATGTATGTGTGTGGATGTTAGATGGTCCAGAGGATTCTGAAGGAAGTCTATATATAATATATAGGGGGAAACATAAGTAGAAAGGATGTTGGTTTTGGAATTCATGGCTTTAATTCAGTAGAATAAGATCCAAGCAGGGCCGAGTTCCATGTTTTATGAGTATTGAAACTCTGTAAATCCTGTTGAAAGAAGAGACAAGGGTGTGTTTATGATCTGAGGGAGGAGCCTGCAGCCAGAACAACCAGCAACGATATCGGACATTAATCTTTGTTGTGTTTTTATGTATGGCTAAATTATTTTGCCCATCCGCATAATGGATGGGCAAAATAACTTAGCCATAGCACTTCAGAGTTGTTCACAGTTCCAAATAGAGTCCACACTATTATTCTTATTGAAAGACCCAGCAGAGAAAAGAAATCCATGGAAATAAGGGCACTTTCTTTCTGATCGCTAATCTCCTTAATCAGATTGCCTATTGACTAGTGTATAGCTTGCATCAACTAACACAGCCATCTCAGTGCATTAAATTTCAACTAACTATCCATATGTCCCCTAGGAAAAGCTTATTATCTTCCCATTTTTATCTGCAGAAAAAAAGGCTTGTTGGTAGATCAGTGGTGCATGTTTGCTTCGATACAGCGGCAAATATTCGGAACTGGGTTGTGACTACACAATCAAATGCCAAGGAATTTGCTACCATTTTAGGATGGATTGATTTGAATTCTTTTTTCTTTTTCTTTTTCTTTTTCTTTTTCTTTTTCTTTTTCATTTCTTTCTTTCTTTCTTTCTTTCTTTCTTCCTTTTTTTTTTTTTTTTGCTGATTAAATGATACAAAGGCCAATGCGGGATCAGTCCAACCCTTTTTGCTCCCAATGCAGTTTTTTTCTCTCGGTCTGCCACTGGGGGCTTCTACGTTTTTAAAGCTGGAATGATTCGAATGGACTTTTTCCCACGTGGGGAATTCATTCATTCTTGTAAAGACAGGTGGCGTGACTGTGGGTGATGTTTCAGCAAGTTAGGGCATGATATTCAGAACACCCGCCCCATGTTCTTCCTCCTAATCATTTTCCAATTTTTTAAAAAAATTACATACATGAGATTATCACTAGATGACCCTATCATCTTATCATTAGAGTTGATATACTAGTTAGTGCTAGATCACCTCCAGACAAGATTTAAAAAAAAAAAAACTACGAATAAAACAAAAACAACCCAGATTAAATAAAAAAACATCCCTGTGGCATGTGATATTTCTGTACATATTAAGAAGAACTTTGGAATGTTGCCATCTTTTCCAGAATACTCTCCAACCCTTTCAAAACCAAGTGGCTTGACTGCAAATCATAAAAGGATCAGCACAGGCTAAAACAATGAATTGCATTGCATCAAGTGTGAACACTGAACTTCCAAATGAATTAGCAGCCCTTGTGTGATCACTGACTGCAAATTCAGATGTATTCCAGGCTGCGAATCAAATCAGTGTAATTGCAAAAGTTGACCAAATTTGGAGAACTAAGTATTTCCATTCCTCGTTTTTCATGGACGCATAGGCTTATCTTAAGCACTAAACCTTTTAGTCCCTATTTTCCTAATAAATAGATAACGTTGTACCATTAATTACTTGGTACTTTAGGAGATGAAGGCAAGGCTGTGAACAGACTGCTATTATTGGGAAGCAACAGAGTTAACTTTCTTCTGTGGTGGGTTCTAGTAGGAATCTTAGGCATGGGGCAAATTGCTTTGGGGGAGAGAATCATTTTGTGGATTTTAAAAAAAATGTGTTTTCTCTTTTTAAAAGTAAAAACTCCGGCTTAAACCTAGGGGATTACACTTGGAATTTGTGAGAAAGGTTTTAGCAAAGAAGACATTTATTTTGAAGCCGTGGGATTCCAGGAAGGACACAGCCTTCGGCAATTTCCCTCTCGCTCTGCTTTTTTAATTCTCCAAGGAGCCAAATATATATTTATGTGCATGCATGCATTCATGGATGAATGGATGGATGGATGGATGGATGGATAGACTGTGTGAGAGACAAACATTATCATTTTTTTCCCAGATAGTTAAAGGTATAAACCTCACATCCCATGTTGATCGTGCACTCAACTGGGCAGAAGACCCTGGATGCAGCTGGCAGATTCCTACCTGCAACAACAGGAGGAAAGCACCAAAACATGGGCATGGATCCAAAGCTATTCCATGTTGGATTTTTGAAACCTTGCATGCTGCCTCTAGTTTGGTTGACTGGGAGGCATCTTTCTGGGCTGGAGTGACTGTCAGTTTATCTAGCATTAACCTTTCACGTCTCTGAATTCAAAGAGAACATTGCTTCTCTGCTCTGTGTCTTCTTCCCTCTCTTGTGGGCCTCTGTTGAGGTCTGTTGCTGAAAGCAATCATGTTTGTCAGTTTGCTGTTTGACCTGTTCAATTGTAAGTTATGAAATGTTTTATTATTTCTACTGCTAATGTCTCAGAGTGAGTTATTGAAACTGTAATCGCCAGTTAATGAGAAAAGGGGTGTGGAACTTGAAGCTGTTCTGCTTTGTGAATCCCTGCACGTCTGCTATGCAACCCGAGGAATTCAGCCAAAATTCAAAACGCTGCAGCATACCATTTCCCCATCTTGACACAATTGGTCTGATTAGGTATACTAGCCCCGGAGCTGGCATAGCTACCTTTCCCTGCTGCCAATAGAGGGTGATGGTGGAAAGGATTATAAAAAGATTTCAGTGCTGTGAAACTACTCAACGTTTTCTAACCTAGCCATTGTGAATCAGTAGAACTGGTGATTCGGCGAGCAGCCTGGTAGCTCACCACCAGCCACTTAAGATGCCTCTGCCCTTTTACAATCCTGTATGTATCTTGGAGCTTTAGAGCCAGTTATTTTGGACTACAGTTCCCAGGCTCTCTCAATGGCAGTCCAAAAAGAGAGAGCAGCTGTTCCAAACTCTGCCTGGGAGTCACAGAATAGCAGAATTGTAGAGTTGGAAGGCATCCTAAAGATCAGCTGGTCAAACCTCTACCAATGCAGGAAATCCACATCGAGAGCATCTTTGACAGATGGCCATCCAGTCCACAGTAGAACAGCTCTTACCATCAGAAAGTTCTTCCTACTGCTTAGTAGAAATCTTCTTCCTTGTAATTTGAATTGATTGCTTCGGCTCTCGTCTTACAAAGAAAACAGAATCTGCTCCAGATTCTAGATGACAGCACTTTAAGCCTCTATTGAACATAGTTGGACTGTCTTCCAAGATGACATGTGCAGTTTAGAATGTTAAGTCTCAGCAGGTATCAATTTTAAACTTCCATGGAGAAAAGTATAGTGTTTGCTCTGAGCAGCATGATGAGCACCAGTCAATACGAGTTCACAACTGGCATACACATTGATTGATTGATTGATTGATTGATTGATTGATTGATTGATTGATTGATTGATTGATTGATTGATTGATTGATTGATTTACATAATGCTAGAAAGCCATTCAGCCCTCAAAACAATTTGAACAAAAACTAAGACAAATAACAGGGGGCAGTATATTCTGAGTTCTGAGTATACATGTTGCACTGCATGAACTTTATTAACTAAACTATGCCACAAGGTCAAATACAGGACCTAGGAATGCAAGATGTGATTAAGAAATATCCTATATACTGTAAATATGCTTGTCTTTTGTTGCTGTTATGTGCCCTCAGACGTTTCTGACTTAACACAAACTGTGAAGGGTCTTGTTTAATCTCTATCCAGTTCTCTTCTTTGGCTCGACTTTGGCATAGCAATCTGAGACTTAGACTCAAGGAGCAAACAATCAACATTTCTTTCCGGAATGTCAGTAAAACGATTCACATCAGGCTCAAATGTGGGTCATTTCTTCCGCAGCCAACGGGGTTTAGGAAAGGTTTCCATTCTTGGACAAGGAACAGGTTATTATCATTATTAATGTCTCATGACCCTGGCAGTCCAGTATGGTTCACATATGTTATTGTCAGCAATGGTGATACTGACAGCTAAGGCATGGTGGCTTCTCCAGGGCATTCTCCTCTCCTTGTTCTCTCCCTCAGCTTGCAGAAGTCCCAGGTTTCTGACATCCCCTCCTCTCAGTCCCATGCAGCGCCGTCCATTTTCCCCCTCTCTTGTCTCTCTCTTTCTGGCTTCTTCTCTCCCCAAATACGATGGTTTCTGTGGAGTAACTTCTCTCCATCTTTTTTCAGCTTCCTCTCTAGGGACCATTAGCCATTCCCATTAGTCCAGGGATTTCCAAGTCACCCGGGCAAAGGACCTTCAGCTGTCTTCTGCTCTCTGCTTCCCCCGCTTCTACTGGTTCTCCTTTTGATGCTCCTCTCTCTTCTACAGCCTTTCCCCCAAACTTCTTTCTCCTCCCCTCTTTCTTTTGGCGGTTCTCTCCATCCTATTTCTTTCCCCGCCTTATTTAATGGTTTCCCCAACTCCCCTATCACGTCTTGCTTATTCTCTATTTCTTTGTCAGGATTTCCTCTAGGGGGCTCTTCCCTTCTCTGCTCACGGCCTGCCTCTGTTTCTGCTCCCTTATCCTTTTCTCCCTTCTCTGTTGAAATGGACAACGCTTGAGTGAGAGGTGCCTTGATCTCACCTCCTATCTCACACAAACCTACAGTAAGAGGGTTTTCAAGGTATGTGAGATGCTGGAGTGATTTACCACTGCCACCCTGAGCAGGGTTTTTGAACCCAGATCTCTTGTATCCTGGTCTGACACTTTACCCACCACACTATACTAGCTTCTGGGTTGTGTTTTTAGGGTAAGCCTTGTTTTAACACCAAGTTTTACTACAGGGCACAATAACGTCAGCTGTTTAAATAATTATGCACTCATATCTGCTCAAAGTATATTCCATGTGTATGTTAAAAGGTGTATGTTAAAAAATGTCCCGGACAACCCAGATAGTGTGGTTGCTGACCTTGAGCCAGACATCCTGGAGAGCGAAGTCAAGTGGGCCTTAGAAAGCATGGCTAACAACAAGGCCAGTGGAGATCATGGCATTCCAGTTGAACTATTTAAAATTTTAAAAGATTATGCGGTTAACGTGCTACACGCAATATAATGCCAGCAAGTTTGGAAACCTCAGCAGTGGCCAGATGACTGGAAAAGATCAGTCTCCATCCCAATCCCAAAGAAGGGCAGTGCCAAAGAATGCTCTAGCTGCTACAGTAAAATTGCACTCATTTCTCACGCTACTAAGGTTATGCTCAAAATCCTACAAGGTAGCTTTCAGCAGTATGTGGACTGAGCACCCCAGAAGTACAAGCTGGATTTCGAAGGGCAAGAGGAACTAGAGACCAAATTGCTAACATGCACTGGATTCTGGAGAAAGCCAGAGAGTTCCAGAAAAACATCTACTTCTGCTTCATTGACTACGCAAAAGCCTCTGACTGTGTGGACCACAGCAAACTATGGCAAGTTCTTAAAGAAATGGGAGTGCCTGACCACCTTATCTATCTCCTGAGAAATCTATATGTATGACAGGAAGCAACAGTTAGAACTGGATATGGAACAATTGATTGGTTCAAAGTTGGGAAACGAGTACGACAAGGCTGTATATTTTCCCCCTGCTTATTTAATTTATATGCAGAAATACATCATGCAAAAGGCTGGACTGGAGGAATCCCAAACCGGAATTAAGATTGCCGGAAGAAATATCAATAACAAATATCATGCAGATGATACCACTCTGATGGCAGAAACTGAGGAGGAATTAAAGAACCTTGTAATAAGGGTGAAAGAGGAGAGCGAAAAAATGGTCTGAAGCTCAACATCAAAAAAACTAAGATCATGGCCACTGGTCCCATCACCTCCTGGGAAATAGAAGGGGAAGATAATGGAGGCAGTGACAGTAGTGATGTATGAAAGTGAGAGCTGGAGAACTGACTGTTGAAGAACTGATGCTTTTGAACTGTGATGCTGGAGGAGACTCTTGAGAATCCCCTGGACTGCAAGGAGAACAAACTTATCCATTCTGAAATAAATCAACCCTGAGTGCTCACTGGAAGGACAGATCCTGAAGCTGAGGCTCCAATACTTTGGCCATCTGACGAGAAGAGAAGACTCCCTGGAAAAGACCCTGATGTTGGGAAAGTGTGAAGGCAAGAGAAGGGGATGACAGAGGACGAGATAGTTGGACAGTGTCATCGAAGCAACCAACATGAATTTGACCCAACTCCGGGAGGCAGTGGAAGACAGGAGAGCCTGGCGTGCTCTGGTCCATGGGGTCACGAAGAATCGGAAATGATTAACAACTAAACAACAACAACAACAACAACAACAACAACATGTTAAAAGGATGAGAAGAACCAGAGCTTGGTAAAGTAGCAACAGAATATTGGCTGGGCGTTGTAGTCCAAAACACCCACCCACAACACTTTCCAAGCTCTGAGCAAAGCCAACACTACATTTGATAAAGCCATTCAGTAAACACCCATATTCTGAAATCATTTTATGAATATCAGTAAATGCTCCTCCTTGTGAGATAAAACAAACCAGACTTACATTAGACAAGCGGTTCCCAAACTTGGGTCCCCAGATGTTCTTGGCCAGCATTGAATTCTGAGAGTTGCAGTTTATTTTTATTTATTTATTTATTTACAATATTTAACTTATGTGCCGCCCACACTACCCAAAGGTCTCTGGGTGGCTTACAACAATTAAATTACAGTTAAAAAAATTAAAATGCAATTAAAATATATACTCTAAAAATTGCCATCAGGGCCCATAGTTGATATTACAGTGGGGTCTTGACTTGAGAACTTAATCCGTATTGGAAGAAGGTTCTCAAGTCAAAAAGTTCTCAGGTCAAATCTGCATTTCCCATAGGAATGCATTGAAAACCATTTGATCCGTATCTGCTCTTTTCCGTCCATAGAAACTAATGGGAAGCTGCTATTCTGCCTTCGACCACTAGAGGGGGATATTTTGTTTCTTTTTTTCTTAGGTCAAGAAAGGTTCAGGGAAGGCAGGGAAAATACAGTCCAGGCAGTACCAGGCAGTCTGAAGACTCCCAATCCACTCTCTAAACGCTGGGAGGAGTGAGGAAGCAGACAGGCACCCTTTTCACTGGCCAACAGTTAACTGAAAGTTCAAATTTTGCACTTTCCCTGCCTCCCACGTGGTTTTTTTTCAGTTCTTAACTCAAATCTAAGTATGTAAGTCAAGTCAATATTTTCCTATGAGAGTGGTTCTTAAGTCAAAATGTTCTTAACTCAAGCCGTTCTTAAGTCAAGACCCCACTGTATTTCAATTAAAAACCTTTTGGAATAGGAAGGTTTTGACCTGGCGCAGAAATGTCATCACTGTCGGTGCCAGATGAATCTCAGTCTGGAGGGCATTCCATAGCCTGGGGGCAGCTGCCGAAAAGGCCCTTTGTCTACAAGCCCTCCCTCTTACCTCCTTGAGGGACGGCTCTTTCAAAAGGGCCCCCTGGCTAGATCTTAACTGCTGGGTAGGCTCATATGGAAAGAGGCGGTCCTTCAGGTATCCAGGGCCCAAGCCATTTAGGGCTTTATACGTCAAAACAAGCACAGCAACAGGTAGCCAATGTAATTTAAACAGAATTGGCTTGTTCAACATCTGGGGACCTAAACTTGGGAACCACTGTGTAAGACCATTTTTTGTTGTTTTGTTGCTACAGAATTGGTTTTCTTGTTTTTTTAAAGGTACTGTATAAATGTGCACTTCAGTGGTCACCTATTTTCAGAACAACTGGCCACATTCCCTGCCCACAACCCCCTTGCTTTACCTATAAATACTAGGGATTTGCAAAGTCTTCAGGCCAGGCTAAAAATCTGGACCATATCAGGGCTTTGTATGTTTCTTGGTTAACCATGGCGTGGAGTGGCACCACCCACAGATCCCTTGTGTTAAATCTGGCATTTGTGGAGCTAAGAATGTTAAAAAATAGAAAAGGTGCCATGCTATTGCTATTATAGGGGAGAAGGAATAGAAGGTATTGATTCCTTGTAAGGAAAAAGTTGACTCAGTGCCAAATGAGGCTACTGATAGTTTCTTCCATTCAAATGAGGCCCAAGACCGCTACTGAAAACTGCAATCACTGATGGTGAGGCTCTCAGGCAGTAGTAGCTGCTCCCTTCTTTTTAAAGATATAGTTCAAAGAGAGGGATTTCTGTTGGAAACACATTGCCTGGGTTTGGCATTCTTGAATTTTCTTTTTCCCCACTTCATCTTTCAAAAGTTGATTGTACTGCTAGAATTCTCTATCATTCTCTCTGTATGAGAGAGAGTGTGTGTGTGTGTCTGTGAAAGAGAGAGAGCATGCACATGCACACTCATATGTGTGTGTTCAGATGAATCCTATATGGTTTTCAGTGGTTCACTTTCAAATGCTAGGATAGGTCTTTCTTCCACCCACTTGATTTCTCTCTTCTTGTTGGTGTGGTGGTGTCACTACCAAAATTCATAACAGTTATCTCCTACTTCTCTTTTCTCTGTGTTTTCTCAACTGGAGGATTCCGATGCTGCTATATAACACCTTTCATCAAGTCACAGCCATTTGCTTTTCCTCATTCACAGAAATGGTTTTATTCCTGGTGATACAGAAACACAAATGCTGGCATAGCCCTGGAGAATGAACAGATCAGAGTGCCTCCAAAAAAAGCACAGGTTCGGTTGGGCACCATGCTCCTATTTGGCCATGGATGGAGTCATGGGATTAATACACAGCCCTAAAAATACATTATTCTTTATGTCAAACTGTTATATATATACCCTAACTGAACTCCAAGAGAGTGAAACTGAAGCTTGTAGGTTTTAATCATAATCAAATCGCAAGCTAGTTGTTTTTAGGAAACATATTCCTTCCTAATTGCAAAACATAGCTACTGTATGAGTTCGAAGATTTCTCCCCATTTAAGCAATAAGTAAGAGTTCTCATGTCCTCCAAGTGGTATGTGGCCATTAGGACTTGAAAGGTCACCATGAAACTCTTACATGATGTCTCCAGAGCTACTTGGAGATCGTGCCTTGGGAATAACAGATGACATTTCATCACTGGAACATATAATGTGTGCGAAAGGTAAATAGCTAATTTGTTTTACTTTTGCCTTGCTGTATGATGGGGTGACAGACAATTTATTCCACTTCCGCTCATGCTAATGTAGTTAATGGTCTGTCAAGATGGCAGTAATAAACCCTTCTTTCAGAAGCAGAACAGTAATTCACTCTTGGCTGAAGGCTGCACACGTATTCCTTGTTCCCAAAGCCTTAAACCCTGCTACTTTTGAAATATAATCTGAATTTTGCTGACCATCATACCTTTTGATTTCTCCCTACCAAAATCTATGTAATTTCTGCTCAGAAGAAGGGGTGCTCTGAGAAAACCTTCCCCCCTCACTCTGTACATGGTTTTAAATTTTTAATTAGTCCTTTATTACTTATGCTGAAATGTTAGTGTGTTCCAAATCTTCTCGTTATCTGGGGAAGAATGAGACAGTGTTGGGAGATAATTTACGTTTACAGCTTATTATTGTTGTTGAACTATCTCCCTTGTGATTTTTCATCTGTAATGAACGAGCGTCCTGGTAGTACAAATAACTACTTTGTTCAATAATTAATGAAGGGTATTAGATTAATTCTGAAGTCTTGCTCCTCCTGCTGCAGAGGTGCACATTTCTGATCACACCTCCCTCTTGATCTGCTCCCAAAAGGCTTCAGGCTAAAAATCGCAACACACCCTCTACAACACAGAAACTCATAACTAATCAACATGTGAAACATAATACTGAAATAACCTCTTGTTTTACCACCACCATCACAAATGCTTCTCAAGGAAATACATCTTACTTCATTTACCACCTTTTCCCACAAGCTCGTATTCGCCACAGAGCCTGAAAAGTTACTTTTTTTAAAAAAATACAATGCCCAGGTCTGACTCCAACTGGTAGTCCCAACTAGACTAAGCCACTTGAACCAGTGTGTTGACTTGCAGGGGGCAAATGTCGCAATATATGTACTCATCATAAGAATACCTGTAGTCATGCCAACTAGAAGAGTCCAAAAATTCAGTCAACTGTGTAGATCCAGACCAACAAACTCATTCCAGCAGTTTCCCAGGAGCAGATATTGTGTAAAGCTAATGGATTTTTACTGCCTATTCAAGGCCAAGCCACCTGGAAATACTTTAAAAGAAAGAGAGATGCCTCCCAACAATATCCGGTTGCTAAGAAAATATGTTCCTCCCCCAGGATGGCTGCTAAGCATAGAGGGAACAGAGAAGTCATACTTTCATATGTGGTGGGAATGTGAAAAAGTACTGTACAAAGACTTTGGAAATTAATCTTTAAGGATTTAACTGATATATGTGAAAGGGATATAGAATTTAATCCTGAGATAACCTTGTTATCAATATTTTCAAATGTGGAATATGACATGATGACTAGAGAGTTGATTACCAATTTATTAGCAGCAGCCAGATTAATAATAGACAGGAATTGGAAATTAAAACTTGAATTTCAAATGGAAGAATGGTATAATGAAATATGAAATATTGGTATAAATGATGAATTAACTTGTAATTTAAACGTCAAGAAAGGAGAGATAAAGATAATTTTTTATGATATATGGGGCAGATTTATTGAATATGTACTAACAAAAGGGAAAGGGAAAGTTCCCAATCAGGAATCAATGCAGTTCTGGAGAAGAGGACAATAAAGGAAGAAGAATAAAGACAATGGAAGAAGAAGACAACTGCAAGAGGTACTAACTAGGGTGGTGGGGAACACAATTTGATTTGTATTTTGGTTTATGTATCTTATGTTGTAGTTTAATAATAATAATAATAATAATAATAATAATAATAATAATAATAATAATAATAATAATAATAATAATAATAATAATAATAATAATAATAATAATAATAATAGGTACCATGGTGGTACCTATTTATCTACTCGCATTTACATGCTTTCGAACTGCTAGGTTGGCAGGAGCTGGGACAAGCGATGGGAGCTCACTCCGTTGCATGGATTCGATCTTACTACTGCTGGTCTTCTGACCTTGCAGCATAGAGGCTTCTGTGGTTTAACCCGCAGCGCCACCACATCCCACTGCTCTGGTATAGAATGCAATAATAATAATAATAATAATAATAATAATAATAATAATAATAATAATAATAATAATAATAATAATAATAATAATAATAATAATAATAATAATAATAATAATAATAAATGTCAAAAGGTCTAAAAGGGAGATTGTGGTGATCTTCCTTCCTAGTGCCAGTTCCCTTACACAGCTTCTGATCTGCTGACAAAAGTCACAGCCTGAGAGTGGATTCCGGTATCTCATTGGAACGGCAGCTGGCGCAAGATGTTTCTTTGAGCGCTCCAAGGTTCTGCGTACATGCGTTGTTGCCCTTGGGTGACTCGGTACACCTCTTGTCAGCATCACCATTAAACCTTTCCAAAGAATGGTAAAACGGATTGATACTATTCATTGCTGTCTCCATAGATTTCGGGGGAAAGGAAAAGGAAAAGAGAGTTGTGTGTTTATAGCTCAAAAACACTTGCTGGTTTATTCGTTGCATTCTGTGGGCGATGGGTACTCTTACAAAACAGCCAGGGGAAAATTACTTTTTTGGGCTACAGCTCCCAGTGAAAGGCTGAGCAACGCTGAAGTGACGGTCCAAGTTTCTTGGAGCAAAGGCCTGCACTGGAAGAATATAGAGAGAAAGTTAGTTGCCAGTAATAGCTGAGGAATTATGGGAGTTAAAACAATACTTTTTCTGAGCTCTGACAACGGAAGCTTTTCCTCAAGGAAGCTTGGCCTTTCACATCAAGGGGGAGGGACCGTGTACTCCTGAATAGTTTCCACAGTATCTTCCTCAGCCTCCAGGTGTCTTCTGAACAGGATGGTCTCTGTTAAAAAGCAAAACAAAACGTAGTAGTAAATCTGAAAGTAAAAGAGGGAAGGCACAGTATGTTGTAGGGCTCCATTAAATTGGTGGGAGACTAAAGAAATTTCAACGATGAAATCTCATGACCAAATAACACAGTCTGTACCCACCCACCTACCCGACCCCGTGACTCTTTCTCTGCTTCTTCAAGCAAATTTTACAGGTCGTCTTCCACAGGAACAATACTTACTATTTATCATTATTTTTATTCTTTTCTACAAACCAAACTGTAACGGAAATGGTGTAAAGCAGGAACACATAGGACATACAGGACCTGTAATCTTTTTATACTTGGAAATAAATATTGTTTTAGGTTTTGTGTTCTAGAAATAAATGTTATGTATTTTAGAGGTTGTGTTCTTTTTTTTAAAAAAAAGGTGTATGATTATAGGGTGTTTGGCATGTGACCTCTAGTGGCAAAAGATGCACAGTGCATGTGCAGAAGGAAAAATCAGGGTGTGCAAATGTCATCCACTTTGCATCCATATTTTTACCGGATACATTGGGATCAACTTGCCCTGAGCTGATTTGTTGGGATTCTGGAGATATTTATCTCTGTTTGCAAATTTCTGAATCAGGAGGAGGGAAAAACAACCCTGAAAATGTGGGAAAGGTCTATGATCTGGGATGGGGTACCCACACAGCACCCCCATCAACTTTCAGAATGTGGTGAATCAGTTTCTTCTCTCCTTTCTTCCTCCCCTCTCTTTCACACTCTCCAGGGAACTGATCTGTTAGGGGTGTGGCAGGCGCCCCCTCCATGTTCCTGATCAATATCCCACCTTGACCCTGTGTGCCTACTCACTGCCTAGCCCAGACTAGAGGGCTGTAGATTCGGTACCCATCCACACCAAAACAGATACAGTCACCCATGGCGCGCGGGGGGGGGGGGAGGTTCTACAAACAAAGGCCAGCAATAGCCATTTTTTTTAAAAAAAAATAAAAAAAATGAGGGGCATGGGAATACTCCCTAATATTTAATCAAAGCAGGGAGTCAGCTGTCTATCCCACATTCATACGTACACTCAGTTCTAACTGTAATGAAGACTCGGGGTAGCTACCAAAAAGAGAAAGCAAGAACATTCTAGCACACAGCCAGCCACCCTCTCCTTGAATAAACAGAGCTTGCTGAAGTCAACCTGAGCCTCCTCCAGGCCTCAGTGACTGGAGCGTCTACGTAGGAGAGGTTGTTGCTTTCGCTGCAGCTTCAGCTGTCAATCTCCTTGGCACTTCCTTCTTTTGCACTAAATATTTAGGCACAATTTCAGCATCTTAACACACACACCCCAAATGCTGAAGCAAATGTCACTAATGGGCAGGTATGGCCTAACTGGCTTGATTATGACTGGGGGGCCTTCCTGAACCACCCTGTATCTGCTCCAACAGCTTACAAATATCCTTGCTTTGCCTCGTTTAATAAGAATAATTGTATGCCAACAAATTGATTGCAATGCATGGCGACCATTTTCAGGGTTATCTAAGCACAGAATACTCAGAATTGCTTTACCATTCCTTTCTTCTGAGGTGGTGCAGCTTGCCCATGGTGGCACAGGCTGGCTCTTCTCCCAGGAGCCACAATGGGGAATTGAACTTCATCTCAGTCTCTGAGCGATTGAGCCGGTTCGGTCGGTGAACACCCCTAATAGAGAGCCTAAGGGGCATGTTGACTCCAAAGAGGAAGAACATTTATCAGCTTCTGTTGACAGAAGATATATACAGTCATCCGTGTCAACTAGGATTCTGCATCAGGCAAGACTGAAAATTAGTCGTTCTATAGCAATCAAAACAGAATAATTGCTAGTGACTGTTCTGTTTTGATTGCTATAGAATGACAAATTTTCAGTCTTGCCTGATGCAGAATATATATATATATTAGTAATTAATTCTATTAATTAGTATTAATCAATATATATTTTAGTTACGTAAGACAGAGCCACTAGATAGCAACATGCTGCTTTTACTAAATGTTCAACTTTTATCATCTCAGGAACCATTTGTTGGTCCTCTAAGACAGCCAAGAGATAGTGGCCTGCTAATCGGATGTTTTAACAGTCTCATACTGTTTCAAGTATTGTTGGCTGTCTTGGGATCTTTCCAGCAGACAGTCGGAATAAAGTCAGTAGCAAGTTCTGGTTTGTCAGGATATGGAAAGATCATACTTCTAATCTTCATTCAAAAAAAAAAAAAAACATTTAGGATTTGGCAGATAATCAATGAACCCAGAAAGCTGTAACGCTGGATGAGACCAAAAGTGCCTTCCTGTCTTAACTTTCATTAATCAGAGCCCGGGACAGTTGTGCTGTCCAGGATTCCCTGCTAATAACTCCATGGGCTGTATCCTAGTTTCTTGATTCGTATCAGTTTTTAATTACAGTTATAGCCGCAGTTCCCTCTGCCTTTTCCCCTCCCCCCCATAGTTCCATAGGGTTGAATTACAGTCTTTAAACTACTTGTCAGCTTGGGGCCCATTTAGTTTCACTGGCATTCCCCTGGAGCCCCGTTTCTGGAAGTCAGGAAGGAGAAGAGAGCTTCGGTCCTGGGTGCACCCCTTTGAGAGGCGGCTCTTACAAATGGGCACAAAAACTCAGTCAGCTGCAACTCATATCTCCTGGTCCCTTCCCTCATTTCCTTTCCAGAGTTGTGTTGTTGGCATCCAGGCTAATGTAGCCTTCTCCACACACGTAACAGGCCTATCTGGTCCCTGGTGAGGGTAGACAGCTTCTGACATCCCCTCCCATCCCCTCTTCTTCCAAGATAGATAGGGAACCTTTGCCTTCCCAGGGCTTCTGTTTTATTCCCCTTGACCCTACTCTCTTCTCCAGATGCCTTTCACCAGGATGCTATCTGTCTTGCAACTGTGTGTGTGTGTGTGGGCGGACTCTCTCCAGCTGGCCTGATGCTGCAGAAACTCCTCCTCCTCCTGACTGCCATGTGCTGGAGCCAGATGACTTGCTAGGGCAGGACTCCTGCAGCCCCCACCCCCCGTGTTGCAAAAACAACAACTATGCATCATCATGGATGAGTCAGTAGAAAATGGCCAGGTGATGACTAACCATTTCTCTTGGCCTGTCTAATGGGGAGAAAAAAAATGCAGCAGATATTTCATTTTCCCCACTTTCCTGTCACTTTCTCTGTTCTCTCTCAGGTACAGCAGGATGTCCATCCACAGATATTCTGGCAGTGGGTTTGCCCTCCTTCCCTTCTCAGAACAAGTGTGTGGTTAAAGTGCTGCACACCCCACGGCCACGGCTGGTTTTGTGGCTTCCAGTTCTTCCCAGCCTCCTTTTCCCCAGGGGGGAAAAAAAAGGTGAAGTGCCACTTCTGGGATTCTCCAGGAGCAGCAATCCATATTTTCAATGGGACGTGTTTTTCCATTTTTGAGAGCCAAACTGATCTGAAGAAAATAATTTGAATTTTACTGCTGAGCAGAAAGTGAACAACAGTTGGAACTGAGACCTTTTATGTACGCCCTGGCTCCAATTACAGGCGTAACCCAAGCATTCTAGGATGAAAAGGCCATCAGAGAGGAGAGGAAGCTTCCCCAAATCACATTGCAGATATTGGGCCACTTCTTCCTGTAAGCATCTGTCTCTCCTGCAGAGACACCTGCGTGACTTGGGCAGTGAATGAAGAAAACAGCTTCTGCAGTTGTGGGGCCCACATTACACAATTTCAAGCCTCGATATGTGCAGCTGTCGTTTCCCTCCTTATTGAGCACTAGGTGAAGTTAGTCTTATTCAGCAACACTTTTTACTGGCCAGAATTATACTGATGTTTATAAAAGGTTTGCATAACTTTCCATGTCTAATTGATGGAGTGCGTCTTAGCTGCGCAATCAAGTAACGACCAGGCATAGGAAGGAGATGTGCCCTGGCACTTTGTAACTGTGATTAGCCATTACAAGTTATGCAAATAACAGTAGGATTCTGGCCATCGCTTATTTCTTTTTTCATTTAGATCCCACCTTTCTACCAAAACTAGGACTCACTCAAACATAACAAAATTAATCCAGAAACAAGAATTATGGCCCTTCAGATGTTAGACTCCAACTCTTATTAGCCTCAGCCAGCATGGCCAGTGGGTCAAGGACAAAAATAATCATCTTAGAATTGCCAAGTTGGAAGGGACCCTACGGATCATCAAGTCCAGCCCTTGTCACAGAGGCATAGCGGGGGAATCGAACTTCCAGCTTCTGGTTCTGCAGCTGGATACCTAAAGCACTAAGCTGTCCAGCGATCATGATGTGATAGGAGTTGTCATCCAACAACATCTGAAGGTTAAAACCCTGACATTTGAGTTGTCCAATATTGGCTGAAATCCTTTTGCTTAGTGTGTTAAGCTGCAATTGCAGTAGGCCCATTAAATCAGTGAGTCCAGTTGATTTAAATGGGCTTATTCTAGTTGTGACTTACAAGATTTCAGCAATTAGAGCACAATTAAAATAAAAGCAATTGAAAAGTGCCCCAATAAAAAGTCTAACTGTTAAAGATCCTCAGAAACTAATCAATAGATCATCACTTTGAAAGCCCTGTTAATTGCCTTTAAAAATATATATATAACTAAGTGCCAGAACCCCACTCAGATCCATTTCATTCTATTTGTTCCTCCTGGGATTTAATTATGACCTTCTAATGCTGTTAAGGGTTGTGTTTCTATCTTTCTTAGGAGTTTATTTTATCTGCGGGTTTCATACATTTTAAGTGGGTTTTTTTTTAACTGTTGGCGTTTGTATTTTAGTGTTACAATTTCTTTGTGGCAAACTAATGTGAACGAAGTGGAAGTGGAAGTGACTGTGGAAGTGGCAAAGCAGGGCTGCAGTTGAATATTTAAAAGACAAAAAGCATGACTGCTGAAGAACTACAGGACTTTAATGGTGCCAACGAGGAAATTTAAATAGTTAAAGATATTGCATACGTTGGTTCAATTATCAATCTTAATGGAGATGGTTGCAAAGAAATCAGAAGAAAGATGACACTCGGAAAAGCAGAAATGAAAGAATTAGAAAAGATTAAGTGTAAAAGGATGTGCCCCTGGAGACCAAGATCATACACGGTATTCTATTCCTGATTACTATACATGGATGTGAAAGGTGGACAATGAAGAAAGCTGATGGGTGGGAAATTCCAGACAGCATGGTCAATAGTCAAGGATGATGGGGGTTCTGGTCTAGCAATATCTGGAGAACCATAGTCCGTTCTTACCTCCACCCCATAGTGAGAAAGAAAAGAATGACTGTCTCCCTTAAGAGATGTGGAGCTTCTATTAATCAAACATGAAATGTACAGTTTTCAAGGCAGCTGGCTAATCTTTCTCTGTTTTAAAATGGTATGTTAGGGACATGGTGGCGCTGCAGGTTAAACTGCAGAAGCCTCTGCAAGTTCAGAATACCGGCAGTGGTAAGATCAAATCCACGCGACAGAGGGAGCGCCCATCGCTTGTCCCAGCTCCTGTCCACCTAGCAGTTCAAAAGCATGCAAATGTGAGTAGATACAGTGGTGCCTCGTTAGACGGTTACCTTGCATGACAGTTTTTTCACTAGACATTGACTTTTTATGATCGCTATAGCGATTTGCAAAACAGTGATTCCTATGGGGGAATTTCACTGGACAATGTTTGGTCCCTGCTTCGCAAACCAATTTCGCTAGACGACAATTTTGACAGCTCCCTCCGCGCTGCAAAACAGGTGTTTTCGGGACCTAAGCTTCGCAAGACAGCAATTTAAACAGCTGATCGGCGGTTCGCAAAGCGGCTTTCCTATGGCCGATCCTCACTAGACAACGACGATTCTTCCCCATTGGAACGCATTAAACAGGTTTCATTGCATTCCAATGGGGAAATGCTTTTCGCTAGACAATGATTTCGCTAAACAGCTATTTCAGTGGAATGGATTATCATAGTCTAGTGAGGCACCACTGGAAATTGGTACCACCTCGGTGGGAAGGTAGCAGCGTTCCATGTCTGGTCGCGCTGGCCATGTGACCACGGAAACTGTCTACAGACAAATGCTGGCTCTATGGCTTGGAAACGGGGATGAGCACCACTCCCTAGAGTTGGACACGACTAGACTAAATGTCAAGGGGAACGTTTATTTTTACCTTTGTTAGCAGCCACTTGATATTCTTTGTTATATCATCGTGTCTTTGCAGTCTCATTGCTGGAAGTCCTCTTCCTTTCATTTACTTTTGCTGTTTTGCTTGACAGGTTTGGGAAGGAATTTTCCTTACAGTCATAACGAGCATGAGTGGCTATGCAGGTCATGCACCCAGGGAATGACTGGGTACCATGCAGTTTACACTGAAGAAAATGCATGTGGAGGAGCAGTGAGAGGGCCTCAGCCTGACAGGTAGGTGTCCTACTGTTTGTGTCAACCTATGTACTTACTCACTGCCCAGTTCAGTAATTATTCCATCGGCTTCTTGATTTAACAGCTCATCACAAATAAACCCAATGTTTCCCTATCAGAGTGCGGCACAGATCTGGCTCTCCTAACCAGTGCTGCGTTTTATTTTGTCTTGTCTTTGATAACGTCACTGCCTGCACTCCTTTTACTTCAAGGGTGACAACACTTACAATTCTTCATTTTTAATTTTTTAAAAAAAGTTTCTCCCAATTTAGTGCTGCCTTAGCCAAGTGATGCAGCACTGTCAGCAGGAGCCTGGACACGGTGTCTCCTCTTCTGACCTTGTACATGTAACCTTCCCATGGCAGGTATTCTGGTTCTCTCTGCAGAGCCTCTCTTGCTTGTCTCCGTCTTTCACTCCCTTCCTGTGCAGTCATTTTTTAAAAACATACAAAAGAAAAAAAACCAACAACATCCAGTCAGAAAAAAGGGAGGTGGGAGAGGCTCCTCCTTTTCTTCGTCCCTCATCTCCCCCTCCCCCAATCACTGCTTTCCCTCTACTGTCAAGAGTTTGGAGAGTTTGGAGAATAAGCCTGAATTAAATTCAAGCAGGACCCATCTTAAGATACAGGGATATGTGCAGATAAAGAGTAAAAGATGAACCACTAAAACAAAAGAGGAAGTAAGATAGCTGCTGGGCTTGGACTTTGTTTCCCTCACCACTGGGGAAACAGATGGGAGCAAGCTGCAGATCCTTAGTCAAGATGTGAGTGGTAATGTGTTTGTTTATTTAGTTGTTACTTTAACACACACACACACACACACACACACACACACACACACACACACGTCATTCCAATATATATATTGGAATGACATCCCTCAGGAGACCTGAAAGTAAAATATATATTTTTTACTTTCAGGTCTATATATGGGATCAGGATCCTGCCTGATGTCTCAGTGTCATGTACACAGGACAGCAGCAGTTAGAAGTCATAACTGTCACGCGCTTCCCTTCCCCTTCATCTTCCTCTAGCATTATCAGCATCTTCTTCCGTGTCTCTTTCACACTTCTGCAGCTTGCTCCCATGTGTTATATTTTATATACATTTTACTTTCAGGTCTCCTGAGGGATGTCATTCCATCCACTGCACACCAGTAGTGGCTTCCTGTTCCCTCGCACTGAGGAAGGTCCCCTAGAAGGGGAATGTGGAAATAAGAATGTGGTGTAATCCACCTCTTAACTGGAAAATATCTCCACACACTCAGCTGTGATGACAACAAAAGGTGAGTCTGTCAAGGATTCTTGTTTCCATTATCTAATAACACCAGATGTTATTGTTACATGCTTTCAAGTCGGAACCAACTTATAGTTGGTCACCTAATAGGTATGTGAGATATTTAAGGAGTGGTTTTACTAGTTCTACACCCACAGTGAGTTTCCGTGGCTGAGCAGGAATTTAAACCCAGGCCTCCTGAGTCCTAGGCCATCATTCTATCCACTACACCACAATGGGTCTCTCTAGGATGCCAGATAGGCCAGATAATTTCTGATAACAGACGACTGTCAGAAACAGAACTCTCATCTTTGTGTCCTCCTGCCTTGCTCCCTGTGAGCTTTTCTCAGTTCCTCCAACTCAGCATCCCATGTTTCCCTTCCTATCTGTCTCCCCATCTGCCTGCGGGCACGATTCTAGCCTATAAAAGCCACTATCCAACGCAGCTGCTCTAATACACATTTCTGCCCTTCAGGAACACATGCTGAATCCATGTAACATTTAGCTTCAGTTTTGTTTTCTTTTCACCCACATGGCTTTCTCTTTTTCAGTGCTGTGAGTGACTAATGGAAAAGTTGAGGGAACATGGCTGCTGTTAAGCCCAAACCTCTGCCTGATTCTAGCACAATGGAGAGAACAAAGGAGTCTCCAGTGGAGTGGAAAGGGCCATGGTTCCTATGCTGCCCTTCTGATTGCTGCTGAACTGAGGGTCACTTGAGAGACTGTCAAGCACAAAGATGGCTGAAGTGATTTGCTCAAGGTCAAGTGGAGAGTGCATGTCAGCTTCATGCATCAGATGTGGATGCCCCCCCCCAAATGCCCGGAGGCTGGTGCTTTAGTACATCATCTCAGCTTATCATCTTAAGAGCCAGACCTTCTCTTTCTCCAGTTCTAGCTGTCAGTTACAGAGGTAGTGAGCAGTTTCAGACATTCCATCACTCTGAGTGGAAGGGGAAAAATTCGAGAAGGCAGAAGAGAATCAGAAAGAGTTTATCAGAAAACTCTCCTTTCAGCATACTAACACACTTAGAGCTTTGATAATAATTATGCCAGGAAAGCCAGCTTGTTGTTCTCGTTGCTTGATTTCCAAGAGTCTTTTTGTCTGATACCTTTGCTTGTCAGGGTTGTTTCTTAGGAGCAGCTCCTGCTTGTACAGGGTGCAAGTCAACTGTGCGAAACGTCTGGCTACACATGGTTCCAGAAATGGTGCAACAGGGAGGAACCTGGGAAAGCGGTCATTGCGCAATCACCTAGAAAAAAATTCAGTGATAACTAGAAGCCAACACGGATTTGTCAAGAACAAATCCTGCCAGACTAATTTGATATTTTGATCAGGTAGCCTAATCAATCAGACAAAGAGAATGCTATAGACACAGTATATCTTGACTTCAGCAAAGCTTCTGACAAACTGCCCCATTATATTCTGATTAACAAACTAACTAGGTGAGGGGTGGATAGAACAACTGTCAGGTGGATACACAGTTGGCTACAGAATCAGACTCGGAGGGTGATGATCAATGGCTCCTTTTCAAACTGGGTGGATGTAACAATTGGGGTACCCCAGAGTTCAGTCCTGGACCCTGTGCTCTTCAACATTTTTATTGATGACCTTGATCAGGGTCTGCAGGGAATCCTAATCAAATTTGCAGATGACACAAAATTGGGTGGAACAGGTAATACCCTGGAAGACAGAAACAAAATTCAAAATCATCTGGATATGCTTGAGCACAGGGCTAAAAATAACAGAATGAAATTTAATAGGGGTAAATGCAAAATGCTGCACCTGGGAAAAAAGAAATCAAACACACAGTTACAAAATAGGGAATAAATGGCTCAGCAATACTACAAGCAAGAAGGATCTTAGAATTGCCATAGATAACAAGCTAAATATGAGCCAACAGGCTACAAAAAAGGCAAATGCTATTTTAGGCTGCATTAACAAAAGCATAGTCTCCAAGTCCCACGAGGTGCTAGTTCCCCTCTATTCAGCACTGGTTAGACCTCACCTTGAGTTCAATGTCCAGTTCTGGGCACCATACTTCAACAAGTTCAAAGAAAGGCAACAATGATGACCAGGGGGGGCTGGAAACCAAGCCCTAGGAGGAAAGACTGCAAGAACTCAGCATGTTTAGCCTTGAGAAAAGAAGACTAAGGAGACATATGATAGCACTTTTCAAATACTTGAAAGGCTGTCATACAGAGAAGGGGCAGGATCTGTTCATGATCATCCCAGAGTGCAGGACACACAACGATGTGCTCAAGTTACAGGAAGCCAGATTTCGGTTGAATATCAGGGAAAAAAATTCCTAACTTTTAGAGCAGTACGGCAATGGAGCCAATTACCTCAAGAGATGGCGAGTGCTCCAATGCTGGAGGCATTCAAGAGAAATTTAGACAACCACCTGGCAGATATCCTTTGATCTGTATTCCTGCATTGAGCAGAGGGTTGGACGTGATGGCCTTATAGGCCCCTTCCAACTTCATGATTCTATGATTTGCAAGATGGCTGCTCCTTCCGGGGCAAAACTGATTTCACAGCACCTGTAGCCAAATGATGCCTGAAGAACTTTGGACTTTGGACAGAGGCTCGTAACATTGTCCAGGAGGCAGCAACAAAAACCATCCCAAAGAAAGGGAAATGCAAGAAAACAAAGTGGCTGTCCAATGAGGCCTTACAAATAGCAGAGAAGAAAAGGGAAACAAAATGCAAGGGAGATAGGGAAAGTTACAGAAAATTGAATGCAGATTTCCAAAGAATAGCAAGGAGAGACAAGAGGGCCTTCTTAAATGAACAATGCAAAGAAATAGAGGAAAATGACAGAAAAGGAAAAACCAGAGATCTGTTCAGGAAAATTGGAGATATTAGAGGAACATTTTGCGCAAAGATGGACATGATAAAGGACAAAAATGGGAGGGACCTAACAGAAGCAGAAGACATCAAGAAGAGGTGGCAAGATTACACAGAGGAATTATATCAGAAAGATTTGGATATCCCGGACAACCGAGACAATGTAGTTGCTGATCTTGAGCCAGATATCCTGGAGAGTGAAGTCAAGTGGGCCTTAGAAAGCCTGGCTAACAACAAGGCATGTGGAGGTGATGGCATTCCAGTTGAACTATTTAAAATCTTGAAAGATGATGCTGTTAAGGTGCTACATTCAATATGCCAGCAAGTTTGGAAAACCCAACAGTGGCCAGAGGATTGGAAAAGATCAGTCTACATCCCAATCCCAAAGAAAGGCAGTGCCAAAAAATGATCCAACTACTGTACAATTGCACTCATTTCACATGCTAGCAAGGTTATGCTCAAAATCCTACAAGGTAGGCTTCAGCAGTATGTGGACTGAGAACTTGCAGAAGTACAAGCTGGATTCCGAAGAGGCAGAGGAACTAGAGACCAAATTGCTAACATGCACTGAATTATGGAGAAAGCCAGAGAGTTCAAGAAAAACATCTACTTCTGCTTCATTGACTATGCAAAACCCTTTGACTATGTGGACCACAACAAACTATGGCAAGTCCTTAAAGAAGTGGGAGTGACTGACCACCTTATCTACCCCCTGAGAAATCTATACGTAGGACAGGAAGCAACAGTTAGAACTGGATATGGAACAACTGATTCGTTCAAAATTGGGAAAGAAGTATGACAAGGCTGTATATTGTCTCCCTGCTTATTTAACTTATATGCAGAATACATCATGTGAAAGGCAGGATTAGAGGAATCCCAAACCAGAATTAAGATTGCCGGAAGAAATATCAACAAATTCAGATAGGCAGATGATACCACTCTGATGGCAGAAAGTGAGAAGGAATTAAAGAACCTTGTAATGAGGGTGAAAGAGGAGAGTGCAAAAACGGTCTGAAACTCAACATCAAAAAAACTAAGATCATGGCCACTGGTCCCATCACCTCCTGGGAAATAGAAGGGGAAGATATGGAGGCAGTGTCAGATTTTATCTTCCTGGGCTCCATGATCACTGCAGATGGAGACAGCAGCCATGAAATTAAAAGACACCTGCTTCTTGGGAGGAAAGCGATGACAAATCTTGACAGCATCTTAAAAAGCAGAGACATCACCTTGCCAACGAAAGTCCGAATAATCAAAGCTATGGTTTTTCCTGTTGTGATGTATGGAAGTGAGAGCTGGACCATAAAGAAAACAGACCACTGAAGAATTGACGCCTTTGAATTGTGGTGCTGGAGGAGGCTCTTGGGAATCCCCTGGACTGCAAGGAGAACAAACCTATCAATTCTAAAGGAAATCAACCCTGAGTGCTCACTGGAAGGACAGATCCTGAAGCTGAGGCTCCAGTACTTTGGCCATCTCATGAGAAGAGAAGACTCCTTGGGAAAAACCTTGATTTTAGGAAAGTGTGACGGCAAGAGGAGAAGGGGACGACCGAGGATGAGATGGCTGGACAGTGTTTGCAAGGCTACCAACATGAATTTGACACAACTACGGGAAGCAGTGGAAGATAGGAGGGCCTGGCATGCTCTGGTCCATGGGGTCACGAAGAGTCGGACACGACTAAACGACGATGTAGCCAAATAAAATACATTTGTCATTTGAAACCTGGACACAGGTTGCCATAGCAACCATCTTGTCATACATTCCTGGACTCTTTAGCATTCCTGATGGAATCAAGAATTCCAGGTTAGTTTGGGTGTCACAGGCAGCCTAGAAGTGAAACACCACACTCAGTCATTGTCCTTGAGGAAACAAAGGCTTACACATGCCCACCTACAATATTTCCCAAAGAGGTCGTCATGTTTGTCTCCAGCAATAAAAACACCAAATCCTGCGGCATCTTAAAGATGAACACATTTATTCCCTCATTGCATCAGATAGATCTAAGGGTGGCCTACAGTCCTGAACAAGCCCATTGGTTCATCCAACTCCAGTGTTGTCTGCAGTGACTAGCAGCAGTGCTCCAAGGTTTCCAGAATGATTTTCCATTGCCTTCTCTGAAGAGGCTAAGAAGTCAACCTCTACCATGGACTTCTAGTTCCTTCTAAGCAGGAACTATGTTGCTTAGCTGGGTGCTCTCTACTCCAATTGGTGATTATGAGTCATGGGGGGGTGCGGTCTTCCAAGCCCTGCCACTTGAGATTCTTTCCACTAGAGGTGCGGGAGAAGAAACTAGGATATGTGCTCTGCCTTGCAGCTGATCCACAGCCCCAAATGATAAACAAAGGGCTGTTGAGGCAGAGCAAAATACTAAGAAAATATTCCTAGGTATAAAAAGAGTTTGGCATTGAAACATTGTGCCTTTGGAAGAATAGGAGCCCTTCTTCCATGCATGTATTCAAGTGACCAGTTTGCTTCTAGCTCTACAATTCTGAACATTGTTCATAAGTAAATCATTGTAGGTAAAAGCGATGAGAAAGGACTGAGGATGGCCCAGAGCAACGTATTATGTCTAGTCAAAGCAAGTCAGCTTCACCCTGTCCTTATTATTTCTACCAGTCTCCTTTTCTGACCTCCATTGCCCTACAGAGATACAGATGATGCCCCCTTTTCTTTTGGCTTTAAGTCTTTTCCTTGTCAGGTTGAGGAAAAGATCATTGTAATATGTGCTCCAGGGTAAGAGTAGGAGAAAATTGGTGCCTGACATGCTAGCAGACAGTAAAACGTAAGGGTTATGGAAAGTCACAGATCTGTCAGTACTGGTTAATTCATGGAGAAAAATGAATACACTTGTGTGTGCGTGCACACACAGACACACACAATATGGGATGAAATATGCACATATTGGAATGGGAAAGAAGATATTTTTATTCTGCCCAAAGAAAGTCAGCTCTTACAAATGTTGCAGACATTATAGTCTTCCATGATGTTTCTTATTTGAACGCTAAGTAAAGAATGATGGTCAATGTTAAAAATCATACCTCTTCAGGCATTCAGACTGTGTAGGTACAAAGATAACAAGGGATTGATGAAAATTGCGGTGAAGAGAAGGACCCCAGATATCACAGAATAAAAAGGCAATGCAACAAAGAATTGCCTTCTCTGTTGCTGCTCCCAGACAGTGGAACTCCCTCCCACAGGAGACTAGACCATCCTATCTTTACTGTCCTTCCACATGCCGGAGAAGACCTTTCTCTTCAGGCCAGCTTTCCCTGAATGAGTGGCTACCAAGTGGCGTTTTTTTTTTTTTAATGGATTGTTGTATCTGACTGCTTTGAATTTGTTTTGGTGTTGCTTCTGTTTTATGGTACTGTATTCATTGATTCTTTAAGCATTGAACACTAATTGTTACCAACTTAAACGATGTCTTTTAAGTGTTGTAAGCCACTTTGGGTCCTGTTAGGGAGAAAGGTGGATTAAAAATATTTAAAAGAAAAGAAAAAGAAGTATTGAAGTATTTTTTCCAATTCTTTTTCCCAGTAGATTTTGAAGTAAACTCTTTTCTTCTGACCACATCAGGTGTTTGTCCTAAGAGAACAAATGAGAACTCCATTAAGTTAGTTCTGGTTAATAGTATTTTCTGTACACGCATCCTCAGAGGATACAGCAACTGGTTTTGAAATAATGGGCCAGCAGGAAACACACAGGAAGATGTGCCTTTTGATGGGAATCTGAACCCTCATGAGGTGTGCATGATTACAAGAACTTGCAAGAGGCTTGTGTATGAGCAGAAGGTAGAATTCATATTGGGCACAGATTCACGTTACCAGAAAATGAGTGGCTAACTGGTTTGGGACCCTGTACGTTCATGGGATCCCTGTCCAAAGTGTATGTTTAATTGAGCACAAAAGAGAACCTACCAAGGTGGCAGTCAAAAGCCTTGTGACACCTTAAGGGACCTCATGGCACAATGGTTAGCTGCAGTACTGAAGTCAATCCCAGGTAGCCTGCTCAAGGGTCGTTCAGCCTTCCATCCTTCCGAGGTTGGTGAATTGAGGACCCAGCTTGCTGGGGGAGGGACAATGTGTAGTTTGCATAATTAAATTGTAAACCATCCAGAGAGTGCTTTAAGTGCTATGGGTGATATATAAGATAAACAAGTTTTTTTTGGCTCAAAAAAAGGGGGGCGCTACAATCCATAAAATGTTACTGCACATATAACTTGTTAGTCCTTAGGAAGCCACTAGTCTGTCTGTTACAGTGGACCCTCGACTTACAGACGGCTTGACTTACAGACTTTTCGAGTTACAGACTTCTCTGGCTGCAAAATTTAGATTCGACTTGCAGCCAGAGAATCGACTTAGAGACCAGAAAAAAAACCAAAATGGAATAAAAATAGAATAAAAACCACTGGTTATGGGATTAATTGGTTTTCAGTGCATTGTAGGTCAATGGAGATTCGACTTACAGACTTTTCGACTTGCAGCCACCATTCCAATACGGATTAATTCCTTAAGTAAAGGGTCCACTGTACTCTTAGACAACTTAGATACTAGTCAGGATCAGGAACTTAAACAAAGACTTTGTTATTTCTCTGGGAACTAGAACTGACAGTAACAGCAAATGGCTGAATCTAATCTAATGCAATTGCCTCCAGTGCCATCTAGTGACTATGCTTTGTAATTGCGCTGTTCTCACATCCTTTATTATGGTAGACAGCACATCAAAAATGTAGGACTTAGCTGCTAGTTTTTACACTGTTGATCATACATATTTGAGTAGTTGGTGTTCGGATAATGACACTAGAAGGTATGTTTGAAGTTCCCTTGTGGTATTTAACATCATTAATGAGGAAGTGCTTTCAGAAGTGAAATCAAGGTCAATGTAAATTTTCCATTCATGTTAGAAACCAAGGAAACCTGAAGCTAATTGCAACCTGAAATATGAAAAATGTTCCCTTCCACCGAGAAATCAAAGAAAAGAGAGGGAGATCATGGAGAGGAATGAAATTAAACTCGGAAGGAGTGTTGGAGGGGCTTAGCCTAGGACCTGTTTTTAATTCCAGAGCCAGCCCTGGATCACAGAAGTGGAATAGAAGTACACCTGACCTTGCATAGCTTGTTTATTATGACTAATAATCTCCCAACTCATTCATTTTGACTCCTCAGGACGAACCTATACATTAGATGGGACACAAGTGACTTTTTGACTTTTACTTACAAAAAAGCCACAAGGATCCTTGGACTGGATTAGAACCAAGATCATTTGTTTGTTTGTTTGTTTGTTTGTTTGTTTGTTTGTTTGTTTGTTTGTTTGTTTGTTTGTTTGTTTGTTTGTTTATACTGCCCTATTAGTGCAATGCACTATTCTGGGCGGGTTGCAACAGTAATAAATAAGACACATCCTATTAAAGTAATAACAGGTAAGGTAAAGGTAAAGGTTCCCCTTGATAATTTGTCCAATCGTGTCCGACTCTAGGGGGCAGTATTCATCTCCGTTTCCAACCCATAGAGCTAGCATTTGTCTGAAGACAATCTTCCATGGTCACGTGGCCAGTGCGGCTAGACGAAGAACGCCGTTACCTTCCCACCATGGTGGTACCTAGTTATCTACTCGCATTTTGCATGCATTTGAACTGCTAGGTTGGCGGGAGCTGGGCCAAGCGACAGGCGTCACTCCGTCGCGTGGATTGGATCTTACGACTGCAGGTCTTCTGACCTTGCAGCACAGAGGCTTCTGTGGTTTAACCCGCAGCGCCACCACGTCCCTTTAACAGGTACTAAAAGGTTAAAAACACTAAGCAAATAAAACAGCCAGCACAATCAGCGAATTCATTCATTCATTCCTATCCCACCTTTCTCCCCAAAAGGGACCCTAGGCGGCTCACATACTTAAAAAGAAAATTTTCAAAAGCAAAAAATAGTAAATATACAAATATTTTAAAAAAGAATTAAATGGGTATTATATTAAAAACAATAAATAAAATCAATATTAAAACATATTTAAATTCTCAATAAAACAGCAGGACTAGACACACAGATTAAGTAGGTCCAGTGTGGAAAGATTCCCTGAAAAATAGTTTTTTAAGTTACCTTTGAAATGTTAGCAGGGAAGGGGCCAGGCGTAGCTCCACCAGGAGCTGGTTCCACAATGTCGGTGCCACCACAAAGAAGGCCCAACCTCTTGTAGATTACTTATGAGTCTCCCTTGGGGTGGCTACCTGGAGGAGCATGGCCTGGGAAGAGCTGGTGGGTCAGATAGATGACATCGGGGAGAGACATTGCAACAGGTAGGGCTTGAAGGGCTTCATATATGGGCATCAAAACCTTGAACGTGATCTGGATAATCGCTGGAGCCAGAACTGGAGTGATGTGTTCAATTTTGTTCACACCTGGAGAACCTGATGGAAGTGGTTTTATGCTGCACTCTGCTCATCAAAATACCTTCTGTTTGAAACACATATTTCTCTACTGGGAGGGAGAACAATTGTGAGAATAATATTGTACCTATTCAAGGAGGCGTTTAAACTGGGGAACTAGCATGGAAAGAAATGGTGC
Organism: Pogona vitticeps; assembly: GCF_051106095.1. Lineage (NCBI taxonomy): Eukaryota > Metazoa > Chordata > Lepidosauria > Squamata > Agamidae > Pogona > Pogona vitticeps. Next base: position 169,787,806 of record NC_135785.1, read on the forward strand.
AATAATCCCCCCTTTTAGTGCTATAGCCTTGATCCAATGTGCCCCCCCCCCTGCTGTGGCTTTTAAGAAAAACAGAAATGTCGGGAGACATGCTCATGGATTTCCCATGCTCTACACTGAATGATTCTGCATATAATTTACACACACACACAGAGGTGCCTTTGCTAGAGTGTTCCCTGTTGGTCGTATAGAGCCACACAGTCTCTTTATTTAGGAAAAAGTTGAAGTAGCCACTTTTTAAAATAGAGATATTGATGTTGTTGTAACCCTGAGAACAGTTAGAAAGTTAGTGTGTTTTCAGATGAAATGTTTCTAGTGCTAATAATTAGCTCGCTCTCTCTCTCTCTCTCTCTCTCACACACACACACACACACACACACACAGAGAGAGAGAGACACACACACACACACACACACACACACACACACACATGAAGAGCTGCAACCATGTGCAAAAACCGCACTAAACATGGGCTGGGTTCACAGTTACACTGTCTCTGTATGTTGCCTCCACATTCTAGATGTGAGTCGTGTCATCAACTCCAGGGTGGTCTCTGATCTCAGCAAGCAGGAACACATCTTCACAAAAAGGTGAGGGGACTTCCCTTCTTAGAGCATGAGCCATCTGTGCATAAAGTCCAGCTTCTTTTGGGATACAAGGTCTACAGAAAACCCACTCACACAGACCGGTACCTACACAAAAACTCCAACCACTACCCACGACAAAAAGAGGCATTATCAAAGCATTATCGTCCGGGGCTGACGAGTCCCACCTACCTGGCCTGTTCCCTCACGGCATCACAACAATACACCCACACCCACAAAAAAAACACTGATCACCATAATCACTCAATCTCCTGAAAAGGACAAAAAGCTGATCCCACAGTATAAATACTCAACTATCCAACAAACTGCAATAGAGCACAGACAGAGTTCCTACTCCTGTCCTCTGAAGATGCCGGCCACAGAGACTGGCGAAACATCAGGAAGAACAACCTTCAGAACACGGCCAATGAGCCCGAAAAACCCACAACAACTTCCAGCTTCTTTATTTGGGAGATAGAGCGATTAACCCAACAAATGTTATTTTGTAACTAAGTACTGTAGAGTGTAACTCTGCACATTTATTTTCTTCTTTCATATTTAACTTTCTTTTCCGAGGAAACAGTTAAAACTGCCACACCCTGTCAGATAAAACTATCATTATCTGGTACAAGGGCTGGAGGGAGGGGGACAAATTGAGAGAGAGAGAGAGAGAGAGAGAGAGAGAGAGAGAGAGAATTGCATGTGCATCCAAGCAGATTTGGACACAAGAGGGCAGGCGTGCTTCTCCTTTCATTGCGATATTTAAATATGCCTGACGGGCTAATATCAAACCACAATGGATATGTGAGACTACAGGTCTGTGACTCTTTAAAGCATTATAAATTATAACTTCAGAACTACACCATTTGCACATTTAGGCAATCAGGTATTTGGCAAGGAAGCATATATTCTTATGTCACTTGCAAAATCTGTGCATTATAACTTTCATCATCGTGTGCTGTCAACTCAATTCTGACTTATGGCAACCTATTTCAGGGTTTTCCAGGTAGAGAATACACGGAAGTGGTCAACCATTCCCTTCTTCTGGGGGCGCCCTGAGACTGTCCAGCTTGCCCAAGGCCACACAGGCTGGCTCTACTTGCAGGAGGCCAAGTGGAAAATCCAAATCCCAGCCTTTAGCTCTGCAGACAGATAACTAAGCTACTGTGCTGTCCAGCCAGTTACTTATACATATTTAATTCCACCAATTCATTTCACAAGAGTTAAGGTTTTTATCCAACAATAACTATAGATATGGCAAAGTCCAGATTTAAGACAAATGCTTTTGCCAAGCCATAGGTATCTATCCTTCTTTCACCAACTAACCAATGGCTTTTATGCTTTCTACATGCAAGGGACAGGTCTCAGATTGACTGGTCCTCCTGTGGAAGCCTTGGGCCAGGATCAGTACCAATAGGTCCCAGCTTTGTGGTGGATCATAGCCTCCTTGTCAACCTGGCTCTCTCTCTCTCTTCTAAAGCACACATTCGGTCAACTTGGCTGTGAAAGGCCTTATCATCATTCTGTGTCAGCTTCTAATCTGCCCTGTGCATTGCATGAAAATATTAGAAATGGTGTGGATGATGTCAAGGAAATGTGCCCGCAGGTGCCAGTCAAAGAAACGCTAATAACATTTCAGAAAACGGAACAAGAAACAGTTTGAAAAACACTAGTGTAGGCAGGTCTCAGATGTTACTTATTAGTAGGGCTTCTTCTACAGATTTATCTGAATATTGGAACATTCCATCAGCGCCACCATCATCATTATGTGCCATAAAGTCGATTCTGCCTTATGGCGACTTTTTTCAGGGTTTTCCAGGTAGAGAATACACGGAAGTGGTTTCCCATTCCTTTCTTCTGGGGTTGCCCTGGGGCTGTGCAGCTCGCCCAAGGCCACGCAGGCTGGCTCTTCTCCTGGGAGACATAGCAGGGAACTGGACTCCCAGTCTCTGGCTCCAAAGCCAGATACTTAACTCACTGGCCTATCTGGCTAGTCCATTTGTATACATCTCATATTTTTTTCCACATACAAAGTTGAAACGGCTAAATAATAGCCCCCGCCCCAAACTTGGCACATTCAGGATGTGTTTGACTACACTCCCTAACTTTTCCAGAAAGCGGGACTATACCGGTTGGGGATAATAGGTGTGCTGGGCTGACAGACCTGAAGGTAACCAGACTGGGAAAGGTATAATTATGAGACCAAAGTCTCAGGATGTATAAAACATGTAGATTTATTACACTTTAAAAACAGCCCAAAGCATTTATGACCTTCTTCAAAGGCAATAATTCTGATGTGTGCTGAATTTTATTTTTTTGGGGGTCTCCTTGGCAGTTCCACAAAACTACTGAAGGAAAATAGAAACACTAAAACCTGAGACTTTTCACCTCTATTTACTAGGAAGTGTGTCCCATAGTTTCCAGGGTGATTTACTTCTAGTGTACATAGGAGAACAGTGTTATGTTGGAGTTTTACTTACAGTCTCACATGTTGTCTGTAGTTTGAGTGACTGGAAGGGACTTTTCTGGGCTAGTTGTATATCTATCCAGCACTAAACAAGCCTGTAATTTCAAGCAACTGTAAGTAAAGAAACTTCCTTTTATTCTTTCTCCTACAAATATCTCAGAGTTTTTTTTGAGACTTAAAGTGCCAGTTAATGAGAAAAGGGTGGACTCTGGGGAACTTATAGCTATTTTCCTCTGTGGATCTCCGTCCTTCTACTGTGTAGCGAAAATAGGATTTTGCCAAAAATTCAAAACTCTGCAACATCTTACGTCCTGAATGGAACTTAGACCCATATAAATGTAATTGGGATCTAGACAGAAAAGAACAATCTGTTAAATCTCTCTAACCACTAAAGGTCCGCTTAAAAAAGAGGATGTTTACTGTGCTAGTTAAAAAATGTTCCTCTTTTGCCATAGCTATCTATCATGTGTAGTTAGGACAAACATTTTAAGTGGTGTGAGAAGTTCAGATTTTATGGTGTGGAATGTTCTTTAACATGTCACTGCTGAGTAGTTTCTGGCTCTCATCTAGTTGATCCTGCTCCATTCCTATTTTTACGCCCTGACCTTCCACCTCTGGTTAATGACCCCAAACGTTCATCCCTCTCTGTTCATGTTCAGCTAGCCATCAGCCTTAGCCACTCAGTCCCATCTGGTTGCACATTTTGGGTTGTCACAATCTTCTTAATCCCTCCAAATCTGGATTGTCTCCAGGTAGTCATATTTGTGATCTGCAGTTACTGTTCATCTTAATTATACAGGAATAGCAATCAGCAATTTTTTCACTTGCTGCGAAATAACCATGTGAAGAATTTGGTAATTATACACTACTAGGTCACACCAAATGTGAACAATCCCCAGATGGACTCACTATCTAGAAACCCTCCCCAACCAACTGGCCTCCAGACGTGTTATAACTGCAAGTTCCAACAGCCCCAATCATTTTTCTGGCTGGAGATTATGGGAGTTGTAATCCAAAATATCCAGAGGGTGCCAGGGTATAGAAGGCTGTTCTTCTCATTCTAGGGGATTGGAATGCCAAAGTGGGGAGTCAAGAGATAAAAGGAACAACAGGTAAGTTTGGCCTTGGAGTTCAAAACGAAGCAGGACAAAGGCTAATAGAGTTTTGTCAAGAGAACAAGTTGGTCATCACAAACACTCTTTTCCAACAACACAAGAGGTGACTCTACACATGGACATCACCAGATGGGCGATACTGAAATCAGACTGATTATGTTCTCTACAGCCAAAGATGGAGAAGCTCAGTACAGTCAACAAAAACAAGACCTGGAGCTGATTGTGGCTCTGATCATCAGTTTCTTATAGCAAAACTCAAGCTTAAGAAAGTAGGAAAAACCACTGGGCTAGTGAGGTATAATACAAACCAAACCCCTTATGAATACACAGTGGAAGTGAAGAACAGATTTAAGGAATTAGATTTGGTGGACAGAGTGCCTGAAGAACTATGGATGGAGGCTCGTCACACTATATAGGAGGCAGCAACAAAAACCATCCCAAAGAAAAGGAAATGCAAGAAAGCAAAGTGGCTGTCCAATGAGGCCTTACAAATAAAAGAGAAGAGAAGGGCAACATAATGCAGAGGAGATAGGGAAAGTTACAGAAAATTGAATGCAGACTTCCAAAGAATATCAAGGAGAGACAAGAGGGCCTTCTTAAATGAACAGTGCAAAGAAATAGAGGAAAAGAATAAAAAGGGAAAAACTAGAGATCTGTTCAAGAAAATTGGAGATACTGAAGGAACATTTTGTGGAAAGATGGGCATGACAGACAAAAATGGGAGGGACCTAAAAGAAGCAGAAGACATCAAGAAGAGGTGGCAAGAATACACAGAGGAATTATACCAGAAAGATTTGGATATCCCGGACAACCAAGGTAGTGTGGTTGCTGACCTTGAGCCAGACATCCTGGAGAGTGAAGTCAAGTGGGCCTTAGAAAGTCACTTATAGTGGTCTAGTAGTCCAGATAGGTGGGGTATAAATTAAATAAATAAATAAAGCTTGTCTAACAACAAGGCCAGTGGAGGTGATGGCATTCCAGTGGAATTATTAAAAATCTTAAAAGATGACGCTGTTAAGGTGCTACATTCAATATGCCAGCAAGTTTGGAAAACTCAACAGTGGCTAGAGGAGTGGAAAAGATCAGTCTACATCCCAATCCCAAAGAAGGGCAGTGCCGAAGAATGCTCCAACTACTGTACAATTGCACTCATTTCACACGCTAGCAAGGTTATGCTCAAAATCCTACAAGGTAGGCTTCAGCAGTATGTGGACCGAGAACTCCCAGAAGTGCAAGCTGGATTTCGAAGGGGACGAGGAACAAAAGACCAAATTGGTAACATGTGCTGGATTATGGAGAAAGCCAGAGAGTTCCAGAAAACCATCTACTTCTGCTTCATTGACTATGCAAAAGCCTTTGACTGTGTGAACCACAAAAAACTATGGCAAATTCTTAAAGAAATGGGAGTGCCTGACCACCTTATCTATCTCCTGAGAAACCTATACATGGGACAGGAAGCAACAGTTAGAACTGGATATGGAAAAACAGATTGGTTCAAAATTGGGAAAGGAGTACGACAAGGCTGTATATTGTCCCCTGGCTTATTTATGTGAAAGACTGGACTGGAAGAATCCCAAACCGGAATTAAGATTGCTGGAAGAAATATCAACAACCTCCGATATGCAGATGATATCACCCTGATGGCAGAAAGTGAGGAGGAATTAAGGAACCTTGTAAGGAGGGTGAAAAAGGAGAGTGCAAAAAATGGTCTGAAGCTCAACATCAAAAAAAAAACTAAGATCACGGTCACTGGTCCCATCACCTCCTGGCAAATAGATGGGGAATATATGGAGGTAGTGACGGATTTTACTTTCTTGGGCTCCATTATCAGTGTAGATGGTGACAGCAGCCACGAAATTAAAAGCCTGCTTCTTGGGAGGAAAGCGATGACAAACCTCGACAGCATCTTAAAAAGCAGAGACATCAACTTGCCAACAAAAGTCCGAATAGTCAAAGCTATGGTTTTTCCTGTAGTGATGTATGGAAGTGAGAGCTGGACCATAAAGAAAACAGACCGCCGAAGAATTGATGCCTTTGAATTGTGGTGATGGAGGAGGCTCTTGAGAGTCCCCTGGACTGCAAGGAGAACAAACCTATCAATTCTGAAGGAAATCAACCCTGAGTGCTCAGTGGAAGGACAGATCCTGAAGCTAAGGCTCCAATACTTTGGCCATCTCATGAGAAGAGAAGACTCCCTGGAAAAGACCCTCATGTTGGGAAAGTGTGAAGGCAGGAGGAGAAGGGGACGACAGAGGACGAGACGGTTGGATAGTGTCATCGAAGTGACCAACATGAATTTGACCCAACTCCAGGAGGCAGTGGAAGACAGGAGGCCCTGGCATGCTCTGGTCCATGGGGTCACAAAGAGTCAGACATGACTAAACAACTAAACAACAACAAGACAGTACACCAATACATGGTTGGTCTTGGCTGCTCATGCATAGCTTGGTGTTGGGAGGTTAACTCTAACTATGAGTTCTCCTTTTAAATTTTCCCATATTTAACAGGGTTGGAAATGCTGCAGACTATAGGCCAGATATACCCAGGAGGTCATTCCTTGAGGCTCCACACCCTCTCAGAACCTCTCTCCCCTATCAGGTAAATTTCATTTTCTGCTCTGGAGGCACAGAATTGCACAGTATCTTCCTTTGTCCCCAACCATCCTCAAAAGGGAAAACTGGAGAAGGACTTTGGGCAACCTGCAGCAGTGGCTTCTCTCTCTCTCTGTGCAAAATTTGGAGGCCTCCAGTGGGGACTAAAAGCAGAACGTTGGCCTTGGTCCCCTCCAAGTTTGCCTGCCCCTGAGGTAAAGTATTTGCAGCTTCAAAAAGTCACCACTTGGAGGCTAGCTCAATCTTATCTTTTCTACTCTTTCTTCTCTGTCATACCTATGTTTTCTCTTGCCTGAAGCAGGGAAATTTCCATTGGCGCCAGTGGAAGCTCTCATTACCAAGAAAATAGCAATTTATTTTTATCTGACTGACACTAGAAGGCATGTTGCATCATTCTAAGGGGATGGATGCATGTAGATAACATGGAGGAGAAAGAAAAACTAAGAAAGCTGAATGCAGTGGTGTGGGCAGAAAGAGTCGTTTAAAGCCGCTTCAGGTTGAAGAGTCTCACAGCGTTTGAAAGAAGTTCAAACCTGCCGAGAACTGTTGTCAAGGGTAACAACTTCCTGGGTTGTGCAGTGATCTGGAAACCCTTGTGCCCGTCACTGAATTTGCCCTCGCTAACAGAATTTAGTCAATTGGTAACCACTCACCCAGTTGCTGCTGAAATTAAGACATTCAGCAGCCACTAGGTGAGCTCTTTATGGTGCAGGAAGTCCCCTTCACACATACACACAAAGCGCTGTAGAACTGCAGGCTGGAGAGTCTTACTGAGTTTCCAGGAACCAACAGACCCCTGCTCCATAATTCAGCAGCTTGTTCAGGGATGGTGGATGGAGACAGTGGTGGCACCCAGGTCTCACAAAAAACAACAAGGGGGAAAGACTGCATTCTGCCCATGGGTTGTGTGTTACCCACCTCCTGCTTCACCCACTACACCACACTGTTCCTCCTTCCTCTCCATCTACTTGCTTCTCTGTATCTTTTAACTGTTAAAATATGGTGCAGGAAAGATTCTGAAAACAACTATCCTACCTTATTTCTCAAAGTCCTTTCTCACTTTATTATACACAAAGTAGGTCAATTAGCATGTTCATCACAATTTATGGGAAAGACATTCCATCCAAATCTGAGTCTTCATTTAGCCTCACATAAGCTCTTCCTTCCTCCTTTCTTTGAGATCTTTTATGGAAAGTGGTGTGGGCATCTTTACAACTTTTCATGTAAGGGAATAGATTTGTGTCTTGGAAAATGTTTTCTTAAAAAGATGCAATGAAGATAATTATGAAGTCATGTTTGTCTTTTGAAATGCATCAGAAAGTTCCAAGTGGCATTTCCTTCCATTCATAAAGAAAGAGCCGTCTGGACTCGTTAGGATTGCTTTATCTCCTCCTCTTCCTGCTAGCACATTCCTTGGTTGAAATACTAAAAACATCCTTTTAAAGTAGTTTCCCTGGTCCTAAGGACTGTTCCTCCAAGCAATGAAAAATAAAACCGTTGGGTCTTTGCTTAGTAATTAGAGTTTGCGCTGACTCTTGTTTACTTGACATTTCAGCATTCTGTAGCATGACTGACAAGAGCATAAAAACTGTTTCATTACTCTGAAGGCTCCTCTCCAGAGCCATCTTTTAATGCCAGCTTTTATCCCAGCAGTATGTGGAAATAAAAACAAAACAAACCTAAGACCATGCATGATGGATTGACTCCATAAAGGAAGCCACAGCCTTGCGTTTACAAGAGCTGACGAGGGATATTTTGCAGGTCACTCATTCATAGGGACACTGTAAATTGGAGGCAAATTGACAACACATAACAACAACAAACTATGAGTGGATGATAAAAAGTATTTCCCCTATGCAATAGCTACAATGTGCTTACAAGCAACACAGACTGCCAAGATTCCAAGGGACAAGAGCTCTTCATATTTCAAAAATTCAGCCCTGTGCATACTGCTGCAAGGCCATATTTTGAAGTGCAGGCACTCATAGCAACAATTCTGGTGAGAGAGAAAGAGAAAAAAGACACACACACAGAGAGAGAGAGAGAGAGAGAGAGAGAGAGAGAGAGTCCAAAAATACAGGCAACATTCTAATATTGATTCATATCAATAAACCGGCTATAGCAATTTTCATCTCTACAAGGGGCAGAGCTTTTGTCAATCTAATGAGTCTTAACTGCCCGTGACTGTGCAAAGATGATTGCATTTGCAATAGGATGTGGGTCATACTGGCTCTAGAAAACTGAGAGACAAGGGATCAGATCACATATTTAACAGCATTCAGAAACACCTAAATATGATGAAATACGGAGCCATAGTATTTCTGCTTACTTCCTACCTGTAAATAAAGTGATGAAGTGGTGGTGCCATGCATGTCAAGTTTGTGTGATCTGCTTCTCTCAGGAAAGAGAGGGGACGCATACATGTTTGTGCATTTACCATTCCTATTGTTCTTTAAGACAGTGGTCCTCAACCTTGGGCCTCCAGATGTTCTCGGACTTCAGCTCCCAGAAATCCTGGCCAGCAGAGGTGGTGGTGAAGGCTTCTGGGAGTTATAGTCCAAGAACATCCGGAGGCCCAAAGTTGAGGACCACTGCTTTAAGACATGAAACTGTGGAGGATTTATTAAGCCTTGATAATAATAATAATAATAATAATAATAATTTATTGTCATTGTAAGTATATACACATACAACGAAATTCACAGACACCCAGAGACCAGACACATGCACACACATAAAATTTCCAAACACTCCCCACCCACTATGCCATTCAATGGAGTTCTTAGGAACATAGGAAGCTAGCTTATGATCCATCGGACCTATAAGCCCATCAAGCCCAATATGAAAACCATGGCGGGCAGCAGCCCTTGCCTGGAGAAGTCATGACTTAACTCAACAGAGGGCTACTGGTCTCCACCACAGGGGGTCCCTCCTCTGTGTGCATGGATCCTATGTTCCACATCTTTCCAAGCTTACAGATATTGTTCAGCCTCATTGGCTTAAATGTCAACCCTTTCAGATAATGAAACTGGTAAGATAAATACATTTGTGATCTACGTACATGAGGTTGTACTTTGAAAAGGATATACGATAGGTAGAGCTGGCCCAACTGTTTGTTCCATCAAATTTATTTTTTATTAACCCAAAGCTTTGAATTTGAAACACAATGTTCCTGAAAAAAAGTCTCTTAAGGCAAACAGTGAAATGATATTCTTCTTTATATGGCCTTGTCTTCTTTCCTTTAGACAGACAGACAGATACACACACAGAGAGAGAGACATCTCTTCTGGCCTTCCTTGCTCTCTCCCTCTCTCTGTTTCTTGTCAATGGAGATCTTTTGCTTGGTTGCTTCTTAATCCCTTCCACAGCTGTACACATCTGCATAAAATCTTTTCAGTGTCTTCACTGCTCACAACTCTGACAGGAACCATCTTCCAAATAAAGAAAATATTTCATGTAGCCAGCATTGGCCTTGACATTACGAAGTTGTGTGACACAGCCAGCTATTTCCCCAGCGAAAGAAGCTATGCAAACTTCTTCAGAAAATTCAGTAGCAACTGAATTATGGCAGTCTACCATTCTAATTGCCAAAGCAGCCATCTGGAGGAGTCTTTTTGGATTAGGGATGGAGGTAGGGGGGTAGACTGCACCAGAGCTCGGAAGCAACTAGTTACTTTTTAATAGCTAGTAACACTATAAGTAGTTACAAAGTTGAAGTAGCAGCAATGTAACAAGTATCCAAACAAGGTTTTCTAGTTATTGTCAAAAGTCATATTTCCAGAGGCATTTTGACAGATAATTTTCAGATTCTTATGTATTTTCCTTATCAATCCTAAGGGAATGTTCTTTGGCTTAATCTTTTGTATTTTTGTCAGGATAGAACACAAAGAAACAGACTGGATTTTCAATCGAGGAAAATGTCAGCAAAAATATGTAGGTAGTCTTCTGTTTGGAAATCTGGATTAGATTCAGATGGAGGAGGAGTGAAAATTGGGGAAAGAAATATCAGTAATTTATGACATACATATGACAAATTGGCAAATTAAAGTGCAAAAGCGGGATGACACCTGAACTTTAAGAAGACAAGAAGAAAAGAGTCACAGCTGACAATGACGGAATCAGAATTAAATATTTTTTCTACCTTGGTTCAGTCATTAATAGAGATGGGCATGAACCCCCACTTCCCTGGCCAATGACCCACTCACCAATCAGAGTGGGCTCCTCTCTTCTTCCTCCTCAGCTGTTCAGCCAGTCCCCACCAGGAGCGTGGGTTTGCTTCTCCTGCCTCCTTGTCTGAGTGGGCGATCAGCCAAGGAGGCGGGGCAAGGAAGCCTGTGCTCCTCCCGGAGACTGGCTGAGCAGCCGAGGAGGAGGAGGAGAACAGAGCACATTGGTTGGTGAGTGGGGGGTCCAACTGGGGAGGTGGGCGAAGGGAAAGTGCAGCACCTGTGGTGCCACATGTACAAACCGGCACGAACCTCCAAATCGAGGTTTGTGCCCATCTCTAGTCATTAATCTAAATGGGGACTGCAGCCAAGAAAGCAGAATTTATTTATTAATAAAATGAGACTTGGAAGGGAGGAGTTGTGGATGAAACAGAAAAGATTCTTCAGAGGAAGGATGTGTTGCTGAAGATCAAGGTTAGAATCATCAACATTACAATATTCCTGATTACTTTGTAATAAAGTGAAAGCTGGACAACAAAGGAAGCCAACAGGAAAAAAGACTGATTTAAGGGCATGTCTGCACTGGACTTTTCGGAGGGTCTTTAGCAATGGTCTAGCAGAGTAAAAATTAATATCCTGAAGTGGCTCACTTATAAAGCCACCTCCCAATATTGGAAATTGAAACTGGAAGGAGCCTTGGCAGCTTTGACAGCTGCAAGGCTCAGTTTTAGCCTGTTCTCAGCCATTGCATGCACTGGGAATGAACTAAATTCAAGAGCACCAATCTGCACCTAAAAAGTAGAAGCCCCTGACAGGGGCTCAGAAAGGTGCAGGTTAGTGTGCTCGGGTGGTAAATTTTGGCAAATTGGTCTGCTCACTGTGTGAACCCCTCTGCCCCTCATAATGTACTAAATGATTATCTGAACAAATCCTAAACTGAAATATGGTGTTGGAGGAAAGCCTTCCAAATGCCACAGATCACAGAAACACAAACACATAGGTTCTAGGACAATTGTAGACTAAACACTCAGTAGAAGTTGAAGTGACTGAACTGAGACTATCACGAGAGCAGAATACGCTCTGGAAAATAACAGGAAAAGTGGAAGTAGTGGGAAAAGAAGGTCGAACATGGGATGTATGGGCTCAGTAATGAAACTGCAACATTAAGTTTCTAAGATCTAAGCAGGGCTATTAATGATAGGGCCTTTTTGAGATCATTTATTCATAGTACTGCCATAAGCTGCAACCAACTTGCAGGCAAACAATAAAACGGCGTTCCCTAGTCACGCTGGCCACGTGACAACGGAAACTGTCTTCCGCTGGCTCTATGGCTTGAAAAACGGGATGAGCACTGCCCCCTAGAGTCAGACATGGCTGTGCTAAAAATGTCAAGGGGAACTTTTACCTTTACCTAATATTAGCAAGGCGCAATGTCAGAACTGGCCTCTAGAGGGAATCAGAGTGCAATTCCCTATACAGTGGTGCCTTGCTTAGCAATCGCTCTGTTGAGCAACAAAATCGCTTAGCGATGGGCTTTTGGTCATCGCAAGAGCGATTGCTTAGCAATGGTCCCTATGGGGAAAATCGCTTTGCGATGATTGTGGGGAAGCGATCATGGCAAAAGTGACCCTTTTTAAACAGCTGATCAGCAGTTTCAAAATGGCTGCTGGAAAAACAAAATGGCCACCCGCTGTGTGTCCTCGCTTTAGAGGCACCGAAAATGGCCACCCCTATGGAGGATCTTCGCATAAGGTTAGTTTTGAAGCCCATAGGAATGCATTAAACACATTTTAATGCGTTTCTATGGGCTTTTAAAAATCATTTAGCGATTAAATCGCTTAGCAACTTTTTCCTGGAACGGGTTAACGTCGCTAAGCGAGGCACCACTGTAGTCCTCTTGTGGACTGGCAAAGGCAAAACAATACATTAATCATAGTTAATCCAAGAAATGACTTGCACAATAGAAGCAGTGATAATCATAATAGCAACCTGGCTACAAAAATGTATTTATTAGTGGAACAACTTCCCTTTAAAAGTAATGTTCAAAACTCTAAGCTGCACAAGTTAGAAAGGCAGAAGGGCCTTCACTGAATGAATCCTTCTCAGATGAGGACCTCGAGTCTTCAGGGCCATATGGCACAAAAGAAGAGGTGGCCACAGGCAACCGCCAAAGAGGGCTGCAGCCTCCTCTCCCATAGAGGCGGACTATGCGAGCCTGGAGTCCAGGGAGGAGAGAGGGCCTCCTCCCAGCCCAAGAACAAGCCAGGGAAGAAGCCACCCAGTGCAGTGCCCAGATAAAGGAAGGTCTCACAGGGGAGTATCCTCCTCCTGATGAGTCAGGGATTTTCTTGAGAGGAAGGCTTTCCTTTTGGCAAGACCTGATGCTGGAAAGCCTACAGTTGAGATCTGGGCATGGCAAAGGCCAATTTAGATACAAGAGGCTCAGCTAAGGAAACTGCTGAGAACATCAACTGTTAGTACCCAGAACAGGGACAATCCTGCCCTGCTTCTCCATCGTGTGCCCGTTTCGCCTCCCTATAAACTAGTGTATTCTTCTGTTTCTGCTTCTCTTCTTGCTTTGTTAGATTCCTGCTGGACTGAGTTCCTTGCAACCCGACCTTGACTCTCTACCGACTACTCTTCTGGCTACTTCCTCTTTGAGCAGGCATCTTGGTAGGACTGTGATATATGGGGGTGTCCTTTTTCCTTTTGCTTGCTCCATCAAACTTTTTTCTCCTGTCCTCATTGTAGAAGAATGTGGTTTGGCTTTTTGCATCTCACCTCCGCCCCCCTTTGGTCACTCTTAAGAGACCCAACCCTGCTAATGGTGTGCTCCCCTGTCATCTAAGTCCTGGAGCTAGAAAGCAGGACAAGAGAAGAAGTTATTGCAAATGTGCAGTCCGACTTAAATATACAAATGACTAAAGAGCGTTACACATAATTACACCCAGTATTCTATGCAGGTGAGTGCTAATCCATGCTCTGTCGCTTATCCGGTTCCATTACTCTGATGGAATAAGCTGAAGTGGTTTAGGAAAAATGGGTTCAACATGTTTTCCTTTTAAAATCACATGATGGTGCATTCTTAGATGAAATTCCAAATTGGATTCCAGTCTACTGTATTGGAAACATTTTAAAAAATTCTGAAGGACCGTTTTCCTAATAAGGTATTGTAGGAGTTTATTTAGTTCCTATATTGAAAATACCATGTCTTTTTTAAAAAATGATTGTTGTTTCCCTGGCACAGTATTTTTCTGGGAATTTAAAAAAAAAAGGATGAAAAAAGAATTTTCTGGGAAATTGTTTGTTTAAAAAAGACAGTCTAAATCCAAGCTAAGGTCTTTCAGATTTGGTTTGAACAGTGTACTGTATTGGGCCAGAAGCAATCATAACTTGGAATGTTGCTTTTTAAAAAGAAATGTATTAGGCCTCTCTTAAAAGTAGTTAGTTACCATTATAGTTCCATATATATATATTAAAAAGTACTGTTTACTCTCCTGTTTTTCAAAACTAACTGAAATTGTAATCTCTTTGGTACTTAAAAATACAGACCTCAATGCTACCAACATCTGCCCTGTGTTACAAAGGCCACTGTCTTGTTGCTGCCCATCTTGTCTTTGCTTTCACACTCACAAAAGAACTAGAAGCAGCAGCATAGAGCTCAGAACTGTCCAATCCTTGAACTAAGACGGCTCAGCTTGGGTTTTCCAGGTCAGCAGTGGACCTTTCTCTTAAGATTTTAGAGCCCAAATTAAAGATCTGTGGGCAGCCCCATGTGATGTCAGATAGGCAAGGCTTTATGATGTAATAGGGGAGGGTCTTCACTTTCTTGCCATAGATGCTTATGGACTCTGGTCTTTGAAAAGCACAGTGAGGCCAAGAATTTTGGCTCAGTCTCTGTTTCTCTTTGCCAGGCCTATCTCACAGAGTTGTGGTAAAGATAGTATGGAAGAAGGAAGGGGAGGTATGCATATCCCCTTGAGTTTCTTGGAGGAAAGGTGGGATACACTGTAAGTGTGACCAGCAATAGTAAGCAATTTTTTACTACCACATCTTTCTTTTTCCTTCCTTCCTTCCTTCCTTCCTTCCTTCCTTCCTTCCTTCCTTCCTTCCTTCCTTCCTTCCTTCCTTCCTTCCTTCCTTCCTTCCTTCCTTCCTTCCTTCCTTCCTTCCTTCCTTCCTTCCTTCCTTCCTTCCTTCCTTTTACCATCCCATTAGTGTGAACACACTACTCTGAGCAGTTTACCATCAACTACAACAATAAATGTGAATAAAAACAACAAAATAACAGTCTAAACATCTCATGTCAGAAATACAAAATGAAAAACGGCACAGCCATGAACCATATAGAATTTAGATGGGGTATTTGTGACAGCAGCCATGAAATTAAAAGACGCTTGCTTCTTAGGAGGAAAGTGATGGCAAACCTAGAGACCATCTTAAAAAGCAGAGATCTCACCTTGCTGACAAAGGTCTGCATAGTCAAAGCTATGGTTTTTCCAGTATTGATGTATGGAAGTCAGAGCTGGACCATAAAGAAGGCTGACCGCCAAATAATTGATGCTTTTGAATTGTGGTGCTGGAGGAGACTCTTGAGAATCCCCTGGACTGCAAAGAGAACAAACCTATCCATTCTGAAGGAAATCAACCCTGAGTGCTCACAGGAAGGACAGATCCTGAAGCTGAGGCTCCAGTACTTTGGCCATCTCAAGAGAAGACTCCTTGGAAAAGACCCTGATGTTGGGAAAGTGTGAAGGCAAGAGGAGAAGGGGACGACAGAGGATGAGATAGTTGGACAGTGCCATTGAAGCTACCAACATTAATTTGACTCAACTCTGGGAGGCAGTGGAAGATAGGAGGGCCTGCCGTGCTCTGGTCCATGGGGTCTCGAAGAGTTGGACACGACTTAAAGACTAAACAACAACAGCATTCATATTACAAATATGACTATCCCAGTCCCAGCTGCAATGAATCCAGGTTGCGCCTCCAAAACTGGCCCGTCCATTCATGCGCTGCCCCACCACCAGCATCCTGCTCTTCCTGCCAATCACAGAAGTAGCTCCTCTGTCTTCCTGCTTGACTACCCACTGTAGGCAGAGGCTGGGATGACGAGTCTCCCCGCATGGCTGCTGAATGGCCATCTGAGCAGGGAGACAGAGGAGCTATTTCCACGATTGACAGGAACAGCGGGATGCTGGCAGCACATGAGTTGATGGGCCAGTTCCAGGGGCTGGACCCGCATTAGTTGCAGCTGGGACCAGAGACCTTTGGGTAGTGTGGGCGGCATATAAATTAAATAAATAAATTAAATAAATAAATAAATAAATATTTGTAAATGAATACAAATATTCCAATCTCTAATATAGAGCAACCAGTACAAAGGGTTTCCCATGAAGACTGTGCTTTGGGTCAGGTTCTCTCTCTCTCTCTCTCTCTCTCTCTCTCTCTCTCTCTCTCTCTCACTTTGTCTCTGTCATGAATAGAATTGAACCAGATAGCATACATCACTAACGTACATGTTAGTCCAATTGTTTCTAATCCAACCAAGAATCCAGTACATGAAGATGCCAAGGTGCCAAAATACAAACTCTTTAAGATTTAAACATTTTAGAGGAAAGTGTATCCCTCCAAGTCAGATCTGAAATAAACCATGTTGTCTTCATTAAATGAACAGTTAGGGTTGCTGGTTTTATTTTGTAGTGGAACAAGCCAGACTAATTTTGAAGTTTACAATGTTACCCAAGAGGAAGAAAACTTTATATTAATACTTCCAGCAAACCTTGTGGACTGATGTTTAAAAGGAAATGCAATCCACTCAAAAATGTTCTGCCAAAAGGAATGTCCAAGCCTAGGGGGAGAAAGGTGTCATATAAAGAATTTAAATAAATTAAACAAAAAAATAGTACAGAGGGAAAGGGGGACCATGGAGAACATTTACTTTTACCAGGATAAATTTGGCTATCTGCCTTCAGACCTGCACCACAACGAAACCAAAGAAACATTTTCCTGAGTCACAAGGGGCGAGAGGCCCCTGCCAATCCTCTTCTAAAGGTAAAAAGGAACCCCAAGGGCATTTTACTGTCTCCAGCTCTGAGGGGAGCTGGAGTCAGAGTTTTGGCATAACTGAGATCAGGAGGAAAAAAAAATCCATTTTGCTTTCTTTCCCAAAGTTTCTTAATTAGAAACTGAACTGGTAAACTATGTCTGAGCACAATTCGTAGCGTTGGTTTTAACCTATAATTACTGAACAACTTGGAGCCAGACACTCTGTGGGGCCATTATCTCATCATATGAACCCTACCGGATTTTAAGTTTTTTTGGGAGAGGCCTCTCTCTTGATCCCACTGCCCTCACAACAGTAATACACTCGGCACAAGTACATGTGAGGGCCGTTGTAGTGGCTGCTGCCAAGCTGAGAAAGACCACG
Source organism: Pogona vitticeps (assembly GCF_051106095.1). Lineage (NCBI taxonomy): Eukaryota > Metazoa > Chordata > Lepidosauria > Squamata > Agamidae > Pogona > Pogona vitticeps. The sequence continues at coordinate 169,805,177 of NC_135785.1, forward strand.
TTAGCTGTCACCTTGGTCTCCTATTGTCAGGCAAAGGCTTTTGGTTTTAAACAAGCTTGTTCCTAAGTAAGGGATTTTAATAGAGGATGTGCCTTTAAAATTCACTTTTCTCTTAAAAAAAGACTTAAGTTGCCTTAAAGTATTTAAAAAAAAAAACAGTAAACAGTATAAAAGCTAATAATATTTATTTAAACTGTTCTAAAGAAATTTTATTTAGTTCTTTTAAATTATTGCTACATATAATTTTTTAAAAAAATGTTGCAGTACTTTATTGCATTTTTAATTGTTTTAGTACTTATACTTACACTCTAAAATTCCTTGGCTCCCTCTGCTAGGAGCATGGCCGGGTATAATACCAATCAGCCAGCTAGCCAACCAACCGATCAACCAAGAGCCAAATGTACTGAAGGCAACCCAGAGATCAACCAGGAGATCACCTGGTCTACTTTCTGCTGACGCCTCCCTTAGTCATGCTAGAGATGGTTTTAAAATGAGATGCATTTCTGCAGGGCATTGGAAGATGTAATAACAAAGTCCTTTGTGGAAGCTGTGTCCTGTGAAGGGAACTGCCCAGAGCCATCTGCTGTTGGCAATTGCAGGAATGGAGGGCTGGGCCAGACAGACCCTGGTTTGATCTCGCAGGACATAACTTATGTTCTGTTCAGTGGAGAGTTATTTCAGACACCTCACGGTATAAGAGGATCACATCATCAGAACAACTGCTGTGCCTCGGGTGCATTTATATTTGGAAACTTTGAACGGGACTGTATGCCATACACGGTTCTTCTTTGCGGCCCTGGTTATTACCTTGAAGACAATCCATCAGAAGCAGTTCATCGCCTCTCGAGATGAGTCAGCCCGCTGCAATGATGAGGAGCAGCCGTGCGGGGAAGTTCTCAGAATCTGTTTTCTTGTAAAGATTGGGGAGGGAGAGGAGAAGGGGCAGGGTGCAAACTCTGAATACGTGAAAGTGACACCTCAGACAGTAGCAACCAGGCCTCGTTCCCAAGATTAGGCACATGCTTAAATGGAGGCCTGATAAGAAACTTTGCTGCCTGTTGACTTTAAAAGGGCCATAGCTGGCACATGGTGAAAACCCAGCCTGCTGCTCAACAAAGGAGGGGCATAAACATCAAACCACTGGTGGGCGGGTAGGAGCCACTGGTGTGTTGCTGTGCAACTGTGAATACAACAGCAGGCCCATTTTTACACCTTTTGTGCCCATTTTTTGTTGGAGGAGGGAGAAAGAACAAGAGAGATTATAACATTACAAAAATAAAGCTGAATCCTAGGGGTAGTCCTGAATATGAAATCTTGAAGATTACTGATTTAATCGACTCCACTGCCAAATCCACTGCTGCCTGAAACAGAACCCAAATGGCCCTCTCATTTCTGAAATACCAGGCATGGGGGTTTTGTACTAGAGATCCCATCGTTCTCCTTTCTGAGAGATCCACCTGTCAGACCCACAACTACAGAGACCTAAAAGAAGCACACCTGGAGAAAAGGCCTAGCTGGGAAGGCTTTTGAGGACAAGGATAGGCCTAGCTGTGTCCTAACTTCCTGTGCATAAAGGAAGTCAAACCACTGCTAGCTGGGAGTTTCCTTGCTTTGCCAATATCTTAACAAGTGTAGCTGCATTATACCCAACAGTTCCCACGTTCACTTAGAACCAGTTTCGCTATGGTGCCATTTGAAGCAGGTTGCTTCAAAGTGCTGCGCAACTGGAACAGCCCTGAATCCCTCATGAATACAGCAGCCTCCTGCAGCATCAGATTTCACTCACACTTGTCTTCCCAACACACATACCCCCAGTAAAAAGCAAATAGACACTTCTGGAAGTCTTCGGGAATACAGATTGATCTTTGACTTAGGCCATAGTATTTGTTATTGCTGTTTAGTCATTTAGTTGTGTCCAACTCTTTGTCACCCCATGGACCGGAGCACGCCAAGCCCTCCTGTCTTCCACTGCCTCCCGGAGTTGGGTCAAATTCATGTTGGTAGCTTCAGTGACACTGTCCAACCATCTCATCCTCTATCGTCTCTTTCTCCTCTTGCCTTCATCTTCAGAGGACAGGAGTTAGAACTCTGTGTTCTGGTGTAGTGTGTGGGATAGTTGAGTATTTGTAGCTGTGGGGTCAGCTTTTTGTCCTTTTCAAGAGATTGGTGATCAGGGTGTTTTTTGTTATGGGTGTATTGTTGTGATGAGGGGGGAGATGATCTGTCACTGTGATTGATGGGTGCTGTTAGCTAGTCTTTTGTGTGCAGTGATCACCGGTCCTACCTTTTTGCAGGCTGAATTTAAGACATAAATTTAGTTTCTGAGAGGCATGGGGGCAGGGAGCCCCAGTCTGATCATATCATAATAAATAAGTGGTAGTGTGTGCATTGTTTATTAGATCAGCTTTATTTTTGTAATGTTTGCTATATAATCAGCTCCCAGACAGCTGGGAAGCTCGTGGAAGCAACAAGTCAAATCTCTGGCTCACATCCATGCTCCTCACTACCTTGAACCTTGTTCTCTGGACCCTTGGCTTTGGACTCTGACCCCGGACTACATTGTGTGATTTGGCTTTGGACCCTGACCTCAACTTATGGTCTGTGATTTGGCTTTGGCATTTTGGTATTGGCTCTGCATCCTCTGAACTTCTGATATTGGACTGGCTTATTGGACTTTGCTCTTGAACACCCCCCCCCCCGGGAATGTGACACTGGACAACACCAGCAATCATTATGTAATTCAAAGAAGTAGTCTTTCTAAACTCTGTTCATGGTATGGCTGACATGTAAGGAGGGCCTGCAGATGGTTTGTGATGATGACATACATTGATTTTAGATATTTGACAACATTCCTTTGCATACTAAAGGCAAGACCTTTGGAAGAGGTTCCAGATGCATTCTTAGCTTAATTATTCTGATGTGTAAAACTGAATATATATTTTCAGATTTTTTTTTTTATTTGCATGCAATAGGGAATGAGGAGAAAATACATCTTTCTGAAACTTGTCATTTAGGACACTCATACAATGTTTGGGTTTTATTTACAATTTTGCATGCTGCCTGTACAACTTTGCTCTAACCAGTCATTACTTCCAGCTTTTGAAATTCAAAGAGTGCCCATCCCTTTCCTGGGTTGGTGGTAGTTGTTTGTTTGCTGCTTATCTGTTTGGTTGGCTGTCAGTATGTGTGCAATAAAGAAAGCACTATACACAAGTCTATTATTTCAACTGTAAGTAAAGAAACTTTGTAATACTTTCTCCACAAATGCTTCAGAGTGAGTTTTTGAGACTTTAAGTGTTAGTTAATGAGAAAGGGGTGGGCTTTGGAGAATCTGTAGGTATTATCTGTGAGTGTAACAAAATCGGATTTTTCCAGAAATTCAAAAGTCTGCAACATTTGCTCCTGGTGGTGATTCCCCCCCCCCCCAGCAATTAATGTCTTCCTACCCATCCTGCAGTCCCCAACATCTTCTCCATGACAAAAGGGATCCCAGGAGAGCTTTGAGCTCTTCAGGGAGGGGATAGTCACAGGGGAAGTTGTGCTCCTGGCTTTCAGCCTATGAGTCTTTAGATATAAATTCAATTTCTGAGGGGCAAGGGGGCAAGGAGCTCCAGTCTGATTCTATCATAATAAATAAGTGCTACTGTGTGCATTGTTCATGTGGAATATTAGATCAGGCACCAAACAGGCAAAAATATAAACAAAATAATGTTCCTCAAGAAGACAATTTAATAACAACTGGCTTGAAGGCAGTGGATATAATAAATGATTTGTTCTAAATATTATTCGCTGGATTTTATCTTCATTCTGATCACTGGAATGAAACTGCTGGTTTTGATTATAACCATTGCGTCACTAAAACCACAAGATATCATGTTTACAGAATTTTCTTTCCTTTCCTCCAGAGTTACTACTAGTAGTGTCCCTAAATTTCCTTTCAGCAGAGTCTGTAGATTTTCCAAATATTCATCTGGTATTCGAGAAAGTTGTTTTTAAAAAGTTGGGAGATGCTGACATATCAGGTCAAAAAATGTCCAAATAGGGCCTGGGAGTAACAATAGCTCAGTATCTGGAAGTGTTTTGTAGTTGAAATGTTTGCTCTGTAAGCAGTGTAAGAAATTGCTAGGATTAGGAATTAGCTCCTGCATCAGAAATCTTTTTAGTAAAGTCTTCCAAGAAATAGACTGATAGGATCTAATTGGAACCATCTGCCTTTTATTTAAATTTGAGTTCTTGATAGTTGCATTCCAGAAAGATGCTGTATGTTGCAAAGAATTTAGGCTATTCCTGGGGCTTAGATACTGTGCTCTGTAGTCAACAGGATCCTGAAAATCACTGCAGTTTTAAAACAATTCCACTCCTCCACTCCAGCTCTTTTTATGTGTTCATCCCATTGCAAATTTAGCATAACTCACCATCCAATCTAGAACCTGGACTCCAAACTGATCAAAATGTGTTTGATCAATTTAGCATTAGTTAAACACTGTGGTGATCTTTGCTTCTTCAATGTTCATTAAGACAAAGCTTAATACCGTGGAAGACAGAGACAGAATTCAAAAAGATCTTGATAGGCTAGAGCAGTGGTTCTTAACCTTCGGTTACTCAGGTGTTTTTAAACTGCAACTCCCAGAAACCTCAGCCAGCACAGCTGGTGGTGAAGGCTTCTGGGAGTTGCAGTCCAAAAACACCTGAGTAATCCAAGGTTAAGAACCACTGGGCTAGAGCACTGGGCTGAAAGCAACAGAATGAAATTTAACAGGGATAAGTGCAAAATTCTAAAGTAGGGAAAAATAAAGACAAAGTTATAAGATGGGGAATGTTTGGCTCAGTAATATTATGAACAAGAAGGATCTTGGAATTGTTGTAGATCACAGCCTGAATATGAGCCATGCATGTGATGTGGCTGCAAAAAAAGGCAAATGCTATTTTAAGCTGCATTAATAGATGTGTAGTCTCCAAATCTGGTGAAGAAGTAGTTCCCCTCTATTAAGCACTGGCTAGGCCTCATCCAGTTCTGGACACCACACTGTAAGGAGGATGCTGACAAAGTGAAACAGGTTCAGAGGAGTGCAAGAAGGATGACAAGGGGCCTAAAAGGTCTATGAGGAAAAATTGAAAAAACAGGGCATGTCTAACTTTGAGAAAAGAAGACTGAGGGGATAGCTGATAGCACTCTTCAAATGCTTGAAAGGTTGTCAGTCATACAGAAGACAGGCAGGATCTCTTCTTAGTCATTCCATAATGGGCTCAAGTTACAGGAAGCCAGATTTCAGCTGTACAACAATAGAACCAGCTACCTGAGAAGGTGGTAAGCATTCCAACACGGGAGGCATTCGAAAGAAAGTTAGGCAGACATCTGTCAAACACTTGACAGATGTACTCTAACTTTGATTCCTGCATTGAGCAGGGGCTTGGCCTCAATGGCCTTATTATTGGTTCCACCTCCATTATTCAATCTATGATATTGTACATAACGTTCTTTGAGAAAATGGTTGCAGCTTCGCCATATATTGTGGCTACTTTCTAGCAGCAGCTGTGAGTAAGATGCAAATGGACATTAGAGTGTTTATCTCCCTGTGTAACTCGGGTGACTAAATAAAAGTGGGTCCTGTACCTTTAAGAGTTACTTAGAAAAGAGACTGAGGTTTTAGTGCCAACTACACCTGTTGAAGTCTCCACCTCCAGCACTTTCTGTGTCCGTCTATAGAAGAAAACACAACGTAAATATTCTGGTTTGAATAGCCAAAGTCTCCCTCAGTTTTATCAAAGACAGAGAAGGGAATTTACTCAGTAGAAGCCATGTAGTATGTAAAATAATTTGTTAACTTTGTGTTACTTTTGGGACCAGCTGCATGCAGGTGAGGTGGAACAGGTATCTTGTGAATAGTATAATTATATAATTTTGTCACTAGGTGGCACTGGATTTTGTTGCATCTTGTAAGGTGAGGAGTTAACTGTCACTGTTCTGTACCTGTCAGAGAGATATTATGAAGTTCTTGTCTTGGTTTTTGACTGCTGAAGCCTCTGAACATTCCATGACAAAAAATTCAAGTACAAATGAGAATATTTTACCCTGTCATTTTAGACTTCTGCATGCAAGATAGGGCATTATTTTAATAGGACTGCATATTTCCTTTCTCTTTCATTTGTAAGGCACCTCTTTTGACCTATAAAAGAATTCCCAGCTGAAGACACTCAGAATGAACTAAAAGTGTGATAATATTTGTGAGCACTTAGGAAACTTACTAAATGTTAATCTTTATTATGAAGAATCTACAATCATATCACGGATCATAGCTGTGCCGTGGTATCCCCTAGGCAGTACCTCCATCTACTCCAGTGTCTCATAATTGGAAGCAGAACACAAAAAGGCACATCAGGGAAAACTGTGAATGATTGCAACATTGAGCAGACAGCAGAAACCTCGCTTTTTCTCCTCTTAAGACAAAAACATGCATATTTGTGGCAAGACTCATGGAAGAGTCGTGTTCCTCACTAGGAATGTGCATATGATAAAATCATGAATCTCAGGTCAGTTCTGCGGAGTTTCAATCCTTCACTTGCTGGAATAAATCCAGAATGTAGAGTTGGAAGGGTGGCAAAAGTCATGTGGTCCAATCTAGTATCTAAGCAGGAAATCCAAAGATTTAGGTTTTCTTTTAGGATGTCAACCTGAGGCCTCTCACAAGGACAGTGATAACCCTGTATAGATGCACTCAGAAATAAATCCCATCAAGCTTAACTGGGTTTAGTTCCAAAAATGTGGGTGAGGTTACAATCTATTCATACTTACGTGATTGAACTCTGTGGGTCTTCTAAGTAAGAGATTAGAGCCTCTTTGTATCGGGGCTAAAATGATGGACTGATACTTTTTTGGCCCCCACTGAGATCTGAAGCCTTCTGGCTTATTTTGGGCCATGATTCTTTTAACCTGATCTACCTCATAGGGTTGTTGGGAGGAGATAGTGAAGAGAAATGTATGTTGAATTGAGCTACTTGAAAAAAAGGTGCAATACTAAATGAATGAATGAATGAATGAATGAATGAATGAATGAATGAATGGCAATTACTGAATAACACTGGTTGTTTGTTTGTTTGTTTTAAATTTATATGCCGCCCACACTACCCAAAGGTCTCTAGGTGGCTTACAATATTTAAAATACAATAAAAAATCAACATTTAAAATAAAATTAAAAAATATATAAAATTGCCATCGGACCCACAGCTATTATTATTTCAATTAAAAGCCTTCTGGAACAGGAAGGTTTTGACCTGGCGCCGAAATGTCATCAGCGTCGGCGCCAGGCGAATTTCAGTCGGGAGGGCATTCCATAGTTGCTGTTGTTGTTTAGTCGTTAAGTCATGTCCGACTCTTGGTGACCCCATGGACCAGAGCACGCCAGGCCCTCCTGTCTTTCACTACCTCCCAGAATTGGGTTAAATTCATGTAGGTTGCTTCAGTGACACTGTCCAACCATCTCGTCCTCTGATGTCCCCTCCTCCTCTTGCCTTCACACTTTCCCAACATCAGGGGTTTTCTAGGGAGTCTTCTCTTCTCTTGAGATGGCCAAAGTATTGGAGCCTCAGCTTCAGAATCTGTCCTTCCAGCGAGCACTCAGAGTTGATTTCCTTGAAGTCTAAGGGACTCTCAGGAGTCTCTTCCAGCACCACAATTCAAAAGCATCAATACTTTGGCAGTCAGCTTTCTTTATGGTCCAGCTCTCACTTACATACATCACAACAGGAAAAACCATAGCTTTGACTATGCGTACTTTTGTCGGCAAGGTGATGTCTCTGCTTTTTAAGATGTTGTCGAGGTTTGTCATTGCTTTCCTCCCAAGAAGCAGGCATCTTTTAATTTCGTGGCTGCTGTCTCCATCTGCAGTGATCATGGACCCCAAGAAAGTAAAATCTGTCACTGCCTCCATATCTTCCCCTTCTATTTGCCAGGAGGTGATGGGACCAGTGGTCATGATCTTAGGTTTTTTTATGTTGAGCTTTAGACCATTTTTTGCACTCTCCTCTTTCACCCTCATTACAAGGTTCTTTAATTCCTCCTCACTTTCTGCCATCAGAGTGGTATCATCTGCATAATCTGAGGTTGTGGATATTTCTTTTGGCAATCTTAATTCCAGTTTGGAATTCCTCCAGTCCAGCCTTTTGCATGGTGTATTCTGCATATAAGTTAAATAAGCAGGGGGACAATATACAGCCTTGTCATACTTCTTTCCCAAATTTGAACCAATCAGTTGTTCCATATCCATATCCATATCCAGTTCTAACTGTTGCTTCCTGTCACACATATAGATTTCTCAGGAGATAGATAAGGTAGTCAGGCAGTCCCATTTCTTTAAGGACTTGCCATAGTTTTCTGTGGTCCACACATTCAAAGTCTTTTGCGTAGTCAATGAAGCAGAAGTAGATGTTTTTCTGGAACTCTATGGCTTTCTCCATAATCCAGTGCATGTTAGCAATTTGGTCTCTAGTTCCTCTGCCGCTTTGAAATCCAGCTTGTACTTTTGGGAGTTCTCAGTCCACATTCTGCTGAAGCCTACCTTGTAGGATTTTGAGCATAACCTTGCTAGCGTGTGAAATGAGTGCAATTGTATGGTAGTTGGAGCATTCTCTGGCACTGCCCTTCTTTGGAATTGGGATATAGTCTGATCCTTTCCAATCCTCTGGCCACTGTTGAGTTTTCCAAACTTGCTGGCATATTGAGTGTACCACCTTAACAGTGTCAGCTTTTAAGATTTTAAATAGTTGAACTGAAATGCCATCAGCTCCACTGACCTTGTTTTTATCCATGCTTTCTAAGGTCCACTTGAATTTCCTCTCCAGGATGTCTGGCTCAAAGTCAGCAACCACAATGTCTGGGTTGTCTGGGATATCCAGATCTTTCTGGTATAATTCGTCTCTGTATTCTTGCCACCTCTTCTTGATGTCTTCTGCTTCTGTGAGGTCCCTACCATTTTTGTCTGTCATGCCCATCTTTCCACAAAATGTTCCTTCAGTATCTCCAATTTTCTTCAACAGATCTCTAGTTTTTCCTTTTTTATTCTTTTCCTCTATTTCTTTGCACTGTCCATTTAAGAAGGCCCTCTTGTCTCTCCTTGATATTCTTTGGAAGTCTGCATTCCATTTTCTGTAACTTTCCCTATCTACCTTGCATTTTGTTTCCTGTCTCTTCTCTGCTATTTGTAAGGCCTCGTTGGACAGCCACTTTGCTTTCTTGCATTTCCTTTTCTTTGGGATGGTTTTTGTTGCTGCTTCCTGTACAATGTTACGAGCCTCTATCCAAAGTTCTTCAGGCACACTGTCCACCAAATCTAGTTCCTTAAATCTGTTCCTCACTTCCACTGTATATTCATAAAGGATTTGGTTTAGATTAAACCTGACTAGCCCAGTGGTTTTTCCTACTCTCTTCATTTTAAGCTTGAGTTTTGCTATAAGAAGCTGATGATCAGAGCCACAATCAGCTCCAGGTCTTGTTTTTGCTATCTGTATACAGCTTCCCCATCTTTGGCTGCAGAGAACATAATCAATCTGATTTCGGTACTGTATAACCCATCTGGTGATGTCCATGTGTAGATCCGCCTCTTGTGTTAATAGTGTTGAATAACACTGGTAATTAACTTTCATTGGATTTAGCAAGGAAAAGTTACTTTTGTTACCACAAATCCATGAATTTCTGGCTATCCTTGCTGGGGATGATGGGAGTTGTTATTGTTCGACAAGATCAATTTTCCAAGCTTTGATAACCAATGGAAGGAAAAGGATTGGGAATGAGAAAGGTTGTGTAGAGGGAATTGAAGACATTCCAGACTCTTGTATATAATGCTAATGACTGGATAACTCCCCAATATTTCAGGTAAAATATTCTTGGCTTAAAGTCTGTGTTGTAGATATACATACAGACACCAGTTGGCATTAATGCCCTACATAGAACACATTAAGCAATAAACAGAAAAACAAAAGAAGACAAAACAAAAAACAAAGGAAATACCTGTTCTAAAGCAGAATACCATCTAATATGTTTTGCACTGCTTTGCAGTAGAGCAGTGACAGAGTTATAACTCCATGATTTCAGACCTTGGAAGACACTGTAAAATCTGTCTTTAGCTCCTTCATTAATGTAATTATCTGTCCTCTTACTTCCCAGATGAGTTTGAATTCTACTCGCAGACTCATCCAAATGGTACTCTCAGACTTCTTTAAAAACTAAGAGTTTAATTCAATTACCCTATTGAAGTTTGTTCCCATTTGCGTAATATTTTTAGAATTCCATTTGCATTCTAGAAGGGGAGGGGGGCATTGCCTGAGTTTTGCAGGTGTCCTACTTGAATCACTGTAAGTGTGCAACCAGATATTAAAAAGTGGGTGGAGTGGGGTGCGTTGCTTTCAAAATAATTTTTCTGTTTTGTTTTTGATGGTGTTTTTTTTTAAAGAGAAAGATCAGTGAAGTGTGAGGAGGCAGGGTTGGGCCAAAGCATTTTGCTATCTGTGGCCGTCCACCGATGTCAAGTTTTAGAGTACCCGAAGTCAGAAAAATTATAATGGCACAAACAGAAAAATCCCACAAATACTTCTCTGCATCTCTGCCATCTAGCGGTTCCCAACCTTGGATCTCTAGATGTTCATGGACTACAACTCCCAGAAGCCTTCGCCACAAGTAGTGCTGGCCAGGATTTTTGGGAGTTGTAGTCTAAGACCATCTGCGGACTCAAGGTTGGGTCTGACTGCATTAAAACACAGTAACACAAAGCAAAGGGTGAACAATTGCCAGTCTTTTCACACCACCTCAAAACTGCAGGCTAAGGTGGCTTCTTCCCTCTTCATAAGAGTAGGGCAAGCTCTGTGTTGCAAGGAGAGATGCTGTCTATTCATATTCTCTTCAGCCACATTTCGGTTTCCTTTAAAGAGGCCAAGCTTGTGTTTTCAAGCTTGGAGGAATGAAGAGGCGTTGAAGGCTCGTTAAATGGTACACACAGGACATAGAAAAGTTACTCACAGCTCCCAGAATGCTCCAGCCAACAGCATCTGGGAGGCGTCCTTCCAAAAAAGCCAACTGTCCTAGCTTTGCTCTGCAAAATGGCACAGGCATTGCAGCAAGGATGTTATTTGCAGTTGTGACTGTGCCCCCACTGTTTTCAAATAATTCCAGGAAGGAATTAGGCATTTAGGGCAGGGAGGTCTCTTTTTGGGCTGCTTCCAGGACATAGCTGAGCCTGGGAAGCCGTCTATGACATGGGGAAGGAATGGAGCCCAGGAAGGCAGATGGGGAGAAAGAGCGGGCATGGGCGGATCAGTGCCCCTGGCCCTGGTCTAGGATAGATTGTGTCTCTCCATTTGTCTGGAAAGAACAAGCACTTTCTGCAAGAAGCACTGTAAAGCTTTTCTTTATCGCTTGGGAGAGAGGTTGTTTAGTGACACTCATGGAAAACCGGGGTAGCCTGGAGAGAGAATTAAGCCCGAGTAGGCAGGTGGGACAGGGAGAGGTACAGGAAGCAAGAGTGCCACTGGTGGATGTCTAAGTGACCAGAAACCAGGAAAAGAGGTAGGGTAAGCTTGGCTGCAGGCCAAGGAAAGTAACAAGGAAAGTAACAAGGAAAACTAAGCCTGGGAAGGTAGAGCCCCAGGATCAAGGGTGGCATGTAGTGCTTGTAGTTCTCAGGGGAGAGAATCTTGGAGACTGAGTCTGCCAGATGAGGCACAGAGATCAGGTGTATTTTCCTGCTCATACCCTATGAGTATAAAGAGATGCACTTGGAAAAAATGGATGGAGAGATGTTTAGGTAAAGGTAAAGGTTCCCCTTGACATTTTTAATCCAGTCGTGTCCGACTCTAGGGCACGGTGCTCATCCCCGCTTCCAAGCCATGGAGCCAGCGTTTGTCCGAAGACAGTTTCCGTCGTCACGTGGCCAGCGTGACTAGACATGGAACGCCGTTACCTTCCCACCGAGATGGTACCTATTTATCTACTCGCATTTTTATATGCTTTCGAACCGCTAGGTTGGCAGGAGCTGGGACAAATGATGAGAGCTCACTCCGTCTCATGGATTCGACCTTACAACGGCCGGTCTTCTGACCCTGCAGCACAGAGGCTTCTGCGGTTTAACCCACAGCGCCACCACGTCCCTAAGAGATGTTTAAACCTCCTCTATTTGTGCTTGGTGGTCCAGAGCTAAATTGGGATTATGGATTCTTGCCCTTGAGTGAGAAGAAAATGGGGCACACTACTTTTTAGATGTTGTATAGTTTAGCCTTGGGCTTATCAACCGGCTAGTAGACATGAGGATTTTTATAAAAAGTAAAATAGATCTCAGAGGGTTAGAAATCTGCCAACATTTGCTTTACAGGGGAAAAGAAGAATACAGCAGGCAAGGGGTGGTAGAAAAGGGGTGGGTGGTAGGCTGATAGATACCCTAGCCTGTAATACCATGTACTTACTTCTGATATAACAAAAACAAAAACTTATCTTGGCTGGAATCTCTTTGCCCCAAGGGATGTTCTAGTTATATTCAGAAGTTGCCCTTATCCATTGATGCTACACATACCTTCTGTCTCTTGGCAATTTATTGATTTAAATGAATGTTCCACAAGGAGGAAAAATATTTATCTAACACATATTGTGTTCCAAAATAACTAACGACTGCTGCTTAAAAGAGAGAGAGAGGAAGAAAGAAAAGAAACAGCTGCAACAGATGGTTTTAATTCTGTTATTGGTTGTGAAGAAGACCTTGGCTTAAATCTGACAAACATTAACAGGGGAAAATCGTGTTAGTGGAGGTTCACTGTTTTTTTCACTAGTACCAACGGTAGCACATTTGTCCTTGTGGTTCCAAGGAGTGCAACCGCACATTCAACCATTTATACAACTAGTTTTGCACCCAATTGTGCAGCTGCTTATATAAGCACAAAAAATATCCACTTTGTATTTGAGCTTTCTTTTCTTCAACTTCTGCTTTCAACTTTTCCCAGCATTATTGTCTATTCCAGTGAATCTTGTCTTCTCAAGTGGACTGATAGCTGTCACTATTGATCCTTGTTGGAGTGAGATCATAAACAAATGCATACCGTTGATAAATAAGACTAAAAAGAGAGTGATGCATAGATCTAAAGTGTAAAACTCCATAGAGTGTTGCATTCTGTATTTATGGAATTCTGTGTGAAGGGAGAGAGAGAGCAAAGAAAGACTAGATGTATCAGGATTCACAAGCATATCATTATGCAACCTTCCTTTAGTCTAAAGAAGAAAATACGCTACTCTATATTGGACAATGATACCTTGTGATGGAATTTGTGGTCTTCCTGTACGGAAGGCACCTCAAGCTAATTATCAGAATTAATGTACAGCTATTCCAGCAAATTCTCCCTAGCAGATTTTTCCAGTGTATGGAAAAGGACAGAAGTAGTAGTGGAAAATTAAGACCAAGTTATGAACAGAGGTTAATGTCAAGAGTTTTCTCGTTAAATTTAATGGCGGCAAGACTTTTCCAGAAACACCTTGGGAGGTTTGGTGCAGGTTTGTCTTGACATCAGATGGGAATTGGATAAACTGTTTCAAGTGTGAAATGTGAAGTAACTGTGCATGTTTCAGCTAGCCATTTCTCACTAAATGTCTCACTCTTTCTCACACATGGAGGAGTACACACATCGAGGCCCCCTTGAATGCTTCATAGCCACACTGTCGATGGGAGGAAATGGCAGGGGACTTCCCTAGCAATGACAGGGAGCAGGGCTGGCAGGGGCAACCCCATTCCTTGGCAACATGTGATACATGTTCATTTGAACACTCCCTATAATTGGTAATGGGGATGCTGTGAAATTCCTTCACCTTTTCTACAATACCTTCCCACCTAAGTTGTACTCAGACAGTAACTGGAATGTGTGACAAGCTTGATGGGTAATGAGGGTGTCAGTATACAGATAAACTACACTTTTGCATGTCCTTAGACAACCTGCAGGATCACAGTCATCTGTATGTTTCGTGTGAAGGTTTAAAGAAGGCTCTGTAAGCACATTTGGAAGAATGTGTGTTTACAGATCTTCTGTGCTCAGGAATGCTGCCTTATCAGGTTTCCAACATTGGATGATTCATCATCATCATAGGCATCCTTCAGTCTCGAGAGACTATCGTGCTCTGCATGGAGGACTTGGAACAGCGTCTAGTGTGGCTGAGAAGGCCAATTCGAGAGTGACAATCCCTTCCACACTGAAGACAAATACAATCTGTCCCCTGTCCAGCTCCCTGGTTTTGCTTGTTTCGGGACTGCCTTTTTGCCTCAGCCTGCTGAGCGAGGGTCTCTTCAAATTGGGAGAGGCCGTGATGCACTGCCTGCCTCCAGGCTGAGCGCTCAGATGTCAGGGTTTCCCATCTGTTGAGATCCATTTCCAAGGCCTTCAGATCCCGCTTGCAGATATCCTTGTATCGCAGCTGTGGTCTCCCTCTGGGGCGCTTTCCCTGCACTACTTCTCCATACAGGAGATCCTTTGGGATCCGACCATCAGCCATTCTTGCAACATGCCCGAGCAAACGTGGCATTCATCAAGAGCATCATTCCACAGATGTTGGCACTCACCTGTTTCCTTCAACTTTCACTTTCTGTTATTATTATTGTTTTTGTTGTGCGCAGTCACGTAGCTTTTGATTTCTGGCAACCCTATGAATTAGTGACCTCCAAAAGATGCTACCATTAACAGGTCTTGCAGTCGAAAGGATGTAGCTTCCTTTATTCCGTCATTTCATCCCATGTTAGGTCTTCCTGTCTTCCTACTCTTCCACTTTCCTTAGCATTATTGCCTTTTCCAGGGAGTCTTGTCTTCTCATGCTATGTCCAGAGTGCAATAGCCTTGGCTTAATTGTTTTAGCTTCTACTGAGAATTCAGGTTTGATTTCCTCTGATTTGTCCTTCAGTCAGTTCATGGAAATGTGTAAAGCTGTTATCTGACACCACGTTGTGGATTAATGGAATTTTGCCTCCCTCTCTATCAAGTGATTTCTTTCATGGTCTGTGGACTCAGATAAAACTGACCTGAAGGGGGATCACTCTTGTCACTCTAGTGAAGACCTGCTCCAAGATATGATAATAGAATTAACAAGGCTTCCCCAGCCCCTGTTTCTCAGCATCATCAGTAAGAAGTGGAAGGATAGAACTGCAACATTGGCTTACTTTGGAAGCCTGGCTGCCACCCACCATCTTGGAGGGACTGATGTTGTGGCCGGAAAAAAAAATGAGCTGAACGCAAGGGAAGATGGATTCCCTTTAATGTCTGTTTTGACCCAAAGAAAATAAGATTCACACAGACATCAATAGGGAGCATGACACGGAGGAGGGCTCAGGAGCAATGGGTTGAGGAGTGCTGTGCGGCTAAGTGCAAGGATGATTTACCTCTGGATAGGAGAGGGGAAAAGAAGGGAATGATGGAGGAGGGAAGGCAGGAAGTGATGGGACAGAGGAATCTCCTTCGGTGGGTACCAACCTCAACTTTCAGAGCTAGGGGTAAGGAAAAGAATGAGTGCCCTGCCTGTTCTGCACTGCTTCCTTCATGGGTAGAAAGGGAGTGGGGAGGCCCAGCAAACGTCAGGGGAGAGTATGGCTTTCACAAGATAAAAGGGTCATAGACATTCATGCTCTCAGATTGACATTTTTCTGGGGAAGTGGATCACAGAACAACAAAACCAACTTCACAGTACATATATTTTCTAAAAGTCTTTTAATCCTTGATATCTCATTACCAGTTCAGTATCACAGGAATATATCATTTAAAAAAAAAAGGGGGGGGGAGGATCCCTTGACTGAGAACCAGGACAAGAAAAGCAGTTTGAAACTGTCTTAAACATGCAGTGTAACTGGTTATATCTTGGTGTGTTCAGAAATCTGGCAAGATTGTGCAGTGGTTTAAATATCTGGCTGTGGAATCAGAGGTTGGGAGTTTAACTCTGTGTATCTCCAGAGATAAGAGCCAGTCTGTGTGGCCTTGGGCAAGCTTGTTGTTGTTTCGTCATTAAGTCGTGTCCGACTCTTTGTGACCCTATAGACCAGAGCACGCCACACACTCCTGTCTTCCACTGCCTCTTGGAGTTTGGTTAAATTCATGTTGGTAGCTTCAATGACACTGCCCAACCATCTCGTCCTCTGTCGTCCCCTTCTCCTCTTGCCTTCACACTTTCCCAGCATCAGGTTCTTTTCCATGGACTCTTCTCTTCTCATGAGATGGTCAAAGTATTAGAGCCTCAGCTTCAGGATCTGTCCTTCCAGTGAGCACTCAGGGTTGATTTCCTTCAAAATGGATAGATTTGTTCTCCTTGCAGTCCAGGGGATTCTCAAGAGTCTCCTCCAGCACCACAATTCAAAAGCATCAATTCTTTGGTGGTCAGCCTTCTTTATGGTCCAGCTCTCACTTCCATACATCATTACTGGGCAAGCTACACAGTCCCAAGATGCCCCCAAAAGAGAAGGGTAAACTGCTTCTGCGTACTTTCTACCTACAATACTCTGCAAAGGAACACCATAAGTTGGAATTGACTTGACAGTATATTAGTGTTAGTATTCAGAAAGCTCCACTTTGTGTGTTATTGAAATGGATGCTACCGAATTTCTCCAGATCGGTGTTGTTCCTATACATTGCATTGTAACTCCCATTAGCTCAGCCAACATAGCCAGGAGTCAAGGATGATGAGAATTATATTCCAAAACAAGATGGCACCATGTTGGGAAAGGCTGGATTATATCTCAGAGTGGCATAATCGTATGAACTCCAATTTTTGTTTTCTAAAAAATTTAAGTTAGCAACCATTTGGTAGCATTTTACAGAAGTGCTGCCATGCTTAATTAAATAAATTGCCTAAAAGCAGGTAAGTGCTTTTTTCCAGTCTAATGAAATAAATGTGCTTTTGGTCTTCGAGTACACGCAGTCTCGTTGGCATCACTTGCATAAATTAGTGACAACAAGCTGGTGTAAAGTGGAAAAATGCGAACCGATTGCTCAAGTGAAGTTTCCTGACATTTAAACTTTGTTTTGGTGTTCAGCCCATTCCTTGTGCTGTCACAACCAACCAATAATTACATTGAATGCGTGTTTGTAAATGAAAACCTGTCTAGATTAATGAGGATTTAGACGGATGGATTATGAGTTGAATATAAATATGGACCAAAGCAATTTTTTTGCGTGGGATCTCAGCAGCAGCCACATAAGAACAAAGAAAATCAGCCCCTGGCCTGAAAAAGGAGACCCAGAAGGCAGCTACAAGACAAACTTTCATAAATCTCACTGTTAGCAGAACAGAAGCTTGCAGGGAGAACTAAACAGAAATGACCAGGGTTTGTTAATAAAGGAACAAACAATAGCAGGGCAAGCTCATTCTAAAAATAAAGTAAAGCTAGTTGTCATTCACTGAAACTGGCAAGTCAATAGTTCATGGGAGACTAAATTATGTACTTAATTAGCAAATGCATAATCAGCCCGTCAAAACTATTATTGCAAGGGTTTTGATTACCACTAATTTTATCAAATTGCCTTCAAAACATTTTTATACCAGATCTCTGTGAACATGAATTACAATCACAGAGGGGAGGGGGCACCATCTAAAAAGAAACTGCAGTTGTTCTTTGGGTGGCTGGGCAGTGATTATATTGATTCTGTTATTGGGGTGGGGCATCCTTATATTTAACAACAGATGGACTGTGGTCTCCTCAGGGCATGTACCTCATCCTGTAATTTTGGGATGGGTCCCCTCTTGTGTTCAGACTAGGAACCACCCCCAGCTGAATAGCTGTTTCTCTGGAACAAAGCACTCTTGAGTTCAAGATGCATTGGGAAACTTGGACAAGTGAAACTCACCATAACTAGATCAGCAGCATTACCATTTTGTGCACCAAGGCATTGCACACTTCTGTTCTGCTCATTTTCAGAAGGTGTGTGCTTTTGCTCACAAAGTGTTTACAAAGGATAAAGCAGACTGGAATAAAAGCATTAACCCTAGGGCTATTTCAGACTGAGAATTTGTTCCCCCGTAAAGTACTGTGTTCTGCACTGATGTTTTTAGTATTTTTCCCACCATCCGTACAGTGTTCAGTTTATCTCACTTTGTATAGTGCCTTTTTTTTCTGTGACTTTCAGATCCTTTTCAAATCTCCTATATACAATGTTTATTTGTAGTATTGAGTTGTATTGGGGTAGAGTATGGCACTGCTCTCTCACTCAAGCTGGGCAGGAGCCAGGGGCCCAGAAGGAACAGCTGAAGGGGCTGCTCTTATCTGCCACCAAAGATGGCTACCTCACTGCCTAACGGTAGGATGAGGCTTGGACTGGTCTTGGATTCCAAGGGAATGCCAAAGTATTCAGTCATGTCTGCCTGACATTTCACTTTTGTTGGTTGGTTTAGCTGATTTTGTCATCGTTTGGGTTTCAATAGGTCAAAATTAAATCATCTACATAAGACAGAATGTAGCCCCATCTTTTGTTTCTTAATCTGCCATAGACACTCTGACTTGTCAAAGCCTTGTCTAATTAATATTTGGTTTGTATTTTCATTCTGTGCTCTTGCAGTTTATTTTAGTCTATAATTGCTGTTCTGCAGTTGATGTACATGCTTCTTCTCTTCATGCAGATATCTTCCTGTATCTTTCCATGCAGGAAAATTGTTTTCCCATCTAGATGCTCCACATGTATCTTTTTGGCTGTGTTCTGATTGTGGTATGTTTGACGACTGGTGGAAGGTCTAGTCATAATTTTCAATCAATTTTTGTGACTAGCCTTAAGTAACCAATTTTGCTTTGTATCTCTGAATCTTGCGTTCAGCGTCAGCATGCTTTTTCCTGGAGAGCTAGAGGTTGGCAGGTTGGTGAAAAAATTCCATATGTTAGTAGTTACTATGTATTTTTAAAACCAATGGAATTAAATTTAATTTAATGTGAATCAAGTGTCAGCACCAACCCTAAGAATGTCAGTCTATGTCGAATGAAGTCATCGTAGGTCAGAGCAGGTAAAGGATAGTATAGGGTAGGGGTCCCCAACCATTTTCACCCCATGGACCAGCTGTGGAAGGTGGAACAGCCCCCCAAGCTTGTGGGCATGTGCGAACGAGTGAATGTGAATGAGCACGCATATGTGCACAAACGGTGGCACGACACTTATGCATGCTCGCTCACTTGTGCACATGCACAAACAGCAGTGTGGGGCTCACACGTGGTGCACACAGCATGTGTAAATCAGCTGTGTGGGGGTGAGTGCATGCGCCGGGGGGGCTGGGAAGTCTTCTCCACGGCCCAGTTCAACTCAGGCCATGGACCAGCACCAGGCCACAGACAAAGATGTGAGCTTGGGGGCATCCAGTTTTCCAAAGGTTCATTTCAAATGTAACATAACTATGATTGTGGCACAGTGAATTCTGCTGGTAAAAAATCTGCAAAGCAGGAGTGCTGACTGCATTGTCATAGTTTCTAGAACCAGAGAGTTTAAAAAAAAAAAAAAAGGAATGGCACCATTGTGTATCTGCAGTTTCTACTGATCTTATTCTGTAGGTTAGTCATCGTTTCCAGATGCACTCCCTGGCTTTGACACTTATAGCCTGGTCTCAGTTAAGCCCTCAACTGAACCACCACGACAACACATAGCATGGTCTCTGGCTCCCTGGAGTGGCCAGTTCTGGTAAATACATTGCGAAAATACTTATTTCTAGGTTTTTTTTTTCCTTTCAATCGTTTTCAAAATTCAGACCACAGATAAGTGAAAACATGGATACTCATCCAGCAGATACTGGGATCCTACTGTATGCCCAGCCTGAAAGAAACGGATGTCTATCCAACTGTCTGCAGTACTTTTGCAGTAATGTGTTCAATGCTGAAAGGGAGACAGAAAGGAAATACTTTCTATTTAAAGACATTTTAATTGAAATCCTATTCGCATGTGCATAAGATTGCCATGGGTACCTGCAGCTGATTGATGAAGTGCTGGGGTACATTCTGGTTGAACAAATCAAGCACATGACCAGACATGTGACCCAGACATTCCTTGACACCTTTCAATTAGCCAGGGTAAGTTACTCAAGCCTTATGCAAACACCAGTATGCAAGCACCAATAACAGTTAAATTTATTGCCTGGAATCCATAACCTAAGGCCACCTAAGGCCAATGATGGCATCAGCAATGGAGAACATGACAGGAGCAACTGGAAGTTGCAGGTTCAGTTCCTGACAGCCACACTTAAAAAGCTGCTGGAAAAAGGAGTTTGAAGGAACAAATACCCCACTAAAAACAGTAAACAAAATCAACACCAAAAACACATTCAAAGCAATAAGTCACAACATTCCATTCAAAATCCCAACCCAGGCAGCCAGTCAATAAGGGAAAGTTTGCCTGAAGAAGGTGGTCTTTGCCTGCTTATGAAAGGACAGCAAAGATGGAGCAAGTCTGGCTTCCAGTGGGAGGGAGTTCCAAAGGCCAGGGGCATCTATGAAACACAGCTGCATCTTTGGTAGTGCAGGGATGGTGAGAAAATACTGGTATGTGTTTCAAACACGGTTTTTTTAAATGGGCTCCTTATAATATCTTTTTCATGGCAAGGTCAAGAAAAAAAAGTCCAAAAAGAAGCAAAAAGAGAGAGACAAACTCCCCAAAAGGGTCAAAGGCTGCATTATGTGACTGTGCCCATCCTTATTTATTACTTTCATTTTTTTCATAACTCAGAGCTTAGTAAAGTTCCTTTTTTTTTGCAAATGCTGGAAGATAACTTTCTGGAGCACCAGCCTAGAAGGCCAACATGGGGAGATTTAACAATCAGAGGGTTTGGCGACAGGGGATACATTTATAGGCCACTAATTAAAAAAATATATAAAATCATATAAAATGTAAGCTTTTGTGGGTGAATCACATGATCAGAGTGATTGTTGACATCGTCTTCATGACTCAGCCAGTCCCAAGGGTGGTGGTGGTGCTGCTGCCTTGGGAACCCATGTGCATCCTCCTGGGTCTTTGTGACCTCACAGGGACCCCACCTCCCTGCTGGCAGATAAAAGGGGCTTGTTGGGCAGGGCAGGAGACCAGAAGGGAGGCAAGTGGCCAGAAGGCAGTCTGGCAGAGAGAGCAGAGGCTGCTGCTGCTGCTGCTGCAGGGGACCCAGCCCTTCTGCCCAAGGCAAGTTCTGAACTTGCTAAGTGGGCTTGCGAGTTAACAGCTCGAGGCTGGCGGAGATCCATGGCTTGAAGCTGGCTGATGTCGGCGATGGACCGGAGGGAGGTTGGTGGACATTGGCAGATAGAAGCTGGTGGAATTTGCCCGCGGACGCTGGCTGAAGCCGCAAGGCGGAGGCCGGCAGAGGTGGGCGGATGAAGCTGGTGGACGTTATCCTCCTGAAACCAGCTGGCAGAAGCTGTGTGGATATCAGTGGATGGAAACCCAGGCGTGTGTTGGAGGGGGAATGAATGTGTGTGTGTGTGTTGGGGGGCTGGATGGTGTGTGCATGTGTGTGTGAATGGGCTGGCTCATGTTCCGTGGGGATGTTGCCAGGGAGTTTGTGTGACCCAAGCATTCGGGAGCTGGCGGAGGCCGGCTTCAGAAGCGGAGTGGAAGAGATAAACCGGTGGATATTCCTGGTGGAAGCCAGTGGATGATGGCAGGCGGAACTTTGGTATGAAGTTGCCAGAACATTGGTTGGTGGATACGCCTGGGTTGAAGCCAGTTGATGGCAGTGGACGAGCTCGCCCCTTAGTTGGTTTTCTCTCTCTCTCTTGCAGGGCCAGAAGCGTCCTCTTCCCCAGGGTGATGCAAGGGACCAGAAGGCAGGCGTCCTGATGGAACTGAACCAGGTTGTCTCCGCTGAACTGGGATACCCGTTCAACCTCTTTTCAAAAACCAATAAAAGTATTTTTCCAGAATGGTTTTGAAGTGTTGTCTTGTTTGCCAGTGGCTCTCATGGGATTATCTTCCCCATCCCCTCATTATATCTGAGGCCCAATGCCTGGGGTGGGTCTTTGTGATGTTATGATATGGGGCCTTGTGATGTCACAGGAACTGGGAACATAATATTTCTCCATGCATGTGTGAGGGAGTGAGCTAGGCATTGTGGGTTCCCTGTTTGAGCTCCTAAGCAAGTATATTATGTGTCATGTTGGACAGACACAGGAAGCCAGTGAGCCCTGGTGCCATTTGGAGAGGGTTGGAGCTGGGTACCCAAACACTATGACCACCCCATAACAATAAATGAGATTCGTTTCTTCCCTTCCACCACTGCTCCTGCCTGGCCTGGAGATTCAGGGAAGCATAACCACTTCCTAGCACAGCAGCTCATTCTCTGAGACCTGGCAAGCCTCATCTTCATAATCAACACCATGAACACTCCATGGACAGCTGCCTGCAGAGCACAAGTGGGGAGAAAATATGCCACTTCAATGGAGTTTACAGTCCAAACTCTCACACCAGTGCTACAACTGAGGAAATGAAGATAGGCAATAATTTGGAGGTGACCGTACATTAAAACTGATGTGGATCCATGCCTTGGATAGACTGCAAAAATACACTGGTACTGCAAAATCTGCTGTCTGAGGCAAGTGGCTGCCTCTGAGCACCTAGTGGTTCAGATATCAATGAATATAGCGAATGTAACGTAACTATCATTGTGGCATAGTGAATTCAGCTGGTAAAGAATCCACAAAGCAGGAGGGTTAAACACTGGAGGACTACCAATGGACCCATCCATGGACCCAGTCTCCACTCAGCTGACATGATTCTTTTTTCCCCCTCTTCTAGAATGCCCAATAATTCCCCATTTTTTTCTTTCCCACCCCATTTTTTCCCTTGCAGGTCTATTCTGGGGCTAATTTAGACTTTCACTCTGCTCACTCTTCTCCCACAAATGTCTTTCAACATTTTGAAGAGTTCTGTTGTATCATGTCCAGGATGCTGGTTTCTACTCCCCTGAGGATGATCAGGGGACTGGAAATGAAGCCCTATGAGGAAGTACTGAAGAAGCTGAACATGTTTAGCCTTGAGAAAAGGGGATAGAGGGAATATGTGGTAGAACTTTTCAAATACTTGACAATCAGTCATGCAGAGGAAAGGCATGATCTGTTCTTGGTCATCCCAGAGTGCAGGACATGTAATCATAGGCTCAAACTACAGGAAGCTGGATTTAGGCTGAATATAAATAAAAACATCTTAACTGTTAGAGCAGCACAACAATGGAACCAATTACCTTCACAGGTGGTGAGTGCTCCCACATTGGAGGCATTCAAGAGAAAATTGGACAACCGTGTGTCAAATCTGCTTTGATTTGGATTGCATCATTGAGCAGGGGGTTGGACCCCATGGCCTTATACACTCCTTCCAACTCAATTATTTTATGAT
The DNA here is from genome assembly GCF_051106095.1 of Pogona vitticeps. NCBI lineage: Eukaryota > Metazoa > Chordata > Lepidosauria > Squamata > Agamidae > Pogona > Pogona vitticeps. Next base: position 169,828,520 of record NC_135785.1, read on the forward strand.
TCCATGAATTCCACAATCACGTGTATCATCTTTTGTGGTGTCAGGGAGTACAACATCATTAATGTTTGACTCCAGAGGTGTTGACCCTGAATATGCCTATATTATAATTATATTGGGAGGCTTTGGGAATTTCAGCTCCTTATAGTGTATTCTCCTACTTGTGTGAGTAGGTGTATGAGTTCAGCTGGCTGTGACTTGATATCAGCATCTTGGCAAGGAACCAATTTGTATGGGTGTGCATAACACACAATAGATGTAAAGATTCTGGATCGGGAAGCACAGTAGGACCCCTGTATCTGCAGGGTTATAAGTCCTCTCGCAGATGCTGAAAACCCTGGATAATCGTGAACACTATACCTAGCATGATCAAAAAACCAAATCAAATCCAAGAATACGTATTTTTACTTTCATCACCAGAAGTGATCAACCGAGGGACCCAGAGACCATGCTATGTACTCTTCAACAACAATGGTCATGAATGACTTCCATCAAGGTCCGGTCCAATGGTCAAGAGACCTCCAGAAGGGTTCACGAAGCAGTCCCCAAACAATAGCATCCAAAAACAACAGTTGCTTTCTGCACTGATTTCGCATAGGCGCCAAACCTATTTGGATCATAAAACCAATCCCCTATGGATAGAGGGTCCCCAACCTTTTTCACCCCACAAACCAGCTGCGGAAGGCGGGGCACCCCCCCAAGCTTGTGGGCATGTGTGAACGAGTGAGTGTGAATGAGCACGAGTATGCGCACAAATGGTGGTGAGGTGCTTATGCACGCTCGCTCATGCACACCCAGAAATGGAGGTGTGGCATTCACACGGGGTGCATGTGCGCTTGTGCAAATGTGCAAACAGCGGCACGGCGCTTACACGGGTGTGCACAGCATGCATAAATCAGCTGGGTGGGGGTGAGTGCATGCGCGGGGGGACGGGAAGTCTATCTCCACGGCCCGGTTCGGCTCAGGCCACGGACCACCACTGGGCCACGGATTGTGGGTTGGGGACCTCTGGTATAGGGCATGAACTACAGTGGTGCCTCGCTTAACAATGTTAATTTGTTCCAGCGAAATCGCTGTAGAGCGAAAACATCGTCAAACGAAATGAAAAAACCCATTGAAATGCATTAAAATCCTTTCAATGCGTTCCAATGGGCTGAATACCTGCTCGTCCAGCGAAGATTCTCCATACGATGGCCATTTTCGGTGCCTGTAAAGCGACAAATCCGTCTTAGAAAACAGCAGGGGGCCATTTTCTTCAGCTGGTGGCCATTTTGAAACCCGATGCTCAGCTGTTTGCTGATTGTCGTAAAGCGAAAATTGGTTCCTGAAGCAGGTAACCTATCATCATTAAACGAAAAAAACCCATTTAAAACATCATTTTGCTATCGAAAAAACCTAATCGTATAGCAATTTCCTCATTAAGCGAGGCAATCGTTAAGCGAGGCATGGCTGTACAGGTTTCAGATAACCGTTTTCTTTCCTGCAGGCTATCTGAAAACAAGCATGAAACCACCTGTGTCACAAATGCAAATTTAATGCAAATTCCATTAAAGCAGGATGTGGAACAGTCCTTGGCCCAAAGGCTGGCCTATTCTAGGAGGTTTCTTGCCATTACTGACAATGTTGGGGTTGGAACAGCTTCACCATGTATGGGAAAATGAGCAGCTGGGGCTGCCCTGATCCTGTAAAAAAACCAATTCTTTCACCGGCCTGCCAGTGTCAAGGCAGTCAAGATGTTTCCCCAGCATTGGCCAGGCAGTGACACTGTTCTTGCCTGAGACTCCAGTGGCACCTTCAATATCTGGGAAGCTTCTCAGCACTGGCCAGCTGGGATAGAAGCCCCAGTGCAGTTCAAAAATGTGCCAATGCTCCCTTTTAAAAACCGTATCAGGACTTATGTCGTGTGAAATGAGCAAAGTCACTGAGAAGTTACTTCAGTCCTTTCTAAAATTGTAGTTGCTTCCTAGAAAACATGACAAGATCCTTCTCGCTCGGCCTCCTTAATTCACACGCAAATCCACCCATCTTCACTATAAGCTGAGTTGTACCCAGCCGTCTCCAGCAGAGGTTGGGAAAGCTACTTTTCTGTTATTCTGGTTGGAGGGTGGAGGTGCTGGCAATTTTAGTCCAACCTCCTCCTTTTTATTTATTTATTATCAAGGCATAATAAAATACGGACTGCTTGCTGCCGTCTCCTTGCTTACTCTGGGGTGCCTTCCTTCATAAGTGAAAAAGTCTTATTTCTAATCTCCCCAGGGACAGAGGCCTGCCTGAAGTACAGCACATACAGGAAAGGTTAACAAATCATAGATCAGCCTCTATGGTAAAAATGAGACAGCTGCAAGATACGATGTACCTGTGTGAAGATCTCTGGAGAATAAAACATTGAGAGTTACAACTAAGACAAACGTTTAACGTTTATGAGATACCAGAGATCAAAGAACAACAGAGGTAGAGAAGGTGATGAGTACATTTCTATTCTATTATTATAATATTATAATAATACTATCTATGATTGATTGATTAATAAGAAAATTTTAGAGCACTTAAGATAGGATGTTTCCAAAACAACGGAGTGATCGCCTTTCTTTGCGCCGCTTCAACTCTGCCAGCTCTATCCCCTGATCCCTAAGATACCTATCATGTACAGTATAGTCTCTGCCTTTTAAATCCACAACACTAGATTAAAGGCTCAGTGGCTTTGCAATGCAGCAGTTAATTCGCTGTGCTCCTCCTTGTGAGTGGTAGAAGAGTGACCTCAGATCCCCATGAATATCTGTCCAGAAAGCTTACCTTCTCTATGGCGAATGTGACATTCAGTCACTAAAGTCTGATATAATCTTATTGAAGCTACTTATTTCAGATTGTCTTCGGATGACCCAGTCCTGGGGCAACTGGAGCTTGTTCAAAGTAAGGTCTCTGAACTTTAACCCATTGACCCAAAGGCCCCATTATGTTTCATCCATTTCAGGGTTCACCTGGCACTGAAAATATTCCATGAGCTCAGAATGTTCCTAGTTGTTCAAAATAAACATCAGAGAAAGACAACAAGGACATTACCAGATATCCTTTGAAAATCCACTTTAATTGTCTGCAGGACATCTTTATTGCTTCTAGCCAAAAACAGATATTCTTATTCATCAGTAGTTTAGGTATTCGGCTGTAAAACCAGAGGTTGGGAATTGGATTCCGCAGTGTGCCTCCCTGACTGGGGTTGATGGTGAGCACTGCAGTTCTAAAATGATGATTATGGTGATGGTGATGATGATTTATTGCAGCTACTGTATATTCCCTTTTGGGGCTTAAGGATCTGATTCTAGGTTTCCTCGGGTCCTTATCTGACATTCTAAACATTAAACTACAGTCACTATTAAGGTTAATTGATTGTGGAGGTAACTGTTCCCCCTCGCCCATGAATGAGACATATAGGATATGTCCACATGAGTCTTAGTTAACTTTGGATTCTAAAAAGCATTGGCAAGCATGCTTATTTCCATTGCAAGTGCCTCTCTTCTGTTTCCCCACCACCACAAAGATACAAGGTTAACATGAATAGCCAGGGATGCTTCAAAGGCCATTTGAAGGTTGAAACAAATTCCCTATTCACCTATAAGGTGAGGGGTGGGTGCCTTTCTTTAACCCTATGGCACTAGGTTGCAGAAAGTCCCACCTGCCCCATATCTCAGCCCATTCCCCCAAATATTTAGTTCCCTGCTCATTTCCTATATTGGAACTGGGAAAAGTAAAAAAAACAAATGTTTTGATCCCTCTCCTTGTTTCTCTTCAGTTGGGGATTGAGTGTCATAGCAATTTAAACTTTGGATGTGGCTGCTCTCAATAACCCTGCTGTGTTGCATCTGGAATAGTCTTCAGAGTTCAAACCAAGGTGATCTGATTAATGGAAGTGAATCAAGGCACAAGAGCAGGAGAGGCTGAAGGGTTAGCTTCTCTCTCCTTCTTTCAATATGCTCTGTTACTACGAGAGATAGGGCATTCATATTTGTCTCCTGGGGGAGAGGAATATGAATATCACCACCACAGGTGGCTGGGGATCTTTGGACCCACCCCCTAGAAGTGGCTGGTCCACTTACCATTCGCCTTGCAACCTGTGGTGGTGATATTTGTATTTGTTTCCCCTGGGAGATGAATACAAATATCCCATCTTTAATTACTCCTAAAATAATATAATGTTCCCACATATAATTATTTATATGTTTTTATGTGCTGTATTTATATCCTGCCTTTCCTTCAATGAGTTTGAGGAATCGTACATATCTCTCCTCTTCCCCGCCCCCCTTCTATCTTCATGACAGTCTTGTGAGATAGATCAGGATAAGAGAGTGTGACTGACCCAAGGACAGCAATGAACTTGGTTGCCATCATCACATAGCTCTAAGCATCACATGTGAAAATCAAGTTACAGCACAGTTGTGTCTAAAAAGGATATCATAAATTGTTGCCACCTAGTGGTAATCAGAAGTAACTGTACTTCCTTTCTGTGTCAGGTGCAGTTCCTGTTGGTCTTGCCAACATAGCCTAGGCCCTAGTTCTTCATTTGGATTCGGCTTTAAAGGATTATTGAACCTCTCTGTATTTCTTGGAAGGAAATTTCAATTTTTACTTCCAAGGGAGCATGCTTAGGAAGGTATCCATAAAAGTGCTTGACTTTTTAGGCTTATTCAGGCATGCCATTTGTACCTTTCAAAAAGATGCCATGAGGGGAAATGAAAATGGGCACACTCCCCCTTCCCTCCCCACCTAGTTATCATTCTCACAGCTGTCTCTCTTCTGAGAATGGTTATCTGCACTGAGGAATCCTTGCCTTTGTGAAGGCCGGTTATATTTGGTGAAACCTTGACTTTGCCGGCTTCTTAATCATCCATGGAGGCTGCACAGACATAGACAGCTCCTTGCTAGCAATGGTTCCTTCCACACGTAGAGTGTCACAATAAAGCAATGAGGAGTAGACCTATCCTGTTCTTCCTCTCCTTCTCACCTTGTGTGTTCATTAACAGCCACAGAACAGAACACTTGCACAGAGTTTTTGGTCTTCAACATTTTTATTAATGACTTGGATGAGGAAGGCTTATCAAATTTGTGGATGGCACAAAATTGGGTGGAATAGCTAATACCTTGAAAGACAGTGAATGCTATTCAAAAATATCTTGATAGGCTTGAGCACTGAGCTGAAAAGAATAACGAAAGTCAGCTGGGGTAAGTGCAAAGGGAGAAACACACGGTGTTACAAAATGGGAGATACTCTGCTAAGCAATACTACATGCAAGAAGGAACTTGAATATTTTAGATCAAAGGTAAATTTGAGGCAAAAATAAGCTGCAAAAAAGAAAAAAAAAGGCAAATGCTATTTTAGGCCGCATTAACTGAAGGATATTCTCCAAATCCCATGAAGGACTAGTTCCCTCTGTTCTATTCTGCACTGGATGTCTCGTCTTGAGTACTGTATCTAGTTCTGGACACTGCAATTTAGGAAGGATTCAGATAAACTAGAGTAAGTTCAGAGGAGGACAACAAGATTGATTAGGGGACGGAAACCAAGCCTTATGAGGAAAGACTGAAAGAACTAGACATGTCCAGCCTTGAGAAAGGAAGACTGAGGGGAGATATGATGGCATTCTTCAAATACTTGAAAGATTGTCATACAAAGGAAGGGCAGGATTTGTTCTTAATCATTTCAAAATGCAGGACATGTACTAATGGGCTGAAGTTATAGGAAACCAGATTTTGGTTGAATAGCAGGAAAAACTTTGTAACTGTTAGACCAGTACGACAATGGTGCCTATTACTTTAGGAGGAGGTGAGTGCTGCAGTGCTGGAGGCAGTCAAGAGAAAATTAGACAACCATCTGTCAGATATAATTTGATCTGGATTCCTGCATTGTGCAGGGGTTTGGACTTGATGGCCCTTCCAACTCCAATCATTCTATGATTCTATGAAAGGTTCAATTATCGCTGCAGCAGTTGGCTTGCTGCTAACATGGCTTCTGCCATATTAAGAACACAGGCGTATTAAGTATTTCTAATTTTTCTAAACTAATGAACCCGTGCTGCAACCACATTTGTGTAAATTGGCCTTACTCCATGGTTGTTAAAGACCATGAGAAGGCCTTGTGAAGAACAGATTCACCGTATTAAACTCAAAAGAATGTGAATGAGACGTCTTGTAGATTAAAAAAAGAGACATTGCTAGGAAAGGATACAAAGAGATGAAACTCTTAAAATGGCTAACAACAGACACAAAGCAAAAAATAAAAGGTGACAGGGATTGGGTCAGAATTAGGGATATGCCCTATCTGAAGATAAATGTACAAATATGGACCAAAGAATGTGCCCAATGGAGGCCATGTAGTGGAGCAACACCCATCACTGATGCCTCATGTTAAATCCAACTTTTGTGGGGTTAAAAATATTAAAATAATAGTTTTTAAAGTATGTAATTAAAAGGGAGGAAAGGGAGGTTTAAAGTATCAATACCTAATGGAAGAGAGCCTAGGCCACTGGTTCTTAACCTTGGGTTACTCAGGAGTTTTGGACTGCAGCTCCCAGAAGCCTTCACCACCAGCTGTGCTGACTGGGGTTTCTGGGAGTTGCAGTTCAAAAGCATCCGAGTAACAAAGGTTAAGAACCACTGGCCTAGGCCAAAGACAAATAAGGAGACTTGACAGCTTCCTCTGCCCACACCTTAGTGAAGCTCAGGACTTCTTCTGCTCCCTGCAGTTGCTGGGGGGATCCCTGAGTGAAGCAGCCAGCGGAAGCAGCCACTCTTTCTGTAGGTTTTTTTAAAGCTACATTACAAAATTAGGGACTGCTATCAGTGTAAGCGTATCACTTGGGCTCTACATTCTAAATTTTTCTCTCCCTCCCCGCCCCCTTTTGTTTAAAAACATGGTTACCCTGAGGACAGAGTGTACATGCATGGGCATATTCACTTGCTAGACTTTGAGAAGTTCAATGTAGAACCCCACTAGGGTTTGTTTTCCTCCCCTTTGGTCCCCTTTGGTTTCTCTTTCTCAGCTAAGATTATCTTTGCTTTGCTTACCTGGTCTCTGTGTACAGATGCAAAAATGAGATAATTAAGAAAGCAGACTAGGGAAGGACTGACTCATTCCGAATGTAGTGGTTAGTTGAATGTTTTACGGATGTGAAGGAATGTCAGACAGAGTGGACTCTAGAACTAATGAAACTTGAAGTTCTGTTAGAAGCTAAACCACTAAGTTAACCACTATCAAGAGAAGACAAGGCTTGCTGGAAAAGACAGCAATGCTAGGAAGAGTGGAAGTTAATAGGAAAAGAGGAAAATTGAATATAGGATGGATTAACTCAATAAAGGAAGCCAATGATTTTACAAAAACTGAGTGATGTTACCTTTCATGGGGGTTCATTAATTTGTAAAGTTTTCATAAATCAAAAATGATTTGATGGCACATTAACAACAACAACTAGGTACGCACAGGTGAAGTGTGGGTATCCTCATAAAAGAAACAATGAGCTTGTATTGACTGGGAGCTTGGCTGCCCTTGTTTCTGTCCCAGAACTGGGCTCTTGTTAACAAACGATTCCTTAAAAGGCTAGCAGTTGCAGAGATGCTGTGGGTCTTATCTCCCAGGACAGCCGCTTCTTTGGAGATACTGTATTTATAGCTCTTCTGGCAAATGAACTCTTGTCGGCCTAATTGCTAAATACATAGTTTGGGTAATCCAATAAAGCAGTTAGTCTGCCTGCCTGCCTTTGTCTCTCTTCATTCCTTGGTTGGAAGACCCAGCTGTACTCCAGCAAGGTAAGAGCGAAGGAAGGTCTGCGTTGGTTTTCAGCCTCTCTTTTTCAATCCTGTCATAGTATTTCAAGGAGACTCTAGGTCTTTGTCTTGAGGTAATGCTGGGGCTTTCCTTCCGTTTTCTCTAAAAAGGATGCCAATGTCAAGAATGTGCTCCAGAGATAGGCCAGGAGATCAAGAGGGGATGCTCCGTTTCCCCCGTGGTGGACCTTTATAGGCTTTTATGTTACTGAAATGCCAAGCCAAAGGTTCTTCTTTGCTGCACACACAGAAGGAGAATGAAGCACCATTGTGCAGTGCAAGCCAGTCCTAGGCAGGTCTGTCAGGCAGACAAAAAAATCAGCAGTGTTTGTGATGGGGTAGCTGTGCTACAAGCTGCAGCCCTAGTTACTTGCCTTGGGAAAAAAAAACATCTTCTTCAACATAACCAGTGGCAGCATCTTCTGTATCACCAATTTGTCTGTCAAATAATAATATAAGAGTCAGGATACAGATGCCTACAGGTCTCATGTCTGGACAGGGAAAAGCTTATTTGATTTTTTTTGTTTGTTTGTTTTCCTTGTGGCATTTTTCAAATGGACCCTCCCCACCCCAGCAGCTTACTGAAAGAAGCCACCCACCCACCCACCCCCTGAGTTGCAAAGCAGCACCCGAAAATGAGTGGGGCTCCACATTTAATGAACTGCCTGTTTTCTTCTTAGGGTCCCAATCCTTTTCCTTGAATAATTTCAGCTATAGCTCTATGAATGCTTACTTGTGGGCGCCAGCCTCTTGAACTTACTACGAGTTTCCTTACCTCTTTAAACAAGGAAACAAGCAAAGGATTAGGCTGTTGCTTTGACTATATAAAAGCTATAATAATTGTCTTAGGAGAAATGCGCTGAAATAGTTTGAATTTCCCCTTTACCGCTAGTTGTTTGGAAACCGGGAAACTGAAAGTGAACACATACCTGCATAGCCTTCTCTTGGGTTTTAGAAGATGATCCTGGTCATATAGAAGTAATGTATGCTACACTAAAGGAGAGGACCAGAACACCACTGATCTCTGCATGACTTGTGACAGGAGAAGACTTGGTCATAATCACCGTGCAAAGTAGCATTAGCAGCTGTCAAACACCCACTAGAAAGCGTTCGTCATGCTGAACTGCCTTTTAAAATGATCTCAAGGAGTGCTATGTTTCAGTGGCAAAGCATGTTTACATGAGGGAGTTAGAGCAATTGTACCCACAGAATGTAAATTAACATGGTGGTTGTCTTGATGTGCAATATATACTATAGTCCTAGGGCCAAGGATTCCTGGATGGGAAAAGATGGTTACTCCAGTTCTAGACATCAATATTAAACTTAATGTTTTCCAGATCTTCACGCCTGATCAAGAGTTAAACAATCATCTCTTGAAGTCATTCCATGGAGATTGCTAATGTTACACCTAATTTGTGTCTGATCTGTGAACCAAATTTAATTCCTTTCACTTGCATATAGAAAGCTAGCTTTTCCAAAGTAATAGTTGTATGCTAGCTTTCTCTTCGAAAGCTTCAATGTCCTACAGGCAAGATAGGGGATGTTTCTATGATGGGCCTTTTCTAAATTAACCAAATAGATCTTTATTCACATTTCTTTTTTGCTTCATTTTGCTTTGCTTCTATGGTGCTTTGTAGTTCATCTCAAGTGCTTTGTGCTTATGGGGGGAAAATGAATGATTCTGTCTCTAGACATGTTCTACGCTGAGCTCCTACAGCATAAATCCAAACTCCACTTCAACAGTATCAGTTTGCCAGACATGGCTGATTAGTGGAACGAAACCTGGCTGAGCCATTTTCACGGTTCACGGGTTTAAGAAATGAAGTATGAATGAAGATGGCTGCTTTCCCATTTATTAGAAAAATATGATGATGACATCAATCTATTCATGGGCTGCTCTTCTGTTATTGCAACCGGAGCAGCTTAGAGCAGGCAGTGGCATTTTTGTCAAACCTTAGGTTTTGTTTGCATCAGTGGTTATTACAGCAAATACATGAAGTGTGGAAATAAAACTAATAAATAAATACATAAAATCTGCATGTGCCTACACCTGGGAGAGGTGACTAGATTTTTACCTTCAAACTTAATACATTTGCTGCTGAGCCACCATTGTAAGTAAGATGAGCAGTGCTAGAAGGTTAAATTAAGCACTGTGGTACCGCTGGTCACTTTAGATCTTGGACTTAGAGGTTTTTCTGGTGGAGGGGGGGATCCTTTAAGAGTCCACGTGTATTGTTTCAGCTGGGAAGCACAAAAATAGCGGCCTTGTCTTGCCCATCATTCCACTGCAACTCCATGCCTTGCAATTACTTCTACCTTTTGGAAATGCAAGAGAAGAAGGAGCAAACAGACCCCTTTGCCAACATTGCTTTTGAAATAAGAAAGGAATGGACAGAAATACGTACTCTAGCCATGTGCAATTTTGGCTTGTAAAGTGAATTACTGATAACATCCACCATGGGTACAGGGATAATGGGGTTTGCTTCAATGCTTACACAGGAGTAAACACAAATTTGTCATTATATAACATAAACAATTTTTAAAAATTTTTTTTAAAGGAGTATCAGTGAACCTGTGCATGCCAAGTTGCTCCCTCCTGAATATAAAATGTTTAAAAGCATGGGGAGAGAAATGATGGGGTGGTAACCTGCTTCAGATCTGTGGGTGCTGGTGCACTCATTGTAGCCCTCAGGTGGGCACTTGTCCTCCTTGCCACTACTTGTTAATGGGAGAGGGGACTTAATCAGGGGGCCCTCTGAACTGCAGGGCCTCGAATACCTGCCCTGAGGCCCCTCTCCAGTAGTATTACCAACTGAGGGTTTTTGTACGTAAGACTTACCTCAATGTTGGCCTTTCTTGCACTGTTTCACCTTGTCAACAGGGGATGGATAGTGGAAACAAGATGTTTGGATCTTGTACAAATTGCCATATGTTGATTTTACACCCACACTACACATTTTAACCCTAGTAAGTAGAGGTGCCCAATCTACTAAATCCATTAACTGTGCATTGTTCGAAAGATACAGTACTTTAACATCAAATTAGAAATTAAGGGGACTACTCTTCCAGAGGACTAATCCATTTTCCCTTCCCGGTATAATTTATTCAGAAACACATGCCTTTGCTGTCAATCATGCAAATTAAGTCCATGTTTGCCTTCTTGTGTACTTTACTAGTTACAAAGTAAAGTATACTGAATGCAAGACAATGCAAGTGGGGAGAAGGGCATGCTGTTTCAGGCAGATGCATTTCACCATGTCGGGGAATGCCTCTTCTAAAAACATGCTAAACATGCCAGGTCCTTAACAGTCAAACTAAGAAATAAGCTGAGTAGTGAAATATATTTTATTGACATAGTATATTGTTTTCTCCACCTACACATGTAATGTCTTTGTTTTGTGATTGCTCACAGGATGATAAACAGGGACTTAATTTGTGGATCTGACCAATGAGACACACATCCCTCAGGAAATCCAGTTGTGCAAGGGGAAATGGGTTGATTATAGGAAACATGCATTCTGCTTAACATCTAGTTTGCCTGTAAATCTAATCCCAGAACAACATCAGCACCAACAGCATCCAGCATTGTAATGCAACTGCTGGGGAAAGAATGCCTAGCAGAGTCCAACGCTGTCACTGGTCCTGGTTTGCCCACATCCTGCTGAACCTGTAAGCTGCCTGCCACAGAACGCAGGCCTTGCATGGCTGCCCACCACTGGTAAGTTGACAAGTCGGGAATTCTGACCCTTGAACATGTACCTAAGAGCCCTACAAAACTTTATAGATCTCAAGGGTAAAATCAGAACCCTGTGTTTGTCACAGCTGGTATCTATCCCAATTAAGGCTGAATTACAGAAATGAAACCAAACAATCATCGGCAATCATATCAAAATTCATCTATCAAGATACGTCTCTTCACTGTTGTAATAAATTCAAGTAACATAGACTTGTCAAATTCTACAAGCTTTATTTATCTATGTTGCTTCTATGTACCATAAGCACAAAAATAAAATCCCAAATGTTCAAAACATCCAAAAGTTTTACAGCTAGGCACAAATGCTTAGGAAATATATGAAAACTAAAGTTTCCTTGTAGGCAGATACTTAAGTCAGAAAAACATATTTGAGTTGTAAGCTTTTTGCTATAAAAGTTATAGACAAGAACTTAAATTATATTCGAATCCAAAAGTAAAAGAGCTTCTATCCTAAAAGAGGCTCGTTTTGGCCGTACCAGTTGCCCTCATGTCAACAGCACTTTCCCATGTAACTTGGATCAAATAACAGTGTCTGAAATCCCACATTTCCAAAGGGGTCTGTGGCCAAGAAAAAAAGATAACACCCATGGCAAAAGGAAAAACACTTGCACTGCGTTGTGAAAAGAGGAGCTAAATTGTCTGTTGTTTGTTCTGAAAATTATTTCTGCTCTATGTTTCCACACCTTTTTTAAAGGAACGTTACTTTTCATATATATTTTGTAGACGAAACAAATCATGCTGCATTTTCAGAACTGATGTGAGGTAATTTTCCTCCTCTCTCTTCTGTTAGAAAAAAGCACTAGGATGTTTCTTCTACCTTGATCTGAAATACTGTATATGCCGCACTGAGGAGGGAAAAGGCTGTAAAATTGCTATTTTATGAAGAATGTGGAAGATTTCAAGTATTTATGTTGTTTACAGTTTGCGTTCCCTCTGTGAGTGCTAAAGCATTTGGATTTGTGTGTGTGTGTGTGTGTGTTTGTGTTTCAAGGCTGCGATAAACATTTTTCTTTGTGCAGCCATTATCTCAAAGGAGCAATCACTTACTTGAAATTTTGCTAAATTAATTTGGATTAACAAGTCCTGAGGTGTGAGTTTGGAATGCTACAATTTGGAAAGCTCTCCACAAGCAGAGATAGAGTGAGAAAAAACAAATCACTGAAAACCTGTAGCATTTGTTCCAGCATTATAAAGAATGTTATTTTACCAATCCATGTGGATACTAGGGATGGGGAAATGGGCCGCCTTCCAAATATTCTTTGACTACAACATCCACTGAGGTGCTAATCTTGCCTTTTCTTGTTTTCAGAGAGGAATAGAGAGTGAAAAAAATCCTCTTTTCCCCACCCATTTAGGTTCCTTTTTGCAGATTTTTGTTATTGCTAAAAAATCTTGTGGAAAATATCATGGAATTTTGGGGGGGGGGGAGTTTTGCAATCATTTTCTTTTCTGGAACAAATGGCAAGCTATGAAGGATTGTTACAATTCTTGTGGACAGCAACTTTTTTTAATGTGCAGGATTCACCCACGAAGGGCAAAAGAAATGACAAGCTTTTTGGGATCATCACAATTCCTGTGCAAAATGGCATCTTTCATGAATATTTCCAGACTGTGGATAAGTGAATCAGTGGATACTGATCCCATGGATAAGGGGGTTCTCCTGTACTAAAATATGTACTGGTTGCTTCCCAAATATTAACCATACTTAACAAACACACATGCTCGTCCATACACACACACACGCGTGCGCGCACACACACACATGAAAATCAGGAATAGCACTTTAAAAAACTCATTTAAAACTTACTCAATATTTGAAGAGCAAGATTTTCACAATGTATACCTAGCAGAGATGGGGACAATGCGCCAAAATGGTGCTTCATTTTGGTTCATGTTTGACAACCCACAACCCACGAATTGCCCCCCAGTGGCTCAACAAACCATGAATCAATTCATCAGTTCATTGGGTCATGTCTTTGTAGACAGCCCATGGGGCTATCTGAAAAAAAAGCCCTGCCCCCCACAGCCTTCCTATGCCACACGACATAAGAAGAGGAGGGAAAGGATCAAAGGAAGCAGAATTGGGGGATTGCTTTGATCTCGCTTTGATCCCTTCCCTCCTCTTCCTATGCCACAAGGGCATAGGAAGAGGAGGAAAGGGGAACCCAAGCCATCCCCCAGCCCCAGAGGTGGGATTCCCTTCCAGCAGGCCTTAGCAAGCCACCTGAGGGGAAAATCCCTCTCTTACTTATGCCCCCGAGGAACAGCTAATCTGCGGGGACATAAGCAGATAGGGATACATGAAGGGACAAATATAAAAAGGTTATATTCACTGCTTCGTATTTGTTGGGGTCTCTAGACCGCACGAATTCGAAGCAGCAAATACCTGATGAATCAGAAGTATTTGTTGAATATCCTGATTTGTTTTTATATTTGTCCCCATGTCTAATGGCTAGGAAAAAGGGAGATCAGAAGTGCAAGTGGTTTCTCTTCTCAGTCAATTTGCTCTTCTCTTGACTGGTGGCAGCTTATTTTGGTTGCAAAACTGGGTGCTTATCTGGCCATGTAAAGATCACCCCAGTGCTGGAAACACTTCAACAATTGTCCTTGTGTGTGTAGCTTTTATCAGCAGGATTTTAGCCATTGCCGTATGTTGCTTAAAAAAAAAAAAGAAGACCCGAAATGACCCAAACAAAGCAATGTTTTAGCAGTAATGAGTATTTATGTGTTACATACAAAGCAGTAATGATGTTTCCCACCTCGGGTTATCTGGAAGGAGCTGCTGTTGCACTTTTGCTGCCGCCCACAATAGTACATTGTAGGTAATATTGTTAGTGGAAGCCCCTAAAACTTCTCCATACCTGAAAAAAAGGCATAGAGACTGGAGCCAACTTGCTCTGTTGCATCCTTTAGCAGATATTCTGAGTCACTCAGACATTATCTCTATGTTTCCGGATTCCTTGTTCATTTTTAATTGTATGAAATGGAGAAATGGTGGTGACTATGACCTTGGGGAGTTATGGAGTGCTCTAATTATATGACATATCCCCTCAAAACCTGTGCAGTCATCATCCTTCCACAGTTAGATGCATAACACCATCCTAACAGCATGCCAATATTTCAGTGAAGTTTAGCAAACTACACGGAGTGAAAAAACAAAGACAAAAGCAGAATATTCTAGAAGGCAAAAAGGTCGTCCGAAGTTAATACTGTAAAGCAAGTCTTCCTCTTTGCCCTAGAGCTCCATAAAATGGCTGGCACAGCCATTGTAGGAGAGGTATATACATACCGCATGGTGATTAAGGATCTCAGATCCACTGAGGCACTTCCCTAGTGCCTCAGTGGTTGGGAGATCCTGGCCGTTATAGTATGTCCATGGAGGGGGCAGAGGGTCTTCAGCTCCCACTATCCTCCTTTGGTGACAGCAGCTCAGTCCACCATGTAATTTCAAATTCCCCTTTTTCTCAGTTTATATTACTTAACCTTATGATTGTGAGTAGAATAAGCAAGTAGAGATAAACAAATATATATAGTTTCCCCTGCTATATATATATTTGCTTATCTCGACTTGCTTCTTCTATATATATAAGTGTTGCAGCTCTTCAGTGATGGCCTACCAGAATCTCTCTTTTTTAAAAAAAATTCACTTACCCTGCACCCCTACTAAGGATTCAATTTGCCAATATTCTGAAGTGTCTCACATTAAACCACTTCACAATATTGGAAATTCCAGTTGGAAGGAGCCTTGATCATTGGAAGTCTCAGTTTTGGTCCATTCACAGAGATCACACAGGCTGGAAATGGACCAAACCAGAGCAATTTTCCCACACCAAAAAAAGACAGGGGCTCAGAAAGGTGCAGGTAGGGATGCTCTAGGGACAATTTGGTTCGCTCCGGTGATAATGTCATGTGATTGCTGGGGAAATGAATTAACCACCCCCCCACAATGGACCAGATTGCACCTGGATTCTTGCTTGAAGTGGCAAGATAGCCAGCCTGTCAAAGATTCTAAGGTACCCACAAGAGATTTTGCCTCTAGCGTGAGACTAAGGCAACCAGCCTCCTCCACACACCTTTTTGTTGTTGTTGTTGTGATTTGCAGTTTTCACAAAATGTCTCCAGAATCTTTCCCCCCAGCAAAGCAGAGTACGTGCAACAAACACAGAAGAGTGAAATTATTGCTCAGAAAGATGCAAACAACTGCCATTCCTTCTGCTGCTAATAATGCAGCATCTGCAGAAAGTGGCAAAAATCAGTCTCAAGCACATGTGCAAATTCTCGTGAAGGTCATCCCACTTCCTGTCTGACAGCGAGGAAAAAAACATTCCCCCCCCCATTCATTTGCAAGAATAAGTCAGATTAAAAGTTATGACCTCATTTTCTACATGCTCCCAAAACCTTATGACCTTTGATCAACCTTGCCGTAGGCACTGGGTTAAGTTACAGTAGGCAGTACAGGCAACACAAACAGAGAAAGTAATAATCCTCTTGTTTATGACTTTTATGTGGTGAGGAACCATGTGGGGGGAGGGGGGAGCTGCACATGTGTGCTTGTACGTGTAAGGAAGCACTTGATGCTAAGCCAGCTTTCCCAGCGCCAGCTGCAAATGCATGGATTGAAGGACACTGCTTAGGGAAGCTATACTGAATATCAAGCACCAGCAATGACTAGACAGACAGACAGACAGACAGACAGACAGACAGACAGACAGACAGACAGACAGACAGACAGACAGAGAGATAGATAGATAGATAGATAGATAGATAGATAGATAGATAGATAGATAGATAGATAGATAGATAGATAGATAGATAGATAGATAGATAGATAGATAGATAGATAGATAGATAGATAGATATTTGTAAAGACACATGCAAAGGTGGGACCTGTAAAGGGCCATGGTGATTTGGAAGAGGTCGGTGTACAGAGACTGTGTTCCCTTAGGATAAAGTTGGGTGCCAGCTGCAACGAGCCTCAAAGAGTGAGTGTCTCTTCGTGCTTTTGTCTCCTTATATGGTAAAATGATACACAGGGGTTTTTCACTAGGCTGTGAAGGCAGACGCCTGTTTCCACACAACACAGACGGCTGAACAGAGAGTATTAGAAGCGCTGCCTTCACAGAGGAGAGGATTCCCCGGCTAGCTTCGCTGGGCACCTCCTCTTCTCTTCCCGCCGGTCGTTGCCTTTCCCATTTGTTCACGGATGTGACTCCCTATCCTAACTCCAGAGGGTACCCTTCACTACCTGCCTGTAAGTAGATGTCCCTTTTTGTCCCTTCCACCCCTCCCTTCCCTCCCCCAAAATCAACAATGAACCCCTTGGAGGTTTTGCTGGGAATAACAAAGGAAAAGATGTGTGATGGGAGTGTGATGCTGGATAAGCAGGAACAATGGCTTGTATAGGATAAAACAACAACCCTATTTGCCCAGAAAATATTTGATACGCTGAGGCAATAGGGCTGTTCCCCCCTTTCCCCCACTGGAAATGTGGGATATAGAAAGAGGTTGGGTAGGAATCATTATTGTTGCCTTTCGGGAAACTGCTCTGTGTCTCTGTGAGGCATGTGCGCGAGAGAGGACGGGG
The DNA here is from genome assembly GCF_051106095.1 of Pogona vitticeps. NCBI lineage: Eukaryota > Metazoa > Chordata > Lepidosauria > Squamata > Agamidae > Pogona > Pogona vitticeps. The sequence goes on from NC_135785.1 coordinate 169,845,667, forward strand.
CATTGTGTCAGTTCACATGGAGACAATTTTCAGGGGCGTTGTGTCAGTTCAGGTGGAGACAATTTTCACACACACCCCATGCCATGCTGGATAAGCCCCAGGGAAGAGCATAAATAAGTGAGAGTTCAGATTTTTTCCTTCTTTACACCTCTGAACACTTCCAGCTTTCTAGAGCAACAAAGGACCTCATTAATTCTTCCAGTAGCAGAAGCTCTGAAAACAAAGGTAGCTGTGTCCCATTTATTACTGCTTGCACACATCTATGCCCACAGCACAAAATAGCTAAAAGAAGGCTCCAAAATTCATTGTCATTTGATTTCAAGATATTTAATGTACTGGTACAGCAGGCATGCTCTCCCTTTCTCGCTCTCTTTTTGTTTAGTATCTCTAATGCTTCTTCTATAATATATACAGTAGAAGCAGGGTCTGTTTAAAGGGGGGGAAAGCATCTAGGTGAATCAACACACACTTTCACATTTAGTTTGTTTGTTTAGTTTATTTGTTTATGGATATTTATATTGCCATTTTATGCATGAGGCATTGACATGATTTACTGCATTGTTGGGCCACCCCCTCCCTTCCCATTTTTGCTTATACTACCTTTGCCTTTGACTCATGACACCTTGGACTGCTGCAGGGTTAAAATATTGTCGGGAGGATGTAAAAACAACAGTGCTCTTTAACAGAAATTGAATATTCACCTTCTTTACCCTGGGATGCATCCGTGAAATTAGATTTTATCGATATCCAGGAGAACTTGAGGGTTTGGGATACTACTGTATCTAGCAAAACAAGATATGTATAATGTGATCCCATGCATAGGTACTCAAAACTAAGCCCCACTGATTTTGGTGTGCCTTATTTCCAGGTGAGCAGGTGCAGAATTGCAGCCTTAAAGCCCCATTAAGAATTAATCTGTATCCTTCATATCTATAGATGTCTTTGAGATGGTGTTACACAATTAACTGTCTCTGGTTTATGTTCTGGGTGTAAAGTGTCCTACAGATGTGTTAGACCACAACTCCCATAGTCCTAAACCAGCATAGCACCAAGCTGAGTGAGGCTGGTATATAATGACACCATATACAATAATATATCTCTCCCTTCCCCCCCCATCAACATCTGCTTATTACATTTAAAAGTAGCAGGTGCACCCACAGAGAGAAAGTCTGTTTCATGCCTACAATATCTTACATTGAGATCAGGAAATACGTTACACTGAGACAGGGAAAATTACTATCTACATACTAATAAGGAAGTCAGATTCTTTCTCAGAGTTTTATTTGCTTTTAAGTTACATGTGGCAGATCTCAAGACAAAGGAATACCAGAACAAAGTTGGCATCCTCAGCATTGGGAGAAGTCAGTCAACCTCGTGTGCCAGGTTCTGAACAATGTGCCAGGTCTATTCATGTGGCTTTGAGTTCACTGTGTTGCAAGAAGTGTGGGGGACACATTCTGAACATGCCCAAGGTCAAATTTCCCAACATACAGTAGTCTAGCATAGCAAGGGAAGGTGGAACAAAGTATTGAAGGGTTGCTTGCTTGCTTGCTTGCTTGCTTGCTTGCTTGCTTGCTTGCTTGTTTATTTATTTATTTATTTATTTATTTATTTATTTATTTATTTATTTATTTATTTATTTATTTATTTATTTATTTATTTATTTATTTATTTGCCACCCCATTAGTGCTAAAGCACTATTATGAGTGGTTTAATAGCAGGTTGATAACAGTACAAAAGCAAATAAAAACACTCACAGAATAAAAACCCAATGGCACTGTAACAATATACAAAAGCAGCAGAACAGGGGAGGAACAAAATATCGATACAGGTCAGTATGAAAGGCATCCCTAAAATGAAAGGTCTTAAGTTTCTTCTAAATGTCAAGAGGGAGGGAGCCAAGCGTAGCTTCTGCAGAAGCTGATTCCATAGAGTTGGGGCCACCGCGGAGAAGACTCTGGCTCTAGTGGAAAACTTTCAGGTCTCCCTCAGGGTAGCCACCTGTAAGTGCCTGGTTTGGGAGGGTCTGGTGGGTTGGGCAGATGAGATTGGGGTCAGACACTCCTACAAGGGGCGTGGTCCCAAACCGTGGAGTGCTTTGTATGTGAGAGTCAAAATCTTGAACCTAATCTGGGACACAGTGGTGCAGGCAAGCCAGAATTGGAGAGATATGCTCAACTTTGCTCACACCAGTCACTCCAGGTCAGGTTCAAGGGGAGCCCCATGTAGAAAGCATTGCAATGGTCAATTTGAGAGATGACCAATGCGTTCACTAATGTCCCGAGTGAACCCTTGTCAAGGTAAGGGTGGAGTTGGGTGATAAGGCTCAGCTGGTTAAAGGCTGATCTGGACATGGTTGTGATCTGGGAGTCCCAAGAAAAAGCCGGGCCCAGAAGAATACCTAGATTATGTAGTTTATCCCTAAATGGGAAGGCAAAACCATCCAGTCTAGGGGTTAACCCACCCAACCTGTCTGAGTGTGTCCCCAGGAACAAATCTCAGTCTTGTCCGAGTTCAGTTTGAGCCGGTTGGCCCTAGTCTATTCCAATTCTGAAGCTAGGTGCACTTGAGCATCTGGATGGCATCCACTGTAGAAGTGGAAAAGGAGAGACAGAGTTGTGTGTCATCAGCATACTGATGACACCTTACTCCAAATCTCCTTATGACTTCCCCCGTCAGCTTCACATAGATATTAATTAGCATTGGAAATACTGACAATCCTTGGAGCACCCCCATAATTGAGTCCAAGAAGATGACAAATTCATCCCCAAGCTGAACTCTCTGGATATAGTCCCCGAGAAAAGACCAGGGTCAGCTGAATGCCAGCCCCTCCATCCCAGTCTCTGAGAGCCTGCCCAGGATGATAACGTGGCTGTCATTATCAAATGTCACTGAGAGATCAAGGAGGACCAGCAGAGTATTTTTGTACCAGTTGGCCTCCCTTAACAAGTCAACCTGCAGTGTGACCAGTGTCGCCTCAGTACCCCGTAGCAGCCTGAATCCAGAGTGGAATGGATCAAGGCAATCTTGTTCCTACAAGTACGTTGGAGCTGGTCCACCATGACCCACTTGATCACCTTGCCCAGAAAAGGGATACTGGTGATTGGATGAAATCTGTTAAAATCATCCATTGCCACCTGAGGTGTTTATATATGATACATATTATCTATAGAGTTGACGATATGAAATATTAATGAATATGCACATAACAAGATCAATAATGACAAGATTAATGACAACATATAAGATACATACCGAGACTTTAGAACTTTAGCTCCAACATTAATCCGAAGTGCCGATACAGAAGGGCTGGTATCTATTTATTCTCAGTTGGCAGGCATGTCAAGGACAGTGAGATAATGAGCAAGGCAGTGGGGGCTGTGCTATAGTAAGGGTAAGAAATCTCTTTCTTCATTTAGCCCAAAAGGGGCTAAAGTGTTCAACCTCAATATCCAATTAATTTCTCTTCTCAGTAAGGACCTCTCATACGTCACAGGAACCATATCTACCACCCAGAATATTAAATCTCTCTGATGAGGAGCACAGGAAGTGTTCAGTTTGCCAATATGCTGAAGGAGCTCACTTATGAAGCCACTTAAAACTACAGGAAATTGACAGCAGAAAGAGCCAAACTAAATAGGGTTGCTTGAGGTCCATATGTCATTTGGATGCACCAAATGGCATATCACACCTCTACCCATCTCAAGCAACCCTATTTAGACCACACCATCCCACTCCAAGAGGGCCAGTATAGATGAGCCCTTTGTCCCAAAATACCACCTTTTATAAGATTAGAGACAACTTCATCTTAACTTGATGCTGCTTGTTTTCTTGTTGACAGGCGGACAAAATCCTACGTGTCAACATGACAGAACGCTTTGACTGCCACTACTGCAAGGAGACCCTGTATGGCAAGAAGTACATCTTGCGGGAGGACAACCCCTATTGCATCAAGTGCTATGAGAGCCTCTACTCCAACACCTGTGAGGAGTGCAAAAAACCCATTGGCTGTGACTGCAAGGTACCTTGGCTATTCCATTCCTTCGCCTGTTGGCTCAGAAGGTCCTGCACTGTGTGCACAATCTCACAAAGGGCTGCTGGGGACTCCAGGGTTCTGGGAGATGAAAGTAGCCTGCTGAAACAATTCAGAATAACTGGGCACTTCTGCAGCTGCAGAAGTAGAGGTTCCTTATAGCAGCTGGTCCACATTTTGCATTTCCCCCTGCTTTGAGATAATCTTTTGCTTCCAACTATTTGTTACATTTCATTTCTCCTTTCCTGCCTCTGGATGGGCTACAGTGCTCTCTTCTCCCTCTCCCTGTTTTTTCCTCATAACACCCCTATGAGGCATGTCAGGCTAGGATTGTGAGACTGGCCCAAGGCCACTCAATGAGTTTCATGACCAAAGAGATGAAAATCCGTCCGTCCGTCCGTCCGTCCGTCCGTCCGTCCGTCCGTCCGTCCTTCCTTCCTTCCTTCCTTCCTTCCTTCCTTCCTTCCTTCCTTCCTTCCTTCCTTCCTTCCTTCCTTCCTTCCTTCCTTCCTTCCTTCCTTCACTTAGGGGTGTACTCACTTTTGCCAGCAGTTTAGACATGAATGGTTGTGTGTTGCATTATTTTGAGGGGACAGCACATTTACACTGTTGTACAAGTTGTATACTTACTGCTTTACATTGTAGCCAAGTGTTATTTCTTCAGTGTTGTCACATGGAAAGATATACCAAAATATTTATGAAATGTGAGGGGCTGTACTCTCTTCTGTGATATACTGTATTGCTGGGAAATGCATCGGTAATTTAAGATATGCAGATGAGACCATCTTACTAGCAGAAAGCAGCAATGACTTGAAAAAACGAACATGAAAGAAGCAAGCAGGACTACACGTGAACATTAGGAAGACAACAATCATGACTATTAATAAGAACTACACAAATCAGGTGGGCTCAATGCAGAATCAGTATGACCATCACAAGCTGAGATAAAGGGAATCCTCCCTTTTCCTCTGTCTTTTCCCCAGATATGCCTAATAACAATAACAATAACAATAACAATAACAATAACAATAACAATAACAATAACAATAACAATAACAACAACAACAACAACAACAACAACAACAACAACAACAACAACAACAACAACAACAACAACAACAATAATAATAATAATAATAATAATAATAATAATAATAATAATAATAATAATAATAATAATAATAATAATAATAATAATAATAATAATAATAATAATAATTTAAAAAGTGTGTGACGTTGTCAATTCTGACTTATGGTGAACCTTTCTTCAGTTTTCTAGGCAGAGAATACACAGTACATCAAAAAAGCAGATCCTGGTAAAATTACTTTCCTTAAAAGGAGCTGCCAGAATCTTCAAGTGACACAGTGAGACAGAGTTGTGGTTCAGAAAAGTAACAATTCTGAGTTCTGCAAAGAGAAGTAACTTCCTCAGGATTCAGTCATAATAAGGCATCTTGGCTTGTGTAGCCCTCTGATCAAGGAGACCAGAGGGCGGACTCTTGTGATCCCAATGGAACAGGGCAGGCAATCCAAATTTTAGGACCAGCTATTTGGGGAAACAGGTACAAAGCCCTCTGCCCCCTTCCTTATTCCAAACTGCCCTGGTGAGTGCAAATACAGGGATATCACCAGCTGAGAATAATGAGAGTTGGGTGATCAGGCCTTTGAAGCCACTTCACATGCAAAAACCTGGAACTTTTCCTCTATTGTGCTGGCCCTGAGATTGGGCTCCGGACCCGAGTCCTAGGGAAGCAGAGCAATGCCCTTGGCTTAAGCCCACTGGGCTGGCAAACGTAGTTACTCTTAAAGAAATTATAACTAAGAAAAAGAAAAGCACCAAACAGGGATCTGTTGCCCCCATTCCTTAGAAAAAGAGAAAGAATCTGCAGCAGTGGCGCCAGACATTTGTAAGAAATGAATGGTTCTGGCAGAGTGTTGCCATGATGGCTGTGTCCTATTGTAGGATGGGCATATTTATCTGTTTGAAAAGGTCCTCTGTTTGAAAGGCTTTCGAGTCCAACTCTAGTTTAAAGAGAAGGACTCCTCTGGAGGAGAAGCAGGAGCCTTGAAGCTGGGCATCAACAATTGATAACATAGATAACAAGCCCAGACATCACTCGGTCACAGCTCCATGCCTTCACTTGTAGTGACATCAGCTGTATATAGCAATTGTTCCTAATTTTGCATTGATCCATATAAATTAGTATATGCCAGTTTTATGCAAATTGGTAGGTTATTTCATACTTTTTTTTCTGAGTGATATTTTTCCTCTTTTTTTTAAGTGATGCCTATGTGGCCTTGCTATCAAGGTGAGTATCTAACATTATAGCGGTGCTTCCCAACTTTGGGTCTCCTGATGTTCTTGGACTACAACTTCCAGAAATCCTGGCCAGCATAGCTAGTGGTGAAGGCTTCCGGGAGTTTTAGTCCAAGAACATCTGGGGACCCAAAGGTGGAACCACCGCATTATAGGATGCGTGTATAAAAAGAGCAGGAAGAGTTACAGACCCATAGGCTTTTTCAGCACAGACTTCAAGATCATGATATATTTTTGATTCACAAACCGCAGGTGGAACTATAGTCTGGAGAGAACTTAGATCATTGCTCTTTTCGTTATCCAGTCTACGTACATTGTCATAAATTCCCTTAATGTTGCTGTCTACTTACTAAGCATCTTTTGTGGCTTGGGATTTCCGCAGGACCTGTCCTACAAGGACCAGCACTGGCACGAAACCTGCTTCCACTGCTTCCAGTGCAAGAACTCACTGGTGGACAAACCTTTTGCTGCAAAAGAAGACCACCTTCTCTGCACTGAATGTTACTCGAATGAATACTCCTCCAAGTGTAGTGAGTGTAAGAAGACCATCATGCCAGGTTAGGACATGCCCACTTGGGGTGGAGCTTTAGGCCATATAATCTAGAGCAGTGGTCCTCAACCTTGGTCCTCCAGACGTTCTTGGACTTCAACTCCCAGAAATCCTGGCCAGAAGAGGTGGTGGTGTAGGCTTCTGGGAGTTGTAGTCCAAGAACATCTGGAGGCCCAAGGTTGGGGACCACTGATCTAGAGCCTACAAAAAACAATGGGGGGAAGGGCTCTCTTGTCTCAAACTTAATCCTGGCCCTGTCGATATCTCTGAAATGCACAAATTTGCCAGCAATTCCTATCATTTAGATAGGGATGACATCCAATGTAGCTTCTTCCTCTTGCACCGGTGTTCTCAAGAGCTCCCTTGCTTTTCCTGCAACTGGTCTGCCATAAATGCCAGTCTGGCCAGCATCAATGACGTGGGCCTTTCATCTCTTCTTTCGGAGCTTGGAAATCTCACTGTCAGGACTACAACTCCCATAATCTCCCTGTCGGCCAGTATGTTGACAAAGAATATTCTGGAAGTTCTGACCTGAAAATGTAGTTTTTCCAAGCTCTGACTGTTTTCTTATTTGCTACTTGGGCTACCTCTGCTTCCCTGTATCGACTAATGAGTATGCATGGAGGTATGCTCTTAATGGCCCTCCTGTAGCAGTTAAATATCTTGCCCAATTTAGCAGGAACATCTTCTTTGCAAGACCTTCTGTACCTCTTGATTTTCACTGTGGATTTCAAGGTCAAATCACATACTATATTTCGCATGTCGTCAGGAGAAGAAAACAATTTGGTCTTCCAGCCGCACAGTCTCCCCAAGTGTAATGTTTCAGCAACCGGGATGCAAGTTAAGCTGGTGTTGGCTCCTGATGACTGATCACAAAACAAAGCAAGCTAATTTAAAACTCTCTTCCAATGAGATCTGTGTAGCTGGCTTGATTTTATCCTGTGAGCTAGTTTCTTTTTAAAGGCATGTTGTACTAGCCTGGAATTGCACAATGTAAATCTGGGAGACAAGAAATGTCTTGCAGGTGAGAGTGTAGGCAGGTGGTAGAGGAGGAAAGGATTGCTCTGCCCTTCCTCTGCCAGCCTTCTTATTTATTTATTTATTTATTTATTTATTTATTTATTTATTTATTTATTTATTTATTTATTTATTTATTTATTTATTTGATTTATACCCCACCCATCTGGTCTAAAAGACCACTCTAGGCGACTTCTTCCCCACCCCCTGCTAACTCTGGCCAAAAGAAAACCCCTTCTTTCAAGCTTCGTTTGGAAACACAACAGGCTAGTAGAGGAAGGGCAAAATCCTGCATCCCTTCTCCACCAGCCTACTGGGTAGAAAGGGACTTTATTCTTTCACCAGGCTAATAAGGTGCTAATAATCTTGTTTAAGAACAGCCCTATCCAGAGGCAGAGTAAGACAGCTGCCTGGGGCAGCACATTTAACATTGTATTTGCAGTGCTCAGAGTTTTCTCCACCACCTGCCACAGTAACCTGGAAGAATTATAGCTGTTGGAGAGTTATGGTAACCCTTGCAGGGTTTTCTAGGCATAAAGTATGCAGAGGTGATTTTCTGCTAGCTAGTCCCTCCTTCTCCTGCTGCTGCGGGGATTTGAACTTCCAGTCCCTGGCTCTGCAGCCCGGTGCTCCAACCCGCTGAGCTATACCACGTCATGTTTTGGGAGGAAAGAGCATACTGTTTGTTGCTTGATCTCAATGTAGCAAAATGGTTTAGGGCTGGCCTCATTTGCATCTCCTTTCTGGTGACACAGAAGACCCAAGTACCCTGCATGGAAACACAAGTTACTGAGCTCTTGACTAGTAAAAGCAAATTGCAGGCAAACTAAGCCTTATTAACATGGCTGGATTTAGTCTTGATATATTATACAGTATGTTGCTTTATGGAGTCCTCACCTTTTCTGTTTTTAATCAAGAGTTCTATCTCCAGCATCTCTTCTCTCTCTCTTTTTTAAAACAAAGCCTGAATGAAAGTCTAGGAAAACAAACATTAAGAAATATCCAGGGTATGTCAAGGTGGGGATAGAGTGGTTTTCCATCCAAGAAGCATGACATTAAGAAAATCTGGTCATCTGCTCAGTTGGCATAGATCAGCACTACAAGCATCTGTTGATGACAGTATGCCAGTACTTTAATTGCTTGTGACTATGCTGCTGATAGGGGACGTGGTAGTGCTGTGGGTTAAACCGCAGAAGCCTCTGTGCTGCAATGTCAGAAGACCAGCCGTTGTAAGATCGAATCCACATGACGGAAAGAGCCCCCGTTGCTTGTCCCAGCTCCTGCCAACCTAGCAGTTCGAAAGCATGTAAATGCAAGTAGATAAATAGGTACCACCTCAGTGGGAAGGTTACAGCGTTCCGTGTCTAGTCGCCCTGGCCACGTGACCACAGAAACTGTCTACAGACAAACACTGGCTCTACGGCTTGGAGATAGGGATGAGCACCGCCCCCTAGAGTCAGACACGACTGGACTAAATGTCAAGGGGAACCTTTACCTTATGCTGCTGATAGAGCTCTTTAACCACTCTCACAGGATTATAGTTCCCAAGATACTCAAAGGAAGCAGAGATGGGAAAGTTAGTAGAAATATATTAACAGTTAGATAGTAGTTCTTACTGAGACAGATAACATGCTCATTCAATATTAAAGGTTTAAACCTTTTCTGTTAGCTTTCCCACCTCTGTTATGGACTTGGTTTCAAACACTCCTGTGTTTTTTTGGTTTGCTTGCTTTTTATATCAAAAACAGTAATGCTCCTTGTCAAATTAGAGTGGGCCCATGGTGCAAAAAATGTATATTTTAATACATCCACTGTGTCTTTTTTACACAACAGAAGTTGCAATAATATGTAGATGCACATTTTATTTATTTTACTTATTTTATTTTATTTTTTAGATTGCTATCCCATCCTTTTAAACAAAGTCTACTTCGGGCGGGTTCCATTAAACATTGCAAACTAAAACAGTTAAAAACAATTCAAAACAATAGTGATTAGTAATGCTTAGTAATGCTCAAGATGGAAAAACAGAAATTATAATAAAAATAAAGTCAAGTATTGACAGGAGGGAAGGCCTGCCTTAAACATAGGTTTAAGACTACCAAGTTTCACAGTCCAGCTGAACCTTCAGGGAATTATGCTAATGCTGGCTTTCAGATGGGGAGACAAATCACAGAATGAACATTTAGGTAGGGTACCAATCTCTCCCCCATTGCCAGCTGTTCCTAGGACTCAGTGGCAAAGTGCTTGTGTTTCTGTTGTGTTCTACTTCCTGTCCTGCCTCTGTGACATCACAGGGACCCACCCTCTTGCCTCAGGTAGTCTCTGGCCCTGAAGACTCAAGGAACGGGATGTTGCTACCCTGATAACCCTGCTGAAATAGTAACAACAACAATAACAACAACTGTCATCAATTCTGACTTATGGTGATCCTTTCCAGAGTTTTCTGGGTAGAGAATACTTTGAAGTGGTTTCCCATTCCCTTCTTGTGAGGGTGCCCTGGGACTGTGCAACTCGCCCAAGGCCACACAGGCTGGCTCTACTCATATGAGGAGAGAAGTGGAGAACTGAACTCCCAACTTCTGGCTCCACAGCCAGGTACCTAAACCACTGAGCTATCCAGCCAGCTGAAATGGTAGTAACCCCCTTCCAACTCATAGGCAGTTCCACCAGCAAATATCCTCCATTGGACTCAGGCCATTCATAGATGATGTTCTCTCTTTTCACTTGCCTCCTTTAGGCAGCGGCTTCTGCTCACCACCATATTTCTCTTTTCTTTTTCTTTTCTTTTTCTCCCTCAGCACTTCAGAACTTTTAAAAGCTTGCTTTCTTAACTAGAGGGCTGTCAAAGTACACACATTTTAGTAGTAAAACCATCAAACCTGTCTCTGAAACTCTGGAAACTGATAGTTGGTATAGTTGCTTTATTTCTAGGTTTACCCTCTCAAAACCTAGCAACTTCTTAAAATCCCGAATCACAGATTCAAAAGCCCACTTTGATCGCCATTGTTGAATTGAACAAACTCGCCTGGAGCCACAAGTGTTTATATGGGCAAACAGGAAAGGCAGAGATGAAAATTAAAAAGAAAATGAACAAATTTTTTTTTTTTTGCTCTTACAAGTCAGGAAGTCAGTGTGTAATCAGCTGATGATCACAAGTAAGGGAAAGCTTTTTATAAATTGCTCTCGTATCACTTATCCTCAAATTAATTTTTATGCTTAATGAGCCATGACATTAAAATTAGGGAGGTTTCAGTTACAAGGTAGGAAAGTATAAGCCGTAATTATGAAAGAAGTATGAAAGTATTTTCAAAACAGCTGGCTGAAATCTATCGTAATTTTGCAACTGATACAGGACTCTTTTTTTGTGTCTTTCCTCTTCCATGGCAAAGGTCCCAGATCATGTGTGTGTGTGTGTGTGTGTGTGTGTGTGTGTGTGTGTGTGTGAGAGAGAGAGAGAGAGAGAGAGAGAGAGAGAGAGAGACAGAGAGAGAGAGAGAGACAGAGAGACAGAGAGAGAGAGACTGAGAACGAATACATGCATGGTATGGTAAAGCATTTCTGGGCATTACACAGTCTAGCTGGATATATATATATTTAAATCAGATGGGAACACATAGTATTCCCCCCATCTAAAATATCAAACTACAGCTCTAGTAGGAAATAACTCACTAGAGTTCTGGTTTACTATTTTATATGGTCCCATGCAAAGTGCAAGCATATTCCACCAAAGAGGAGCCTGCAGAGACCGACAGGCTGTGGGAGCAGGCAAGAGAATGGGAGTGTTCTGCACAGGTAAGCAGGTGGGCATCTGTATTGCCCTAAACTGTAGCACTAGAGCATTCCTGTTCTGAGCTCACTAGAAAGCCAAAGGAGGAGTGTTGGTCATGAGCCCCACCCTAAGCCGTAAGTCTGAATTGTGTCCCAGAAGAGGAGCGGCCAGTCAGTTCGGATGGCCCAGTTCCATCTCAGGGACCAGCTCCTGCTACACGGTGAGCTCCCTCTTTAGAAGGCTACCATGTGCTTCACTCAGTGTTGTAGCAGAGCCAGTACTCAGAGGGTTAAAGCCCTGAGATGTTCTGGGTAGCGGGGACTACTGACATTATCCATCTCCCTCTGCCAGCTTCTCTGTTTTCCCTCAGCTCAGCTACACTCTTTGGATAGCTGTGAAAGAAATAGGTTTTCCCATGAATACTATATTGTTGCACATTTTCCTTGTTATAATGTAAGATTTATTTTATTTATTTTATTTATATCCCGCCTATCTGGTCGGTTAAGACCACTCTTGAGCATGACCTGATCTCACAATTAACTTATTTGTTGCTAAGGATTAGTGCACCTGCCTGCGTTTTTGAACTCTCAGGGGCTGAGTGACTGTAGGAGATGTGATAGTAAGTGCCTGCCCTTACAAATTTGCCCCACAGGCATTACTTCACTTACTTTAGCATGAGTAACACATCCTGCAGGCCTCCCATTAGCAACTGTGGATGAGAGGCTAACCCCAAATAAAGTTTTTGTTATCATCTCTTGCCCTGTCCCAGTGAAATACTACTCAATAAGCAAGTCTTCATGGAGCTGCTCTGTGTATGTCAGGCATGGTGACAGCCTAAGACAGAGGTTCTACACCTTGGGTTCCCAGCTGTTATTGGACTACAATTCCCAGAAATCTGGGCCAGCACAGGTAGTGGTGAAGGCTTATGGGAGTTTTAGTCCAGGAACACATTTGGGACCCAAGGTTATCCTAAGATGTGACCAGAGTAACCATGATAGGACTTCATCCCCTTCCCACCTCTGATTCTATACTGACCAAACTTTCTGCTGACTCTGCCCAGCTTCCTCTTGGATGCTAACTGTAAAGCAGAGCACTGATTTCCACTTTATGTGCGAGTGTGATAGTAGCCTGGAAGTTAAGACAGAATGTCATGTTACGGTTTCTCTTAACAGGTACTCGCAAGATGGAATATAAAGGGAACAGCTGGCACGAGACATGCTTTATCTGCCATCGGTGCCAACAGCCGATTGGAACCAAGAGCTTCATCCCCAAAGACAGTCAGAATTTCTGTGTGCCCTGCTATGAGAAGCAATTTGCTATGCAGTGTGTTCAGTGCAAGAAGGTGAGGTTAATTAATTGGATGCATCCACTTCACAGGGCACACCTGTGGTGTTATTAAAGCCAGAGCTTGAAAATTAAAGCAACCAGTCTGAAGAGGGGAGACTGATTTACCCATAAAAGTTCTCCGTGTGAGTCAGACGTTACACAGGGACATTAAGTTTCTGACTTACATGGGAAGCCTTCCTCAGGGAACCAATCTTCCTTCTTCAGACCTGTCACTTTCACACAAGCAAGTGATGTAAAGAGTGATGTAAAGCAATGTAAAGAGTGAGCCCAGCATATGTTGAATAAACACCAGGACCAATAGGGGTCAAGTCTCTCTCCTTACAGTCTAATATTGAGTATGTACCAGAGAAAGGGTGGGACGTGGTGGTGCTGTGGGCTAAACTGCAGAAGCCTGTGCTGCAGGGTCAGAAGACCAAGCAGTCGTAAGATCGAATCCACGTGACGGAGTGAGCACCCATCACTTGTCCCAGCTCCCGCCAACCTAGCGGTTCAAAAGCATGCAAATGCAAGTAGATTAATAGGGACCACCTCGGTGGGAAGGTAACAGCATTCCGTGTCTAAGTCGCACTGGCCATGTGACCACGGAAGATTGTCTTTGGACAAACGCTGGCTCTATGGCTTGGAAACGGGGATGAGCACCGCCCCCTAGAGTCGAACACGACTGGACAAAAATTGTCAAGGGGAACCTTTACCTTTACCTTTACCAGAGAAAACCTTTGAATCTTGCTGTAAATTCCCCTGCACCTTGCTGAAATCTGAAGCAGTGTTGAGGTGATTAGAGAGGCAGCACCCTTGCTCACAGATAAGGTGTTATGATATGTAACTTTGCCTATAGATAGTCATTATCACTATGCATGATTCTTTACACCAAGAGCTCATTAAATTTAAATGTATTATTTTCGGGGACAATGAGTTATGTTTTGAGAGACGACAGGTAACATTTACTCATTGAGTGGAATCCTATTAGTGTTTGCATAAGGTTTGTGTAACTACCTTATTGCTAATTGTGACTAGTTGCCAAGCTGCTTAGGTACGTCTCAGTCATGTACCTGGTTACAGACCTAACTAGACAGTTGAGATTTGTCCCAGTGCTTCATCAATTAGCCATAATTAGCTGTGGCAAGTTACACAAACCTTATGCAGACATTAATAGAATTCTGGCCATTATTTTTTTTTCCAGACATTATTTCTGGGTGGCACCCCTCCCATGCATTTTGAAAGGCTTTTATTTTATTTATTTATAGGGGATAGGGAGACTAAAAAAAGATCCTGTTACTAAGAAGTTCCCACAATTCCTAGTGGTTAATATTTTTTGAAAGGGTAAAATAATGACTAGCTGGCTGTGGAGTCAGAGGTTCGGATTTCAGTCCTGCACTGTGCATTCCAGAAGAGCCAGCCTGTGTAGCCTTGGGCAAACTGCACAGTCCCAGGACGCCGCCAGAAGAAGGGAACAGTAAACTATTTCTGGGTACTCAGTACCTAAAAAGTCCCTGGAAAGAGCTGATGCAAGTCAGCATTGTCTTGGCAGTATAATTTTAACAACAAATGCACCAGCTGTTTTACGAAACAGTTCCAATGAGGTCTCCCTGCTGAGAGGTTTACAGTTTAAAATTCTGTGTAGGAGAAACAGTCAGAGGAAGGGAAGGGAGGTGAACAAAAGTGTAAACAGGAAGAAAATGTGTAGTGGTACCAGCCACGCAGATAACCTGGACTGAGCGATCAAATGCAGAGGAAGGCATCCAAATCACTGTGTTCCGGCAAAGGTTTCTTGGGAGAGAGGAGGGGTGAGAAGTACAAAAGGATGAAAGATGCTTTGATTAATTAAATGCTTTTTTAAAGCCTAGGGGTGTGTCTGGACTATACTTTTATCATGCAAATCCCCTGCCTCATCCACAGAATATTGTGGGAGAGTAGTCCACATCTCCCGTTTGCTATGTCCACTTCTTATTTCTTTCCACACAAAAAATTCAGTTAAAGAGGAGAAGGTCTCTTCTCTTTAATGTCTGATGTGTAGTGTTTGGAATTGTTAGTCTGGAAGAACCCTTCAAAGCTACTTGACTATTTCTTTGAAAAATGTTTTGAGGATAGAGAAAATGGAAGGCGCACAACAAATAACTGTCTTTCTTTCTTTCTTTCTTTCTTTCTTTCTTTCTTTCTTTCTTTCTTTCTTTCTTTCTTTCTTTCTTTCTTTCTTTCTTTCTTTCTTTCTTTCTTTCTTTCTTTCTAACAGCCAATCACAACAGGGGGAATTACTTACCGGGAGCAGCCATGGCACAAGGAATGTTTTGTGTGTACTGGATGCAAAAAGCAGCTGTCTGGACAACGTTTTACTTCCCGGGATGAGTTTGCCTATTGCCTGAATTGCTTTTGCAGCCTCTATGCTAAGAAGTGCGCAGGGTGCACTAATCCAATAAGCGGTAAGCATCTCATCATTACCCCCTCTTTTGTTTTTGGAAAAGGCAAAGAATCCCATGCATCACAAGAAATAGCAATATAGCCAATCAGTACAGAGAGAGCAGGACACATAACTAAATGTCAGAGCTGGGTCTGATGGAAGGGGCAAACTAAGCTGCTCGCACTGGGTCCCCCTATAACATTAGAAGAGGGAAACAGCACACTTGCAGAATCCAGTTGGGTCTTCCCAGCTGTGAAAGCAGCAGCACAAGGCTTCTTGGACACGTATCTTCTTTGGTCCATTAGCACACTGTTGCTTGCACAGCTAGAAACTGCACTGGCTTATCTCCTCATACTCAGAATCTAGAAC
Organism: Pogona vitticeps; assembly: GCF_051106095.1. Classification (NCBI taxonomy): domain Eukaryota; kingdom Metazoa; phylum Chordata; class Lepidosauria; order Squamata; family Agamidae; genus Pogona; species Pogona vitticeps. The sequence goes on from NC_135785.1 coordinate 169,861,464, forward strand.
CAGGTGCGCATGGGTGCAGTTAAGATTTGTGGAACTGGAAGGACACGGGACACAAATAAGGGGCTTATTTCAGTCACAGAAACTTGGAAACACACAACAACAATATGGAAGAAAGGTACAAGAATTCAGGATTGAAAAAAAACGATTGCAATTATTTTTATTATTTTAAAAATCTCATGCGTATGAATTTTGGGGTTATCCGGAAGAACTGAAGCACTGCCAAGGAGCCATGGTGAACAATCCTTTTGATTCTCTACTGTGTCTCAGTCCCTCAGGGACATTGTGGGAAACTAAAAACATGGCTAGAGCCAACACTGCTTAAAATAGCGTTGCTCATGTGCAGATAAGCCCACAAGGGCCAATGAATGGAGGATAGGACACAGTTGAGGACACTTTGCTGAGGCCTGGAGATGGCTCTGTCATCCTGCCCTCCTCATGGACATCTTGGTTGCATCAAGCATAGTCAGAAAAAGAAGTACTAGATGGATTTTTTGTCTGATAGAGCAGGTTCTTCTTCTGTGTTGTAAAACAACTGTACTGAGGGAAGACTGGAGCTTTGAAAAGTTATTTTTTGGACTGCAACTTCCAGAATTCCTAGCTAGCTTGTGGAGAACTCCTCTGTGTATAAAAAGACATCCTTTGATCTACCACTTATGGGAAATCTTTGACTGGTGAGAAAATAGATATACTTATTTCATTCCGTTTGGCTGAGGAAATCATCAACCAAAGCAAGAGAAATCATTACATTTAATCTTGAAACACAAATGTGTATTTTTCTGAGAAGCATACGAGGATGAATATTTTATTTTTTAAAATAATAAATAGGGAAAATGGTGTAATCCATTCATAGAAAGGAAGTTCTGGTGCGGGTAGTACCTCAAATTACAAAAAGCTGCAAACGAGGAAAGCTGTTAAATTTTCCAGAACCTTCAATCAGGTTTTAAAAATTTGGGGCAAAAGCAAACAGAACAAAAATTGGGCCACTCGTGATATCCATGGGTCTTGAAACCAGACTGCCAGCTGGCAAGGACAGTTTGCAGATTCCACAGGAGGCACTGGTATCAATTTTGTCAGCATTCAGAGACTCTTTTCTTTGCAAACAAAAATAAGGTTTGGACTCTTCTAGTCTCATCCTGGAACACTGCCATAAAATAAGGGTCAGAACTGTAGGCGTCCAAGCTAGGCTTTGTTTAAAAAAATACTGTAAATTATTGGCTGAAATTATATGCTAAACTATGTTTAGCATAGTCAGTTGCACTAGAGGAGGCCCACTGAAACAGTGGAGATTTGGTGAGTCACCTTCTCCATATGTCCCATTGATTCAAAAGGGTCTAATCTAGTTGTGACTTAGTAGGCTAAAGTAAGCTGCAGCTTATTATGCTAAGCAAGAGGATTTCAGCCAGTATGTTTGATAACTAGGTCTTCTGTAGAACTGCCAAACTTCACTAGACCTTTTTTACAGTTTCGATTCAAGAGCCATGGGCTTTCACATCTGGCCCAAGTTTTGAACTATGTTAAATCCAAATTTTATGCCATCTTCTCACTGAAACAGTGAGAAGAGTTCCCAAAAATTGAGAAGAGTTCCAGAGCTCACCTTACCTGTAATTTTTCAGTGATCCGATAAAGGCGTTACCTACAGCAGAATTTTGATTACACTCTAGCCGCCTAGAGTGGTCTTAATCGACTAGATAGGCGGGATATAAAATAAATAAATAAATAATAAACAAATTATATTCCGTTTTGTGTTGAGATGATATTATGCCTTCACCTCCAAATGTGATATTGCTAGTACAATGAAACCCAAAAGTTGGCCTTGTTGGTATGAGATCTCACTGCAGATTCTGCTGGATATATCTCTAGAAAGATATGATTTCATTACACACACACACAAAAAAACCCCCACTCATGCAAGGACTGTCTTCTTCAACTAATCCCATGTGCAAACACAAGCTTGAAAGTCACACCAAAACTGACTGGCCAAACTGTTTCTTTAGGAACTGACAGGAATCTAGAGTCCTGCACATAAAATCAGCCATGGAAATTCTATAATTAACTGAAGACCTTTATGTTAGAGATAGAAAGTGAAATGTTACAGATAGAAGGTGAAATTCATTATTGTTCCAGAGACATAATTCAGGCAAGTCCTCATGACTGAGCAGTTGTACTTGCAAATGAAGCCCATGTTCACTTTCCCAAGACCAATTACAAAACAAAGCAACCTGGTTTGCAAACTGGGGGGAGAGGGGGAGAGAGGAAGTCTCCTGGTATAACAGATGCTTTCAGAATGTAAGGAATTATATTTTTTCCAACAATTGGCTGTCTGTGCTCCAAGACACAACATGCTTAAGTCCATAGGGTCTCCTTTACAACTAAAATTTGGGCATTTGTTCATAATGATTTCATATGGGGAGGGGGATGTTTGATGGTTTCTTCTGAGAAGTTATTTTGCTTTTTCAGGACTTGGGGGAACCAAGTACATCTCCTTCGAGGAACGACAGTGGCACAACGACTGCTTCAACTGTAAGAAGTGCTCATTGTCCTTAGTGGGTCGTGGTTTCCTCACTGAAAGGGATGACATTCTCTGCCCTGAATGTGGAAAAGACATTTAAAATTGGCAAACAGGTGATAATAATATATAAGGCTGTTGTTGCAAATGCATATATTTTCTAAAATGGCTAAAAATGTGTATGGTTTTTGATTAAAAACAGAAGATACAATGTGTTGTTTTTCCCCAGCAGTACAGTACGACCCCCTTATCAATGGGATAAATATCCACTGATTCACTTGTCCACGGTCTGAAAATATTAAAAATATTAAAAGAAAAAAAATCCAGAAAAAATATTTTCACACGTATTACCAGAACCAGCCACTAGAGGGAGCCAGAAACTGTGCTATGAATACTTGTTAGTGTAGAATACATAGCATTGTCTCTTGACAGTTCTGGTAATGCATGTGGAAATTATTTTTTGGCTTGGAACCAATCCCTAGTGGATATGGGCGTCCTACTATATATATACAGTATAAAAAAATATATATTCATCTTCTATATTTTTCTTTTCTAGATTCTAAAAATGCACTAGAAAAGATAAAAGCAAAAAGGGATAGAAGGTGATTTTTACACCGTACGCTTCAAGACCTGTCTAAACACAAAGTTGTGAGTTGTTCAGAAATTACCCATTTACATTTCTATTTAGCAGATGGTTTTCAGAGCATCTTGGAAGAGTACCGTGGCTGCTAATTTTGAGTGTTGATAGATCAAGAATCAATAGATACGGTATGTTGTCCAAGATGGAAAATGTTTAGGTGATAATATGTAGGTTTTTGTAGACTCAACCAGTAGTAGAACATGTGCTATGCCTTACAACAAGGGATTATGGTTGCAGTTCTGTGCACTGTTGTTCTGAAATAACTCCTTTTTCAATATGAGGGATTTGTCTTCAAGTAGAAGTACACAGGATCAGACTGCATGAATTTTAAATGGAACACATTATTGCATGATATTGCGAGATTATTGCACAAAGTTCAGTTTCTCAGATTTGTTTTGAAATGTCATTTCACCTTGTATTTTATGCAATATGAAAATGTATTTCTAACATGTTGGCAGTATTTTGAGGAATTTTGACAACTGAAGATTTTCATCTAATAAATGTTACCATTTAAGGAAAAGCTTGAATTGTGTTATTATGTTTAGAAACTACATATTAGTTTAAATAGCAAAGAAAAGATTAAACCTTTTAACATATAAAAAGGGCTAATTTCCCTCTGGAAGCCAAATTTCATGGAGATCATTACGAAACCATAGTAAATTTGGAGCAGTGCAAACCAAAACACCTGGAAAAACACAGTGAAGTGTCTACCTGCTCCGTTTGTAGACAGAAAATTGCTTAACTTCTGAAATACTGACTCCCCCTTCTCAAAAAATGATTAGGCAACAATTTTTGAACTTAGGTCTGCTGAATCTATCCACTGCACCGGACCACACTAGGTACTCTACAAGGTTTATTCTACCTGGAGCTAATATAGGATTTAGGGCTTTATTTCTTAGATTACACATAGTCTAAATATCAAAATGGATGTAAGATCTCTAATATGGGTGTTGGGTTCTCCAGGAGGTGTCTGCAATGCAGAAATATTAGGCCAGAATCATATTGGAAAAAACCACACACAACACTATCACGCAAGCTGGTTGTGTTCTCTGGCAGGATGACTGTGCACTGGTTGAAAAGTCAATTGCACAACAGACACCCCGCCAAAAAGCACAAACTGCTTACACAATTACCATTGCAAAACCATTTTTTTAAAAGCAGGACTTAGTTTTTCTGAACAACCTTTTTTTAATTTTCTTGGAAGAGTTGCATAAACATACTCCTGGTGTGCTACCACAATGAAATTGTGCAGGAAATGCTTTACTGTTTTTCTTTTGCTTTCCAAAACATACATGCAGACGAGAAGACAATGGAAAACACAATTTTTACTTACTAACAACTTGGCTACACTGCCGCTGCTGGTTAAGGCATCCTCCCCCCAATTAGTATTCTCAGACCATGTTTGCTTTGTTTTCAAGGCAAATATTAAACCTTGATACAGTAGGTAAATGTTTAATTTCCTATCAATCATATTTCTTGAGGAACCCAAAGATGACAGGTGTCACAGAGGATATGGATGCCGAACAAATGTGAAAGTGCTACAAGAAAACCAACCAAGGGAAGTGAACTCCAAGTCAATACCGAGTACTTTTAATATTTTCCTATTAAAAGCACATCATGATTTAAAGTATAAGTCTGTAGCACGCTGTTGAGTTCAGTGGGACTTATTCTCAGATGTGTGTGTACACCAGTGTAACCTTACTGTCTTACTTTTTCCCAACCAAGTAAACTGTTCTTCTGCTTGGAGAAACATCACTAATTGTGCTCTGCTTCAAATCAAACCACCAGAGATTCCTCTGAAACAGAAACCTCAAGTGCCATATATTGGGAATCTTTATATATTTCACAATAATTCAATAATATTGACCCATGTACAGTATTTAGGTTAGAGTTCTATTTAGGCTCCCACATAATTAATTTGAACTGCTAAATAACCTAAGCAGCTATGTAATTTTGTTTTCTCCACCACAGAATAATATTTTCTCAAATGCCATAATTCTGCTAAAAACACCTATTTATTGTATTTGTTTTTGCTTTCTAAGTTGCTCACAGAATATGCATTGATGAGTGGCAGTGTAAATCCTGTAATAAAGGGTAGAAAAAGTAATAATGCCTACTTATTCCACTGGGGTTTATCTCTGAGAATACACTTAGAGGATTGCGCTCTGGAGTTTATGCACAGTAGTAACTTAGCCACATTTATTAATTTCCACTTAGAGTTTAAAAACAAAATTACAAGTTAGCTTGACTCAATGTTGCCACTGAAACAATAACGACAATAAGCCATTTATGATGGATTCCTCTTCTGGCCAATTGTCTCTGCATCAAAGATCTTCTTCACAGCCTCAATTGTTCTCCGTTCACATATTCATAGGGTGAACCAAAGGATAATTTTAAGGAAGCAGCCCGATGGTTGTCATCCATGAAGTTGTCATGATGGAGAGGGCTTCCCCAGTGGATCCACGTAACTCCAGCAGGCAGTTGTCACAGCAGTGGCTCTAACAGACATCTAGCATGGTATGGAGAAATGCAATGCAGTGTTATCTACATCCAGAGCATTCATAGTGCCAACTGTATGAAACCTCCATTATATAAAGTATTTTCAGCAGAACCCGACTGCTATTGCAGTCATAACAATTGATGAGGCTGGAGTCCAAAAGGGCTTCTCCTGCATGTCTCCCCACTTCTTGGGGCACCTTCTTTTGAGCCTTCATCAAGAAGTGGCTCACACCATTTTAAACCAGCAGATATAGTTCAGAGTTACGAATTTTGACTTTTTGAATGGCTATTGATTGAGTACCTGGACCAAAATCCAGCTTGACTCTCAAGCTGGATTCGACTCTTGGGACATTTGGCTGCTTCTACTCTGCAACCCGCTCTGATGAAAACATGGTCAGGAAGGTTGGTTTTCCAACTCTTCTGAACATGATTTTGGGATGCTCAAGGGGTTGTTGTGGGAAAAGGAGATTACGTCCCCTGGAGTTTTCTGGGGTGGGAATGCAAATATTAGGTAGCTCTTAGAAACTAGCTAACATTCCTTAATGTGACAGTGAAATATATTAGCTTAATCCCCATTTGGAAACCTTTTAGGATAAGATGAAATGTTACTATGGACAAGCCATAAGACAAGCCACCCTACCTGCACATCGGACTCACAATGCTTTTAACAGAGTATCACTGATGAAAAATTGGGTCTTGATAACTGCTCTGTCCCACCTCATCTTCATGAGTTGTCCAGTGTACTGTCTCATCATGTTGTATTGCACAGGTTTCAACCAGTAACATCTGAAGAGATAATCAGGGCACTAACACCACTCTTGACCCTTGTCTGGGTAGGCTACTGAAAGCGGCCAAAGACATGATGCTGGAATGGACCACCTTTATCGTCAATTCTCCCTTGCAGGAGGAGGGGGGTTACCATCCTGCTTGAAAAAAATCATTATCAGGCCCATTCCAAAAAAAGCCAAATCTAGTGACAGGCAATTTGAACAACTTTATAGGCCTGTCACAAATATTCCATGGACAAGTGATCGAAAGGATGATGGCAAACCAGTTACAGGCATTCCTGGAAGAAACCAACTCTTTAGATCCATCCCAGCCTGGATGGAGGCCATAGCATGGCACTGAGAAGGCACTGGTCACACTGCATGATGACTTGTTAAGCAAAGCCAACTTGGAGCAATGACCTTGTTGGTCCTCATTGATATGTCAGTCACCTTTGATACCGTCAACCATGGTATCCTCCTAGATAGATTATTGAGGCTGGGGTTTAGTGGCCTTTTCATAAGCTGGCTCCAGTCCTTCCTTGGTCAACTCTAGAGAGTACAGCTTGGGGAGGCTGTTTTGACCCCATTGGTTTTTAGTTCTGGAGTTCCACAGGGCCCAATCATCTCCCCAATGCTGCTTAACATCTATATAAGACCACTGTGAGAGGATATCAAGAGATTTGGAGCTTCATGTTATCAGTATGTGGATGATGTGCCACTCTTTCTCTTTGAATCCATCTGCAGTGGATGCTGTCAGGTGCCTGGAAAGCTGCCTAGCCGCAGTTCTGGACTGGATAAGGAAGAATAAGCTGAACCTGAATCGAGCCAAGACAGAGATCGTGTTGCTGGGGGGTCCACCTACCTGTCGGGGGGGGGAGAGAATTTACCCTCCCTATTAAGGAGCAGATACACAGTCTGGTGAGATTTTAGACCTAGCACTAATCATAGGAACAAGTCTGTGATGTGGTGCATTCTGCCTTTTGCTAACTTCAATGTATTGCCCCGCTGCATCACAACCTGGATGACAGACCCCTAGCAACATTGATCTATGAACTGGTACCCTCAAAACATTGACTACTGTAATGGACTCTACATGGGGCTCCCCCTGAAACTGGCACAGAAGCTTCAGGATGTCCAGAATGTGGTGGCCAAATTGATTGCTGAGGTGAGGAAGTTTGACCACATCACTCAACTCTGGGTCGCTTTCACTGGTTACTTGTTTGCTTCTGTGTCAGGTTCAAGGTTTTGGTCCTAAAAGGCCCTAACCAGTTTAGGCCTTTGTTGCTTGTCTGAACATCTTCTGCCAAGTTCACTCACCCACCTGACTTGGTCTTCACAGATCTCACACCTGAGGGTGTTGACACCTCAAGAAGCCCAGAAAACGACCACCAGAAACTATGCTTGCTCAGCAGTGGCGCCTTCTTTATGGAATGGTCTCCTGCAGGAACTACAGCTGGCGCCCTCCCTTTGCACATTCAAAAAGCCCTTTAGAACAGAGCCAATCAGAGAAGCTTTGGGGGAGGTTCTCCCCGACTAGCTTGGACAGCACAGGAAGAAGGAGAGGAATGTAGTCGTGAATGTCCTGAAATTGTCGTTTTGCTGCCTGTTGTGCCTTGTTTATTTGGGGGATAGTTTGTTCACAGTAACTGCATAATTTATGCTTATATTTTTTGCTGTACACTGCCCAGAGTAGCGATTTGCTAGATTTGCACTATATAAACTAAATTAACTAAACAGCTAGCAGGAACGCAAAACACCAGCATCAATTTGGATACATGATTTCAATTAGGAAACACCTAAAGGCTGCGGAACTTGTTATATCTTCTGGAGTGTCTCCCTGTATCAGCCTTCTCACTTGCGCTGAAATGGCTTTTCCACCTTCATTACAAAGTTCATATTTAGTTAGAGAAAAGCAACTAATAATTTATCGCTAAAATATAACAAATAAGGAGGGAAAGGTCTGTTTATTTGGAAAGTATGCTTTAAACCCTAAAAAAGAGAGTAGGTAATAACCAAAACCAATTCTGTACATTGGTACAGACGTATCAATCACAGACGTTGCTCAAGAGATAACACAGCCAAGTTATGAGTGAGAGGCTTAAGGTTTAAGACTTTTCTGCAATTTTGTTTGTAGATACTTGCATTACAGTAGGGCTAACATTATGCCATTTATGTAGATGTGTCAGATAGGGATAGGATTTCTTGGTTCAGAAAGAAAGCTCCCTGTTAGGACTGGGGCAAGAACAGGAAGCTTGGGTGAAGCTAGGCCTAGCTATGTTCCAAGGCCTTCCAGTATAGGTCTTTTATCCCAGGCGAGCCACATTTAAGTGTCTATAAGGTGTATGTCACACAGAACTCCAAGAATGGGGAATTATAGGATCTGTAATCCAAGAAATCCAAAGGTTGCATCCCTATTCTAGATAATGAATCTGGTTTATTTCATATACCCCTGTTCAGAATTTAATGTATTTAATATTTTATGCATTTAAATATTTTAAATAAATAAATCTTGCCTTTCCGCCAGAAATAGTTTTCACAACAGCTAACAGCAAAATACAATTAAAACAAAAACGATTTAAAATATAATAATAAAAAGCTGTAACACATTGCTTCAGCAATAACCCAATTTAAATTATGAAGGCCTCCCTGTTTGTCTGCTGGTGGAAGGACAAAGGGACGGATGGTTAATTTAATCAATAAAGGAGTTCCAGAGCCTGGGAGCGGCCACTAAGAAATCCTTTTCTTGCATCTCCATCAAAATATCCCTGAGAAATATCACCCACCCACCCAAATTCTACAGCTAGGCAGCCTTGTACAGAATATTGTCCATCAGAACCTAACAGGCCATAATTAGCACTTCAAATTGTCTCTGGAAACAGAGTAGTAACCAATGAAGCTGGTGCAACAAGGGAACCATATGTTGTCTACAATCAGCCCTGATCAACAGCCATGAACTAGATGAGGTTTCCAAACACTTTCCAAACCAGCCTCACAAGAAGTACAGTGGTGCCTCGCATAGCGACGTTAATCGGTGCAGCAAAAATCGCTGCTAAGCAATTTCGTCGCTATGCGATTTTAAAAAGCCCATAGGAATGCACTGAAACCCCTTCAGTGCGTTCCTATGGGCTTAAAACTGACCTCTAAGCGAAGATCATCCATACGGTGGCATTTTCGCTGCCCGGTAAGCGAGGAATCCGTCCCTAAACACAGCGTGCGGCCATATTTTCTTTACACGGCGGCAATTTTGGAACCGCCGATCAGCTGTTTAAAAATCATTGCTTTGCGATGATCAGTAAGCGAAACAGGGAACCGATCATCGCAAAGCAAAAAACCCCCATTCAGACCATTGCAAAGCGATCGCAAAATCTTCATCGCTATGCGATTTCGTCGTTAAACGGGGCGCCCGTTAAGCGAGGCACCACTGTATATTTTTGTAGACTAAATGGAATATAACTAAGACACTTGTCATCATGGCCATATCTGACATCTCTGCGGCGCTAGTTTGTGAATTTGCAGTCCTTGCCACAAGTGAAATGTGGGTACCCAGGCTGAGGGCTGAACCGAGGAATTCAAGCATGGAGCCTAGGTTACACAGATGCTGAACTTTAACACACATATTCTCCCACTGAGTCAGTCACACAAAACAAACAACACTATATTATAGTGCAGGTTCACATAATACACAGTATTGTTTCAGATTCAATTTATTTAAACCAGATAAGGCTAATAAAAACACAGCTGTTCAAATACAAAACACACAAAATTAAACTGTGCTGTACTAAAGTACAAAACTTGAACAAGTTTTCAGGAAGAGGCAAACACTGCAAACACACAATATTGTTTTATGATCTAGTGGAAGTTATACACCAACAGTGCAACCCTACATATGTTTACTCAGGAGTAAGTACTATTAATTCTGCATTACTTTGAGATAGAGGGCTGTAGCCTCCAAGTCTCTTTTACTGAGAAAGAGGTACTGTATGTACATTAACAGTTCTACTAAAATCAATGTGCTAAAAATCAGTTGGATCATGCCCATTGTGTATCAATAGTTAGGCAATTCTTACTATGGTTGCATTTCATTTTACATTGGTTTCATAGAAATTGTTTTTCACATTTACAGTTTCTGAAACTAAGTAATTTTTCTGAGATGTTACCATCATCTTCAGAGCATTTAGGAAAAGAAATCTCCTTTATGCATAGGATTCAGTATTATTTTGTGCATGGGATCATGATCCAAACATTAAAAAAAAAACTAGAGCAAATTTCTCACAATCCAGAAGAAATTGGCTCCAATTACTTACAGAAAGAAAAAAGTTCAGGGTTTTTGTTTTGTTTTGCTTTGCTCTGACCCTTCACAAACTTCCACTGTTTATTTTTAGTACAATTCATTAACGCCATATTTCCAAACTACTCAATAGGTGTTAAGTTTTCTTCCTGGATTTTAGCAGGCATCTTATAAGCAGGCAAGTAAGGTCTTCCACAAATGTACAAGTGTTTTGTGCAAAATGCTAATGCATGTACTTTTAAGCACAACATAAGATCATGCACTATTTTCCCTCAAATGCTTTCCATTCACAGCCCATTAGTGTGCCTCCATGTATCTCCAATGAAAACAGAAACGCATTCATCTTCAATTATAACAAAAACTTCAATTTGAAGCAAAGACATTGTACAGTTCCGCTCCCCCACCCCATTCCACTTGTGAGAGGTAACCACAGCCTCACAGCAGGGCTGGAACAGTCCAGATGTCATCTAAATTCTTGGTACTGGCACTCAAAGACTTGAAATATTTTCTAGCCCTGTTAACAGAATGGTTTGTGCAAAATCTATTTTATCACCATGGGAGGTTCAGCAGAAAGGGGAAGCAGTCTTCCACTGCACCTGAACACACCTGTAACAGGATCTGCATTTATCTGAGTACAGTTGAACATGAACAGTTGTAAACTCACATGGATCTCCTCTATCAAGTCATGCAAGGACTGAACAATCAGACAGTTGAAAATTCTAAAAGAAGACTGGTAAATTAATCTTGTTCTACCAAAACCAACTACTAGAAGGGCAAGTAGATAACTCATAATGCAATCGAGGAAATGGCTTCAGGTGATAAGTGAGAGTATGGTGTTTGCTTTATATTGTAGGACATTAACATTATAAAGAATCCACTGCAATCTGCAACTCTGTTCAAGACAACTTGCCTGTTTCAAAATGAAGATTTCATATTATTTACACTTCCAACTCTGTATGTTCATGGCCATGTTACATGTTGAATCTTCTTTTTTGATTCAGAAGGTTTTAGGTCATTCTGGGGAGAAAAGAAATTAATTATGTCATATTCCCTATTCGAAATAGCGTAAACTGTCACGGTATATCTGGAGAATGGCTTATGTTGCCATCTTGTGGCTAAAGTAAAAATACAGACTGAGCTAAAGGACTGTAAAAAGAAACATAGCAACAAAAACAGCCAGACGCTTTCTAATCTAAAAACATAAATCCCGACATCTTCGCTATTACTTAGTAATGTACTGGAAAAACTAGCCTGGAACCTAATAAAAGTTAATTAGAGGAAGTTCACAGAAGGAAAGTTTCCTTAATGCCTCCTTCTATCTTCAATTATGTGGGTCCTGCAAAAACCTTTTCAGAGGTTTAGGAGAACTCTCTGGAACAACACAGGATGGAAAGCAGGGACACCTGAGAGTGAAGAAAGTACTGTCTCAATGGGGAAAGGCTCCCTCTGCCCCATGCAGCCCTGCACAGGCCACCCAGGAAGGGGAATTTGGTTTTTGTTTTGTTTTTTAACGGTGCGGGTGGCTGCACAAAGCAGAGGGAGTAGGATTCTCTTCCCTCCCATGAACATCCTTTGACTATTCTAGGGTAGCTTGTTGGATATGTTAGGATCCAAGCAAAAATAGTAGGCAAGGAAATGCCTTTTAAAAAAACAAAACAGAAATCACAGTTTACCATGCTTCTACATAATCCTCTTGATATCATCACTTTGAGCGCAAGGTATATCAACTGTTCTGTGCCCATCTTAGTTGCTTTTCAACAACTGCAAGGTTGTTACCATGAAACAGACGATCATATTCAAGCAATTAACACCAGAATCCTCATGCCATCTCGTACAGCATCAGAGATAACCACACGCTGCTATAACCGTTATATGTATGGTATCAGAGCTGGCAGTTGCTTATGTACTCAGTTAAAAGAAGAGTGGCAGAAAGCTCAAAGTATACTTACTGGTGAATCTGATTCTTCTCTTGGGGCAGTTCTCTTTAATTTTACAACAGTAGTTCCTGTTATAGGCACCAACGGTGACAACTTCTGAGTAGATATTATACTGTTATTGACTAAAATATTGTTCCGTTTAACTTCATTAATCCCAGATTCCACTTTTGAGTCCGGTGAAAGATTGGAGGCGGATTTGCATGTTGAAGAATTTGAAGGAACAGGGAGTCTCCTGCACGTGCTAGCCGGACTTCCCGCTGTAGGGAGTTTTACGCCTTCAACAGCTCCGTTCTCTGTCTTCCTTACTTTTATGCTTGTACTTGTAGAGCTGCCATCAAACACAATGAGGGGTCGCTTCCTTAGATTTTCCACAGTCGCAGTGCTGCACAAAGGAATTGTAACACAATGTTCTTAGAACACATTGCAGCTGAAAATGAAACTACAGAGAAGATCTTCCCTATCCGAAGCAAATTTCTAAATCCCCAATCCCTTCTGTAGGTTTGTTTGCTTAAGTCAGACTGCAGACAGAGAAGACAACAGGGAATCCGTCGAGGAAAAAATGGCACCACTTAATAGTATTCACAGGTGTTTGCCTATTTCAGATTTAAGTTCACTATTATAAAAATTATGAAACTACTATGCCACTGGTACTGTATATATTTTTTAAAATTCATGAACATTTCTGAAGAAGCAGACAAAAATCAGTATCAAATCATTTTATTTCTGTTTCTTAGGGTCACAACAACTTTAAGACACATAAAACACAAAAGACATTTAAAGTTTCTTTATGTCTTATAGCTACAAAAGTCTTCTTCCTGCTCCTAGGAAGCAGTCTCCAGCCCTAATTTACACAGGCATTTTCCCTGTTGTTATCAAGAATGACAACAAAACCACAGCTTAAATAGGGAGAAACCATCACCATTTCTAGGGGAGAGAACAGAACACAATTATGTCTACTTAGGAATATTCATTAAATATCAGAAAGAGTAACACCAGTGAAAAGAAGACAGAGGCCCCACGTCAGACACAGCCAGTGTCATTGTGTCTTACAGAGTTAAACTACAATTCAACAAAGGGCATCATCCCTTTCAATCTACAGTGTCACTCTAAAGCGATGGTTCAGCACTGGGCAAGCTGTAGTCATGTGCTAAAAGGACCCAGAGCTTTCAAAGCTGGATCTCTTATTTCATAGCCATGGTGAGGCCAGCACCAACACTAATTACATTTGCACACTGGAGAAATGGTTCTGTTTGCTTTTCAAGTTTTCTGGGAAGGATTTTTCAGGAAACAGTCACTTTCAACTAATCATACACACACCAATCCCAAAGCAGATCGGATCCACTGGCCCTTCAGCTTCTCCTGCAAGTGTGGGAAGACACAACTGCTTTGTAAAATGTTAAATCATGTGGTATGCCAGACACTTTTTAATTAATTTATTAGGCTGCTCAGCAGCAGCTGCATTCTAAGCTCTGTGTCAGAACCTAGGTGAATAAAAAAGTGATTTTTTGACTGATTTAAATCACAATTTGAATCATAATTTAAATTTTAAAAAAATCTATTTTTTTATTTAAATTATCAAAAATCCATTTTTAAAAATGTAAACCATGATTTAAATCAGCTTGATTTTTAAAAAGAAAAAAAAAGCCAAACTGTGCTGCTTATATACCTCCCCATAGTGGTTAAAGCATTCTCTGGGCAGTTTACAATTTCATTATGCAGGCTATACCTTGGCCCCCTCCCTGCAAGCTGCATACTGAATCTGCCAACCTTGGAAGGCTGAGTGAACCTCTAGCCTGGGACTGAACCTGGGTTATGAGCAGAGGGTTGGCTGCAGTACTACAGTTTAACCACTGGGTTATGAGGCTCCTCCTAAAATTTACCCTGGGAAGTACAAGACCTAACTTGAAAATAAGCCCTAGTATGATTTTTCAGGATGCTTGCAATATAAGCCCTACCCCAAAAATAAGCCCCAGTTAAGTGAAACCCCACCCTCCACCATTGTGCAGCAACCAGAAGCTGACATGACTATATTTGAATAAACATAGATGGTTGTACATGAAAAAAAAATAATACATCCTCTGAAAATAAGTCCTAATGTGTTTTTTTGGAGCAAAAATTAATATAAGACCCTGTCTTGTTTTTGGGGAAACACGGTAATAAAGAAACAGTTCTATCCACTTTTAAATACACTTCTTCTTCATAGGATTGTTCTCATGGTAATTTTTATGTCTTCCAATTGATGTGTCCTCTGTGTTGCACCCGCCATCTACAATGATCTTCCCAATGGGATTAGATGGGCAGCTAGTGAGGAGCTGCACATGTATTTCCACTGTCAACTAACGCATTTGCTCACCCAGGTATTTTCTTAATTATCTTCATGACTGCCAAAACTACTAATTATTTCTGTTTTTTAATGTTACTTTACTCTTCTATCATTACTATCTATTCATTTTATTATGGGGGTGGGGTTAGTATCCATCCAGTTGGCTATTTCAAATTGAAGGCAATATAAGAGTGCTCACTAATAGACAAATAAATAAAATTGGCATTGACATCTTACCTCTTTTAATCATCAGAATGGGACCTTTTAACCCCTTAAGAGTCAACTTTTGTTAAAGAATTCACACAGGAGTAGATATACAGGGCAGGCATCCTATGACACTGTTACCCAAAAAGTTGTAAACATTGTGCTCAAGTTTCAACCACTGGCTGCGTATATTTTTTTAAAGACAAAAAACAGCTGGAACAAAAATTTTCTCAACAGATTGATTACATCTGGATAGTTTTGCCCCAGAAAACATCACATCTGAAACAAAAAAATGTTCCACGATGTTTCTGGTGAACCATTACACCAATTAGCAAAAATCATTTATTATGGTTACCAGCAGGTTGGCCCCATTTAGGAGAAGAATAGTGAATCAGTGGTCTGACTGATAAGGCCTAATGTTTATGAAGGATTTCTGAATAGAGGCAAAAATAAAAAAGGGGGGAAGAACTACCTTTTGATGTCATGTTTCAATGTGTGCTGCCCTCTTTTCTTCTCCATCAGCTTTCCCCACCTAGTTTTTGGCAAATCACGTTGTGGCAATGGTATCACGTGCTGAACATAGAGATCAGTAAGTCTGTCTTTACTGATCTTCACTCCATCTTCAACTGGAATATTTTTCTGCAGAAAAACAATGACACTGAAAGTGACAACGTTTCTTCAACAATACTCTATTTGTCTTAAGGGGAAAAGCACAACAAATTGCTGGCACACTTCCTGCAACCATTCTTCCTCCAACCCACTGTATTTCCTCCAAAAGACAGAACTGTGGTAGTGATGGTGGAATTAGCTTTAACCTTTTTACATCTGCTAAAAGCTCAACCTTATACTATGAAAAGCCCTGACTCACTTGCTCATCAAATCTGACAAAAGGACCTCCTGTTGTTCAAAGACACTAGGCCCACTAAAGGTCCACATGACACCAGCACACAAGAGAAATGCAATGGAGGTAACCTAACCTATACATGCTAGCTCCATGGTAATTTAAAAGCCACACAAGTCTCAACATAAACATTTTTGGCATTCCCACATTCTCTAATGTACAGCATAGCATGAGTGATGGGCACATCTTCTAGGTGACCTGCAAACTAACATTTGCAGTACTAGATTTACAAGATGCAGACCATAACCCTCAACCACTTGTTTCGAATAAGTTTTGCTGGTTTCCCCTTTACTGGTGGTGTTCCTGTAGATCCAACAACACCTCAGCATGAGGTGGACTTTTTCCTGGCATTAAAATGAGGAAATAACGACTGTATCTACTAGTTGTTCCGTGTCCAGCTTTTGTTAAAGACACACAAACAGGGCCAAGGGGGGAAAAGGGAGGATCAAGCTCGTGGGCATGCCACTGTGTTGACCTGTCATTCTGATTTTTTCAGTGGATAAGAGGAAGAGAGGAAGAAGACAGTGATCTTCATAAAACGAAAACACGGACTGCAATAGGCTTAAGGGGTTGTTAAAGACAAGCAACGCAATGAGGCATCTGCTAGGAAACCAGGATGGGACTCTGTATAACACGCAGCCCCAATCTTAACCACTGTTGACAGGTGAAAAATGGGATCTCTGAAGAAGCTGGGATTACCATTTAAGAAATAACAATAACAATAACAATAACAATAACAACAAAACAATAATAATAATAATAATAATAATAATAATAATAATAATAATAATAATAATAATAATAATAATAATAATAATAATAATAATAATAATAATAATAATAAAAACAACCCTCTG
The DNA here is from genome assembly GCF_051106095.1 of Pogona vitticeps. Lineage (NCBI taxonomy): Eukaryota > Metazoa > Chordata > Lepidosauria > Squamata > Agamidae > Pogona > Pogona vitticeps. The sequence goes on from NC_135785.1 coordinate 169,878,386, forward strand.
CTATAGTGCCTTTCATTGCAACTCCCATCTGCTGATATCAGAAATGGACCATGCTTTTTTTCCACGCTGCATAAAAAGAGAAGATCCTCTTACAGTCCGTCCTCCCCTCCCCCCCCCGCCCCAGGTGCGGTTAAAGTCCTAAAAACTGCCCAAGCCCGTGGATTTCAGATTAAGGCGAGATGCAGAGGGAGGAGGCCCCCGCCTGGCCAGGCCTTTGGCGGTTCTCGTCACTGTTCAGGAAGCCCCCTTACCTACCCCGGGCAGGCCCCGCCCCTTTTCAAGAGAAACCGTCCCCCCCACCCCCTCCGCGCGCCCAGCGCGCTACCTGCTCGAGCGTAAGCAGCAAAAAGTCCTGCGAGAGGAGCTCCGGATGCAGCAGCAGGTCCGCGTCCGACCGACTCCCTCCCTCCCCTCCAGAGCGCTCTCGGACATCGATCGCCGCCATCTTTCCGAATGCAATCCTGATTGGCTCGCTGAGCCTCCCTTCACCGGGTTCCTTCCGGTTCCCATCATTCCCAAAGTGGGGCGGGGAGAACCACGAGGCTCATAGAGATAAGAAAAGGGTAAAGGGGTCTTTCCGTCGGGTCTGAGCATTTCTGGGATCACGTTGGAAATCTTTTTCTTCCTTCTCACTGAATAGAAACAGTGATAAAATCCAAGATTATACTGTACTTTGGTTGGGCAAGAGGTTTCTACACACAATTGTGAAACAACCTGCTGATATAATTAGTATTAATCACCACCTCCGCCTTTAGTATGTCTGCTGGAGATCAGCTAACGACTGCAGTGTACAGTACAGTAGTTTGTTGTTCTGGCCACATTGCAGGGAAGGGACTCGAGAAAGGCTGCGAGAGTTGAAGAGCACAGCAATATATTTTGATGCCTAATTTTTTATCATTTCAGTCCCATTTTTATCAATACAAGTGATGAATAAGAAATCATCACTTGTATTTATTTCAGTCACCAGTACTCCAGTATAGAAGAGATGTCAGAAGACAAGTTACTGTTAAAACATGTTCGAATGTTAAAATTGGATTAATGGACATTGTCCAGAAGCCTACTACGGTAGTTTCTCCTCCCTGGTAACAGGGTACATTAATCAATGTAAATCTTGTAGCACACATTTGAGGTTCGAAAGGGATTGAGTTGTTCACTGTAAAGATTTTGCAATAAAATTACCAGATTGTGGTATGCAGGAAAGCAGTAAGAGCACAAAATATACAGTGAGATATAGCCTGCATAGCTGACTGGATAGTTCGGTGGATTAGGTATCCAGCTGTGGAGCTAGAGGTTGGGAGTTCAATTCCCCACTGTGTATCCCAGATTAGAGCCAGCCTGTGCAGCCCTGGGCAAGCTGCACAGTCAGATATGCAGGCTGTAACTCACTGCATATTTATATTTTTATTACCTTCCTGCATACCACATCCTGGTAATTTTATTGCAAAATCTTTTCAGTAAAGCCCTTTTAATAGGGGTTATTTCTAGGTAAATTGGTATAGGATTTCACCTTAATTTATCAGACAATTACTTTTTAATGTTCAGATTAAGATCCTAATTAGAACAGTGTGAGGATGAACCAGCACAAGTGGCTGAACCTAGAAGGGAGCCGTCCCCTCACTCATCTAAGTTTGAAGGATACGGCACCGTCTTTATACTATTACCTTCAACAGTCCAAGCCATGGCATTGGGAAGAGAAAGCAGGAAGCCTGTGGCAGGGAAGGGGCAACCAACAGCGGAGAGTTTCTTGATGACAGAAGAGGAGAAGGATGTGAGCGGGTTAGCATGGGAAAAGAGGGGCCGGGGATCAGAAAAGTGGGAAAGTCTGGAGGCAGGAGGTAGAGAAGAAGATAAGTCAGTCCCACAAGCCATATGTGTTCTCCTTTCCCCATAAGAGGGAGACGAAAGATGAACGAGAGAGGACGGTTCCAAAGGGCAAGGAAGGTGTGGGGATTGAAATACAATTGGGGGGAGGTGGAACCTCTGGAATGGGCGGTCTTTTCCCCAAGAGGGAAAGGTCCATGGAAGAAGGTGGTGCGTCTGGACCCGATACCAACCAGGTCGATGCATCCCAAAGGTGACTGGGCTCCACACCCATGTTGCAGGACTATTTGCGTGGTGAGGAGTCATCCCATGAGGAAGCCCACCAATCACGAGAAGTTTGGAATGGCCCCTCGTTAAACGACACTTTTGAAAAGCTGGGATTACATGAGATGTGGCCTGAAACTTCAATAGTTGTTGGTCCCATTGGATCCACAGAAGTTGTTCATGCTACACCGTTAAAAGCTATTAAACCATTGTATAACGTTGCACTGATTCCTGTGATGACTTACTTGAAGGGTGAGGAACTGCCTGTCTTAAAATTAGAACCCAATCACAAACAGCTATATATAAGATCAGTTGGGCACAAGGCTGATCTGTTCCATCATGAATGCTTTTAGAGTTCATAGTACATACAGTCTCTGTATACAGAGCTCTTTGCTGCACCAACACAAAGAAAATAATTAACCTAGAAACTTGCTGTACCAGTTACTAATGCTCAGTTATGCTTTCTGATCTTGCTTAACCCAGTCAAACAAATAACAGGAGTTGAAATGAATCAGTATAAAGGTAAAGGTAAAGGTTCCCCTTGACAATTTTTTTGTCCAGTCGTGTCCGACTCTAGGGGGCGGCGCTCATCCCGCTCTTCAAGCCATAGAGCCAGCGTTTGTCCGAAGACATGTTACAGCATATTAGTAATATTTGCTATGCGGTTGGTCAGTGGCCTTATAGTTAATATTTTCCCTGTGGTTGTTTGGCTTTTGTCTTCGTGTACATTTTTTTATTTTCATAAAATAAAAATAGATACATAGTACTGTAAATAATATAAGCCTATATGTGCCTACTCAGATAAGTCCCACTGAATTCAATGGGATTTAATACAGCGTAGCAGTTCAGTCCTAATGCAGAAATACACCTGTGGAAATGGGTAAATAGGATTATGCATGAACCTCTTCCCTGCATGCAGAAATGCTTTGTGCTGGATGATTTTAGACGCCTCTGGACAGAGCTATCGGCTGCCACAATTGTTCTGCTTTCTAGGATTTACCCGCAGAACAGCCAAAAGAGGGGGAGAATAGACAAGGCAAGGGAGGAGCCCATTACTTCATATTCGAATATTTTCCAGTCTAGGAACCCAGCCACAATGCTGACACAAAGTTAGACCAAAGTGAAGGTACAACTAAATAATTTTTAGTGTCCTTAGGGCAGTTGTAGTGAGCCAGCTTCAGCTAGCTTAGCGTCAATCCATACTGGCAAGTTAGAATTGTATTGTTAGGAAAACATCATGCATTTGGGGATTGAAATTAGAAATTGAATATTTGTACTCATCTCCCAGGGGAGACAAATATGAATATCCCCACCACAGGTGGCTGGGCCCTTTCGACCCACCCCTAGAACTGGCTGGTTCACTTACCATTTACAGTGCGCATAGCCATTGTCATTTGTGCCGTGCCAGTCATGGAAGTAGCCTGGCTGGGGCTTCCCCGCCTCCCTGTGCTACTGATCACTCAGCAGATGAGCAAGGAGACTCGTCATCCCACCTCCTCACTGAAGTGGTCAGTCATGCAGGGAAGCCCCAGACAGGCTATTTCTGTGGTTGGCACAGTGCAAACAATGATGGTCCCACGCACCATGCTGCAAGTGATGTAGACCAGACAGTTTGGGGAGGGGGGGTCAAAAGGGCCCACCCACCTGTAGTGGTGATATTCATATTCATCTCCCCTGGGACATGAATGCAAATATCCACTCTGTTATTGAAATGTAGTATTCAGTTGCGGAAATCTTGTTGCTTTAACCTAGAGTGCAACCACATAGTGAAAAAAATACAAGTGGATCTGCTGTGAAGTTGCACCTTGGTTAATTCTCTTCAGCCAACCACATAGGAGTCAGCAGGGAGAGGGGAGGAAATTGGCACTCAAAAAGCCTTGTTTGCAGCTTGTTCAGGTGTTTCTGCTCTGGCTGTCCAGATTTGTGGGAGGCACTGTTAGAGCACAGCTCTCTTAAAAAATGGAAATATATTGACAACTTCCTCCTCTCTATCTCTGCTGATTAATTGCCTCTCTTTTGCCTTTGATTAGCTAGCTGCCCTAGCACCAGGCAGCAAGCTTTAAAAAGAGGCGGGGGCGGAATAGAACAGGAAGGAAAAAGGAAAACAGATCCAAGTACCAAGTTTGGGGGGCAGAGGTTTCCCTGCTGCCCTGCCTGTCTCACATTAGCTACAAACCCTTCTACATAGGTTCAAGTAATCACTATGTGAACCAGTGTGAATGCATTCAATTCAAAAAAAGTAGAAGCCCCAGCAATGGAGAAAAAATTATGGATGGGGAGGTGAGCAATGGATTGGGGGTCAGATCTGCATGGGCATATATGTCATGTAGTCAGCAGAAAATAATGTGAATCTGACCATCTTAGTCTTGAAACATTTCCCACATTATTTATCAATGTAATCATACCATGTAATGCTAATTAGGGCAGTGAAGAATTTTAATGCTGGGTGCTGCATATTATTATTTTATGCAAGCTTAAATCTTTTTAAGGTGTTTTTAACAGTTTTAATTAATAATTTTAACTCTAATATATTTTAAAATCCTTTTCAATAATTCATTGTTTTTAACTGTTTTTTTTTTTTAATTATGAGTTGCCTAGGGTCCAGTAACTAGGAGAAAGGTGGCACAGAAATGAAATAAAAATGCTGGAAGCAGAACACTGGTTACTTAAGCGGAAACCAAAGGCAGAGATAGTATAACAGTTGAACATTCATAATTTTTTTAAAAAGGGGAGGAAAGAAGAAGATCTGGTCGCGTGAAGAATCTGGGAGAGCGGTTTCAAAACAACACAACATCCTTGCTGAGAGGTGCTGGAACAAAAAAAAAAATACATCAAAGCAGCCATTTCCGGGAGGAAGAACAACCCGAAGAACCGTCCGACGCTACAACACGGTGTGTCTGGGGGCATGAAAATAATAAATTTTGGGAGTTGGGGGATTCATAGCTTCCCGACCCACGTTTGGGAAAATCTCTCTAGTAACGCACTGGCTAAGGATGCCACCCCTACAGATCCTGTGTAGGAGAAATTCCCAGCCTCCCTAAACACACCGAGCCCCATGACACTCAGCAGGGTCTCCTCAAGAGTAGGCACGGGCAAGACCGTCCTGGGAGGGTGAGGGTGTGTCCGTCCACCCGTGGGTGGGTGGGTAGGTGGGTCGGGCGGAAGCCCAGCGCCACCCCCTTCCCTTTCGGCTCTCAGGCACCGCGGGAGGAGGCCCGGCTGGCGGCTCGCCTTGTGACCGGAAGCGCCGGGGAGCCGCCCCCGGAGGAGGAGGAGGAGGAGGAGGAAGAAGAAGACGGAGAATCAGCTGCGGCGCCTCGCCAGGCTCGCAACGGTGGCGGGAGAGTCACGGACGGCGCCGGGGCCTCGCGGGAGAGGGGAAGCCGGGGAAGGCTGGCCGTGACCGGAGCTGGGCGGAGGTGAGAGGAGAGGAGAGAGCCCCGGGGAGAGAGGCCTCGGCTCTGACCGGCCCGGGGGGGGGGGAGAAGGGAGGGAGGCTCCGTCTGCTTGCTCTTCTCTATCCGCCCGCCTGGCTTTTCTGTCATCCTCCCCCCCCCCGGTCGCGGTGCAGCGTCCTCCTGTTGGGTTTTGCCCAGACCCGGTGCCTGCATTCCCTCCCCTCTCCGCCCCTTTCCCCGGGGATGGGCGTGGTAGCCTGGCTTCCCCGGAGGTAGGTGCCCCGGCGCTCGGGAGCCCGGCCTGGCTTTTGCCGGTGATGCGGAACATGGACTCCCACCTGGTGGTATTATTATTAGGAGTGGGGGATACTAGCAAGTGGAAAGGATCATATCGGGGTTCCTTAATGGGGGGGGGTGCATGACTGGGGGTGGTGGAAGGAGAGTGGGTTCAGTTGCAGCGGACGAGGCGCTCCCCCCCCGGGTCTTTGGGGTGCATAATGCAGAGAGGGGCGCCTTGGTCTCCCTTAGGACGAAGAGGCAGCTTGTCCGTCGATTTTGAGATCCTCAGATCTTGTTTTGATAACCAATGATGGCCTTATTCTGATGATTACTCCCCCTTCCCCCACACACATACAAAATTAAAAATCTGTTATATTGGAAAAAGAGAGAGACAGAGTGGCCCGTGTTTAGGTTTCTTGTGCTGTGTGCTTGAAAATGCGACTAACCGGCTAGTTTTGGAAGGCAATTGTGTCTCCTTTGGGTCTCTATGCATTAAATAAATAGGGATGTCCTGAATCCCTGGTGTGACCTCCCAAACTTTCATCAGGGCAGTAACAGCATTTTGAAATCTCTAAACTGAAGGAAGTTCATGAGTTTCAGTCTGGTTAAGAATTCTGACCGGACAAAGGTGTAGAATTTCACAATAGCACTTTCCATATTGTGCCATTGCAAGATGTGTGGGTTGTAACATCTTGATGAGGTTTCACAGGACTGATTCTGCTGGTTTTGTTTTTATTTGAACTGTCCTGCACACTCACGATCACACAAGTCACCCCTAGAGAGGCAGTAAGGCAAAGACTGTACACACAAGTGCACAAAGTGCTGTATATACCCAGCAGTCCTTGTAACAGTCCATAAAATAGGTCCGTATTATTGTATCTGTATTGCAAATGGGGTTGAAGCTGAAACACAATACCTTGTGGTTGGGTGAGATTTAAATGGTACATTTCTTGAATCACACATCTGGCAACTATGGTACATCAGCTCTTTATGCTTGATTATGTCTGATTAAAAAGTACTGTAACTACTTGGGAGATTGAGAGTCAGTGGGACTCCACATGTGTATGATATTGCTCTAAAATTATCCTCCTTTCTTTTCTCCTTCCTCTTCATTGTCTGTGGCTAACAAGATAAACTGTGGAGTTAAACCAGACAGTTTATTCTAGAAGTGTGATTTGTATGTGTATGTATAAAATCAATAAGAATATACTAAGGAGGTAGACTTGTTAGTCTGTTGCACCAAAACCAACACAAGAGTCTTGTAGCATTTTAAAGATGCAGTTTCTAAGAGGCATACTCATTTTTTAAGCTTCCTCAAGACTTGTGGTGGTTTTTGGAACAAGTAGGGTGTGTCAAAATTGAATTGACAACATAAAGTTATTTATAATAATAGCACTTATAGTAATAATAATTAGCATTATAATTTGTAATATTACTATTAATGTTTGTTATATTACAGATTATTAGTTTTAAAGGATATTGGCTTAATGAAAGTATTTAAAAGTGTAATCTGACTTTCTAAGACTATAGAATATGCTGGGAAATGGAAGCCAATGACCGGAGTGCTGGTTTCTTCCCAATAAAAAGAAATACCGTGTTTCCCTGAAAATAAGACAGGATCTTATATTACCGTATTTTTTGCACCATAAGACGCACTTTTTTCCCCTCCAAAAGGGGGGTAGAAAGTCTGTGCGTCTTATGGTGCGAAGGTGGTGACTTCGCCCCCACTGGCCCCGTGGGGGGAGCGTCGCAAGGGTCCAAGGGAGCCTTCCAGGACCCTTGCGATGCTCCCGCACGCACCCATGGGGCCAGCGCAGGCGAAATCGCCAGCTTCCAGGTGGGGGGAACGTTGCAAGGGTCCTGGAAGCTCACTCAGACCCTTGCGACGCTCCTCCCACCAGCAAAATCGCCAGTTTCTGGGAGTGTTTTGAGGCTTCCCAAGCCTCAAAACACTCCCAGAAGCTGGTGATTTTACCCCCCCTGGCCCCGTGGGGGGGTGGGGGTAGCGTGGCAAGGGTCCAAGGGAGCCTCCCAGGACCTTTTGAGCCTCCAAACACTCCCAGAAGCTGGCGATTTTACCCCCCTGGCCCCGTGGGGGGGGGGGGTGGGGTTAGCGTGGCAAGGGTCCAAGGGAGCGTCCCAGGACCCTTGCCAGGCTGCCCCCACCTCCCCACGGGGCCAGCCTTGGCAAAATCGCCAGGTTCTGGGAGTGTTTGGAGGCTTGGGGAGCCTCCAAACACTCCCAGAACCTGGCAATTTTGCCAAGGCTGGCCCCGTGGGGGGGTGGGGGTAGCGTGGCAAGGGTCCAAGGGAGCCTCCCAGGACCCTTGCCAGGCTGCCCCCACCCCCCACCCCCACGGGGCCAGCCCTGGCGAAATCACCAGCTCCCAGGACCTTTTGAGAGGCTGGAAAGCTTCTCAAAAGGTCCTGGAAGGTCGCTATTTCGCCCACGCTGGCCCTGTGGGGGGGTAGCGTGGCAAGGGTCTGGAAGGCCCCCTCGGACCCTTGCCACGCTACCCCCACCCCCCCACAGGTCCAGGGGGGGCAAAATCACCACCTTCTGGGGCTCTTTTGAAGCTTCCCAAGCCTTTAAAGAGCCCAGAAGGTGGCGATTTTGCCCCCTCTGACCCCGGGGGGGGGCAGGGTGAGTCTCTAAAGGGTCCTGGAACACACTCTAGGACCCTTTGGAGGCTCACCCTGCCCCCCCACCAGGCTAGAGGGGGCGAAATTGCCACCTTCTGGGGCTCTTCTGAAGCTTTCCAAACCTCAAAAGAGCCCCAGAAGGTGGTGATTTTGCCCCCTCTGGCCTTCAGGGGGTCTGGGTGAGCCTCCAAAGGGTCCTAGGTTGTGTTCCATAAGACAGACCTCTCCATAAGGCTCACCAATTTTTAGGAGAAGAAAACAGATTTTTTTCCTGTTTTCTTCTCCTAAAAATTTGGTGCGTCTTATGGAGAGGTGCGTCTTATGGAGCGAAAAATACGGTAATTTTTCCTCCAAAAATGCATTAGGGCTTATTTTCAGGGGATGCTTTATTTTTTTCATGTACAACAATCTACATTTATCCGAATACAGTCATGTCATTTGGTTGCTGCACAATGGTGGAGGGCAGGGTTTCACTTAACTGGGACTTATTTTGGGGGTATAATGAGCATGCTGAAAAATCATACTAGGACTCATTTTCAGGTTAGGTCTTATTTTCGGGGAAACAGGGTAGGAATATAAAAGGGTTCTGGGTAGAGATGAGGATATTCATATTCATATATGAATACAAATATCCCTACACAGCTGGACTTTAACAAGGGTTCGGCCCCTGGGGCTGGACTGTCCACTCACACGAGCTGCTGCAGTGCCAGTTGTGCTCATCCTGCCAATGGTGGCCGGAGCTTCGCTCTCTTCCTGCTTGGCTGGCCACTCCAGGCAGGACACATGAGTGGGTGGTCTGGTCCCAGGGGCTGGACTCTCATTAGGTCTAGCTGTGTCAGGGATGTGGCTATTCGTATACAAATATCCCCATCTCTAGTTCTGTGCAGTCAGTGAGTATATTAGATGGTTTAAGATTCCATAAAATCTAATTTTAAGAAAAGTATTAAAACTACCAAACTATGATGATGTTTCAAGTTGTACAATAACTTTGTACACTAGCAGTACAACCCTGACCAGTCCAAGTAGCCAAGAACTGGCTCAGCCGACTGGTGGAGGTTGTGCTGAATCCAGATCCCTCCTGTTCTAGGAATGATGGGAATTCCTAAGGAGCAGGGTGGATTTGACTTAAATCAAATCAATGTAAGTCACAATTTAAATCTAAAAAAATTATTTAAAAATTTAAAAATTCTTATTTAAATCGTTTTTTAAAAAAACCACAAATTTTTGTCCACTTTGCTTAGGAGAATCCTGTTTTTGGTCCAGCACTGTGGTCGCATTGTGGCTGCATCCTTAGGCTAGAGGAGATTTGGATCTGGCACAGGTCAGTTCCTCCCTTGTCCTGCTGGGTTTTTTTTTAAGCTGTTCTAGCAGCAAGACTTGGCACATTACTCTGTGGCAGATCTCTGGGATGCACTAACAGAAGAGCATGTCTGCATGGATATGCATACTAGCATTTCTAGAACATAGTGGGACATCAGAGCAAGCATAAACACAATTTTTGTGCTTGTAGATTACTGAGTAGCTGTAACTTATGATTATTGTGCACACATAATAGGTGAAAAATGCTAAATATTTGTTGAAATTTGTAAATCATGAAACAAACCCTTTTTGAGCAGGTTCTCTATAGGCCCATGATGGGCTGGCCAGCTTCCATCCCATGCTCTGTGTAGACATGATCTGGAGGCATAGGATGCACCCACTTGACTGAAGCTTAGATTTGGGGCTTACCACTGTCTGGATAGAAGAGTAACTGGAAAGACATCTTCTTGAGTTCCCTATTGGAAGAAAGGCATGAAATTAAAGCAGTAAATAAAAATGCAATAAAATAAAATATGTCGAGCATGTATATTACATGCATCCTCCTGGTATAGTTATTTGAAGTGGTATTATCTTGGACAAAGTGACAAGCAGCATAGTTGCTCTGCATAGCTTTATGGATGTGATCTCCTTTACTGTCACTATGGTCTTCATCATCAACCTGGAGCAGGAGCTGGTGAGATTAGGGTGAGTCTCCTGTAAATTAATAGAAAAAGCCTTGAACACCTAAGGCCAGAACTTCTAGCAGATTGCCTTAACCTGAGACATGCTGATTTGACTCCTGATAGCTTTACCTGAAGGTCTTTTTTGGTTGTTAACTAATAGCACAAAGGTGGGTCTTTTAAATAGTAGCAACCTCCCTTTGGAACACTTTCCTCTGCATGGCTTGAGAGGCAGAAACAATGCTAGCTTTTATAATCCTGTTTAAAAAAAATGCTTGTTGATAAAGGCCTGTCCTGGCCAGTAGTGACTCTTTCCATCATTCTACTTGCATATTAGATGTCAATGGGTTTTTAATTATTTTAAAGTTCTGAAATTGTATTATATTGGCTTTTATGTTATCTTCTTTGTTTTTAGTGTAAACCAGTGGTTCTTAACCTTGGGTTACTCAGGTGTTTTTGGACTGCAACTCCCAGAAGCCTTCACCACCAGCTGTGCTGGCTGGGGTTTCTGGGAGTTGCTATACAAAAACACCTGAGTAACCCAAGGTTAAGAACCACTGGTGTAAACCATTTAGAGATTTTGTTATGTCCAGTGGTACATAAACACCAAACCACTTCAGTATTAGATTGCTTTTGCTCTGAGCTTCTTATTCTGTATTATGGTCATCTTCATATGTGTTGAGAACTGTATCATTTCTTGTTTCATGGTAGAAGGTGCACTTATTTTTAGGAAATATTAATGAGCATAAGAATCTTAACTAGTTGATTTTAAATGTCCTATTTGTTCACCGTTGCCTGGGTGAGAATAAAAATAGTCTCTTTTTCTTTGCCCATCAGCTCATCTGGAAAGCACAATGAGTGTCAAGGCCTTCAAGCTTGTTCCCGCAGTTGAGCGGGAAATGTTGATGAATGACAAAAATCGGATCAATATTGAATGCATTGAGTGTTGTGGACGGAATCTCTACATTGGCACCAATGACGGTTCTATCTGCCACTTCCTCCTGGAAGAAAAAAATTCACCAGCAGAGAAGACAACTTTTTCTGTCACCAAGCAGCTGCATAAATACCTAAGTTTTCGGAAAGCTGTGGGAGAGCTGAAAGCAGCGTCAGCCCTCAATCGGCTTCTCGTGCTATGTGACAATACCATAACGTTGATGAACATGATGAACTTGGAGCCTATCCCCACAGGGGCAAGGATCAAAGGAGCTGTGACATTCACTTTGAATGAGAATCCTGTGAGTGGGGACCCATTCTGTGTCGAGGTTTGTATCGTTTCTGTCAAACGAAGGACCATTCAGCTGTTCCTGGTATATGAGGACAGAGTCCAGATTGTGAAGGAGGTTTCCACTCAGGAACAGCCCTGTGCTGTGGCTGTGGATGGCCATTATTTATGCCTTGCTCTAACCACTCAGTATATTATCCTGAATTATAATACTGGAGTCTCCCAGGATCTGTTTCCTTACTCTAGCGAAGAGAGACGGCCAATTGTGAAAAGAATAGGTAGAGAAGAGTTCCTGTTGGCTGGACCTGGAGGATTAGGTAAGGTTGTAATGGTTGTTGCATCCCCCTGCAAAGGATTTTTTTTACCTTATCTGTCCTAAAACTTGATCTAAGTTTGTTTGTTTGTATTTATACAAAACTTGCTTCATCAGATTTGTCGCTTTGTACAGTTTTATCCATATCTTGCTCGTCTTTTATTTTTTTATACTGCCTTTCTGGAAAACTGCTATGATGGTGTACTGCTATGATGGTGTACAACAAAACCAGTTACAAAAACATAAAATGAAATAAGCAGAATGTTGAAAATTGCACTATTTAAATCAATTTAAAATGCTAAAGTAAAAGCTCAGTACTTTGCAAAATCCTTATATAGCACCAATAAAATAAAGGTGTAATTATTGGGCTGTTGTCTTGGCCTGACATTAAAAAGTCAGTGGGAGCAACCTGTCATGCTTGCAAAGTTTATTATTGTCTTGCAGAACTCTTTCATAATTAGACTCTAATGTAATAAAAATCCCACCATGTTGATTCTGAGTTCTGACTACTTTTTTCAGGTTCTTGTAGGTACAGAATACTCATGTGATTTACTATTCCCTTCTTTTGGATCCATCTTGGGACTCTGCAGCTTGCCCAAGGCCACACAGGCTGGCTTTTCTCCCAGGAGGCACAGGGGGGAATTCAGTTCTCAGCCTCCTGACTCACTGAGCTATCTAGCCAGCTGTAGTCTGAGGCAGAGTAATGTCTAATGTAGAGTAATGTAAAATGAATCTGTTGTAACCTTGGAAATCCTCTGTACAGCCTGGCCCTTTAGGGCAGTGGTCCCCAACCTTGGGCCTCCAGATGTTCTTGGACTACAACTCCCAGAAATCCTGGCCAGCAGAGGGGGTGGTGAAGGCTTCTGGGAGTTGTAGTCCAAGAACATCTGGAGGCCCAAGGTTGGGGACCACTGCTTTAGGGTACCTAATTATCCAAAGTACTACAGGTCTGTCAAATTTGATTTTTGATGTTTTATGGAACTTTAGAGTTGCTATAGTTGATGTGCCCATATAAGATTTGTGTCAGGTTCTTACTGCTCTAAGGAAGGGTTCTCTAACTGTGAGGTCCAGAATATTCTTATTGAAACAACATATAGAGACTTTGATGCTGTTTAATGTTCAAAATTAACTTGCAATTGAGGCATCATAGCCTTTTTGCTAATACCGTACATTAGAGATCACTGATTTCCAGGGTGGATTTTATTTTTTAAAAATAGGATTTTTAACAGTTTAATTTTTAAAATCATTTTTTTAATAAAAATCACAATTTAAATCAATTGGATTTTTTTAAAATGTTGATTTTTTTTAATCCACCCTGCTGATTTCATCAATATGTACGGTTCCTCCACCCATAGCAATAAATAAAACACACACATACAGGAAGCACAGAAAGAATGGCTGGTTGGTTTAAAAGATGTAAGCAGTCCACCTGGTCTTTCTGATTCTTAAATGTCTATGTGCTAAGAAGTCTGCTGTCAGTTTTGTGCAATTTTTACAAACTGTACTAAAACCATTCTCAGAAATGCAAAAACTTTCATTGATGTCTTCCCATTTTGCAAAGCAAAGAGAAAATCGTTGTGCTTTTTGTTCTCATGCCTGAAAACATGACAAGTGGGGATTTACATCCTGACCAACTTTAGAGTGAAATGTAATATTGTTTCCCTTATAACAGTCAAAATGATAGGAAAGTGAAGCATAGAGCATAGAATGCTACTTCACTGTCAATATGTTCTCCATTCTGCATTCTTGCACAATATTGATGGACTTTAATGGTTTTGGCCATTAGGAGGAAATGATAAGGTATACCTTAGCTAACACTGAAAGTGCATGGGTATGGGGCGAGAAAGCAAAAGAGCGGGGAGGGGGGAAGATTTTATGTTTACTAGACCATCTTTTACCTGCTTTGACCTAGGCTGACCTTCCTAGGCTAACACTCTTGGGATTGCTGATCTCCTTTCTTCCTTCTCCACTTTTGAATCTATTTCCTTAAAGAGATTCTCTTTTTACCTAAGAAGCAAGAGCAAGCATAGCCCCGTGCATCTCTACTTTACTTTGCTGGGACTAATGATTTTCCTATCACAATATATTTCCTACAATAAACAGTAGCTTTCTTATTTTGCCAGGTCCCGAGTAGAGATGGACACAAACTATTTTGTTCCAGTTCTTAAGGCAGCGCAAACGCTGCTGCTCCCCTCCCCTGCCTACTCTGACTCAAAGTGCCACTCACCGGGCCCAGCTTGCTTGTTTTTTCCACCTCCTTAACTGATTTTTCCAATCTCGGCGATAGCTCAGGCTCCTCTGCCCTGCCCTTTTGGTTGATCTCCCACTCAGACAAAAGGGCAGGGCAGAGAAGTCTGTGCTCTTGCTTAAGACTGGGAGAATAGCTGAGGAAGAGGAAAAAAACAAGGAAGCTGGGCCTGCTGTGTAGCTGTTTGAGTTAGAGGAGGCAGGCAAGGGGAGCAGTGGCAGATGTGCTGCTGCCTTTATGAACTGGGATGAACCGGTTCGTGCCCATCTCAGAGTGGCTGCCCTGCAGAGTGAAGTGTGCGTCTCCAGGCATTTTGATGTTTCATAGGGTTGAATATGTGTACCACTACGGCACATTTACTGCATGTTCTATGAAAGATGTGCATTACTTGTGATTTATTACTTCCAAGGTTCAGTACTGTATATTCATGCCAAAAAAACAACAACAACACAGACCTTGGAAATGCAGTTGATCTGCTGATTGTCTATAAACTTTGATGCCCCCCCCCATATTCTCTTTTTAAACTGCCAGGTATGTTTGCAACTGTGGATGGCATTTCCCAGCGTGCTCCTGTTCACTGGTCAGAAAATGTAATTGGTGCTGCCCTCTGTTTTCCCTATGTAATTGCTCTGGATGAAGAGTTCATTACAGTACACAGTATGTTGGACCAGCAGCTAAAACAGACACTACCCTTTAAGGATGGTCACATCCTGCAAGATTTTGAAGGTACAGTCTGGTTAATCTTGTGTGGGTGTATTTATTTATTTGGCACATTTATATCCTGTCTAGAGATGGGCATGAAAAGGTGTTCAGTGCTTCCCTGCCCTGCCTCCTCCAGCAGGCGCCCACTCAGAGGCAGCATTCTGGTTTCCCTATCCTGCCTACTCCAGGTGCTGCCTCTGAGTGGGTGCCTGCTGGAGGAGGAAGGGCTGGGAAGCACCGAGCACCTATTTGCCCAAAGGACAAATGGGCATGAACTGGAAGTTCATACCCATCTCTAATCCGGTCTCTTCCCCCCACCCCCCACCCCAGTGATCCCAAGGGATTGTATGTGTGATTTCTCATTTCCTGAAATAATTTATTTGGGGGAAAATCTGTTTTTATAGTTTGTGCAAAGGCGAAATGTGAGGACATGCCAAACTGTGTATCTAATAAATTGTGAGTGTTTGCATTTTTAGAGTGTCTAAGAATGTATCGATACATCTAGGGTTGGTAGAACTTAACAGAATTGTGGGCAATAGGGAGTGGAAGGCAAAGGATAAACCATGGGGGTGAAGCAGGTAGAAGCTGCTCAAAGGCAAAAAAAAACCCCTAGTTTCTATTGCAAGACTTGCTCTGTGTTTATTCCTTGAATATTCAGTGGGGAAATCTTCCCTTTTCCAGCTTCAGTCCACAACAACAAAGTCTAAAAAGTTTTTTTTTTCTCTCTCTCAAAACTTTTATTAGTAGTATATAACAGGGAAACTTGTTTGTGGCGCTTGTCTCATTAAAAAGTTATCATCTGAATAAACAACTTGTTAGTGGTGTCAGTGAATGAGTTCAGAGGCCCTGGCTTGTAATGAACGATGGGGCATGAAGGTCTACACTCATCAGTGGCTCCTGCTTGCAAGAGGAGTGGCTAAACAAACCAGCATCTTGCTCTGCAGTTACTTAGTTGTGTTGCCTGGTGTGTGGACACCTTTCTTTCTCTGGAATGTTCTTTCTTAACAAATCAGCAAAGGAATCCAGTGTTTGTTCTGGGATTTCTCCTTTCTCATTGTTGGAAGAAAAGAAACTGGGCAAAGAAGGCTTCCTTCTGCCCGACGACAGGATAAACTAGCCGAAATGTTGGTCAAAAGAGAAAAGGAAAAACAAAGGAGGAAAAAAAAGAGAGAGAACATGTTGTGGCACCTTAAAAACTAACTTAAAGATTTGTTCCTTTTTTAGCTTTTCTGAACCAGAAGCTGTCTTTAAGGTGTCACAAAATTTGTCCGTCCCCCCCCCACCCCAAATTTCCCCTTCTCTTGTCTTGGAAACAATTACAGAGTGAAGCTTCATGACTTGTTTAATGCCTCCAGTTTGCAAGTGAGACTAATCAAGCAGCGTGTGCCAGCATGCTCTTCATTTAAGAAAGGATTCCTAGGGATTCCTGCTTTATTCTGATATGCAAGCGGTTAGGTGAGGTTTGAGGTCTGTCGACCCTGTTCTATTCAGGGTATCTCTCTAAATTCAAGGGGAGCCATGGGTAGAAGGAGAAGAAGCTCTGCTGTTGTTGTGTGAATTGTTGTGACTTCCTGCAGGGAGTCACAATACCTTTGAAATTGCCTCACATTATGGGAACCATGGCAGTGTGCCAAGAAGACTCCGTTTATACTTAATAAACTCATTTGTGCCATTAAAAAAAAAACATGTGCAAGCAGAAGGCTTCATCTCCATTTAGTGTTACTTTACTGGCACAGTGGTGGACCTGGCGAGCAACTCTTCCTTGGGTGGAAGAGGTTCCCTGTTGGCAGATGGGGTCCGTTTTTGCCATCCACAACAAAATACTTCATAAATTCAGAAGAAAACGCTGCCTGCATTTGGAAACCGAGACTAGGGTGAAATCTTAGAAGTGTATTTTCTCTTTTAGTACCTGGTGTAAATGTTGCTTTTAATAAATTAATCTGTGGAAGGACAGCTGATAAGTTGAACACATAACTGGGAAACACCCATCAATCTGAAGTTTCATTTCCCCAAACTTTCCTCAAACTATAGGGGGGGGGAAATGTATTCGCCAACATCTTAGTAAGCCGTTGTTTAAAAAAATAGTTTGTAGAAATTTCCTAGCATTATCTTCTATATTTATACAATATTTACTAGTTGTTATGAAACTCGCATGATTTTCCCTATTACCCCAACTTCATGCTCACAACAGCTTTCATTAAAGGGCACCAAAGAAATCCAGGGTGTTTGGATGTCACACTAAACCAGAATTCTGTAAAATTCTGGTTCTTTGTGAATGAGGCAAGGTGATGGTACATGCAAGCTTCAGTTGCATGGAGGAGCAGCTAAAAAACTTCTGACTTTCCCTCTGTGGTTCATATTCAGCCTTCTGGTTTGACTTTCTGCCAGCAAGCCAGTGAAACATCCTACAGCTTATTCTGGGATTGCTTACCTGGCCTGTTGGGGGAAGCTTGAAGCTAAGCGTGTGAGGCCCTGCTCAGTTCAGATGTCAGAGAGACAGAGCTTCCGTGGTTTGCTGAGCTGCTCCTGCTTGGAGCAGGGTGATTTGGGCCGCATGTACAGTCACGCTTCTCACAGCCGGAGGTCCTGTGGAATCATCTCTTAGTGTGATGTTGAATTAGATCATTCAGTCACACTGGCAGGTAGCTTTTTGCAAAGCTGGATATTGCATTCCTGCTATGTGATGAATCATCACTATGTGATAGAAACTGTTGTATTGAACTACAACTAAACAGGTGTGTTTCCCCTTTTAAAAACTGTATAAAGTTTATAGCTCTTGCTGAATTTACCTTTATACTGTAGGCTTCTGTTGTGATGTAAAGTGAAAGCTGGATGCTTTGTTTTCGTTTTGTTTTCAGGCAAAGTAATTGTAGCTACCACCAAAGGAGTATACATCTTGGTACCACTGCCTCTGGAAAGACAGATTCAAGATCTTTTGGCTAGCCAGAGAGTCGAAGAAGCCCTTGTGTTGGCAAAGGGGGCCCGAAGAAATATTCCAAAGGAGAGATTTCAGGTCTGGTTTTTGTTTTGGGTTGTTGTTGGGTTTTTTTTGGGGGGGGGAGGGGGGTACACTTAACATGTCAAGGTGGCTGATTAGCAAAGAAGCTATGAAACTGAAGATTTATTTTAGTGCCTGTGATAACATTTTGGCATCACAACAGGGCTACCACATTCTTATTGTTGCTTACAGGATGCATTCTGAATGAGTGAAGGTTTTCAGGAGTTGTGGAACTGGGTTAAAGAGAGAAAGGGGGGGGGGAATGATGAACCACACGAGTAATGGGTAGAGCTATGACACTTGCATTTGTAACAGGGTAAATGGCAGAGCAATCTCTTGTGCCTTATCTAATCTCGATTATAGACTTCAGCCAGTCTTGCTACCAGGCAGGATTGCAAGTTTAACAAGTTCTGGGGAAGGTGTTAAGTGCTTACAGAGTCTATTTAACATGTTTAGAGCGATTTATGCACAGTGGATGGCATCCAACTAGTGTCCCTACACTGACAGAATGATCTTACATCAGGATCAGTCCGGCCCCTTCTCCCTGTGCCTCCCTGGTTCTGCATTTCATTCCCACTCATCTGTTGAAAAAGCTTCCAGAGTAGCAGTGGCTTATGTAAGATTAAAAAAAAATGAACAATATAGTTCTCTACCTGCAGGTTTACAGTAAAAGGTGTGACTTCAAAATTAAAAAGAGCTAGCGAGTGAGAAGATGGAGAATCAAAACCAGGCACTAGTTCTTTAAAATTAAAAGTTGTAATAGTTAACTTAAATGAAAACAGAAGAGGCCAGTAGAGCTGATCTTGAGCAGGTGAAGTGTCCGACTTCTCCACCATTTTAGTCATTGATCCAATTGGTCAATCATTGTCATCATCATATTTGACCTGCAGAACTGAAAAGGACCCTGTGGCTCATCGTGTCCAGGCCCTGTCAAAGAGGCGCAGTAGGGAATCGAACTCTCCGCAGCCAGATGCCTAAACCACTGAGCTATCCAGCAGTTCTTAGAGATGTGTTCCTTGGGCAATTCCACTGGTAAAATAAGCCCCTTCCAGTAATCAATCACACACACAAAAGCACATTGGAATGCAATGATGCTATGATGAAAATGCCATCCCTGGAAGCAAAATGGGCTTAATTGCAGGGAATATGCATAATGAGCAAAAAGAAGCAGCGGTAGTGATAAATAAATCAAAAAGCAGAAGAAACATTGTAGCTTGGCCCGACTTGCAGAGCAGTTGGTTGCTTCCACAGTCCTGCTTTGTGCATGCATGAGGCAAACAATGTCTACATTTTACACACAGTGCAGAGAGAACCCTTTCCTGATTTTAAACAACATCTCTGTGATGACATTATGCAGCCGCTTCATAACTAACTGAGAGGATCTATTTAACCAAATAAACTTTATCAGTTTGGAGGCGGGAGAGGTATAAATGGGAACAAGTCACAGACTATAGCAGTTAGCTCACCTTGATTAAAAACTCAGACAATTAATACAAATGTCATGACAACCATTCTCCAACAGTTGTTGGTCACACAAAACAGTATTGAGTACAGTGCATGGTCATTAATTATCGACTTCTTATTCAGGATTTAAAAAGGAGAAGAATTCCAACGAACCCTTTTATCTTTAGTGTGCCTGCCTGTTAGCAGGTTAGCATTGTAGATGCCGTCTGATGTTAATAGTAAGTAGTAGCTACACAGCTTCAGAGGACTGTGAAATATCTCTGCTCCCAAATTATTGATAATTGGAAGGTAGATAATTGATGCCTTTCCTGTTTCATTTTAATTTTATGCTGGCACTAATCTTGTATCTATGTACAGTGGGTATAAAACGTTTATAGACCACTGTTAAAATGTCAAGTGTCTGTGATGTAAAAAAATGAAACAAAGATAAATCATTTCAGAACTTTTTCCATCTTTGATGAGACCTATGAACTGTACAACTCAGTTGAACAACAAACTGAAATCTTTTAGGTGGAGGGAACTAAAAAGTAAAAACTGAAATAATACAGTTGCATCTGTGTGCACACCCTCTTGTAACTGGGGGTGTAGCTGTGTTCAGCAGTAAACAATCACATTCAAACTCATGTTAATTAGGAGCCAGTACACCCCTGCCACCATTTAAAGTGCCTCTGCAGACTCCCAAATAAAGATAAGCTGTGATAATAGCTCTTTCCTGACATTTTTTTAGGCAGAGCAGAAGCCATGGTCCGCAGAGAACTTCCAAAGCATCAGAGGGATATCATTGTTTAAAAGTATCAGTCAGGAGAAGGGTACAAAAGAATTTCCAAGGCATTAGATATACCATGGAACACTATGAAGGCAGTCATCATCAAGTGGACAAAATATGGCATAACAGTGACATTACCAAGAACTGGACATCCCTGCAAAATTGATGAAAAGACTAGAAGAAAATTGGTCAGGGAGGCTGCCAAGAGGCCTACAGCAACATTAAAGGCACTGCAGTAATATCTGGCAAGTACTGGCTTTGTGGTACATGTGACAACAATCTCCTGTAATCTTCATACGTCTGGGCTATGCGGTAGAGTGGCAAGATGGAAGCCTTTTCTTACAAAGAAAAACATCCAGGCCTGGCTAAATTTTGCCAAAACACATCTGATGTCTCTCAAAAGCATGTGGGAAAAATGTGTTATGGTCTGATGAAACCAAGGTTCAACTTTTGCCCCTAATTCCAAAAGATATGTTTGGCACAAAAACAACACTGCGCATCACAAAAGAACACCATGCCCACAGTGAAGCATGGTGGTGGCAGCATCATGCTTTGGGGCTGTTTTTCTTCAGCTGGGACAGGGACCTTAGTCAAGGTAGAGGGAATTATGAATAGTTCCAAATACCAGTCAATATTGGCACAAAACCTTCAGGCTTCTGCTAGAAAGCTGAACATGAGAAGTAACTTCGCCTTTTAGCATGACAATGACCCAAAGCACACATCCAAATCAACAAAGGAATGGCTTCACCAGAAGATGATTACCATTTTGGAATGGCCCAGCCAGAGCCCAGACTTGAATCCAATTGAATATCTGAGGGGTGATCTGAAGAGGGCTGTGCACAGGAGACACCCATGCCATCTGACAGATTTGGAGCGTTTTTGCGAAGAGTGGGCAAATATTGCCAAGTTAAGATGTGCCATACTGACAGACTTATACCCAAAAAGGCTGAGTGTAGTAATAAAATCAAACAGTGCTTCAACAAAGTGTTAGTTTAAGGATGTGCACACATATGCAACCATATTATTTCAGGGTTTTTTTTTACCAGTACTTCCCTCCACCTAAAAGATTTTAGTTTGTTGTTCAACTGAGTTGTACAGTTCATAGGTCTCATTAAAGGTAGAAAAAATTCTGAAATGATTCATTTTTGTCTCTCATTTTTTACATCACAGACACTTGACGTTTTAACAGGTGTGTAAAATTTTCATATCCACTGGACATACATAGAAATACTAAATTTGTACACTTGTGTCCCATTAAATTTGATTTATAGTGCTTATGAAAAGTTTAATGAAAGAACAGGTATAAATGGTCAATAGACACACAACAGGAAATTTGTGTTAAAGCAGACTGAAATATTGCATCTTGATTTAAAGCAGCTGGCTTGTAAACGTCATTCTGCTTCCTGATCAAGACTGTTTCAAGTGTAACAAACTTCTGGAATGCATCTGTATACAGGAGAGACCATGTGTTCCATTTTATAGAAATATTTTGCCTGCATATCCTTTGTAAAATTAAAGGGGGTGGGGAGAGAAAATGAGAAAAAAAATAAGAGCAAAATATTGAGGCTAAACTTCAAATTTTGATGCATGAAAGCTTACGATGAACCAAGCTTGTTAATCTTTAAAATGTAATATTTTATACTTGTTTTTCTTCCTGTTTTCTTCTTTTTTTCTGTTTAATTTTGCCAACGTGCTAAAACAAACCAACACAGCTACTTCTGTGGAAACTGCCTGGTTTCCTGTTGCTTCCTATTCACTGGATAGGGCTAAGAGCTGGATGTTGCTGCTTTGCAGAGTCAGGCTGATCTTTTGACCTCCAACTTCCTGATGCTGTATGTTGTCTAAAGCAGTACAAAATGTGTGCAGAGGAAATTAGGAAACTCAAATTTGGCTGATTTTTGCAGTTTCAGGAGATGTTATTAGTGCATCAATCTCATTATTGTAGCTCAAAGGCTTAAATACCCTGGGTTTTGTTTTTTTCTTCACAGGCAATGTACAAGCGAATTCTGCAGCAAGCAGGATTTATACAGTTTGCACAGCTTCAGTTCCTAGAAGCAAAAGAACTCTTCAGGTAATCTTTCCTATCGGGTGAGAAATACTCCTGCATTTTCAATCAAGCACTGATCCATGTGCTTGGCTTTTAAGGCTCAAGTACTGAGATAATTTGATGTGGTTTGGCTGAAACATTTGAAAAATGTTTTTTTTAGGACAAAGGTTAGTTTGGGGTCACTCTGTTTGATATAGAAATAGCAGTATGCGTACCCCAATCCATTTGCTGCATATCTTGATTTCAGTATGCTGGACAGTGAGACTGAATCTACCTGCTCTGCTCATAGATGCATCTTGTTTACTTGTGGGAAACGACTGCTGTGACAGAGTTGATTTAGATCCACTTTGGTGTTTGTCAACTTTCATAGCAACCTTTTTAAAAGTCATGGATTTTATCAAGAGTTCTGTTGTGGCTCATAATGCTGGTTTTTGTACACTGATGGGCAGGCGATACTTGTTTGTTAGCACATAGCCCCATGGGCATGGGGTTCTTTGGTATGGTATTCGCATCCAGCCCTTTGTCCCTCTAACGAGCCTATTCAGACCAGGGGGAAGTGAAACCAACCTGGAGGATACATCAGGGGTCTCCTACCAACTCTCCTCAGACTGAAGAAGCTACTTGGATAAGTAGCGAAACGTTTCAACCTAAGAAGAAAGAAGTCCAGTTGCCATGACTCAACTTACAGATAACCTCACCTGGATGACTGAGAATCTTCACAGATATACCACATCCAGTCCATTAGTTTTTCCATATTACTTGCTTTGGAAGCATGCACATGTTTTACATATTCCCTTTAAAAACTTGCAGTGGAACTATGTGAATCAATGAATTGTTCATAGAGAAGAAGGAATTAACATATGGAGAACTTCTCCACGTTCATTGCAAACCAGCACATGGTTTGCGATAAGCTTTATATTATGAGCTGGACCAGCAAATGGGGCTGCAGGGAACCTGAATGTTGCTGACTCCAGTCTAAACCATGATACTCGGCATAATTGCAGACCAAATGCTGTTCTATAGTGGCAGAACCACAATCACCCAAAACCGAGAGTTTACTCTCCCAGCTAGCAGCGTTCTTTGGTGTTGAAAGGAAGCTATCGTGGTACCCCTTTTTTAAAACCAGAGACTGCTGTTGTAGTTGCTGAATTTTGGGGTAACAACCGTTACACCAGTTATCCAGTTGCCATCGGATTTCAACAGTGAGAAGAATCTCACTGCTAGTGTACACACTTATCCTAGAGCGATTTGTGTTTCTCCATCCCTAGCAACTTGTCCACCCAGCACAAACTCATATGTCCTAGTTAGGAACTTGAGTGTCATCACTAAGACATGCATCTAATGTGTATGTATTTTATATAGAAACCAGAATATATGAATCTCAAAGTCTATCTTTGGGCCTCTCCCTTTTTTAATATATTTTACCAAGTCAACATGCTCTGAATTTGTCGAAGGAGGCAAAAGACAACTGCCAGAGAGTTTTTCTTGCAAATTATTTATGCTGGTGGTATGTTGAAAATGCTTAGATCAATGTTGGGGAACCTTTTGGTTTGCCAGACATTTTAATTTCCAGTTCCAGCCAGTCTGTTGCCAAAAGTAAAGAGTTGTAGAAGATGTAATCCAAAATATACAGACTGCTAAAGGTTTCCCCATCTCCCAGCAATAGTCTCTTGTCTAGAGCTACAAGTAAGGTTTGGTTATTTCCTTTCCTGACAGAGGGTGGCATTATTAAACCTATAAAGTAGTAAATCTGGGTTTTCCAACTACCTTTGGCATTCACTTCTGGTTCAATTGTTTCAGAAAGTTGTGCAAAAAGAAGTAGGAAATGTGGCCTTCTCGAGATGACGGGTGCCTCAGCTTTATATGAAAAGATACAAATGAATCTTTCTTTATGCAGAACTTGAAATCAATTTAGTATCTTGGCTTATTCCAAAGGTGGTAACAGGAGCTTTCCAGTTCTGTCAAAATTCCTGTTTTGTTCATATATCTTCAGCTGTCTGTTGCGAGAATGTTGTCTGTATCTGAATGTGTCGGTTTAGGCTTATGAGGTATGATACCAACTTAAAATCCCCATGGAGACCTTAAAGCTGAGGTTCCTTTCAGTAATCCAGCACTCGTGCGTTTTAATGAACACATGGAATAGGCATAGAATAATCTAAGAGAATTGCCTTCTTGTTATATGTGTTCATATAACATTTCTTAGACTCAACTTTACTTCTGAAGATATTTCCACAAGTGGCAGTTATAACAATGCCCTTATTGTCTTACCAATAATGTGCACAAAACTCAGTATCCTTTGTGTATGTGTGTTGTGTGCCTATGTGTGTGTTTTCTTGTTTTTTTGGGGGGGGGTCTCTTTTTGCTTCATCTAGTTTGACATTGTAATTGCAGAAGCGGCCAACTTGACGTTCGGGAGCTGATCTCTCTCTACCCCTTCCTGCTGCCTACTTCCTCTTCATTCATGCGATCGCACCCTCCTCTCCATGACTATGCTGACTTAAACCAACTGACACAAGGGGATCAGGAGAAAATGACCAAGTGCAAGCAGTTTCTCATGAGCTACTTGAGTGAAGTGCGTAGCACCGACGTTGCAAATGGCTACAAGGAAGATGTGGATACAGCTTTGTTGAAGCTCTACGCAGAAGCCAATCATGAAAGCCTTCTAGATCTCCTGGTCACAGAGAACTTCTGTCTCCTCACAGACAGTGTGGCATGGCTGGAAAAGCACAGAAAGTAAGCTTGCAACATACAGCATTGTCTGGTCTGTGTTGGATCCTAGGTCTTTTTGGCCAGTTTTTGACACATCAAACCAGGAGCCCATGCCTTTTTGGCATGACATTAGACTTCTGGTTGTATCTTGATTTTTCAAATCTGACATCTGAATATTTTTAAACAAAAATATGTCTTTACAAACAGAGAAGTGGAACTATAACAACCATAATAATAAAACCCTAGCACCAATCACTATGGTGCTAGTTTGGTACATGCCCCCAAATTCCAAACGGGCTCATTAATAGCTAGTAAGAAGCTGCTGTAAGTTATGCTAGTTGCCTTCTGCAGGCATGACTAAGCAACAAGATTTGGACCATAAGATAAAGCAATACAAATCACCATACATTTCCAAACAAATATTTTAATTCTTTTTATAACATACATTGTATATTGTGTTTCTCAGACTGCTTCTCAAAAGGTTTGTAACTCAAAAAAGAGAGGGTTTTTTTTGTTCATGTTATTCTTCTGAAAAGTCAAACATGTAAAAGCTGTTAACTCTTGCAAAACAGCAGTGTTCCGGCACCTACCTCCTTACTGTGTAACTGGAGAGATCTGAATATTGCAAGATAAGCAAAGGTTTTGAAGGCTCAACAACACTGGCCTTTCCTGTTGTGATCCACTGGAACTCCAGTCCCTATGGATTATACTGAAAAACAGAAAAAGGGTCATTAGGCTACTATTTCAGGAACAGCTGCAGGATTCTCCCCTTATCTGGCTTAACTGCTAAGCCTTGATTTGCCTTTATCTTAGGTGTTATATCTACTGTTCCAGTGGTACATACCCTGTTTTCATCTATCACGCAAGAAGAGAAGCTCTTACCTCCTCCCCAATCTGTCTTTGCTTTCTTCATGTGAAAAACAGTGCATCTGCCATGAAGAGGTTTCTACCCATGTTTAGATGCTGCACATGAGTAGCAAGAATCTCTCCTTTGCATGTGCATTGCTTTTCATGTGGCTAAAGCAAAGGTGGAGAGGGGAAGGACAGCCATTGTATTGTTAATTGATGGATAAAAATTGGGTAAGTAATGCCTGAATAGGGCTGGAGTCTTGAGTACTGACAACAGGTAATATAGGGCAGTGGTTCCCAGCCGCGGGTCCCCAGATGTGATTGGACTACAACTCTCAGAAATCCTGGCCAGCACAGCTAGTGGCAAAGGTTTCGGGGAGTTTTAGTAGACCCAAGGTTGGAGTCTCCTTCAAGACATCTGGAGACCCAAGGTTGGCAACCACTGATATACAGGCATTACTGGGATTGGAGATTATGATGCGCCAGCATGGCATAATGGCCCATGTTCAGCTGAGACCTGGGAAATCAAGTCCCAGGTGAGCCTAAGGTTACCCAGTCACTTTGTCTAAGCCTGTCATGGTTGATGTGAGGGCAAAGGGTAGGGGTGAGTCATGTGTTTTCTCTTGAATTCATAAGAGGAAAGGTGAGATAGAAATTGAACTTACAAATAACGTGGTAGCGTTGAAGGAGAGGATCTTGGTTCAGTCACCAAACCATCATGTTTGTTCACTCCAGCATTGACGGATATGCTGACAATGAGCAAGACAAAGTTATAAGCAAAATGTTCACCCTTTGACAGAGAGAGATCCACAGTCACAGGAGATGGGCAGGCAGTGGAGAAAGTAGCACCTTCTAGGTGCCCAGTAATCATAAAGGTCAACATTTTGACCTTATTGCTGGGCTCTGGTTTTACTGAGTATTTTACTGCTTTTCACAAAGGTGTAGTGGTTTGAAAGTAGAAATGCATCCTCCTCCTCTGCATGTAAAGTGGAAACAATATCAACCCACCTTGCAGACTCTTTGCAAGAATGGAGCATATTAAAATTGGCAAGTGTGTGTTATTGTGCAGAATGCTTCACAGACACAAACTGCTTTCTTATTCTTTTATACAGGTTTTTTGCCCTTGGACTCCTGTATCACTCTAATGGTCAAGATGCTGCAGCCCTACAGGTCAGAGTGCCACCCTGTGTCCAGGAGGCCAAAGCAACATGTAAATGCACCCCTAGCGGATAAAAGCTTTTAGCTTCTGTTCCACTTTGGACCACCGGGAAGCTTGCGTGTCCATGGATTCAGAGCTAGGGGTACATTGTGGCTCGCTGAACTAATGGAGAGTGGAAGGAATCCTGGACATAGCTTGGTTCCCCCTTCCCTTGTCTTTGGCATATAAAAAAAAATCTTGTAGCTCTTTGAAGATTATCTGTACAGCAGAGTGAAAGTGAAAATCCACTTGAAAGACATATTTAAACTATTCTGAATTCCTTGGAAAATCAGGATGAGACTGAATGAATTAGCTGTTTATATAGATCCAGGGGTGTTTTGGTTTTTTTTTCTAAAACCCAAGATAAGCCAAATTTTAGGAGGAAGTGACTGGGGTTGGGATGAGGGCAGACAGGTTTAGCTGGCCTGCTGTTGCTATGCAGATACCTTACTTCGTTACCCTGTTATAATAAGTGAAAATCTTTATGTTGTGAGTTTAAAATGCCAATAGCTTTCTTATGAGCAATGAGCACACGTCTCTCCTATCCCTGGACCTAAGCTGCTAGAAAAGAGGAAATAAGCATTCAGGCCCCTATTAAAATTTTGGGATTTCCTAAATTGAACACCTGCTCTCAGTTTCCAATGTTCAAAGATCTCAGGCTAGAATGTTGGAAGCTGATAGCAGTTTCCCACTGAGAACTTGCGTGTTTTTCCATATAATAAACTGAACATTGGAATTTTTGTGAAAAGGCCGCTATTATCACTCAGAAGTACTGTATACTCGATTCCTCCTTAGTGGCTTCATTGTGATTTGTATTTGCTTGTAGCAGCTTGCAGTTCTTGGGATTGCTTTAAGACTGCTGTCCATACTTGGTGACAACTGTGTGTTAAGCTTAATGTTTTTAAAATGAATTCTTGTACAGTGGTGCCTTGCTTAACGAGCACCTCGCTGAGCGATGAAATCGCTTAACGAGGCGCTCTGGGCCATCGCTGGAGCATTCGCTCAGCGATGGCCCCTATGGGGATTTTTCACTTTGCGATATTCGCTAAGCGATTCGCTTAGCGAATATCGCATAACGAAGTGGGGGAGAAAAGCTGATCGGCAGTTCCAAAATGGCCACCGGAAGGTCTGCGCCGCATTTTCGCGCCCTGCCCTCGCTTACCGAGGGCGCGAAAATGGTGGCGCTATGGCAGAACCTCGCTTAACGGTGAGTTTTCAAGCCATAGGAACGCATTGAACAAAGTTCAATGCGTTTCTATGGCTTTTTTTATTCCGTTTAGCGATGTTTCGCTATAGCGAAGGTTAATCCGGAACGGATTAACCTCGCTATGCGAGGCACCACTGTACTTTCCTGCATTGGTGGTGCTTGTGTTTTTTGGTATTGTACTCATTGATTCTTTTATTATTGTATACTCATTGTTATTAACTTGAAATACTGTCTTTTAATTGTTGTAAGCAACCTTGAGTCCTTTTTAAGGAGAAAGGTGGTTTAAAAATATTTGAAATAAACTATGTCTCATTTGGGATTGGGGGAAGGGAGAAGAAGCTGCCTACAGTACTTGCACTCTGTGCAGCACCACCTGGTGGTGATAAATAGGTGCTGCTTTTTGACACCAGTTAAGCCTGTAAGGCAGTGGTGTCGAACTGTGGCCCTCCAGATGTTCTTGGACTTCAACTCCCAGAAGCCTTCACCGCCACCTCTGCTGGCCAGGATTTCTGGGAGTTGAAGGCCAAGAACATCTGGAGGGCCACAGTTCGACACCACTGCTGTAAGGTTTTGTTGACTTGTATTCCCAAGAGCCTCCTGCCTTGAAGAACTGTGAATGGTCATGGAATTAAACCCTGATGGATTTACTTTCTTCTCTATTTTAGTTGTGGGTAAAAATTGTTAATGGAGACATTCAAGACTCCACACGCACAGACCTTTACGATTACATTGTAGACTTCCTTACCTCTTGCCCTGACCATGAACTGGTGTGGAAGTATGCAGAATGGGTCCTGCAGCGAAGTGAAGAGGTTTGTGGTTGCATTTTTTTCCAGGAAATAATTTTAAAATTGCTGTTGCTTGGATATCTTCTCAAGAATAGTGGGCATCCTTGTTCTTTTTCTGTTTCTTAAGTCCATTCCTACATAGTTCCAGTATCTTCCTCTCCCAAACAAGATGTGTAAGCAGTGGTAAAAGGTGTGAAATAATGCATGTTAAATTGGGCCCAACCATGTGTTGGGTGTGCGGACACAATGGCCATAAAAATAATTTAAAATCTTCTTGTGCCAAAGCTTTCTTCTTAGTGTCAAAGTAGGGTGTTTTTTTTTGGTGGTGAGCGATGGTATATTCCAGCTCTCAAAGCACAGTATTTTATATTTGGAAGAATGCTGTGTTTCTCACAGAGGCTGCATGCAATCTTGTATTCAATGTAGACTGAAGTTGTTCAAACAATAAGAAGAATACTTTAGACTGGTGTGGAAGAGCTGGCTCTTCAGACATTCTTCCCATAACTTTTCACTGTTGATATTCGGGCTGGGACGTCTGCGAGTTTTAAGTCCAAATCATTTGAAAGACGAGAAAATTTCCACCCTTACATGAGGCATTGTTTGTCATGTACAGTGGTGCCCCGCATAGCGACGATAATCCGTGCAGCAAAAATCGTCACTATGCGAATTTGTCGCTATGCGAAATTAAACAGCCCAAAGGAATGCATTGAAACCCCTTCAATGCGTTCCTATGGGCTTAAAACTTACCTTTTAAGCGAAAATCCTCCATACGGCGGCCATTTTAGCTGCCCGGTAAGCAAAGAATCCGTCCCTGTTTTACCCGGTGGCCATTTTGGAACCGCCAATCAGCTGGGGAAAAATCATCTCTATGCGAAAATCGGTAAGCGAAACAGCTTACCGATCATCGCAAAGCGATTTTCCCCCATAGGAAACATCGTTATGCGATCGCAAAAGCAATCACAAAAACATAATCGCTATGCGGATCCATCGTTAAACGGGGCGCCCGTTATGCGAGGCACCACTGTATTTGTTTGTTGGATTTCTGTACCGCCCAATTAGTGAAAAATGCTAATACTATATAAAGGTCTTTTCTATATAGTTGCTTCCTCTGTCCATTTTCTTTTCTCTTGTGTATATATTTCATTTGACTGTATTCCTTAGAGTCTGCAGCTATATGATTTAATGTGAGAGGCGTAAGTCTAGCCATTTGTTTTAAGGAGAGAGCCGCTTCCTCATCTATAGACTGAATGTTATGTTCGTTTTCACTGAAAAGTTTGTTATTACATAATAATTATTCATATCATGCTTTCAGCAACTGCATAGAATTAGAAAAGGTTTGATATGTCCATTCAACTCTAATACATTAGTGAACATGAAACATAATTGGTAATCTTAGGTAGAAATTTGAGTGTGCTGTGAAGTGTCTGTAAATTCACATTCTTGATTTCCTCTATGTATTTTCTTTTAGGTTGGTGTGTACATTTTCACTAAAAGGCCATTGGAAGAAGAACAGAGAAACAGCTTTAATCCAGATGATGTCATCAGATGCCTTAACAAATTTCCGATATCACTAGTAAAATACTTAGAATTCTTGGTATTAGAAAGAGGAATAAAGGTGAGTTTGGGGATAGGAGGTGAGGCATTTAGGACTGAAGTGTGTGTATGCCTGCATGCATGTGTATTTGCGTAAGAATATTTAGTTTTGCATGGCTCAGATACTCTGTAACTCTATACGGTTATACAGCAGTGAGGATTCTTTGACTGTTCTCCATTCCTCACCCGCTTGCATACTATTAAGTGCATTTCTTCAGAAGCACCAAAATATTTCTATTATTATTTTACTACAAACTAGGAGTAGAGAGTTCTGGTGTGTAGGTAAGCCATTGAATTTGAATGAGCACTCATGAGATAAGAATGGGAAAAATGTTGTGTACATAGGATTTGTCATATACGTAAATAAAAGGATGCATGTTGCTATACTTATTGCAATGGGTGGTTGTATTCTGAAAGGTACAATGGCATTTTTTCTGTCTGGTGTCATGAAATGTCACCTTCACAACACACGAGTGAAGAAATGTAGCTGAAACTTTTAATTTCTGAAGTTGTTAAAGGACAGGTGCCAAATCCTTTTGAAATTGTTCATCTATTGAACATAGTTGACTTCCTTATTAATATCTTGTTTTAATCATTTGTTGTAATTTGTCTTTTATTGAAATAGCAATAGAAATGGCTTAGAGAGATTATTAAGAAATTAATGGATTGTCATTTTTGATGGCAGAAGGAAAAGTTCCACACCCACTTAGCAGTGCTTTACCTGGACGAAATTCTACATCTGCAGTCATTGGGTGCAGAGGGGTGTGAGGAGCTAGCCAAAACACAGGCAAAGCTGCGCCATCTTCTGCGAAAATCTGACCTTTATAGAGTTCATTTTATTTTAGGTAAGAGAACCAGAATCCTGTTCGCAGTTGGGGGCCCCTTTCACTGTCGTTCGAGAGCTGTGTTCCCTCAAGATTTATCTTTTGAAAAGAACAGAGTTTGAAAAAGTTACTCTTTTGAACTCCAGTCCCACATCGCCTATTGAGCATCACTGTTGACCTTGCTGACCAGGAGACTTTGGGGTTGTAGTCTGAAAGGACATTTCCAAGCTCTGTCCAGTGGGAGGGAACTGTACATCCTGCACATGTGCAAGGGCTGCTGTCTGGTGGGCAGGACCCAGAGCCAAACATAGGCCTGACCCCTGTGTTTCATTTTCCTTTGCATTCTCCCTCATTCTTTTTTTTCTGGGTCCATCAGACTTGGCAAAGAACAGGCAGTTTGCTGTGCCAGAGGGTCTGAATTGATGCATTTGCAGAGGCCTGTTTAAATCAAGCTGAGGTCTGTACATTGCCTCACTGTGGCTTATACACTGTAGAAGAGGTTTTGCTCAACTCCATACAAGCACAGAAATGGTGTGGATGGAGGACAGCATTTAGACCACACAGGTGGAGCTGCACTCCATTTCTGTTGATGCTGGCTTCTGCTACCTCAAAGAGGTATTCTCCTTTCACAATAATTTATGGCTGGTTTAACTTACAGCACCCTAAGAAAGGAAGAGAAAAATGTGTGGCCCTGAAAATGTTGTTAGAGTGCCACTTCCCTCAGCCCTTGCTAGTGCTGAAACAATGGGCATTGCAGTCCAGTATCACCGAGAGGGCCACAAATAAATCCCAGTGATTTTAACACACAGTGACCTTTGCAAAAAATGAATTGCAGAATGGGATGTCGGCACCAGCATAATCTGCCCAATAGCCATAGTCCTTTTATTACTTTGCTGATGTCGAAGGAATTACAGGAATTGGACATCTCAGTTATTGACAGTTGCACTGCACATTATGTCTTTTTGCTGTGCTCATTGGGTCTTTGCCGCCGCCCCCCCCCCCCCCCCCCCGCTGAAGATAGTAGATGCATGGGTGATAGATCACTCCAACCCTGTGTGAATGCTAGTAAGGTCTTCTCTGGTGTTTGATGTCTTAACAGCGTGCTCAATCCCATGTTGAATGTGAACAGCACAGTTGCAACAACAGTTAAGAGCAAACGGTTGGAAAGGATCCACATTGGACTCTTCCAGGCCTCCACTTTCTCTTGCAGGTCCTCACAGCCCATAGCTGTTCCTGAGGGCTGGGGAGCTCTTCCGAGTGGTGCACAACGCGCCTGGAAGAAGTAGGGTACCACCAGCCATGTGCATCCACAAAGGAGAAAAGCCTTCTGTTTATTAAACAGTGCTATTTATACCGCATCCATTGTTGGATAAACAGTTATAACGTAGAACCTTTTTCAAAGGTTATAAAGATAATTCTGGGTACAGAGGTCTGTATGAAAATGCCAAGAGTCGGAGGAACTGTTCTCTTAGTTTATTTTTTATTCTTTTAAGAGCAGAAGCATACATAAGCTCCACTGACTGCCAGTCTGTTTCCAGGCCCAGTTCAAATATATTATGGCTTGAGTCTAGGCTATTTGAAGGATCAAATCAGCCCATATGAGCCTTCTCGGTGGCTGCTCTCAAGCTTTGCCACACACTGCCCTAAGAAGTCAGACTGGCCCCCCTCCCTCTTGTCCTTCCATCATCAGGCCAAAGAACTTGTTTTTCAGGCAGGCTTTTAAGCAATAATTATCTCAGGAAAGTTTTGCCGATTAAACTTAGGGATTTTTTTTATGTTTTAAAATTGTTTTTAATCTTGTTTTTAATTTTAATAGATGTTTGCTTTTTTAAAAATATGGTATATGGTATTTTTAGAAATCATTAATTGTTGTATAGTTTGAGCCATTGTGAGCTGCCTTGGGTCCCCTATGGGGAGAATGGCAGCATATAAATTATATAACTACATACATTGTGAATAAATATAACCCTCTCTTGCACTGAATAACTCTGTTTAAACATCACATTTGGCAGATAAAATCAGTGGCACAGATCTGCATATGGAGTGTGCAATCTTGTATGGAAAACTGGAAGAGCATGATAAAGCTTTACATATCCTGGTCCATGAGCTAAAGAATTTTGCCGCTGCCGAGGACTACTGTGTGTGGAATTCTGAGAGCAAAGACCTTCCTTACAGGCAGAAACTGTTTCACACACTACTTTTGACATATCTAAATTCGAGCACGTCCGAAGAAGAACTGATCATGGCAGCTGTAGATCTTCTCAACCATCATGCCCCTGACTTTGATGCTGTGTGTGTTCTGCAGCTTATTCCTGACAGCTGGTCAGTGCAGCTTCTCTCTTCTTTTTTGACGGGTGCAATGAGGGAAAGCATCCATGCACAAAGAATGACTCGGATTGCAGTGGGCTTAGCAGAAGTGGAGAATCTTACTTATAAGCATGAAAAGGTGAGCATAAGAGCCTGATTACCATACGAATGATGACTTTTCAAGTGGTTCCATCTCTTTTCATGCTTTTATTCATTTTCTGTTTTAACTGAGCTTGTTTTAGTTAATTGTAAGGCACCTTGCATTGCATTCAGGCGAGAAAGGTGGGATATAAATCAAATGAATAAGGCATGCTGAAATTCCATTGCACTGTGAACTCTGCATTCCTGAAAGAAGTTGCACATCCTAATTCTCTTGGCTTATACATAAAGGATGTGCTACTCACTGATGATTTCCAGTATGAAAACGAAATTCCATTTTCCAATTCCATTTCCTGTTAGTGTGTCAGCAGTTGGCTTCATTTAATTCTAAATGTGAAAACCAAAGGGCTGCATGTGATGCCAACACAAGGGCAAATACATAAATGGAGCACTTCCCTAGTACAGAGTCCTTTCCACCTCCCGAACCTATAAAGATTGGGGAGCTTTTGGGAAAGGTCTAGGATGGGGGACTGAGGTGGAAGTCGTAGTGTAGACCTAGGCATCTGTCTATACCATGGAAAGAGTTGTCTATCCTGCATCATTGCTCCCACATCATGTGCCAACCGGCTCTGATATTCTTGGTTTGTTGGCCAGTCTTGGCTTGTTGGCTTTGTGATTTCAAAAGGGAAGACTGGAGATGCACACAGATAGTTAGATGGTCACCTTAAGATATATACAAGATATCCAGGGCTCTTATGCTTGGGGGAAAAGATGTGAGATTTGAATGCTTGCCTTAAATTACTTTGGGTGCTAAAGTTATATCTGGGATAACTGTTAACTCTAGGTAATTGACCTATTTCAATTGACATCACTTAGTCTGAGGATAGAAAATGTGTTTCTATAGCACAGAATGCTACTGCCTGTCCTTTGTGTTGAATCTAAAATGGAGAAATGCTCCTGTATCCTGATTAAGAATACCCTTAGAATGTTACCACAAGGGCATTAGGAGACCTTGAAGGGTAGGGACTTGGTCGTATCCCAAGGCAGGCTTTCATCTATCTCAAAAGTTGAGTCTTCTCTTTCCATGATGTTTTACTTCTGGTGTAGCCACTGACAGCCCAAGTAATCCGTTGGCAACATGGTGCTAAGTATGGAACAGGGTGAAGCAGCCACTCTGCCAAAGCTGCCCTCTGTGCATTGAGCACAATTAAAGTACTTTGCAGCAAAATTAGGAAAAGTGTGCATCCCTGCCTAATGTAATGCAGAAGGTATGATAGAAGCCAGTCATCCTGCCACCACGTCTGGTGACCCAAAATGAGAGCTGTAAGAGGAATTATGTGGCCCTGTAAATGTTGCTGAACTTAAGCTTTCTTCATTCTTTGTCAAAGGCTGTGCTGATGGGAGTTTAACATGTTGAGAAATTTATTTAAAATATAATTACAATGATTTTAAAAAAAAACTCAGTATTTAAGGTAGTAACAATGAGTATACAATACTAAAAGAATCAATGAATACAATACCAAAAAACATAAGCAACACATTTAATGCAGTCAGGTACAATATTCCATTTTAAAAACCCCACTTGGCAGCCATTCACTCAGGGAAAGATTGCCTTAAGAGAAAGGTCTTCTGCTTGTAGAAGGACAGTAAAGATGGGGCTAGCCTGGCCTCCTAGGGGAGGGAGTTCCAGAGTCTGGGAGCAGCGACAGAGAAGACCCTCTCCTGTGAAGGTGGCAGGATCAAGAGGAAAGCCTCTTCTGATCATCTTAACACTTGAGCAGGCTCATAAAAGGAAATGTGGTCCTTGAGATAGCTTAGACCTAAGCTGTTCGGGCTGTATAGGTTAGAACTATCATTTTGAATTCTGCCTGGAAATTGATCCGTAGCCAGTGGAGCTGCTGTAACAGTAGATTGGGTGATCCCTGTGTCCAGCCCCAGTTAGCCATCTGGCTGTTTTAGATCTGCTGAAGTTTCCTGACACTCCGTAGGCAGCTCCATGTAGAGTGCATTACAGGAATCTAGCCGAGATGTAATTAAGACATGTGTCACTGTGGCCAGATCTCTTGCGGAACAAGCATAGCTGGTGCACTCGTTTTAACTGTGCAAATACAGTCCTCGTGAGAGCTGAAACCTGGGCATCCAGATTCAGAGATGAATCCAGGAGTACCCCAAGGCTGCGCACCTCGGTTTTCAGAGCAAGTGTAACGCTGTCCAGCACAGGCTGCATCCCTGTTCCCTGATCTGCCTTTCAACTGATGAGGGACACCTGTGTCTAGATTGAATTTCAGTTTATTCACCCTCATCCAATTCATTATTGATACCGAACACTGATCTAGAGCTGAAATAGCTTCCTCAGGTTTAGATGGCAGGGAGAGATAGAGTTGGGTGTCATACACATACCGGTGACAATGAACCCCCAAACTCTGTATTATCTCTCCCAGTGGTTTCATGTAGATGTTAATAACATAGGAGATGAAACAGAACCCTGGGTGACCCCACGGGCCAGTAGCCAGGGTGTCAAACCAGATTTCTCCAGTACCACCTTCTGAGTTCTACTTGCCAGGAAAGATAGAACCCACTGTAAAGCAGTGCCTCCAAGTCCCATCCCTGAGAGATGGACCAGAAGGATAGCATGATTGATGGTACTGAAAGCTGCTGAGAGGTCCAGTAAAACCAACAGGGACACACTTCCCTTGTCTAGTTTCCAGTATAAATAATCCACCAAGGTGACCAGAGCAGCCTCTATCCCATAATCAGGCCTTATTAATGGACCTAGATAATCAGTCTCATCCAGCAACCCCTGGAAGTAAGCCACGGTCCACTCCAACCCCTTGCCTGAGAATGAAATATCAGAAACAAGTCAGTAATTATTCAGGAGCTTTGTAGCACAGTGCTTAAACTATCCAAACTCTGCTCACGAACCAGGTTCAATCCCAGGTAGCCAGCTTAAGGTTCACTCAGCCTTCCATTCTTCTGAAGTCAGTAAATCAAGTGCCCAGTTTGCTGGGAGAGGAATAATTTATTTATTTATTTAAAGTATTTTTACCCTGCCTTTCTCCTTAAAAAGGACGCAAAGTGGCTTCCATCCTTGAAAGACAATATTTAAAGCTGAAAACAATGAGTATGCAACCACGATTTACATCATTAAAAGACAGTATTTAAAGCTAAGAACAGTGAGTATAAAGAGGCAGCTTACAATATTAAAAGACTATATTCAAGCTAAAATAATAAGTATGCAAATACTAAAAAGAAGTATGCAAATGCTAAAAAAGAAGAAATAAACACCACTCTGAGAGTTGGTAAATACAAGTAGTAATGTGTACAATGTTTACAACTTAGTAATAAACTGTAGTAATGTGTACAAGTAGTAAAGTAATATGCCTATAATAACATTGTAAACCACTGAGATAATGCTTTAAGCAACATATAAGCAGCAAGCTTTGCTTATGCTGCTGCTGCTGCTTATTCGGTATTTTGGATCTGAGGAAGGCTTTTTCAACAGTGGTCTGTCTCTGGTGTACACACTTTGATTTTTAATTCACCAAAGATGTCTTGGAATTGTAGTTGATGACAATACTGAAAGCCTCTGTTTATTTATTTATTTATTTATTTATTATTTAATAGATTTCTACCCCACCCATTTAGACCAAAGGTCTACTTGGGTGGCAATATCATTAAATCAGTTCTAGTGCACCTGCGCATAGTGCATCAAGAATCACATGCTTTTCAAAAACTGCAAAGACTAACCTCTGTCACATACCCATTTTAGTGACTTGTTTTTCTTTGGCTTGTATCTCTCTTTAGATAAAACTAAAAGGACATCCGACTATTCTCTCAGACAAAAAACTCTGCCAGGTGTGTCAAAGCCCTTTCTGTGAACCTGCTTTTGTCAGGTATCCAAACGGCAGTGTGGTCCACACGCACTGCGCTGCGAACAGGCTTGTGAATTCTAACACAAGCCATCATTTATCCAACCCCAGTGGACAGACATGAAACACATTCACGATGGTGCAATTGCTGTGTCGTAGTGGCTCTTTGGAATAACCCAGAAGAATCTGCTGGCTAAGGAACAACAGTCAAGAAGAGGGGTTTGCCCTTGGGTGGATGGGAAATCTTCCATCAATCTCGAACACCACCACCCAACTGCTGATGTATGGTGAATGTAGATGGCACAAGAAATTACAGATGTTTATATAATGAAGAAATGCTTTCCTCACTGTGAGTGTAAGTATTGGGGAGGGGAGTAATGAGTATTATTATTTTTTTTAAAAATGAAAACTTGCACTGAACTTGATCAAGCAGAGAGGGTGATGGGCAGAAATGTTTCTTCTCCACATAGTTGGACTATTCTGTCTCTTGGAGAACTGGAATGGAGTAGCACTTTCTTAAGAGTAGAGCATAATGTTCTCAACTGGGTCTAAATTTTGCCTGTTGGAGAAGCATCAGGAACTTGTTCTGTGCTCTTCATAATGTTAAAATTTGATGCACTTTTGAGCCTTTGTTTCCCCCCTCCTTCTCTGCTGCATAAGCCCCAGCTGTTACAAAGCTTATTGAACCAGTGACTTCCGGGCAACCTCCTCCTCCAGTTGGGAGTGAGAGGGGAAGTGGGATGGTGGGTTTGCCATGGTTTGAATGTCCCAGAGTTTCTCACACTACTAATCACAGGGAAGCCACCCACATCTGCTGTATGGAACTGTAAAGTATTTAGGGGTGAGGAGGGGTGAGGGGGAAAGTCTTTAATAAATGTCATGATTTATTTATTATCCTACAAATGTTCTGTAAATACAGCTGAATGAAATGGTTTTATATCTCAGCATTCTCTAGAGCAAGCACATGTAATCAGTAATTCCAGGTATAGTTTTTTAAGTCTACACCTGACATCACAAAGAGCCATCTTTCCCTGCAAGTGAAGAAATCTGTGCCTCTGATCTGCTTTGCAGGAATGGATTTGTACAAAAAAGGGATAAGGATGCTGTAAAGACGTCATTAATTGCATCCTGAAGGTGCTGAATAAGCTTGATAACACTTAATAAATGCTCTATGGATTCTGAAGCGGTGTGCCAAACTCTTTGAAGTCTGCCAGTGTCGGCAAAACTACGTTCATGCTTCTTTTGAATGTTGTGATATAGTACTCTGTTTTACACACCTGTCTACTTACCACTAAGTCACTCGCACTGAATGACTGGAAAGCCGCTGTTCCCATTTTGCACATACTCATGAATCCAAGCTTTAAAGCTGATCTCTGCACTGCAGCTTCCTAAAGAAGAGCTAGAGCAAACTTGTGTTATAAACCTGTAGGGTGTCTGCACTCTACCGTAAAACCGTTCAGTGAAGTAAAAGTTGTGGAGTGAAATCTGGAGCTGAATTAGTACTCACTGAAGCGATAAACCTGTGTCTGAGCTGTTACTGCTGCAACTGGTGGCCTTTGGTCTTCATGTAAGAGGTTCTTGCAACATGGAAACCTGTCTGGGAAAAGGATGACTCTGTGCGCATGGTATTAAAAATTTTTTTAGGAACGAGAACCAATGTTTAGGATTCTTGTGTTTTTCTAGATGAGCAGCTGAGTTACCTGTAGGCTCAGGTGATAACAGTATAGATGCACATATATTGTTACCTTGGCTTTAGACCTGAGGTTGCAGTCCTGTGTACACTTACTGTGAACCCAGTGCCATTTTCCCTCCAGTAAAACGTACTCCTGACAAAACATAAACAATAGCAAGAAGCAAGCCTGTATGCTTACGCTTGGGAATCTAACACTGGTACTCTAGCCGAACCCAAAGTTCTATGTTTCATCAACACTTTTGTAAACTGAGACAGGAAAAAAAAGGCTTCAGTATCCATTATGGCTACTGCTACCAAGGATTCACTCTCCCTTTCCCGGCCTGCAGATCCAGGGTGGGCAGCCGTGATCCAAATCTTTTTGGTCTCTAACTCAGCCACAGCCAGGGGTGAGTCTGGTCAGCTGCTGTTGCTCGAACTGGCTGTAAATAAACACCACCTCTACTATCTTTGTTAGTCATAGACTTAACTTGAAAGACAATTGGGCTAACGGGGCTGTTGCTCTGTTCCCTACCTGTCTGGCCCTCTACTCGTTGAAGATAACAAGGCTGTATTCCAGTTTTCATCATTCCTGGGAAGAAATCTGTCTCATTCTCTCCCTCTTTCCCCAATCGTATGACATGAAGGATAATCCATGCTGTCTAACTACACATAATTGTTAAGAGAGTGGTTTAACATGGTATGATTATTTCCCCCCCGCCCCCCATTGACACCGTGCAGGGATCATGGTCAGAATCAGGACTGAAGCAGGCAGGGAGCCTTGCCTTTATTAAACATTTCCCCTCTGCTAGTCCCAGGGAAGACCCTCTCTCTTGCCCAGGTCTTTTTTCCTCTGGGAGGAAGGCAATATACTTTCCATATGAAATGATTTCAGCATTTGGACATAAAAACTTCCATAGACTGAGGCAGGTCACTGATTCGATTTGACTCAGTACTGTTAATACTAGCAGTGGCTCTCCAGCATTTATAAGCAGGATGGGCAGGGCACACTCACGCAGATGGGTGGGGTGCACTCACACGTATGTGCAGATCGGTGGGGCGTGCTTGCACGCATGCACGGATGGGTGGGGTGCACTCATGGATAGGTGGGGTGTGCTTGCGCACATGCATGGATAGGCGGGGCGTGCTCACGGGTGGGCGGTGCACCCATGCAGGTGGGCGGGGTGTGCATGTAGGTTGGGTGCATGGGGCGAGTACATACAGGGGGGCGGAGATCTGTCTCTGCGGCATAGTCCTGACATGGCCACAGACTGGCACTGGGCCGTAGACTGGGGGTTGGGGACCCCTGTTCTACATAATAAGTATGTTTTTTACTGAGCTACGGGCTGCTGACTAGAGGAAAGGGTTCAACTCTTCAGCCAGACATCATGGTGTGGAAAAGGTAATCCCTTCTTCCTCCGGAGTTTGCTTACAGTTGGACAAAAATACACGTCATCAAACTGTGTATTTAGCGTAATATATATTTGATCTTATGGAGCTTCTACAGATGTTTGAGGCACTCTTGTTCAGCTGTCAGACCCACCCCCAAACAAGAACAGACTGCCCCGATCTATTTGACAGGATTAACAAAAGTTAATTAAATATTCAGCAGATTTATCAGATACTGAAAGTAAGCATACCGTTTCAACCTTTTACTTTTTTATATTAGCATGTATGAAACTCAAAATAATAACTGCAGTGACTTGTTATCATGGTAGCAGAAATAAAATTTGTTTATGTTAACTACTTGAGAGGAAGGGCAACACCTATAGTTAGTAGATACAGGAACCGACTATCTGAGTGTGCAGTTATGTGGCCAGATTAACACTTAATGGGAGAATCGAAAGCAGTGGACAAGTGTGCAGTGATGAAAACTGGAAACCATTATTTACTAGATTAACAAACCAGATACCTCAACAAAGGTTAATTTGATATTTTAATTTCTTGTGGAACTGAGATGGTATACATTCATGAGTAGGTTGGATTGAATTTCTCTGTTTTATGCTATTTCCCAGTGCTAACATATACTACCTCGAAAATAAACATCAATTGTGGTTCTATTTTTTTACCCTCTTATAAATTATAGCTTGACATGAAGCTTTTCTTTGGCGAGGTGATATCTCTGAACACAGATTAATGAAATCTAGGACAGGCAATCCAGGAAAAGTTAGGCCCTGTTTCACTGAAATGAGGAGAAATCACAACTTGGATTGCATCTCCACCTTCTGAGCAATTCAGTGGAGACACAATAGTGACTCTAGACTAAAATATACAGCTAGGTGCCTAAGCATGCTTACTGGGATGTGGAACTTGGGTCTCCTTCACATAGCTTCCATCATTGTGAGCTGTTTCCAAAACAAAGAGTGTTAGCTGTGGCTTTCCAAAAACCAACAGGATGCAGCTGTTCTGCGCGGACTGTATTTTGGGTCATTGCACATAACGTTTTGTTTGACTGGAGCTTATCAAAGAAGCCATCGCACACTGATTGTGCACACTCCACTCAGTGAAATGTAGATGACTTGAGATTAGTATTTTGCTTGACTGGCATACAGTGGAGTGTGACGTGTTAATCTGGCAGGGCACAGTTGTCAGGGTGTGTCCTTGAAAAAAGCTGAACAAGATGATGTCTCACAGGCCTGTGTCTTTTTACCTGATAGTATGGTCTCCTGATATCACCAAAACTAAGGCCTTAACAAATTGTAGCATTGAATTGTGGTACTCATAATTCAATTTTTAAAACATAACATGTTAGCATCCCCCTTTTTTTGTGAAAAGACTGACCAATTACTAATCTCTGTTAAATCAACATACTTTTCAATCAATTTTAAATTGTTTTTGAAACACTGTTAGAAACTTTATGGGAGAGCTCATCTCCTATAAGTTTTGGGAGTAATGAGTTAGTAGTAATGATACTGAAAAGTAGTGACATCACTTGTTACATTATTTTGTAAACTCATTAATTAAATAAATAAGATTGCCCACCACCATCATACACATTTTTATTTGTAACATACTAGCCAGAATCCTACTGGCTATTGATGCTTGCAGAAGGGAAATCGTGTCATGTCTCAGCAGCAAATTGCCATTCATTAATGAGATGGCAATTACGTTCTTGGCCACATACTCAGGAACGTAACCAGCTCCTGATTCATGAATGGCCATTTGCTCTCAGGACATACACGATTTTCCTTATGCAAGTGTGAATTAGCAGTAGGATTCTGGCCATTATTTACAGGGTCTAAGTAAATGTGTGATTGCATGTAACTAACTTTCTTCTGCACAATAGCGGTAAGCAGTTAGGGTAAGGACTATGGTATGTAGAGAGGAAGAGTCAGCCCACCAATCCCATGATGTTCATCATGTAAGTCATCCCCTTGCAGCCCAACCTGCTCTCAGTGCAGGGAAAGAAGATTCCATTAGATCAAACAGCTGTTGTGGGGCATTTTCAGCAGGAATGTGATATTTGGAAGGCTCATCCTTCCACAAAATTATTCACAGTCGCCTGTTAAGTCTTCAGATTCTCTTGTCAGTTGTAACCACCTTGTGTTAGAATGTGCATAAAACACATAATCTGTATTTTTGCAGGCACTCAGCCTTTTCATTGGGCATTATGCATTGGTCTTCACAAGAAGACCTTAGCTGATATAACTGCAAATGGGATAGTAGGCGCTGAATTCAACAGCTCGTGATTTGGCTACGTATGTAGTATTTTTTTCCTCTCCATCTAGAACAGCGGTTCCCAAACTTGTATCCCCAAATGTTCTTGGACTGCAACTCCCTGAAATCATGGTCAACACAGCTGGTAGTGAAGGCTTCTAGGAGTTCTCATTCAAGAACATCTGGGGTCCCAAGGCTGGGAACCATTGACTCAGGAGAAACTAGAACCATAAAAGCAGTATTCTTATTGGCTGTCAGGATAAGACAGTAACATTTGGTCATTCAGCAGAGAAAGTAGTTTAGCAAGTGCTGTATTAGACTGATTGTTTAACAAGATCAAAACTCAAACATTCTGCACAGTCAATATATGGAACAACACTAGGATTCTGTCACAGAATATGAGGGGTTCAATCATTTTGTTTCCTAGTAATTAAAAGAACCTGGTTATTCCTAAACAGCAGATTGGTGCTCACTACAGACATATATTGTGCTTGGCCGTATTCTCCTTTTTGTTCGCCCAGGCACTTTAGGAAAGATCTTAAATGTTTTCGGCAGGAACTCTAGGCAGGCCTCACGGAATTTTTTGATCCTCCAACAGTAGATGACAGGATTGAACACAGATTTAAGGTAACTTAGCCACAGCACACAGGTGCTGGTGGCATAGAAGGATGGGCTGTAGTAGAACCGCCTGCTGAACACAGACATCAAACTGAACACGGTGTGTGGAAGCCAGCAGAAGGAAAAGCCAACAAAAAGAATGAGAATGGTAGTGAAAGCTCTGGTCTTGAAGCTCATGTCCACGTTCATTTGATGAGGCTTTTGCAGCCCTACCAGGCCCAGTTTGCTCACCTGATTCAAGCAGACACTCTCAACGTGGTTGTGGATTCGGACTGTATTCCGCCGGACAGTATTCAGAATACAAAGATAAGAGTACAACATGATGCTAAATGGGATGAAGAAAATGGCCACAATTAACATCACAGCATAAGCTCTGTCTGCAGGAAACTCAGTATATCCCAAGACGCACTGGGGAGCCCGGCTTGGGAATTCTACAAAGGTCCATCCGATCACAGAAGGGAAGGAGATGCAGAAAGAAAAGGCCCATGAAAGGGCAATCATGATTTTGGCACGGTGTGGGTTCAGTTTGTCTTGGCGTTGGACAATGATTAGGAATCGGTCAACACTAATGATCAAGAGTATAGAAACACCTTCCAAGACAAAGAACCAGTAGAG
This sequence comes from Pogona vitticeps, assembly GCF_051106095.1. Classification (NCBI taxonomy): domain Eukaryota; kingdom Metazoa; phylum Chordata; class Lepidosauria; order Squamata; family Agamidae; genus Pogona; species Pogona vitticeps. Next base: position 169,922,529 of record NC_135785.1, read on the forward strand.
CATAGCTGATACACGGCAAAAGTGAGCCCCAAAGTTCCATTCCACCGTGATGACGGTCACTGCAGTAAAAGGCATGCAGAACAAAGACAGCATGATATCGGAGGAAGCTAGAGTAGCTAGAAGCAAGTTGATGGCTGAACGCATGGCTGGCTTCTGATAGACAATCAAGCATACGATGGCATTGCCTAAGAATCCAACAGCAATCATGAATAGCATGATTATGGCCAAGAGTATCCTGAGTGGTGTTGGCAAGACTGTGTGATTGGGGCATGGGACATGAGCACTGGTGTTCAGGGGGATACCCAGAAGGGTCTTGTTGCATGCCATCATAGTGCAGTATGTTGCCAACAGAGATGCTCAGTCCCCACCGTCTTCCTGCTAACTTTTTGGCTGCTGTCATTTTCCCATCATAGCAGCTATAAAAACTTGAAAGAGATAGGAGTCTGAAAGCAGTTTCTTCAGCAGTCGTTGACAAAACCAGGCCATGGTGACTTCTGAAAAGAGCAAGTACCTGCAGCTCCTTAGCAAAGATGTGGGTGTAGCCATTATGAAGTGTATATCTTCAGATCATTCTAGGATCTGGAAAACTAAAAGAAGAAGAAAGCTGTGATCAGCATCTACTGATTCGTAGTAATATACACATGTTGATGCCTCATAGCAAAAGTGTGTGCAAAGTGATTTCAATACATATTGAAATATAACACAGTACAGATGTTCTGTTTCTTAATTTACATTTTGTATAGGAAATCTGTTTAGACTTGTTTTGCTTTTTGTTTTGTTTTGTAACATCTTTGAAATGTAGCAACTTCAATGTCATTTCGCCACTTAATGCTAGCACCAACTTCAAAATTTATATTATTTCTAGACTGTCTCCTGGCTAATACTCAAAACAGGTTTTGGGTTGTTTTTGTTTTGTTTTGTGGAGGGTTTTTTGGGGGTGTGTGCAAAAAAATTGCTCCAAATCACATTTACAAAGATTTATTTCTTTAAAACGGTTTCCAAAAACCACACTAGTTTGGCGAGTTTTCTGAGAAATATTTGTCCAAAGTACACCTTCTAAACACTTCATAGTATGTGACACTGTTTCACTTGTAAGCAGTTCCATAGCATTTGCAAACTGCTTCATAGCATTTGTCTGTCCTGGGTGCAGCCTTTTGATACAGTTTGTGTGACCTCAGCTGTCCGAAACCTCCCTATTTATTTTGTGTGTGTGTGTGTGTGTGTGTGTGTGTGTGTGAGTGTGAGAGAGAGAGAGAGAGATGTGAATCAATTGCTGCTTCATGGTGATTCCCATTTGAAATAGGCCTTGGTTTAATATTCCAAATTTTCAAAGCCAGATGTGGATTTCAGGTTTAATGTTTCAAATCTTTGAGCAGCTTGTGCCCCCTTTGGAGGGTTCCAGGGGCTGAAATAGCAGGCTGGATAAGGGCCAGGAGGTGGTTCAGTGTGGGTGACAAAACGTCAAAGCCTGTGTGCGGCCCTTTGTGCCTTCCTCTTCACTGTGGTTATGCTTTACTGTATTGTCCACCAGGGAAGTGTAAATGCTAAGGGGTGAGCCCTCCATTGGCTGCCTTACCCAAATATGAAACCGAAAGCAGCTAGAAGACCACTTGGGGGGGGAGGGGCTGTGCCTTTAAAAAAAGTATTGTCACTTCAAAAGCCCTCCAGGAACAGCCATTTTAAACACACACACCCTTTTTTTAAACAAAGAACTTCAGTGCAATAAGTCTTAGGAGGGTTCAGGGACTATTGGGAGATTTAAATTGGAAGGGGTGCATGTGGCCTATAATCTGCATGACCCCCCCCCCCGCACACACGTAACAATTTTCAGTATGAAACTAGAACATGGACAAGCCCTGAATATGCCGAGCTTAAGCTCACAGCAGAGAACTATATGACTCTTTTTGGGGGGGGGGGGGGACAGGTCAAGACTTTGCACTAGTACAGTTGTCAGACGATGCCTACTCTGGAGCTGACTTGCTAATTTAAAAACACTAACATATACAAGGATGACTTTTAAAAATAATTGCCTCTCACAGTAACGTAAAGTTAATATATGTATATAGCCACCACCCTTTAGTAAATGAATCAGAAATGTTAGTGACCCCAGACAGAGCAGTGGATTCACATAGCATTGTCTTTGCTCCAGAACAGCTATTGGCCATAATATATACACAAAATACTATCCCCACTCCTGCTCCCTCCCCCCAGTGATGTCTCACCAGGAAGAGAGGAGAAACAAAATGGTCTTAGCAACTCCCTAGGATCAGTCTGGGCGCATTCATTCTTCTAGGGTCACTACACCTCACTGAACTGTGTAACAAAGATGACAGATCTCAGTGATTTATCCTAGAGTAGGGCACTCCAGTCTTAATGCCTTCAGCTTCCAGACAACCTTAAGGTTACTTGAGACAAAGAGCTGAAGAATTTGTGTATGAATAATGGAGGTCACAGTGCTTTCATGCAAAAATCAATCCTGGCTCTTTCTGCCCACAGCAAGCATTTATCACTTCAACACTGTAATTTCAGTTGGGGGAAGAGACATTTTTGTTGTCACTATTATTAAGAGTCAGAAATACTTAACACAGCTTACTGAAAATTAGTAAGGGATCTACCAGCAAATCCAGATCTACCACGTGCCTACCGCTAGTGTAAACCAAGAGTTCTTAATATGACATGCCATTTATGGAATTTACTGTCTGAGTTGTGACAACAGTCAGTGGCTTAGATCTTAATGGAGGTTTGGTCCCTCATTAACCATGACGGCGACATGGAACTTTCCAGGTCAGAAAAATCGGCAGTCAGATGTTGCCTTCCTTCAGAGCCCACCAGTTGTTCAAACTACTGAAAGGTGACATCATTGTAGTCTGTTATAATGTGATTAGACTGGATCCCGACTAAGCCTTAAATCCAGTTGTTAATCTAAGCTAAAATGGGACCCACTGAATCAGTGACATTTACAGAAATGTTGACTTACCCTTCAGCCAATGGGTACATTACACTAGACTAGTAATTTTTTAACTTCAAATATACAGTTGTGTTCAAAATTATTCAACCCCCACTGAAATTGAATGTTTTGGCCATTTTGACATTGATTTTGATCATTCAGTCATCTTGCTTACATTTACATGAAAGAGGCACTTGTAGGTCAGAGAAATATAACCTTAAGTTTATAATGAAATAACCACAAATGTCTTTTCTGTGCTCACATCATTATTAGTTTTTATTCAACCCCCAAGTGACATTCAATCTTAGTACTTAGTACAACATCCTTTTACAGTTATAACAGCTTTTAAACGTGAAGCATAGCTTGACACAAGTGTCTTGCAGCGATCTACGGGTATCTTCGCCCATTCTTCATGGGCAAAAGCCTCCAGTTCAGTCAAATTCTTGGGCTTGCGCACTGCAACTGCTTTCTTTAAGTCCCACCAGAGGTTCTCAATCGGATTTAAGTCTGGTGACTGCGATGGCCACTCCAAAATGTTCCAGCCTTTCCTCTGCAACCATGCTCTAGTGGACTTGGAGGTATGCTTGGGATCATTGTCCTGTTGAAAGGTCCAACGTCTCCCAAGCCTCAGGTGTGTGACGGACTGCATCACATTTTCATCCAATATCTCCTGGTACTGAAGAGAATTCATGGTACCTTGTACACGCTGAAGCTTCCCTGTACCTGCAGAAGCAAAACAGCCCCAAAGCATTATTGACCCTCCGCCATGCTTCACAGTAGGCAAGGTGTTCTTTTCGTCATATGCCTTGTTCTTCCTCCTCCAAACATAGCGTTGATCCATGGGCCCAAACAGTTCTAATTTTATTTCATCAGTCCACAGAACACTATCCCACAACTTTTGTGGTTTGCCCACATGACTTTTGGCATACTGCAGTCGACTCTTCTTATTCTTGGGAGACAGCAAGGGGGTGCGCCTGGGGGTTCTGGCATGGAGACCTTCATTACGCAGTGTGCGCCTTATTGTCTGAGCTGAAACTTCTATACCCACATCTGACAAATCTTTTTTCAGTTCCTCAGCAGTCACACGGGGACTTTTCACCACTCTACGCTTTAGGTAGCGCACAGCAGTCGAAATCAGCATCTTCTTTCTTCCACAACCAGGTAGCATTTCAACAGTGCCCTTTGCCTTGAATTTGCGAATGATGCTTCCTATGGTGTCTCTTGGTATGTTTAACTTCTTTGCAATCTTCTTATAGCCATTGCCCTTCCTGTGAAGACAAATCACCTCTTCTCTTGTCTTCCTGGACCATTCTCTTGACTTCACCATGTTTGTAACCACACCAGTAAATGTCTAGAAGGAGCTGAGTATCACAGTCATTTTAAAGCTGCCTAATTGGTGCTTATTATGCTTGATTGGTGCTCGGTGACATCCACAGGTGTTTTCAATACCTGATCGAAAACACCTGAATGAACCTCTCTTCTTCAGAGTGGTAGTCTTTAAGGGGTTGAATAATTGTGGCAATGAAGAAACCACAAAAGAAACATTTACTACTGTATTACATAAACAATTGATGTTATTTTAGTTGCATTTGGTCCTTTAAAACGTCCTTGTAGGATTTCATTCTGAATACAATTCCAAATGTACACTATAGTCCCTAAACCCCTTTACAGCATTGGGGGTTGAATAATTTTGAACACAACTGTACATACATGTTCCAAAATCCCCCAGGACTACCATGTTTTAGGATTAATGGATGAATGTTATTAAGTATGCCAAAAGTAACAAAGTTACTAGTTACCCTTTAGAAGTGGAAATTATAATATTGTTAATGCCAAAAATATGCATTATACACAGTTACTTGCAAAGCATTAGTATCAGCCTCTGATCCAAGAGAACATGAGGGAAACCCAGCAATGCTGGGTAAATACTCTCTGATGGACTAAACCAGTGGTTCTTAACCTTTTTGAAAGAATCGTCCCCTTGAGCCATCGAGGAAGTTATCATCGCCCCCCTCCCAGCGGTGCTGGGGCGGCGCCACAGCAATACTAAAAATCCAATCAAATTAGTAATGAATAGCAAGCTATCTAAAAATCACACACTGGTAGCTGGTTTACTGAGGGAAGGCTTGCCTGAAGAGAAAGGTCTTTGCCTGGTCACGGAAGGAGAGCAATGAATGAGGCCAGCCTGGTCTCCAGTGGGAGGGAGTTCCAGAGGCTGGGATGCAGTTTAAAATGTTTTCAAATAGAAATAAAGGAAGGAACACCTTGGTGCCACTCAGTCCTCATACAAAGGGAAGTACTGACCCTTTCTGCAAACTTTAATATTGAAGGAAAGCGGAATTCCTTGCAGGGGGACGAACGGGGGGGGGCTGTTGATTGAAGGCGGCAGGAGGAGGACGATGAGAAATGGGGTGAGGAAAAGGGCCCCCCCTTGCTGACATGGGCAGGAAGAGGAGCTGATCCATGTAATCCGTGGGATCCAGAATGGGGGAGTTGTAAACGGGAAGCTTCCCAAGACGAAGCTTCTTCATGGGGTGGGGGCAGTATGGCCTAAAAGTGGTACTGGCCCCAATTTCTGGGCTTTGGGTTTCTCCCCTTGAGCTGGGAAGGTCCTCAATTTCCCAGAGGGCATTGGGAAGGGGAGGGGGCAGAAGTCCAGGGAAAAGCCCCAAACAGAGCAAGAAGAGCTGACAAAGGCAGCGCATGTGAGCGCATGCACACCACCGTTGCAGAACTGAGGTGGGATCTTTTCCTGGCCAATTGTATTGCGGCTCAGGGGGTGGGTGGGAGAGATGGCCCTTCTCCCTTGTTTTTCAGGGTCCCGTGCTCTCCTCACCAAAGAGTAGTGGATGAATCAGCATTTGGGGACTCCGATGGGAATCGGGAGGAGGAGTGAGAAAGGATCTGCAAGTCATGCAAGCTTCCGCTAAACTTTTTTATGAGCATAGGGTCTCTCCTGGGTCCTCCACTGGTGTCAAAGACCAGCTCTTTTCTTTTTGCTGGAGAGACAGGATGGTGCCAGATGGCAGTGAGAGTTCGGAAGGAAAGCTCTCCCCTCCCGGCAGCAGTGGCAGGAAGGGGGGTGGAGACGGTGGCGGGAGGGGGTGGGGGCGCTGGTGGGAGGGGCTGGCGGTGTTGGGAGGGGCCAGTGGCGGGGAAGCAGTGGGAGCTAGAGGGAGACAGTGAGAAAGGGACTGGGAGTGCACAGACGCACACATCCCATGAAGCCAGCCTCAGTGCGCATCAAACGCCCGAAGAGGAAAGAATGAAAGAACCAACCAACAAAGGAGGCAGCTCACCAGCCGGCAGCGGCTCGCTCCATCGCCCCCCCCGCCCCCTTCTGTTCCTTTGCCCCCACATTGCCCCTTTTCATTCCATCACCCCCTGAAAACAAAATCACTCCCTGGGGGGTGATATTGACCAGGTTAAGAACACTGGGCTAAACTACGAAAACCAAGCGCAAGCACCTCTAAATACTCTGGAGGAAGACCCGGGAATCAAAATGAAGCTAGACATACCAGCCATATTCAGTCCTATCCTATTCAGATATAAAGTGAGAATTACCCCAGAAAAGGGAGGGAGACATGCCCTCTCTTCCCTCCGACATTCAGCAACTTTAAGTAGTTTTCTCTGGCACGTCTGTTGTCAGGGCCAGCCTAAGACAAAATGGCTTGAGCTAGGGAGAAAAAGGGAGGTCCAGACAGAGGAAAGAGCACATTTTGCTCTCCCGCCCCACCATCACCACCTTTCTCCTTTGTAGGCACGTGAATAAGAACAAACACGGGCCCATTCCATGTTCTGTTTGTAGGAACTCAGGTGTTTTTCTGCAGCTCAAACAAGTCATTTCAGCCCTACAATTGTACATGTGAAGAAAATGAGGAATGACAAAAGCAAGAGGGCAGAGCGCCTTGGAACATTGGTATCCTAGCTGCACAGCACTCGGTGTGCTTCAGCAATAACAAAATGTTCTTTTCCACACCGTGTTGTCTTTGCCAGAGGCAAATGACAGGCTCCAGCTTCCTCCAGGGAGTCTGCAGAATCTTTTGTCGATTTGACTTGGCCTTCACTCGCAGTTATTCAAATCCCTTGCCCACTCCAATATTGCTGTGAGATTGAGGACGTAATAAAGCAATAGATCTAATGTGTGATCCGGCAAGTCCTGACACAGCAGTGTGATACAGGGTACAAGAATGGTTAAGTATGTCTAGGTTTGTGTTTGGTTTATTGTGGGTCAAGGACACTGGTTCAACATGAGCCACCACATCAGAGAGCAGCTGAAGTGGGAAGGCAGCTCTGGATGTCAGTGTTTTCTAGATAATTTTTGAAGGACATGTTATGAGCCGTTTTGACACAAATGTTCAAGTTTTATGTTGTGAGGTTCTTAGTTGTAATGAGCTTCTCTTACATTATAGTGAGCAACACAATGACCAACTTTTTAAAATTTGCAACCACAATGAACAACAATGAATTACTGAAAAACACAATAATGACTTATGGGAACTGGCCACACTGAAAAAGAATCTTAGGAGCTGCCCTAAGACACAGCTCTGTGTCTTAGGGCGGCTCCTAAGATTCTTTTTCAGTAAGCTGCAGACTGGCTGTAAACTGCTGCATGTTGATCAATGGGGGCTGACATTCCTAAAAATCTATGTGGTTGGCAGGATGAAGTGGTCATACTTGTAGGTCATCAGTTAATGTTTTGGCCATGCAGTGGTGGAAGACAAGGAACTGTCACCAAGAGCGAAACAAGCAGAGAGGGTAAGTCTCTGTACCCAGGTTTAGCAATCATCCTCCTAATCTCAACTTGTGGGGCCAGCCAGATTCAGTGGCTTGGTCTAGGGAGCCATCACAACAGAGTGGCACCGTTTTAATGGTGAAAGCAGCATTAAATCCCACAGAGCTCCACCACCATCATATGGTATGGGTAGACCACCTCCGCACAATGGAGCAAAAGCAACAGCAATGATGGGGGCAATGGGAGACTACTGAGGTCACACAGCTCAAGCTCCCAGCAGGACACTCTTGCTAGGAAGAGAGTCAATGAAAAAAAAATAGGTGGTTAAGAATACAGAAGGCTGTGGAAAAACACAATTACTGGTGAGGCACCTAATGAGGGTATGCTAACCACTTGCGTTGCTACAGAGATGGTTAGCTTAACAGAGTTGTTTTCAGAACTAGGCATAACTACTGGAAAGTCCTGCAGGCAGGACTGTTAAATGAGTGCCTAATCTCCCAACCAAAGGCAACAATAAGAACACAAAAGGGGGAACAGGTACAATTTCATGTCATGTTTTTAGGTGGCTTTGCCCTCAAAATAATATTGCCTAATGAAAGTGGCTGTTATTGCAGCCTCTTCTGTCTTCTGTCCTCAGTTGTCATGTTAGGCACCAAGGGTCTCAGCTCACAGGAAACAGCTGGAGATTAATGGAAGAAATGCTTCAGAAAAATGTAGGCTGCAGTTTCAACATACTATGATATTGAACGTGATGGAGAAGAGGATTATTTTAAACTTTCTCCCTTCCAGCTCCCAAAAACCAGCCAGACTCAAAGTGAAAAGAAGGGGGAAAGGGAAGAGAAGAAAAGCGTCTTCTCAAATATCAAAATGTTTGGAATGAACAAATATGGGGCTGGACCCAGCCTTCTGTAGGATGAAAGAGAGCTGGTCTCAGGAGAGCCAACACTTCTACCCTGATGCTATAGGCCTTCCAGACTGGCTGTTTTGGTGCAGGCTGGATTTGGACAAGAGGAGAAGCAATGTACCATTTGGTGCACTCCTCCCATCCAAATGGTATATTGACCCTCATATCAATGAAACGCTTCTCCTGATGGTCTGTGGAGGGTCAGGGGAAGTAAAATCATTTTTTACAGCTGTAAGGTAGTTGCTGATGCAATGAGTCACTTTGATTAACTTTTCTTTGCCTCTCTGTGTACTGCTGATCGAGAAACTGCTTGCAGCCATAGATCCAACTGGCAATACACAGACAGGCAAGGGTTTTTAAAATTATTATTTAATCAGTTTCATCGCATCACCAATGATCTAGCAGATGCAATCAGAATAATTTCACTTCCGCTGACCATCTGCGGATGATCAAGTGCTCAATGTCCAATACCCTGAAGCAGCTTGTAAACCACTTTAGGATCCCAGAAATTGACACGAGTAGGAGTTGCAAGGCTCTGGTTTAATCTGTTCTGACTGACTACACTTGGTGGGAACAGATTGGAGTCCCTCAATTTGCATCAAAAGAGTAGGACCCCTGACGGGTTCAAAAAGTACAACAGGTTAGGGCAAATTAGTCGGCTCCCACAGCATCACATGTGGACACCAGAAAAAAAGAGTGTTGCCCTGATGCCCACACCTACACCTGGATCTATACCATGTTTTTGAAATGCAACATTTGCGCAAGTGAGCATATATGTGTACGATGCATACTTTAACATTGAAACGGCCTGACATACTCCTTTCCCTCAGAAACAATTCCAAGGTTCCAGGAAAATGTTCAATCCTCTTGGCACTTAAAAAAATGACTTCAGAATCCGGGCAGGGTCCTACTTGAAATTAAGCTCCTCCCAGTGCTTTTGGCCAAAGGCCTATTGATGTGCAGTGCATGGTCCAATTCCCTGAAATCATCTCGCCCCTGAATGCAAAAGGTTTGCTTCAGTCAGCACCCATGACTTGAGGTATTAACAACAAAAATCCCAAACAGAAGAACGGTTTCTTTTCATGTAACTTTGCTGCATTCGTGTCTATCGTCTGTTTCTTTGCAGGCCAAAGCCAAAATACATCTTGCACCTCTGAGGTTTCAAATCAGGAACTGGCAAACACGTCTCCCTGCCGACACTCATGAATTACAACACCTTCCAGTCCTAGTTACAATTGTCAATGGTAAAAAAAAACCCACAATGATGCAATCTTTACCGATCCCTGCCCTTAATGGTTTGGGATCACCTGCATTTGTTTGAGTGAGCCCAAGCCTGTGGATTAGCAACAGTAGGCTTTAACACCCAGATGGAGAGCAAATACATAGGAGACAGGGACTTTTCAATGGTGGCTCCATCCCGCTGCAGGACCTTTAGTCATCACAATGTGCATTGAACTCCCCTCACTGGTGAAATTTAAACAGGGCTTGAAGTAAAGGCTGTTCTTGTCTAAGTTGGTGGTCTGAAAAGTTGTCTTGAGTCAACTGGGAACTACAAACAGAATTAAGTTCTCCCTCATGTAATGCAGGCGGACCTTTACTGGAAATACGAATTATAGGTAACTACTTGCTTGTAACTAGTCACTCCAAGTTTCAAAGTGTGTATGTTTCTCAGAAAAAAATTGAAAAACAATTGATTTAAGGGATTGTAAGTGTCCTTGCTTACAACGTCTTCGTGTGTGTGTGTGTGTGTGTGTGTGTGTGTGTGTGTGTGTGAGAGAGAGAGAGAGAGAGAGAGAGAGAGAGAAACAAAGTGTCTGAGAAAGAAGCCATAAGACTGAAGGCATGGAATAATTGTTAAAGCACCCATCATCTTTTTTAGTCCTCAGCCTGTCAGGCTCAATTACAGGCATGAAAATTTGCTCTTTAAAAAAAATGATGTGACACATGGGCAGTATTTAAACGAGCCACTTAACCTGACACTTCCAAATGCTTCCTATTGAAACAAAGCATTCCTCTTTAATAAACTGCATCTATTTCAACATTAGACAAAAGGAGTGCTTTCAACTTAAACCTCTCCATAGGAGCCGAGCCATCTGTGATCAATGAGAGGTCGCAGTGAGACAGCACTTTGTGAATGGCATCAGGTAAGGGTGGGACAAGCTTCCTACTGCAGGCATTCATATTCTTCCACCTGTCTCCATGGTGATTTGAAAATGGTAGGCAAGATGGCCAATGGCCACAGGGGAAACCAGCCACAGTTCCATCCTGACCAAAGAGGCAGAAATATTCTGAGTCAGAAGAATAAGATTTATTTTGAACCAACCTGATAACCTGGTGGAGGTTTAAGAGAAGAGAAAAGAGAAGGGAGGGGACCCCAAAGTATTAAGGCCACTTACTCTGTGCTTTCTATTTAACATTGTAAATCTATTTATGTATGTATGTATGTATGTATGTATGTATGTATGTATGTATGTATGTATGTATGTATGTATGTATGTATGTATGTATGTATGTATGTATGTATGTATGTATGTATGTATGTATTTATTTATTTATTTATTTATTTATTTATTTATTTATTTATTTATACTCCTCAGACTCTTTATGTATAGATGAGGAGAAGCACAGAAACAGCATAACTAAACAAGATTAGGAGATACTACGCCTAAAATGAAACTTTCACAGCCTGGATTAAACAATAGTTTCTGAACAAATATGGAACTTGCCCATAGATTAGTCCAAGCAGGAATACCCTCAGCGTGAAGAGTTGCAGTATTTAACACACTGCAGCAAAGCAAACAGAGTCTCTCTGTACCTTAAAAGTGAGTTAGTTTATCTGAAGAAATGAGCTGTAATTCAGAAAAACTTATGCTAGACTGAACTTTTTTGCCTTTAAGATGCCACAAGACCCTTTCTTGATTTCACCTTCAGAATAACATGGCGGCTGTTCTGCTTTTACAAGTAAGAGGAGCAGTGACTAGGCTGTTGTCTTCAAGACTTGTACAGAAGGCAGTGTGAAGAAACAGAATATTGAATGTGTGCACAAGAGTGCAAAAGAAAGCACAAATGAGACACACTCACAGTTCAGGGGCTTAATCGGTTAAGGGAATGCCAAGAAGTATATTACACTGAATTTATACAACATTTGATGACAGTGCCACCAGAAAGTCATGGACCGAGGCAGAGCGGGCCCTATCATTTGACAAAGTGAGGTAGTTGCAAAAGTAAGAAGTGCAAAAGTGTTTGTGTGTGGAGGGAGCTGTGTGTGTCACACTGTTTATTTTGTACCTTCTACATTACGCAGCTGGGTTATTGTGAGGAAATGGAAGGAAACTGGGACTTGTAGTCATACAAAGGTGGAGTCTTGTTAGGTTCTTTGTAAGATGGCTTTAAATGCAATGACATGTTCTCATGAGGCTGTTGTTAGAATTGTGCTGCCAGGCACAAAGATAAGGAGCAAGGCCAAGGAGGCCCAGGGAAGACCAAACAGGGCGTAAGATAAGGCACCTGGGCCTGGATCTTCTCATGTGAAATGTGGGCGGTGAACTGTGTTACACCCACTTGATCTTAATCAGATAACAACTTGGAGGTGTCATAAAGAAAGTGGTCCAAGACATGTAGAAATGGAGGGTTTGTGTATGTGATTGATGTTTGTTTGTTCGTTGTTGGAGTGTGGAATATGAGAGGAGAGAGGTTCATTTTGTTTGAAGGAGAAGATGGAAGAGAAATAGCCCTGCTTCTCTAGTGTGCTAACATATTGTAGAGAGAGAGAGAAACGATTACTTAGCCTAGTCTTAGCTGTTCATTATTTTACTTAGAAATAGTAAGCTTATTTAAACATAGTAACAAATGGATATGTTCACTGCTTTATGCTTAAAGCTACAACCGTATTCTAATGAAACTACTTTATTTCCTTAATAAAACTATTATTCTTCAATGGAGGACTGGTCTCTTGAACCAGGCCTCCAGGTGGTAGTATTGCATCCACAGTGACTCCCCGTCCAAGATCATTTTCTCCTTGGGAGAAGTGATTGTCACAGGTATTAAGTCAGGTTACTAGCTAGTTATCAAGGTGGTGGAAGATCTAGATATCCTCAAGGGAATCTCATTGTTCAAGAAACACCAATAGGATTAGTGTTTTTAGGGGATGACAATATGGAAGTTGTTTCATAAAGATATAAAACTGTGCCATATTCACAGTTCTATCGAAACTGTGGGAGGAAAGCAGACACTCCACTCCATTCCACACGTTACTGCCAAATGTGTAAAGACCGTCTAGTCCAACCTGCTCCAATCAGTGGTGGAACTGTGGGGGCTGCCCAGATCCATCAGATTGCACACCTCAATGGACGCAGTAGCTCGGCCATGTCTGGAGGGCACAGCACCCCAGTGAACAGTTACAGCACCGGAACTCTTACATTTTTATTGGAGAACCTGATTGCCCTGCGATTTAAGAGGCAATTGAAACGAAGTGTCAGGTGATAGCACCTTTGTGCTCCAATCCTACACCTCTCCTGGCTGGCTGACTAGGGATGGGCAGCAGGACTTAAAACCTCTTCCGAAAGATAACCTGTCTTCCACCTTGACTCCAACTGAAAGCAAAACTCTCAGGAATGCATTTGGCTTGCTCGAAGGCCCGTCTGTCTAACTGCCATTTCTGTTTCTTCCTCTCTGAGATGTCTTAAGGATGATGGGATCTGCAGTTTAGCACACCTGGAAGACAGGAGGTTGGGAAGGGCAGATCCCACTTGCTCACCACTGGCAGGAGAACATCGGAGGACTTTGCATCAGGTCATGGGTTGAGAATGGGGGAGTGGGGGAGAGGTGGGCATGGGGGGGCCCTCTCTCTCCCAGCTCCTCATTAGAAACGCAAGAGAAACTTTAACCCTTGCAAGACGCGGCCGCGTTATCCGTGGACGGCGGGCCTTTCCAGCCGTGAAAGTCATCATTTTAGCAAAGTTCCTCTCTCATTAGAAAAACGACCTGGCAGGGATGGCGGGAAAGGAGCAGCCCCGTCGGGGAAGTCCTGAAAACCGCACCACGGGTAATGCTTTGCCTGCTTTAGCTACCCGTTTTTCTACACTGCAGACGCCGAACTCGTAATTTAACCCGCGATGAAGACTCCAGGCGGAGGCTGTTTTTTTTTTTAAATAAAATAAATGAACGGGTCAGTTACATAACAAAGTACCATCTTCCGTTCTTGGCTCCGTGGCCGCAGCGTCCCATGGCATGGTGGCAGAAATCGGTGCAATTCGATCCCCTCGCGTGCGCGCACATACACACGTGTGTGTTTGTGCGTGGGGAAGGGGGGGTCGAGCGTGCCTGCCAGAGGCCGACTGTTGCGAACCTTGACAGCGGGTCCGCACAACAAACGCACCGCGAGGAGAGAGAGACTCTCCGGCAAGCGATCGCCCTCTGCGCCCATCCGAACAGGCTGCCTTCCGGCCCCGGGATGCTGGACCCCGGGCTCCTCCTGGCCAGAGTTCAAACGAGGCGCGGGTCTCCCCTCAGCTCCCGTCCGGTCCCCTCCCCGAAACTGACCAGCTCTCCCGCCCGGGCAGCGAGCAAGGTTCCCACTCGCGACGGAAGCCACCACCTACCTATTACTTGGGCTTGGCTGCCAGCGAGCGAGCGCAGAGCCCGGAGTCTCGGGCACCGATGCCGGGCCGAAAGCTTCTCGCCTAGACGCTCCCCGGCTGCCCGCCTCCACCGGGGCCTCTCGGCGGCAACGCGCGCGGCGACCTCTGCCGGGAGCGGCGCGCAGGAGCGAAGAGGGAGCGCGCCCCCTGCAGGCCTGCCGTCGTCAACACGAAGTGGTTTTTAATCAACCCAAGAGGCAGCAGGTAGACAGGAATAAACCGAGTCTGGTGGCCCCCTAAAGAGGACCCGCTGGCTGGATAGCTCCAAGTGGGCCAGAGCACCAGCCACGGGGTGTGTGTGTGTGTGTGTGTGGAAATTCACTGTGGCTCTCAGGAAAAGGGCCAGCCTTGAGTAAGCTGGACAGTCAAAGAGCATCCCCACCCCCAAGAAGAGAATGCCTAATCGCTTCTGAATACTCCCTATCTAGGAAACCTGGCAACAGTTGGAATCCACTTGATGACATTATTATTATGAATTGATATTATTAATTATTATTATTATTATTCAAAAGCACCAGGCACAGTCAATCAAAACCATAAAAACATTGACTGGTATTATATAACAGATACAACTTGTAACCAAAAACCAAAGTATCTGTTAAATATCGGCATGGTATGTATGCTGTTCCTAATACTGCCGTTTTTTGTAACTCTGATGGTGTGACTTCTGAGATCTGCAACTACTTATAGTACTGGGTAAAGTTTCTTGATATTGTTCCCAAAGCCCCAATGACTACGGGGACCACTGAACTGTGTTTCATCCACAAGTGAGATGTTTTGATTGCCAGGTCTCTGTACTTTGTTTTCCCAATTCTTTATTTTCAACTCTGGCATCCCCTGTAACTGTGATGTCAACAATCCAGACATTTCTTTGTTCTATTACTACTATGTGTGTTGTGTTCATGGTGTCTGTTTGGATCTGGAAATCCCACTTCCTCATTTTCTGACACCGCCTCTACCTCATGTTCCCATGGGCTTTTGGAGGCCAGCAAGTTATTTTTGCATAATGACCAGTGCACTAACGTTGCCACTATATCATGTCTAACTTTGTAATCTATTTGTGCAATATTTGGACATTCACAGATGAGGTGTGACACAGTTTCATCTTTTTCTTGGCAGAGTCAACATCTGCTGTTAGCACTAAATCCTTGGATCTTAGCTTTCATTACGTTGGTCTGGAGTGTTTGTTCTTGTGCAGCTATTATTATTATTATTATTATTATTATTATTATTATTATTATTATTATTATTATTATTATTATTATTATTATTGTTGTTGTTGTTGTTGTTGTTGTTGTTGTTGTTGTTGTTGTTGTTGTTGTTGTTAAAAAATACCAGGCACAGTCAAATCAAAATTATAAAAACTGATTTTATATAACAGATACTTACATGAGATGTAAGTTCGTGTCAGTAGCTTTTGTAGCCAAAAGCTTATAGCTGAAATATATGTACCTTAAGTATGTATCTACAACTTGAGTTCTGTCTTCATATACTGTACTTTTAAGCATATGCACCTACTGTACAGCTTTGCTCATAGCTGTAAGGGTGATAAGAGGCCACATATTTTTGACTTCACGAAAAATTATGCTTTCAATAACATCTGGATTTTTACACATAGAAACAATGTGGATGAATAAAGCTTACAAAATAAGACAAACTAATGTCTCCTGGACACATTTTCATCTGTTGATATCACCGTGAGGGGAAATAGTGATTTATTTTCATCCTCTGAAGAGAGATGGAGCAAGTTAAGAAGCTATGTTCCTGCTAAATAATGCCCACTATTTTTTTCCTTATAAAGGTGGGGTAAGGTTAGGGACAGCTGGGATAGGGATACCCTCGGAGGGGGTGGATTTGAGTGAAAACATTACAAATCAATATTTTTCATAGTAATACTATACATTCTCGTCTACTAATAATTCCACATATCAGAAAAAAATCTAAACAGTAAACGAGAAGGGAAAGTCAAATTCAGACAAATATGTTGTTAATCTAATTATTATGTAGTTGATAGTCTTTATCATTTATTGTCTCTTCTGCAGCCATACATATTACTGTGTATCAGTCAGCTATTCTACTATGTAGAGGCGGTGGAATAATTTCCATTGGCTCCTCGCCTGTGGAATAATTTACCTCCTGGCATTCGAGGAGCTCCCTCACTGGGCACTTTTAAGAATCTACTAAAGACCTGGATGTTTCGGCAGGCCTTCTCACCAGATTATTTTTGATTTTCTTATCTTTTATTGTTTTTTACTTTTACCTGTTTTGTAATTTGTTGTTTTATTTTTATTGTATTTTTTACCTGTTGTAAGCCGCCTAGAGTAGTCCTTCGTGACTAGATAGGCGGGATATAAATAAAATAAATAAAATAAATAATAATAATATGTAACCATAACAAGTTTTCTGATGATCTTTTTTGCATCTAGCCAATCTGATATGTCAATTTCTGTGGTTTTGAGGTTTTTTCCTATCACTTTGACTCTTTGAGGTATTCTAGGTTCCTTCCAATGTTTCGCAAAAACTATTCTTGCTACTGTTATAATATGAATATAGTAGTTAAGTATGATTTTTCAGAGTCTAGTATATCTGGCAAGATACTTAATAAAAATAGTTATGGTATCATTGGTATTGAAATTTCTAATATTTCTTGTGGCATCTGATTCACTTTACTCCAATATCTTTGGGCATCTTTGCACATCCACCACATGTGATGAAGTGTTCCTTCTTTCTGTTTACATTTCCAACAGCTGTTTGAAGTCTGGATACTTATTTTAGCCAGTATTGTGGGGGTCATGTACCATCTGTAGAACATTTTGTATACATTCTCTTTAAATACAACAGATTTAGTTAATTTTATTTGTTTTCCAAATTCGTTCCCATTGATTCAGTTCAATATTATGTCCTATATTCTGTGCCCATTTAATCACACATGCTTCATCTTTTGTTTCAAAATCTAACAGAAAATTATATAGTAACTTAATACACTTTCCATCTGATTGTAGAAGGATTTTCTGTTGAAGGTTGTATTTTCTAAATAGAAGCTGCGTTGCTTATCTTTAGCAAATCTTGATAATAGCTGTGATTGCACCCACCAATCCATTTTGATGTCTTGATCTACTAACTCTTGTTGAGTTTTGATGGAGCTATCAAGATTTAAAACCTCACTATATTTTACTATTTTCTTATTTTCTCTCACATATGGTAGGACAAAACATTTGCCCACTATTAAGCAGTTGACAAAATCTGTTAGCAGGAATAAGTGACACCTATACTGAGTTCCCTTCAGTACGAGGAAAACAAGAGAATGTTAGACCTGAGAATGAACATTTATTTTGAAGGATCACATCAAGGGCCACATTTCAGGGCAACTCAAGGATAAAAGCTGCATTTCATTGTGGGTGTCTCAAATGGGAACCTCCAATATTACTGTTTCCTAAAGTGATGTTTACTCGGATCCAAATTAGCTATAATCAATTGTGTCACCGACATTTACTGATGTATCTTACATGGTTATCCAACTTCAGTGGATGCCGTCCGGTCCCTCCAGCACTGCCTGGAGACTGTACTGGAATGGATGCAGTCAAATGGATTGAGGCTGAACCTGGACAAGACGGAGGTCTTGAGGGTGGGTGGCCCTTCCGTCAGCGGCATAGGTGACTCCCTCACCTTTGGAGGGACAACCCTTGCCGCAAAGAGTGAGGTCCGCAGCTTGGGGGTACATCTGGACCCAGCGCTTACCATGGAAACCCAGGTGGCGTCCGTGGTCCGCTCCACCTATTTTCATCGATGGCGGATTGCCCAGCTGCGGCCGTATCTTGATGGGGGAGCCCTCACTACTCTAGTCCATGCACTCTTAATCTCGAGATTAGACCATTGTAATGCACTCTACGTAGGGCTACCTTTGAGGCTGTTGCGGAAACTTCAGATGGTCCAGAATGCAGCAGCCAGGCTTCTTAGGGGGGTGAGAAAATATCAGCACATCTCCCCCACTCTGGCTGCACTGCACTGGTTACCTATTTGTTTCCGCATCGACTTCAAAGTATTAATGATTACATATAAAGCCCTAAACGGTTTGGGACCTCAATATTTGGCAGATCGCCTCCTCCCGCCCAGATCTACCCAAATCACCCGACATAGCCAGCAGGGACAGCTGAGGGGCCTGACGCCGAGAGAGGCCAGGAAGGAGAAAACTAGAAACCGGGCCTTCTCGGCGGTCGCCCCTCGGCTGTGGAACACACTCCCCACTGAAATCCGGCTGGCACCCTCGCTGGGTGTTTTCAAAAGCCAATTAAAACCTTGGTTGTTTAAACAGGCCTTCCCCCCAGTCAATTAAGTGATTTTCTTTTTCTTTTTATCTCTCTTTTTCTTTTCTTTCTTTTGTATATCAACATCTTGGAAATCTGTTGCTTAGAACTAATTAGTATAAATGCATTTTATATGTTTTTTAACTTGTTTTAACTGATGTAAGCCGCCCCGAGTAGACGTTGTCTAGAGGGACGGGGTAAAAATTGAATAAATAAATAAAATAAATAAATAGATTACAAAAAAACCTTGCTGCGAACAGCAACACTGTGTCCATGTCCAAAACAATGGTCAGAGAATGATGTGCTCTATCTAAAAGTGAACAGCACTCTTCAAAATCTTTTTTCTCTGGTGCAAAATAAGTTTCAAGGGCCAGATCTGTGTTTTTGTTCATCTACATTTGATTTGGGTCTCAAAAAGCCCTTTTGATCCAAATAATCTATAATTAAATTATATTGGTACAACTACCTCTCAGAAAAGATTGCTCTGATTTTCAAAGGTTAAGGTATATCCGCTTTCTCCCTAGACATTTACCTGCATTCTTTCACATGGTTTAACAGGTGCACTGTGCACCCTTAACAAAATAATGTGCTGTCAAGTTGGATCTGAGTTGTGGTTACCCTTTGCTCGTTTTTTTAGGTACAAAATACACAGAAGTGGTTTATCATTTCCTTCTTCTGTGGGTGCCCAGGGACTGTGCAGCTTGCCCAAGGCCACACAGGCTGGCTGTGCTCACAGGCAGCACAGTGCAGAATCAAACTCCCAAGCTCTAGCTCTGTAACCAGGTACAACTCGGTGAGCTATTCAACTAGTTCTATGCATCCTTACATGAGCATTAATAACTATCTGTAGCTTAATATATAATGGCTTTTTCTCATACCGTGTTTCCCTGAAAATAAGACAGGGTCTTATATTAATTTTTGCTTCAAAAATGCATTAGGGCTTATTTTCAGGAGATGTTTTATTTTTTTTTCATGTACAACAATCTACATTTATTCAAATACAGTCATGTCATCTTCTGTTTGCTGCACAATGGTGGACAGCAGGGTTTCACTTAACTGGGGCTTATTTTGGGGGTAGCGTTTATGTTATGAGCATCCTGAAAAAAATCATACTAGGACTTATTTTGAGGTTAGATCTTATTTTCGGGGAAACAGGGTAGCTATTGATTCCGTTGTGTCACCTGCAGTATGGAACTAGGCTGTATAGGGTTATGTGCAAGTGAGCTGCACTGCTTTCAAGAAATTAGGCTCTATTAAAATACCACTGCCCATGGGAAAAGAGATTGTTTACTTTATCTCTATTTGTTTCAATATTTATGATTAGAGATAATGGTCATGTAATGGATCATTACAGAAAAACATGACTGTATATTTTTGGTTGCACTAAGTCTATCCTTTTATAACTCCACTACATTACTACTCCAGCCTTAGTGGGCCTTTGACATTAACAGAAGTCTTTTGTAGACTGTTTCCCATAATCATTTTTAGGGCCACCAATTAAGGTAAACGCAGTAGATTAACTATATGTTAATTGATTAATTTGCATGTGAACGATTTTGAAAACTATTCTTGAATTTCAGATAACGCACACAGGTGCTAAGGCGGGTATTAGCTTAGACATTGTCTCTACTCATGTTTTACAACTACTTATTTGAAAAAGATCTGCTGCCCAATTAATTGGAGCACTTTCTTAATTAATCAAAAGCTCAGTAAATTGATTACTTGAACCAATCTACTAACAGCTTTGATAATGTCCAAGAAATTAAACACTTTCCAAATTAAAATGACCCTAATTAAACTAGTTTGGCAGCAACGCCAAAAAAGAATTATCTGTAAAATACCATGGACTCTACGTGCAACTGAATACATAAATTATATCAGTAGTTCTTGATCTTTGATCTTCCAGATGCTTTGAACTTCAGCTCCCAGAAGCAACAGTCAATGTAGCTAATAGTCAGGGATTTTGTAAACTGAGATATGGTGATGTTAGTGGTTTCAAAGCTAAGATATATTAAAGCAGAAGTATACAACGTGTAGTTGCCCACATTAGTGTGACTAACATTCCCAGTATTATCATTAGCTATGCTGGCTAGGGCTGATGGGAAATGTAATTCAACAGTACCTGGAGGACCATATTTTAGTCACTAATCTAGTAAAGCAAAGTATAACTACTACATTTCCTTCTTTCTCTTCTTTGGGTAGACTATTTGCTTTATTATCAATTGTAAACAGTACCATCTTGTGGCGAAGTGGTGATACAACCAGCAATAATAATTTCCTTATGAAATGTTTTATGTTTCAAAATATGGATTTGAAACCTGAAAAGATAACTCTTGAAAGGCAGAAGTAAAGTATGTTTCACTTCCAATGAGAATAGGTGAAATGTAGCGATGGCAAGTCATTGCCACCACGTTTGAGTATCTTAGCTCATCAGAATGGTGCCTAAACATGGACCTTATTCATTGTTCTGCTCTTTCACACTGAATGCCCAATAACCACAGAATAATAATGTTATGCCTTCTGTAGAACTTACCCAGTGGCAAATGGCAAAGGTCTTCTGCACCACCCTCCGTCCCCTCATTGGCTGATGTTCCACTGCCCAGCTGTGAGGGACAGGTGAGGGCAGGGCTCAATGCTACAAACATCAACTCATTTTACCTTTCCATTTTCCCTTCCTCATCCTAGGTTTACTGCCTCACTTCCCAATTACTTCCGTGTCCATCTCCTTCTTGGTGCCTTCCTGAATTCATTGGAATAAAAGTCAGCTGCCCATTTGGTAGAAGATTCCTTTGTTGTTGGCAAGTTCATTACATCCCAATGACTTAGGAGGCATACTGCTCTCCGGCTGCTTCACCGGGGCAAGGATTTAATAATTCTTACAATAAAAGGAAACCACAGATGGAACAGAAGCTGAAATACAGTTTAGTTACCAATATGTATTTACATATACACAAACATACAAAATATTTCTTAAGAACCATTTGAAAAAAATTAGCGCTTCTTCCAAGTAAATTTCCTTCGGGCTCCCTCTTGACCAGGCTTCTTTCGTTCTCTCAGACGTGGGTCCTGTGTCAGGAGACCAGCTGCAGAGATAGGAGGAAGATTCGTAAGCAGTTCACTTACAGCTTCACCAATACAGTAGCGTATTGTACAACAGAAAAAAAATGGTAGGGGCCTAAGGCAGAAAAGGGGAAACAGTGCAAGCTCAAATCCATACTGTAGCAGTTAGAATCGCATTAAACACAATGACATTTTCCCAGTCTTTGAAATGCGACATGTTCCATTAGAGAAGGGCCAGATCTGGCTTCTAATTTTAAATAGTTTTTCATTATGTTTAATAACACTGGTCCCTGATTCTTGATGCAGGCAAATGCCTCACACACGGCCATTCTTGGCATTTTCCTGAGATCTAAGAATAATATTCTGGATTTCAGCTAATAAGAGTATTTGTGTTTTTAACATTTTTGTAATTCGGATAAGCAGAGGCAGAGACTCTCTTTTCCCCCATTCCAAAATCTCTTTATAATTTTCTTGATTATATTCATTGACTAGAAGTTTTCAGTATGGGTCTAGCAAAGTATCTTCTCTACTTCCCAAACTGTTACGCATTTACATGACAATTCTACTATGATTATTGCTCATGACACGCCTTTCAGTGCAAACAAAAATAGTCAAAACTAAAAAAAAGAAGAAAAGCAAGTCAGTTTTCTTCTTTATGTTCCTACCTTGTCTCATGAACTCCACTTCCTGTTCAGTGACAAAGCTACACAAGGCCCTTGCTGAAGCTAAGCGGATTGCTCCAGCTTGTACTGATGTGCCTCCTCCAGAAACAGAGCAGACCATGTCATGTTTCTCTAATCGATCAAGAAACTGGAATGGGAACATCAGCTGTTCTCTGGAAAGCATTATACATGTATAAAGGTACATTTAAGATATGAACAATGGAGTAAGCTGGAAGACTATCACTCTAGTTCTTTCAATCAAACACATGTAACCTCAAAACAGGTGAAATCCTATTACTTAGCATAGTAAGTCATGACTAGAACAGACCACTGAATCAGTGAGGATCTGGTGAGTCACCTCCTCTGTAAGTTCCACTAATTCAAAGGGCCTAGTCTAGTTACACCTTCCTCATTTCAGTCAATGTTAACAAAGAAATTCCTTTGCTGAGATATAAATATTTTTCTGAAAATCTACATCACCCCCATGTGACCAATAAAAGTGTTCTGAAACTGGATCAGGCATTATTTCATGCAGACAGGTGCTCTATCCAGATAGCCTTGTTATCATTTCAGCTAAACAAGCATGTTCAAGGAACAGCAAAAAAATCTTAAGTTCTACAGTATGGTATCAAGCACGGTCAGTTAAAAAGATGGTAAAAACTAAAGAGCTAACAGTTGTTCAAACAGTGCTTTGTCATTCCAACTTTTATCCTTTCTCAAATGCACAGACATAAAGCATATGTGCTGCCGGCAAGCAATGTGATCTTAAGTCCAGTGATACAAAGAGAGGGTTAACAATAAACAATAGTGTCAAATTATTTATTTTTACCTTTACAAACTACTTAATATGTGAGAAAACACACCGTAGCAGTGTATCAACAACTGAAATATCAAAATTGGGGGGGGGGATTTAAAAGCTTAAAAAGTATCAAAAGGTACGTGAAGCGTGGAAACATGATTAAAACCATAGTTAAATGTTTCATCAAGGAGAGCTTTCTTGGACAACTGTGTCTTAAGCAAACACCAGAAGCAAAGCAATGTTCACACGTCAGCTGGTAGGGAATTCCACAGTGGAAGCAGATACTGAAAACTCTATTCTGAGTCCTCCAAACTGATTGCAGGCCAAGGAAGAAATGAAAGATTTTAAAGCAATACCTATGTTCCAACTCATATGTAGGGAATCCAGGGTCAGCTGGGGAACAGATATCCTGCCATCATCACTCAAAAATCAGCAGTTGTGGTGACCAAGGCCTACACAACTTGGGTTGGTTTGTTGTAAAGTGAAATGCAGTCTATGACCCTTGTACTGTATGTAGGTTGTGAGATATGTGGTTACAACTGCTTCTCACACTCTCAGTCAGTAAATGTGCAAATTTATTAAGCTTCTGTTGACGTGTATTTGGCTTGCTGGTACACAAATTACATAGGCCAGCAGTAAACAGTGGCAGGTAATAACCTCTAAATATAAAATGCTAGAAGCACACACACCACCAAGGAAGTTGCTGCCTTCAGAGCAATCTCCCCAACCATAGTTGAAAAACAGAATGTCTCAGGTCCACAGAGTTCTCATATAAATGGCAGCTATCAGATCTTTGTTCCATAAAGCTAATTGGGTTTCTGCTTTTTTTATTATGCCGATATAAGGGCAAAAGATTAATTAGAGTTGTCACACATTCACCTCTGAAATGCTGGCTCTATGAATAAATATGCATTCCCGGAGTGATAATAGTTTGAAGATGGGTTTCAAAATGGTATAGGAATCAGACAACTCTGAGACCCATATGGACGTCTTATGCAGACTTACTGCCAATTTTTAAAGGGATGGAAGAAAATATTTTGTCCAATGGAGTTTGCGTTTCAACAGAAGTCTAGCTGAGCCTTCTTCAATTGATGCCCGCTTTCATAGATGATGGGAATTGTAGTTCAATGTACCTGGTTGGCACTAGGTGAACAAAACTGGTATTGTTGATTAAAATAGAGATTTGAGCCTGTACTTTATCCATTTATTTTCTCCAGCTGCACAAAGCTAAGGCTACATGTTTTTCTTAATAACTTTGTGAATGAGTTACTGATAATATGATGGCAATAGTAGCATTCACGTGTTGACATAACTTTAAAGACTTAAAAAAAAAGAACTGGCAAGAGTAAAAGAATGGCTGCAGTTTTGGTTTTGGCAACAAAACTCATTGAATTACTAACTACTGAAAACAAGAGTAAACTCTTGCTGAATATACTCACCTATCCTGCAAGGC
This sequence comes from Pogona vitticeps, assembly GCF_051106095.1. Taxonomy (NCBI): domain Eukaryota; kingdom Metazoa; phylum Chordata; class Lepidosauria; order Squamata; family Agamidae; genus Pogona; species Pogona vitticeps. The sequence goes on from NC_135785.1 coordinate 169,947,032, forward strand.
TGGGAAGTAATGTATGTAATTTTCTCCATTTATAGTAATTTTCCCACTTCCATTGTCATAAACAGTAACAGTTGCTCTTGCTGTCTTTCTCTTACCTTCGGGGGGGGGGGGGGAACACAGCAATTTCTCGTTACAATTTAATTTCACTTCTCTTTAGCATTTCAAATACTGTATACCAGGAACATAGAAAAATTCTCTCATAAATATTATTTATTCCAAGATCACCAAGCGTCTTTTCTTTCCTAGCCAAATACAAGGTCATCAGCGGATGAGCAGAGCTGGGGCCACGACTGTCTCTGTTTCTCTTTCTGAAAAAGTAAGTCGTCCTTTTGAGCTTATTTTTTCCTAAAAGCTTTGAAGCCTTATACTGGCCTAGATTCAAAATTTATAAAAGTTATAAAAATTCTCAACATATCTGCAGAAATTATCAAAAAGGGATCAAAAACAGAAACAAAAAAATTGGCTTGTTAAGAAAAATGGCACATAACACACAATTTTATTCATACAGCCACCATTGCTATGACTATTCCTCTTTTCCCCCAGCAGAGGGAAGCATACTCTGATAATTCAACATGGCATTATAGAGATAAACTGGATTTTGATTTAAGATTAATTTCAGCTTTAATTTAAAGATGTGTGACTCTTGTATGTTGAACATTTTTCAAAAAGGCCAATCCACAATCCTGAATCAGGAGCACTCTAATTTAAGCACCTTTCTAGCACTAGCGTCAAATAAAGAAAACACCTACAGTAAATCCTGACTCTTTCACATACTGTGGTATGCACAGTTCAGGTAATATGTAAAGTGTGAAATTCTAGGGCAATACTATTTTCCCTATTTTTCTTGTTTAATATCATCTGTTGATAATTTTGGTTGAATTTAAAAACATTGCTGCAGGTTTGCCTGTGTGTTGTGCGCATGATACAAATACAGTGGTGCCTCGCTTAACAGGCGCCCCGTTTAAAGACAAAATCGCATACCGACGAAATTTTTGCTATCGCTTTTGCAATCGCATTGCGATGTTTTAAATGGGGGAAAATCACTTTGTGATGATCGGTACCCTGTTTCGCTTACCAATTATCGCAAAGCTGATCGTCAGTTCCAAAATGGGTGTCGGGTCAAAAAAAAATGGCCGCTCGCTGTGTTTAGGGACAGATTCCTCGCTTACCGGACAGCGAAAATGGCCGCCGTATGGAGGATCTTCACTTAAAGGTCAGAGTTTCAATGCATTCCTATGGGCTTTAAAATCGCATAGCGACGAAATCGCTTTGCAGCGATTTTTGCTGCACCGATTAATGTCGCTATGAGAGGCACCACTGTATAGTAAATTCCATAGAACATGAACATAGTAGGGGGAAAAGTCTAAACATAAAGATGTAGTGAATCTAAACATTTAGGATATACAGTGGTGCCCCGCATGACGACGATAATTTGTTCTGTGAAAATAGCTGTTTAGCGAAATTATCATGTAGCAAAAACCATTTCCCCATTGGAATGCACTGAAACCCGTTTAATGCATTCCAATGGGGAAAATACCTTGTTGTTTTGCGAAGATTGCCCATAGGGCAGCAATTTTGCGAAGCGCTGATCAGCTGTAAAAATGGCTGTCCTGCAAAGCATGGGTCCGGAAAACACAGGGTAGCCATTTTGCAAAGCTGCCGGCCAGCTGTAGAAATCATCATCTTGCGAACAAACGGTCCACGAAGCACGGACCAAATCGTTGTCAAGCGAAAATCGCCCATTGGAATGACTGTTTTGCGAATTGTTATAGCGATCGAAAAAAGTCATCGTTATGCGGATTTGTCATTTAGCAGGGTCATCGTCTAGCGAGGTGCCACTGTATTTAATTGTGAATGGGGATGAGCAATCCTTATTGAAGAAAGGAAACACTGTAACATACATACACAAACACACTTAAAGTACATTTAGGGCTACAACCTGTTCCCTTTGCTGAAGAAAGCTCAGTGGTCAGTTCATTATTTACATGTATGGAAATTGCTGTGGTGGTGCAATTGGAACATCCAATTAGGCATGTGACAATGTGTAACTGGCGTCTTGTCAGATGATTGCTGTAGTTGGGAGTTCCATGAATGTAAATACTGAACTCAGTGAGGCTTAGTTCTGTGAAGAGACATCCACATATGATTGCACTGTAAAAATGAATTTGACAAGCTTATCTAACAAAGCATTCTCTGCACTCAAGAATCTAATATATAGAACTTTACTGTGCATATCATATGTTTATGTGTCAAGGATATATGACAAAAGTTTTCAGCATTCTACATATGAAAGCCTTGAGCAACATAATAAATGTTTTTTTCCAGGAAACACAAGGAGTAAATTTCATTACTGCAAGAAAGTTAAATGATGCCTTCTGATGCTTTCTCTTATTATAAGCCACCAGTAGACTTTGGTGATCCTAAAACAACATCAGATCTAAGAATTGAAAAATATTAAAGCCATGGAAACTACAAAAACTTCACTCAGCAACTGTGTACTAAATCAATTTGCACATATGAATGTATTCATTTTTTAAATTTTAATTTAAAAATACATATATTGCTCCTAAATAACAAAAATGCCTGGCAGCACACAAAATATATTAAACTACAGAACTACAACCTGTTCTTAAATATGTGTATTTATTTAGAAAGAAGATCTAACAACATATTAAGACATGTGTGCATTTTATATGTCTTTTTGTACTAATTTCTTGTACTATTTTCTTTTGAAAGAAATGTCTGCCTACAATGGACAAGCAGGTAAAAATCCTCACAACATAGTCATCAATGTTTAATTTCAGGCAACAAGTATGAGAACATGGAACAGACTGCATTTCCAATACCTTTCCAATCAATCTCAGACAGAAAGACTAATGTTGAAAAGTATTTGATTTCCCAAATCTTCAAATGCTTCCCTGTCTGAAGTAAGGAAAAGCACCAATAAGTTACCTTCTGCCATACTAAAGGCCACTCCTTGTTCATCATACTTCAGAGGCTCAATTATCTGCTTTCTTGATTGTAAAAATATTTCCTTGCGAAATTTTAGCAAGTAATCTTCTTCAATGCTACAGCATGGCAATGCTACTAATTTTTCGAACAGCTGAATAAACTGTAAATACTGGAGACAATAAAAATTCATTAAGGGGTGAGGGTGCAAGTGTAATTGCATTTGTCAACAACATCTATTTTTACATGCTTGATCTTTTTGGTTCTGTTCTTATTGATAACCTTTGACAAGATGACACCTCCACATTTGCATGATGCTTGCAAAACAACATGCAGATGTATCATTTTCTATATGAATAAAGATACCTAATCCCTCTCTCCTTAGTGAAAAAATGAATCCACAATTCAAAACATAACCAACTCTTTGTAAGACAGGATTACTACATTAGAATGAAGTTCATCTTAATTTTCAAAGAAATATTTAGCAGGCCTCAAACAGAATGCAATTCTTTGATGGAAGTGGCAAGAGGTAAGCTTCCCAACACATTTCAAAGAAGTTGATGCACTACATTTAAATGGAAATAATTTTATTTTCCTAAACTCCACTTGTTAGGTGATTATATTTCATAATACATACAGGAAATGTGTATCTATGCCATTGGCTGTTCAGGCAGGAGTTACTTTAATGTTTATGATTTTCTTTAAAAACCAAACAATCAAGCTTTTTAAAAATTCAAGAGATACTTGACTTAAAGGGCAACCTCTTGAAATAAATTATCCTTTGCTACTGTATGCTTCTCTCTCTACATCTTCAACATGTGATTAGAAAGTAAAATGCCTCACAGATAATACATGATCTTGTTGCCAAGGCTTATTTGAAGGCCTCCTAGCCCCTTGGCAACAAGGAATTAAAAGAAGCAGTTGTAGATATAAAACCTTCTTACACAATGGCAAACATTTCTGGGCAAATGAAAATTCTCACTGCAATTTGGAGAAGTTTCGGGGGGGGGGGGGAACCATGATTTTAAACATTTATTTATTGCCCCCAATAGCGTAAGTACCTTGTACACACACCTGCACACACACCAATCATGAAGAGAATGAATGAAATTGGGGAGAATCAGGTGGCAGCAGAAGTGAGGTAATAAAGATGTAGGGAAAGCTCAGGAAGAAGTATCTGCACATTAATTAGTTTCTTTTTTGCTACACAGAATCTGATGGCAAATGTATCTATATCTGTGTAAAATAAGCTCTTTTTCTATTTAATATTCTTCATGTGATCAAATAGAAAGTATGAAAAACCATGCCCTCTGGCTTCCTGCCAGCCCTCACCCCATATGTTTGACATAACATTGAACAGAAATGAAACTGGGTGGGAAAGTAGAAGTTAGCAGCATAAGGATACACTAATCACACAAGAATTAAACGGGTATTAAGGATGACACAGATCTAAAGAAGATCACAATGGACAATCAAGTTTTAGAATTCACAAGAGCAGACAGACTTGAGGATGTGGTGATGCAGGCAGATATAAGTGGAAATGTGATTTTTATGGGGTTTGCCAATTGTATGTTTGAAAATTCCTTGCCATATCTAGAAATGTGAAGGGGGAAAAAAAAGAAAGAAAAAAAGCAGCTTCAGCCTAATTATTATTTTTATTTCTTTCTATGGAACGTCCTTAAGAAGGGACTGGGAAGTTTCAGGTCATTCACACATAACTTAATACTCCACAGTACAGTATGCGTATATATAGATATATGCATGCAAGAGATTAAGAAAATGAATAATCCTGGTCTCCAAGGAGAATATTTCCCCTAGAATACTTAGAAATAACCAGTGGCTGTTCTATTAGGATATAGGGTTCATTAAATAAAAGAGATTAATTACTCACATTTTGATCTGACAGTTTATCCACTAACATTTCTTCCAATTCCTCTTTAATCAGCCATCTGCTGCCAATCAGGTTGCTGTTAAAAATATCACATATATTCTCTTTTTAACTAATCATGCAATTAGAGTGAGATTGCAAAGGACCACACATACAGTCACACTTCATCTGGAAGTATACTTTTCTTTTTTTACTTTGGAAAAGTGCACATTACAGTTACAAACTGTAAGAACTTTTAAAAGGTAAAAAGCAATTCTTCTAATCTTATAATTTACATTAAATAATAAATATGTATATTACTGTTAATTTAGAAGGCCAGGTCTCACTCAGTTTAGTTTAAAGGTTAATTTTCTACAGGATAAATTATGTCTGGAAAACATTTATTCAGCCATGAGAGCTGATACAGGAGGTTTCCGGAAAGCCCTGAACGATATACAACATACAAAAGATTCCAAACATGAAAGGAGTATTTCTTCTTCCCCCTAATCTTTCTCACTCTGGGGGTACTTTTGGTGTTTGAAGGAAAGGAATAAGACCACCAATCTTCCAGCACTTTACCTAGAATCACTCTGTACCCAAACAGACAAACCAGTAACTTGCCTAGATTCATGAAAGGCAGCAGCAGAAAAACGCAACTGGGAGAGGTTAGTATATGATTTGTAAAAATTTTAGAAGGAAAAAGACTTTATATGTCTTGTTACAGTCTATATGCAGGCAGGCATTCTCTGGTTTTGCCTGTTTCACAGATCTTGTGTGTTATGAAGCACTGCACACAGAGTGATGAATACTTTCTGAGTTTGATATTGTTCATTTATCCCTTTAATTTTTTTCTATTTTGTCCTGGCTTCTTGCACTTTTGAGTGTTTCTTCTTATACTTCATCAATGTTTTTATCATTATTTTATACTCAGCCTTCTATCCTTTATCCCACCTCCACACTTTAAAAAAAACCCCTCTCCCTTTCTGTCAGCTCTTTCTCCATCATTAACCCATATGCATTGCAAAACCTTCTGTTATCTCAACGGGTTATATTCCAAGCCTAATTTAACATGCTATCTTTCTATGTTTCTTCTCTACCCCTAAATTCAAATCTTCTGACTTCAATTTCTTGCTTTTCTTCCTAGTATACCTCTGACATAGCACTCTCCTAAGCATTACCTCTTTACTCAACCAGCCTTTTCCTACTCTACTTTGGGACCAACCTTTGGAAACAGCAGGTCCTAAGCATGTTCACATTCCAATCTAGGTTATTTGGCATTTCATGGCTTCAATGATCTTTGGGATAATGCCCAATCAAATGCAAAGACGTTCTTAAATAAAGAGATGCTGCAATAGTTTTTTCCATGAGAATGAAGATTCTGGTTGAAATCCTGTTGCATAGTATATCACAACTAGAATAGGCCCAATGAATCAATGGAGGAGCTGACTCATCAAATCCTCACTGATTCAATGGGCCTACTCTAGTTGTGATGGAACGAAAATAAGCAACAGGATTTCAGCCTCTAGGTGTTACACCAAAGGAGGCTCTATGGACCATACCTCACTGCATTCCCACTTTCAAGTAGCATGCCCACCATGAGAGCAACATGTGCTCCACCTCTTAGTCTAGTTAAAGGGCCAATCACATGTTTAGCACTGTATTTGCTCTTCATTCCTCTCTGAAATGTTCTTCCTGCCATTGAAATAATTATTATTTCCACTGTGTTGCCTCTGTTCTATCTTTAACTCACTCATAAATAACATCCTTCTGTCCAGCACTGTCTCACATCATCACAAAAATATTTATCTCCAAGGAGAAGATAAACATAATCCAACCAGAAATCCCCAGTTTGATCTTTTCTTCTGCCCATCTCTCTCTGAACTGTTTCTCCTCCTGTTGCAAAGCATTTTGCACTGACTCTGTCTCCTCCTATATCTTTCAAGTGTTTTCTGCTATGCTGGTTCACTACTACCTACTGTTCAAGGACACAAACATCTTTTAAAATACTTTCTTGCCTCTATTCTCTACCACTGATGTACAATCTGTGACAAGGATGAAGAACCTCCAACTGGTGGGCCAAATGCATCCTGAAGGAGGTTCCCATCCAGCCTGCAAGCTTCTACTGTTATCTCCAACCAATGACTGGAAAGGAGAAGGCACTTAAAAATATCCTGCACTGAATGAAATGGAGAAGAGCTCTGCAGGCTGGACAACTGTTGCACTGGGACGTACACCCATGCAGAAATGCATAAAATCAAGTTGTGATAAGAAACCTGAATTTCAGTCATTTGCCATGTAGAGCTTTTATTTTATGAACAAAAGGCATATTGGACAAAAACTCTCTCAACAAATCTACTGGGTAGCTTTTTTTTATGGGTATACTTTTCTTTTTGTCCCATGCAAAGTAGCATGTTGGGATGAAAAAATGTCCCACACTATTTTTGGAGTCACAAGACTGAGACATATTCTGATTATCAGTAGGATGGCTCCATTTGGTTTGGGGAGAGCACTGTACTTTTCATAGGGTTCAGGAAATACAGGATATATAAAACCAGCAACCACCTCGACTTACCACACTACTCACCTTCAATACACCAGAATTTCCATGGGGTCAGACATTACCCCACAGACCCTTCAAAGCAAGTTTTTTAAATCAAGCTGAATGAGCTTGAGATTGAAAGAAAGAGCTCCTTTGCCCTCATTTGAGCACCAGTTTGCTTTTTAACCATCCTAGTAATTAAAAGAATGGAAGTTCACTAAATATGCTCTAAAATGAGAAAGAGCACAGATCCAAAAATAACTATATTATATACTGAATCCAGACTAAGTCAGCTTTGCATTTTTAAAATTCTCACACAAGAGAAAAAAATTATAGCAGTTAACATTTTTTTCAGTAGGGTACCTTGATATGTTGGGGGATATTTTATCAAGGATGAGAAATCTGTGAGTATCTGTTACACCCTTAGTTGTGATTAACTCTGGCATTGATTTCAAAGAGATCAATGTGCAGGTTAACTTAGACTGAATGCATCCCAGTATTTTAAACATCTCTTAACAGTCATATGAAAAGATGGCATCACAAATGCTGTATGTTTGGAAAATGTATCTGTCACCCATAGAAAACTTTGATTATAATCTTACGGAGGCAACTTACATTTGATTTTTATTAAGAGTTAATCCTTGAGCAAGCAGACGATCTTGATATTCCTGAATGTGCAGTAGTTTACCATAGGCTTCCTACAGGAAGGAATGCATTAGGTTGAGGTTCAGTTGTAATAGCCTTCTGCATGAAACAATAACAAAAATCCAATAGTGTGTGAAATATTCAGCACCACAAAAATTGGCATTTTCTTCCCTTCTCCATGCAGCTGTCTGTGCTGCTAAAATCCCAGGTACAGAAAGTTACCCAGTTCTCTGGAGCAAATTTTTAGGCTGTAAGTTACACTGCAGAGGGATCACCAGTTCTATATCCCATGAAAGTATAACACAGAACCCTGGTTATGGAATTTTAACCCCTCACTGGCAAAATCCTGTTAAGTGATAGCACCAAAGTGGAACTGAATTTGAGGGTTTCTGGCTGGAATCCTGTTGAGTAGCTTCACTTGTGTAACTCAATGTAACTGTGTAAGCGTAGCTGTAATTGTACCAAGGCAGAAGGGCTATTTACAAAGCACTTCCACAGGCCCAATCAGCTGCAACAAAAACCCCACGACTGGTTGTTCAATTAAATCGTGCAATCCAATTTGCTTGGGTATAATAACCAACAAATTTATGCAGGCAAAACATTACATTATGTGAAGACAAACAGGATTCTGGCTGTCACTTCCAGTGCAATAACAGAAAAGGGGCAGGAAAATGTACTAATTAAAACGAATTATTTTTTCTTGCTTTGGACTACAGCTGAAGCTTTGCATCTTGTCCATGTGTTTTCTGTATCTGAAGTTATTACTATACAGTTCACGTTTCTTGATTATAATGTACCAGAACAAGTTAACTATGTTTCCTGGCTAGAAAGAAACTTAGTCTGAGATGCCAGGAAGAGAGATTCCATAAAAGATTCAAGGAAAGGATGGAACTTCTGTTAGAACATTTTCTGAAGATCAGAAACCTAGTACTTCAGGACATTTCAAAAACAGACAGAAAAATATTTCTGGTGCCTTCAAAATAAAGGAAACCACACATTACTGGATTTTAACAGCGAAACAGATTCAAACACAACAGACTATTTTTGCTGACTCCCTCAAGGAAATGTCATCCTTTTAAGAAGGAGGGTAGTCTCATCTTAAAAACATTAACAAACACAAAATATTCATTTCTATCTTCCTCTGCCTCCTGGTATTAAACATTTGATAACACACTCTGAATACTTCATTCAGGACTAAAAAGAATGCTCCATTCTAAACTAAAAGGTTGCTATGTGCCATTACTCTTGCATATTCCTCCATTCTTGAGACTGCTAGGGTTAAACTGGTGGAAGAAAAGGAAGATGCTGCTCCACTGACTGTGTTACCTAGACTTAGAGTAGGTTCAAACAGTTACAGTGTGTGGTGCTGCATGGCCACTTATTCAATAATGGCATTAACTGGTTGTGGAGTTGGTTGCTTCCCATGTACAGCCATGCAGTGAATCAAATATTAGGTATGCCTGGGATGTATTTTTCAGAATTCGTTCAAATCAAAGCCTCCAGAAATTTGTAAGTTTCAAATACACTTTGGAGATTCTTGTCAGAAATTCAAAACCTCCATTTTACTAAACATTTTTGGGATTCTCTACACAAACAAAGGCTATCATCTTTTGAAAACTTCCATATCAGATGTTATAGTCTATAATTAGTAGGACAATACTTTTGATCACATGGAAGACATTCTGAACACAGATGGCAATCCATCCGTATGGCCCTATTCCTAACACTAGGAAACAACAGCTCACGGCATCCCATATGATGGGGCTTCACTCTTTCTAAAGATCTGTCACCATTTTATCTTTTTTTGTCTTATACTATCTTGTTTATGATTATCTTAACACAAATCATTAATAATTATTTTGAGTTTGTATGTATCGAAACGGTACATAGTGAAATAGTTTTAATCTATTTCTTCATTCCAGCTATGAATTCCCCCATTTCTCAAAACATTTTCACTGTTATTAGATTATATTAATGTGTATAGATTATATGCAAGTATATGTTTGTGCAACATTATTTGCAAGATAACACTCCAGTAGACAGGATAATGATACTCACTATCTTGATTTTGTGAGTTGTAACAGAGATGTAAGAATTTGAGAAGCATGTTATCTGGCAAACATTCTAATTTTTAAAATTCTGAAAGAAGTTCTTTTGAAAATGGATAGGTGAAAATGGTGCTAACAGATTCCAAAGGCAAGAACTAAAGTCATAAATATTCATATATATATATATATCTTACAAATGTAGCTATTATGCAATAGATTTCATATTTGTGAATCACATATATGTTGTCACAAAACAACAGGACTATTGTACATTGTTCATCTTGTCAATTAACAAGATAGGCAGTTTTAAAGAAAGCTGCACTCTTGCTGAATAATAAGTGAAAAGCAAGGCTCTATGTAACATAACCTAAAAGAACAGACTGTGGTATCCTCACCATCACTGCCACCAATGTATTTTAATGTAGATACAGTCTTCATGTCAGTAGCTAAATACAAGACTTTCAGGTTAACCTAAATGGGGGGAAAAACTCATGAAAGAGGCTCATTCTTTTGCCTTCGGGTTCTTTCTGTAGGTTCCAATAGACAGTTTCTGAAACCAGGTGTTTTTGCTTCCTAAAAGAAAGGGTCCTGAAAATACTGAGTTTCCTCTATCAGATTCCCTCCCTTTGACCTATGCATGTAAAGCGTTACCCCCCCTTTTTTTGGCTTGTACCCACCGCCATTCTACCAGCCCTCTTTTTCCCCTCTCTTGCTCTTGCCTCACTGCCACTGCCGCACGGCTTTACATCTAAACAGATAAAAACACCAATACCCATACCTTTCTCTCTCCTGTTTAGCAAGGGAAGTGCTCTATGTGGCAGCTATGCAGGTTGTGTGAACTCTACTATTGATCCTCATCAAGGCAACACTTGGGAACGAACACATTAAACAAGACATCCTGCTGTCCCCTGGCTGCATATTCAAGAGGCAAGAGCAAGTGTGCTGGGGCATGGACAGACAGCATGAAGCCTAAGGATCATGTGTGGCTATCTCCTCCTGGACCCTGTCTATGGTGGTGGGCAGATGCCAGAGCCATTGGGTGAAGGAGGGTTTCTTCCTGTACATCTCAGGGGGGGTGCGACCAGAAGAAAAAGAAAAAGAAGGTCCGTGGAGAAGGGAGCAGGGGCAGAGGAGAAAGGGGAGGGGGAATGTCCCAAACAAAAAGTCCAGAGTCTTCAAAAAATATCTGTTGCAGTTTGTCTCAGGGTGTGTGTTGCATGTATGTGTGAGAGAGATGATATTATAGGAGAGGAAGTGGGTTCCTGTGTGGTTCTGATGGGGAAGAATTGTGGGGAGAAGCAGGGAGGAAGGTCAAGTTGTTAAACTGTAAAGAAATCCAGATTCCTGGACAATGTACAGTGGTGCCTGGCTTAGCGATCGCTCCGTTGAGCGATGAAATCGCTTAGCAAAGCGACCCTTTTTAAACAGCTGATCGGCAGTTTCAAAATGGCTGCCGAGAAAACAAAATGGCCACCCGCTGTGTTTCCTCGCTTTAGAGGCACCGAAAATGGCCGCCCCTATGGAGGATCTTTGCTTAAAGGTTAGTTTTTAGCCCATAGGAATGCATTAATCGCGTTTTAATGCGTTTCTATGGGCTTTTTAATATCGCTTAGCGATGAAATCGCTTAGCAACTTTTTTTTGGAATGGATTAACGTCGCTAAGCGAGGCACCACTGTAAATGGGGCAGAATGCATTCATGGCCCCTCAGAGCTAGCCATTCTGCTTTTCAATTGAAAATCTGTGGAAAATGTGATGAATTTTTTAAAAAGGGGGAAAACCTCTAAACTCCAAGTATGTTTAATGTATTATTTATTCCTTAAGAGTGTGGCGAAACATTTTTAGATGGTTACAGGAAGCAGCATGGATAGCTAGCCCTGACACAGTGCTCCTTCCCCCACCCCCTTCCTCTTTACTCCACCTTTATCTTACTCTTCCTTTACAGCAGAGCTGCCCTGTGACTTCTACTTTATCTTCTCAACTCTGATGAGCGCCATACGTTGTTACTGGCCCCCTCCCTCTCCTGTCCTTGTTTCACCACTGCCACATTCATACCTCTTGGCCACTGCTGCAAGCCCTGATGTTTCCCCTTCTGCTGCTTCCCCCACTACTACTGGGCTTTTTCAGATTTGTGCCAGAATCCAAATGGGAAATGCTAAATGATTTTTTTTTAAGTTCAGTATTTATGGGTTTACCAAAAGGACTACTACCAGTAAGATTTGAAGTCAAATAAGGAGCCACCGAAAAGGTCCCGAAAGGAAATCAATACTGAAGTTTTTTACCAGCTCATACCAATCACTAGCCGTATAGGGGAAATTCAGAAGGGAGACATAAAATAGTTGGAGTTCAAGCCAAACCATTATCTGAGAATGCAAGACATTAACCTCTATCCTTTGCTGCTAGTTGAAAAGAATTAATTTTAATATTGGTCTGCTTTTTATTTTAATAGTCAAGGATAAGCAAATTAACAACATAACAATACTTCTGATAGATCCTCTAATTTGTCACAGAATGTTTGACATACGTTATATATTTGGGGTTTTAATGTCATTTTAAACAAGATAATGATAGTATTTCATGAGTGAGCGTGTAAACATCTCACTATGCGCCTGAATCACATGAGCTAAAGTCTCCTGGCTTGAAAGCAAACTGAAACTTGACTAGGTAAAATAGAATACGAAACCTATGAACAGAATATGAATAGTACTAGTACTGGTCCTACAAGTACCCGAATATTATAGGTCAGTTGCAAATCTACAAGTGACATATAGTAATAATCTCGTATGAAATAAATGATACATGCTAAGGGAATGCTGATAATGACATGTTAACAAAAGTTCTTTTATCAATTTTTTGCTATTATCCTACAAACAATAAAAGGATGTCTGCGCAACTGACAACCATTGTGGGAAATGATTTTATATTTATCATTTTAAGTTAACAGTTTTCTATTTAACGATTACATCTTCGTAATCTAATCTTAATCTTATCTTAAAATGTCAAGTACACATGGTTCGTATTTTCTCAGTAAAATATATGAGAAATCGATCTTAATGAAATTATTTCTCATTCTTCTTAATGAAGATATTTCCAAATGCCCTGACACTACTTAAATAAACTGATAGTCTATAATGACTGCATTTATGTTTGTCAAAACAGATTTCGTCTGGAGGAAGACTTCATCAAGGGGCGAGCAGGGATACTCTTTGAAAAGGCTGGGTCTCAGGAAAATCTTACACACCTTTTCCTCACAGGCAAGCTATACCTGAAAAAGCAGAAGTTGTGCTCCTTGTAATTTTTTTAACATTTCTTCATTATGATGGAATGCAACAAAACATCTTGCCCTTGGCTTGCTCTGTTTCAGCCAAAACAAATGCAAATGGCCTGTCAGATGACAGCTGCTTGATAAGGCTCCTCTACAAGACCTGCATGCTTTACTTTTTTCCGTGAAACTTGGGATGAAAGGCAGAAGGCAGGAAGAGAATTAATGTAGCATACAGTCTAAAGGCAACGCTACAACCGTGATTAAGTAGAAAAGCTAAAAGGCACAGATTTTCCACAGCCTCTCTGCGTGCAACCCATCCGTGTAACAAGTTGACAGGCCTAGCGCGTCAGCTCCATCATCCTCTCCGACAGCTAAAACGCAGCGCTGCATCCCTTTTCAGAGAAAATTTGCGTCTGCACCATGAAGCGTTGTACATTATTTCTTAGCACTGCAGGGGGCTCAAGTCCATATGGAACCTTCACAAATATTACCACAGATCAAACCAGCGGCGTTTCGAGGCAGATTTGACATACCTATTTAAATGAACAGTAGGGGGCCTCAGGCTGCCTCAGGCTGTGCAGGAGAAAACCTCTCTGGAAAGCCTACACTGCAGCTCCATTACTCAGCAAAGACACTCTCTACATTTATCATTCATTTCATTTCTGCCAGAGCAAGAAGCTCATTTGCCCAAGGTCAACCAAAAAGAAAAAAATAATTTCTCTCTTCTTCCTCTAAAGAAATAAATGTACCTGACAAGTGGGGATTTTGTCCTTTGGGTGTGTAGAGTACAAACACACACCAGATAATTCTTTTTTTAAAAAGGGGAAAGCCACATTTAAAAAATAGAAGTCCTCTAAATGCTACTGCAACCTTCTTTCAGAAACAGATCACTAGAGAAACCAAATTTGACATCACTGTAACATGAAAAATTATCACCCAACAAAAAAAAGAGCATTTAATTTTCCAGAACTGAATATCAGTTCTGAATACAGATTTAAACTTCCAGAAAATCAATGAATCAAGTTCTACAGATGATGCATATTCTACAATTGCTATGAATGTGTTGCTTCCCCAACTAAGTTCAGGATTCTTTGGGAGTTTTAAATATAATTAGTACCACGCATACAAGAAGTAAGCTGGCCTGCATAGCCTTGGGCAAGCTGCAGTCTTAGAGTGCCCACAGAAGGGCTGGCAAGCAATTTCCAACTACTTTGCACCTAGGAAATCCAGGCAAGAGTTGCTGGAAGTTGGAAAAACTTGACAGGTCATAAATAATAAATTAATAAAGAATTGCCTTGCTGAACTGACCAACATCCTATCCAACACAAAAATCTATTTTCAGCAATGGTGAGTCATAAAGTTATACTGATTTTGAACATGAGCCTGAATTCAACAGGGTGCTCAACCCTTCCACACCCCATACTGCAGCTTTCTGTGCACCCGCCCCAAAGCAGCTCAACAGCCAATTTTCGCATAGTCCAGGGGGCTGCAGAGGAGACTGGAGGGAAAGCAAATTTGGTTGTGCTAGTTATCAAATGCCAGTGTGACACTATTTTAAGCCATGGATATTGGTTACTTAGCTATTATAAGGATGAGGAGATATATCCTTCAAAAGTCTCTGCCTCTTACTGCACAGTCCTTAACACAATACTGATGGAACATATTTGCACAGAGTTTTTATCTGAACATATATTCCTCTGCTTGCAACTTTTGTGCAACCCGTGAACATATTTCCACTCCACACTCTAGAGGTTTTACTTTCTTCTTAAACACAGAACAAGGCGCTTATTTTTGTCTACTAATACGATTCTTTAAAAACAAAATACACAAAAACAAAAACAAAAACATCTTACAGAAGAAACGAGACAATAGCAGGATTCTCCTCATCAGACTGAAGTGATGAGAGTTCCACAAAAGTAAAGCTTGATTTTTATACCTTATCAAATCAAAATATCAAACAGAAAATATGTTCCCCTAATTAGCCAATATATGAAGGGAAGTGGAGAAAAGCAGTAGAGGAAATACAAGAGAAGACAGGGGTAGATACAGTTGATGGTTCCAGACATTTTTCAGCTAAAACACCGATCTATCCAGCCAACAATTATGACTGTTATAGCTCAAAACACCTGGAGGTATTTGGCCTCCAAGGAGGAAAGACAAGGGGGGGGGGACTAAAGACACAATGACCAGGCGCAGAATTGACAGAAAACTTCTTTCAGCCCTGATCTTCATGAAATGCAACAATGGACTGAGCAAAGGTCCACTTTTCTTCTCCAATGCCACTGCCACTGGATTAGTACCAGAGCAAATTTTTGACAATAAAGAGCCAGTAAGGAGGCAGCTGGGTGTAGCTGCTAAGTAAGGGGTTACAGCCAGTGAGAGGATTCTTAAATAACTTTTTTCAAATTATGGGGATGGCAATACTTAGCTTAACTGCATTATCAGTGATGACATGTGTCAAATATTATATGTAAAAACAAAATAAAAGTAAAAATTATAATAAAAATAAAATACGAAATAAAAAAAGCATGGTAGAAACTTAAAGACTAACTTTATGTATTTTTAATGTGAGTTTCTGTGTACAAGACCACTTCATCAGACATAAGAGATTTCTCAAACTGGCTTTAATACGAGGACTTCTCTGCCCAGGCTTAGGTTTGGCTTTAATCCCTGTTCCCTGCCAGATTTTCTTGGTATGCTATTTCATTGTTTCACTTTGTACTCCCTCACATTTTCTTAATCTCCCCCTTGTAGTCTTTTGCTTAAATTTCAGATTTTAAACACAGCAATTTGAACACTTACATTCATAAAAGGTAAGCTAGCTGCCAGCCAAACACAGAACTGACTAAAAAACTTGCTGTGTGCCTAAAACTCAAGGTTTACATATACACATAAACAACACTTTTAAAGCTGCTCCATGTATTATCAATAACATTCCTTTCAGCAACTGCTTGAAATGCACTGTAACCTGTTGTTCCTTGCAGAAACTGCACATTTTAAAAAGAATTATGAGGGAGATAAGTTTATTAAAGTTTCATTTATTAGGGCTTCAAATTCTTCAGTAACTAATCTGTTCATTGATTCTGGAAACCAACCAAAACTGAAATGGGAAATAGTCATTCATACCTTAATTTGATAAGTATTTTCTAAATAACATTACAATTTAAGGAAACATGCATATATATACGTCTATTTTGGTCTGTTAGTTAAAAAAAGCGAAATGGTGGATCACTTACATGCATTAGAGAATAATAGGACTGCTTCCCGGTGTAAAAAAGAAAGTGAAATGGTCGGCCGTCTTCTCCCCATTGTACGGCTAAAAACAAAAAAGGGGAATAAAAACTATCTGAATTGGAATTGCTGAAGTCAAGGAAAAAAGCTATAGCCTGCATCACCTTCTAAATCTATTGCACATGTTCCAACTAAAACACTGAGAAACATGGAAATGCAATCTCAGATTGTAATTCATTTCACTGTTTAACAATTGTAAAAATATGATCTTGTGCATGACTTAAATCTCTTTTTTCACTTCAAGCTTATTAGCTCTTGACATTGGCCTTAGTGGCCACAGAAACTAAGCAGTAATTACTTACAGAAATATTTGGCATATTAAAAATGCATATACTATCTCAGTCTTTTTATGTATTTTCTAGATCAGGATTTTTAAAAAGGTAAAATAGCAACAAGTTCTAATCTCCACTTGCAGCTAGTATATAAGAAATTTGAAAATCCCACTTTTCAATTTTAATATTACGTTTTGTCCAGTAATCTTTATGATCTCTTTGGTCAACCATTAAGAAAGGAGAAGAAGAAAGAGAAGAAGAGCAAATGGAGTGGGACTCAAAAAAACTGCATATAACCACATCCAAAGCTTCTGCTTTTTGAAGTATACTGCCATTCCATATGACACATGGACAGCCAATTTTGAAATGGAAATTTTCCAAAGCATGAGCAAATATAACATACAATAAACATCTGGATCTCATCTTCTGTGTAAATTTGTAAATATTCTTATGAACAAACCATCTGAGTATGTTACATATCTCCACTTACCTCTCTGTGCTGGAAAAATTTCTTCGGGATGCTATGTAAAATAAAATAAAAAAAGATTAGCCCTATTGATACAAATTCTGTCATTATAGCTATAACATCAGATTAGGTTCTTACCTTCATTCTAGGCCGGGCCTTCTTGTCAAAGATGCCAGAAGGAAAGAGATAGGCAATCGCTTTCTGCAAACAGAATAAAAAAGGAAACTTAAAAAATAGCAAGGCCAACATCATACACAGAAATCTCTGCTCTCAGGAGATCTATCATGAGGGTGGATTGATGTCAATTGTCTAGCAAAAAACAACCAACACAAAGATATATATCAGTGAGAAGCCCCAAAACAGGACGTGCAAAACAGTGGTTGTGAAAGTACAG
This sequence comes from Pogona vitticeps, assembly GCF_051106095.1. NCBI lineage: Eukaryota > Metazoa > Chordata > Lepidosauria > Squamata > Agamidae > Pogona > Pogona vitticeps. The sequence goes on from NC_135785.1 coordinate 169,964,766, forward strand.
ATTTAAAATACACTTAAAAGTAAGGAAACATTTCTGGGCATATGCACAGTTTAGGAACCTGTAAGGTAAAGGTAAAAGTTCTCCATGACATTTAGTCCAGTCATGACCGACTCTAGGGGGCGGTGCTCATCCCCGTTTCCAAACCATAGAGCTAGCGTTTGTCTGAAGACAGTTTCCGTGGTCACATGGCCAGTGCGACTAGACAAGGAACGCCATTACTGTACCTTCCCACCAAGGTGGTACCTATTTATCTACTCGCATTTTTACATGCTTTCAAACTGCTAGGTTTGCAGGAGCTGGGACAAGCGATGGGAGCTCACTCCGTTGTGTGGATTCGATCTTACGACTGCTGGTCTTCTGACCTTGCAGCACAGAGGCTTCTGTAGTTTAACCCGCAGCACCACCATATCCCTATAGGAATCTGTATTAACTCTCAAAATTAAGCTCACAGGCCTTCCATAGAAAACTCTACCTTGGATTTCCCCCAAGCTTTCTTAATTTCAAGACATAAATTTGGAAGGCAAAATCCTTTCTTGCTCTTGTTTAACAAACTTAAATGCCTAATCCTTGTACAATCATGATGCACTTCACACTTTTTACGTGATCCTGTCTGCCACCTAGCATATCTGATAACTTTAATAGCCACTGCCCATAAGAAGGGAACACATATAATAGTTTACACTTTGTTCCTCTGGAATACTGCAGAAGGGAAGAGACACCTGTTTACTAACAAAGTGAGATGGAGGAGCTCACAGTACTAGACAGAAGGTTTACCATCATCATCCCTAACATGAGCAACAGCTTGCTTTAAAGCTTTAGTGCTTCATCATGTAACTTCTAACCAGTCAAAATAATTGGTACTGATAGGTCCTAAGGAGCTGCTATCATCTTTTAGTACTGAGTTAAACATACCCTGGGAAGCATCAAGTTAAGCTCCACTTTTATTCACCGCCAAAACAATGGCACTGTCAATAAAGCCTGCAGCTAAGAATCAATTAATCCAACAATGAAATATAAGCAGGAAAACTAAAAACCACACACAGTTTTTTAAAAAATAATTTCAAAGAGAGGATAAAAAACATCTTTGATAGAAAATATATTACTGACATGGCTTGAGCTAAAATATAAATTACAAGTCTCCCTAACCCCAATGCTTCCCCAGGATGCATAGAGATCATTAAATTTTAACCAATGTTTTCTATTACAACTGAACAACATTTTATGATTTCTAAGAACTGTCCCTGGTCTCTTGTGAAATAAAGTAGCTGGGTCATCATCTTTGGGAATCCCAGCAATGTTCTGTACCACATGAGTGCTTTCAAATGAGTATTTTCTCTTAAACTGAGGAAAAACAAGCCAGCAAACGATCATTTCAGCATATATCCCCAGGGAAGCCTGGAAGCTTTTGAAGAAATAAGGAGCTGGATCATGTTACAGACTAAATCTAGCATTAATCCAAACTAGAGAAGACCCACTGAAATGAACTCTATTCTTGTTCTTCTACAAATCTCAGTGAGTTAACAGGTCTGACTTCAGTTGGGACTAACATTTGGTTTTGCTCTCAGTGTTTAGGAGAGGAAGATATAGATTAAACACTGAGACATACGTAACTTGCAGATTCCTATGGACTATTTTCAAAGTAAATATTTTCTTTTGCATCCAGAAGCTCTGAGGCAAGAACTTATTTTTCCATCCAATTCAAATGGGGATTAGTGCCACATGTATATTCCAGTGACACAGAACTGCAGTAAGAAAAAAATTCTGAGAATTCCATGTGAACAGTGAATAGTGAGTGCTGTGGCTTGGCTCAATCAATATCTTTAAGGTTTTAGGAAATATATGCAGCATAATACATTTACATGGTTAATAATTCTAAAACAATCAAGAACTCATATTTGTAATAAAAAATGCACTATGATCCCAAAGCTTGAGTGATTGTGTCAAAAAATACCAATGCAAGCAAATTTTTCTTTGTAGTTAATGCCTTCCATTCTGAAGAATATTGTTGCAATGCTGGTTGTATTAACTCAAGGCTATTAGGCAATGATAATATTTTCTGTGGACACAGATTGGTTTGTCAATGCGACCAACCTACTTAATATGTGTGGAGTGTATAAAGATCTCACCTATTACTTTATTAATACCCGCCTGGCATTCCAAACAGAAATACTGAGAAAGCTGCAAACAAAAAGGATTAACTTGATCTTATGGAATGGCATTTTGATTCTCTTAGTGACTTGATGAATTCCAATTTGTTATCAAATGGAGATATTGTACACACAAAGAGTAGTTGAACATCCATTTGTGAACAAACGAGGATTAATTTTAATGACAATAGAATAACCCACCATGAGCCAACAGATATTCAACGTTATATAAAATAACATATCAAAAGAATATATTATGAATATTTGGCCCCACTGTGTATACTTATTAAGTAGTTTCTTCTATACTAGCTTCAGTTTGACAATTCAAACAATAATCTCAACTGCTGAGAGGAAAAAACTGATTTCAACATAACCACAATTAAACTGGAATTGAGTACTGTCTGCATACAATCTACACATATAGCGAACAAGACAACAGGACACAACATACAAGTATCCACCATAAATTCAAATTATTTCTTGGTCAGTGGTATGTCCATAATGCTAAGGGTAAGAGATTCCTCTTGCAATTCCTTGAAAGTATGTATTATAATCAAATGGCTAAAATGGACTAAGCATACATCTTGTACAAGAAACATTTAGTAATATTTCTATCAGGAAGACTAACAATACCAACACATTTTATCTATAGATTCAGGCTTCAAAAATTACTTTGAAATATGGCATGGCAAGTGGAAATGTATCCATAACAGACATATTTTTACCTGATCTGTTCATCTAGACCAGTGGTTCCCAACTTTGGGTAATCTGGGTGTTCTTGGACTGCAACTCTCCGGAGCCTCCAGCACCATCGCTGCTGGCCAAGGTTTTTAGAAGTTGTGGTCCAAGAACACCTTGGTTACACAAAGTTGGAAACCACTGATCTAGGTCAACAGAAAGGAAAGATTTACAGTTACAGGTGCTAATGTCTGACTCTTCTATAAGTGAAATTATTGTATAATAGAATCAAAAACTTTGCTATAGTTTTGCTATCATCAACACTTACTGTATTTGTTCTATTTGGTGTTTAACCATTGCAGCACAATGTTACCTTGTGTTAAAAAAAATCATGCTCGTTTTTATATCTTCAACATATATTTATTTAATTTTCTTTCTTGCCTTCTTTGCATGAGGTTAAAGCAGTGGGTACTAAGTTTCTAAGTAGTCCAAGCACTGACCAAGCTTGTTGTTGTTTAGTCGTTAAGTCGTGTCCAACTCTTTGTGACCCCATGGACCAGAGCATGCCAGGCCCTCCTGTCTTCCACTGCCTCCCGGAGGCAGTGACTAAGCTTAGATATGCTTAATTTCAGTAAGCTTCATGTATCAGACACCAACTATCTGAAAATGTATGAAGGGTAAAGCCACAGTAGATCTAACCTAAAGGAGCATTTGCCAATCTCTGTAGTCAATCTTTCTGCTTTCTTGAAGCAATTTATCACAGCTCACGCTAGTTCAGGGCTGCTTCAGATGAGACCTTAGATCTAATACAGGCTGCTACTGGTATGTGAATGAAGGAAGAAGCACTAGGAATCAAAGTGTAAGCCTCTCTGTATGTGCAAATAACATGTCTTTCATGCTGTAGTTCAGCATTAATATAATGGGAATCTTTAAAGGCCTACTTATTTCTCTCTAATGTCTTCGAATCTAGAAGAGAAAAACACTGTGGAAACTTTAACAAGCTGGTATTTCAACAGAATTCTTGGAGGAGAATCATGCTTTCAGTGCTTCTTTAAAAAGTTAATTTATCAGTGAAGATCGCTTCTTAAAACATTTGTTTTACATTTAAGCATTCAAGTATTTGTCTTCAGGTCAATATCAACCAAGATTTCTACTGTACTACTCACTGCCACAAAGGTTGTTACTCCCTACCAACATACCTTCTAATTTTCAGCCACGATGGATGAGACTCTGCCTCTTGTGCACACACGAATCTGCCCCCTCTGCACACAGGCTCCATCGTGACCAGAATCTAACGGGATTGCTGAGCAACTTAGAGGGAACCTTGCTACCTATCTATTGACTCAATATACTGCCTGATCTCACTTTCTTTTATAAAGCTTTTAACAAGGAAAATGTCTTGACATGGTCAGAGAAAAGTTGTCAGAGAAAAATTACAGGGTTCTGTGACTGCACTGTGAACAGATGACAAATACTGTAAGTAAACTGGGGGAGTTCTTGGATTATCTTTTCAATATTGAGTAATCAGACTATTCAAAAGTGAGGCATTTTTTCTCTCAATGTTAAAAATAAAACTAAAAAAATAAATAAAAGGATTACATTCTGAACCCAGGGAAAAGCACTAGGTCAGGACTGCAATCTCTATTAATTAGGTATCCCAGCTGGGCAGCGGGTATGCAGCTGTTAACTTGATCAATGACTTACCTAAATGTCATCTCTACTGATTCGCTTATAAATTACCAGCAAGTGAGACTAATGTACAGGTGCTAATTTATTTAAACTGTTCTCTACAGTTCTACATAGCTTTATAAACTGCATCTGGCACCTAATGTTAGCTGTCAGTTGTACTTAGACATGCCTGTCCTAACGACTCTGTTCATTAGAAATGAGCACAAATTATGAAATATTGTGAAAAATGATACATCAAATGGAATGGGCAAAGCGAATCAATTAGAGAAACTTCATACTGCATATTCATACATAGGAGAATAAAACATCCTGATTTCTGAGCACGGTCTATAATACCAATTAAAAAGCAATTGGTAGACTTCTGCAGAGTTATATATCAATTTGCTGGGCTTTCCCCCCTAAGACACACAGTTGTAATTTACAGCTTAACTGTTTTATTCCTAAAAAATAAAACCACTTGTAAAGCACTACTCTGGGCAAAACTACCATGCAAAAGCAATGACAACATTGCTAACTTCTTCTTCTTCTTTTGGTATGGCTTATTTCAAGATGCACATACACATACCCAAAATGACAGTAAGCAAAGAATCTTAGGATGTCTACTTTGGAAATCTACTCTGCAAGTTGATTAACAGCAGACGACAGGAGATGCATAAGCACTCATCAGAAGGAATTATTACTATTCCAAGTTTAAAGCCTAGTAATTCTGCTGCCAGAGCTAAGCAGCTTTTATATTTTTTTTAAACACAAATTTAATTATGCATAACAGACACTGTTATATAGCCTATGCATTTACAACACCTGATATTATGTGAACAAATTGAACAAGCAGTATAAGTACTACGTCTTGTTAGGTAAACTGGTTTTTGCTGTCTTCATAATTTTTTTCAAAAAAAGGTAATGGTCTTACATGTTACATCTGCAGTAAGAAGAAAATGAGATTTTCAGGATATAGTGCTTCTGAAGGAGAGGGTGCCAATATGCCTGGAAAGTTTCAGCAATCTAGGTTTGGGCCTTACACGCTAACCTGCAGAATTATACAGCTAATCTACTCCACTATTTCTGTAGCCATTGGGTCAAGATTTAGTTTTCAACTTTGGACTGCTCCATATTGGTACAGAGGTTATTTTTATCTGGATACTCTGGTAATTCTCCAATACTGCGGTCAGTCAATCCATTTGCTTGTACATCCATTGATCCATTCAGCTGAACCATACCAGAAATATTAGGCCTGATAAAGTTAATAAACACAAGTAACTACACAAATAATTAAGTCTAAATGGCTGTTTGCTTATCATAAGAGTCTATATGCTGACCCAGATTCTATAGTATGTACCTACAGCAGAGTTGCCCTAAGAATAATGCAACTCATTATAAATTTGCACAAGCACAGGTCACAACATAAAGGAGACTACAACAAAATTGTAAAATGAGCCCATCTGCAAAATCTCTCATTAATTCCCGGTGCTGTAAGATGTCCCAGTCATGTGATAATAGAAGGAAATACCTCCTGGGGAAAGATGCATAGGCCTTTTAGGAAAGAAGCAGAGTAACAGGAAAAAAGGACCAAGGAGGAAGAGAAAAGGCACATTAAAAAGATATTGAGATAAGAAAAATAAGAACTGCTTTGCAAGACAATGCTAATCCAGTTTTTATCTGCAACTAACTGCCTCTGAGGGACTAGAACTAAGATACAAGAGCAATGTCCTCTCAGTCATTCCTCTTCCCACCCTCCAGTATTCAAAGGGATTCCGCTTGAGGGGGAAACAGACCAAGGAAATTAGTGCTATTCTAATTGCTTTTACTCAAGAAATCTATACACTGTTGAGGCGCAAAGCCTCTAACAAAAGGGAAGATTAGAAATAGATGTAGAGACCTCACATCAAATATGTACTGAAGCCACAAATCAAAACTGGAATGAAAACCCATAGTCATGTTACTCAGAAATAAGCTTCTATGGATCTTACTCCAAAAATTAGTGTGTGCAGAGATGCAGTCCAAGTGTTCTTTGTAAAGTGTAGCAAAAGGTCAGAATGTATACTAGCTGTTATAGTATCATACATGAAACCCCAGAAGAAGTATACACAGCAGGTCAAATTACGAGTAAATGCTTCCAAATGCTATATAAACCTTGATAGTGGTTCTTACGACCTCAGATCAAGGGGATTATCCATTAGTAGTTTTAAAAAGAACCTGCTGTGCTTTAGCAAGGTATAGTATAGAGTTCTGCACTGTGATGTCTGACCTCGCACAGTAGTAGGGGTAGAATCTCTATTCAGAACCACAGTTGCAGTGTTGTCTATGTATAGCAGTATTCTCTCGTATGCTGACAGTTCGATTAAAATTCACAGAGAGCTGAGAGGCTCATGCTGAAGCAAAGAGCTTTCAATTCTGAAACCCCGCAGTAAATTACTTCTCCAACTGAGTAACCATACTTACATCAATATCTTCTTGGGTAAAAGTTTCTGGATCTTCTCCCATCATGTTGGCTAAATGTCTCTTTCCTATGTTGAACTCTTCAACCTCTTTTTTGAAAAAAGCTTCTGTGTATCTTTTAGGACCAGAAGCAACATTTTTTTCCTGTGCTGCTGTAGTTGTACAGATTAGTCTTATTGTCTAGGGATCAAAAACACAAAACAGTAATTAGACAAAGTGATATTAAAGGAAAGCATGCATACTGTTTGAAGGCGCATAATATAGCAAATCATTGAGGATAAGCAGGTGTAAGTCACAGCACTGTATGGCAGCCCTATGTATGCTACCCGGACTTTCATAATAGGAGAAAGATAGGATGTAGTAAACAACCCTCCCACCTACCCACAGAAAGCAATTCTTGTCCATTTAACAGAAATGATGTAGCTAGCAATATGGATGTCCTTACAGTTTTAGGGAGCCATTGTGACATACAGTTCAAATGTTAGGCTTAGAAATCAGGGAAATTTGGCTTCAGACATGACCATCCAGAATATCACAAAACAGTGATCAAGCTTGCAGTTTCCTCAAACTCTTCATCCAGCTGGATTTATGAAAAGTGGGGGGAAAGGAAACAGGGAAGAAGGCTTGATGATGTAACCATAAAATTGTAATCAAGACACAGTCTGGAGGAGATTGCTGACACAATTTAATTAGTCTCTGTTAGATGCCACATGTCTCTACTTACACCTGGGATTCTTTTTAAAAAAAGGCCTGAACCACATTTTAAAAAATATATGGACCATATTCAGGAGCTCTTCTAAATCCAATGGCCTCCCAAAGGCCCACATGTCCCCCACCCTTGCTTCTCTATACTCCCAGCAAACAAGGAAATGGTGCATCCACATTCAAAACAAAACAAAACACAAAGAAAATAAAACTGTTGTGGCTGTTGCTTTTCAATATGAGCTTTCATGGATACACCCACTTCTTCAATCTGCTGAGGACCCTTGAGGATCTTTTCTAATCCCTTCAAGTTGCCTTTCGATTTGTCAGTCTCCTTCTGATTTCTTGGTTGCAGGCTCCATTTGGATTGATGGCTGAACCAAGGTATAGAAAATCTCTAACAATTCAATTTATTCATTGTCAGTCTCAAAATTATGCAAGTCTTCTACATAATTATTTTTTTCTTTTCAGCTGTAACCCCATGTTTGCACTTTGTCCTTTATCTCCCCCCCCCCCGTTGTTTCTTCAGTCTCTTCAGTTGCATAAAGCTGTTGCTACCTGAAGGACCGCCTCCTTCCATATGAGCCTACCTGGCAGTTAAGATCTAGCCTGGGGGCCCTTTTGAAAGAGCCGTCCCTCAAGGAGGTAAGAGGGAGGGCTTGTAGACAAAGGGCCTTTTCGGCAGCTGCCCCCAAACTATGGAACGCCCTCCCAACTGAGATTCGTCTGGCACCGACGCTGATGACATTTCGGCTCCAGGTCAAAACTTCCTGTTTCAGAAGGCTTTTAATTGAAATAACATCAACTGTGTGTCCTGATGGCAATTTTTAGAGTGCGCATTTTAATTGTATTTTAATTGTTGTAAGCCACCCAGAGATCTTTTGGTAGAGTGGGCGGCATATAAGTTAATAAATAAATAAACAAATAAATGAATTTTCTGCCAGTAATATAGTGCCATCTATCTTAAACTGATACTTCTTTTACAAATTTTGAATCCTCCATTTGAATCTAATCCATCTTTTTGAATGATATATTCTATAGATTCTTCTATAGTATGTTGAAGAAATGGGGGGATAAAATGCACTTTTGGCTGTTACCTCTGCTAATAGGAAACCATTCTGTTCTACCACTATTCTCTTGTTCAGTGATCAAACTGCATATGAAGACAATCAGATGTTGTGGCCAACATACCCTCTAATTTTCAGCCCCCCAAGGTGGGGCTTTGCCTCTTGTGTGCACAACGTCACCCCTACGTGTACACACAGCTCTGCCCCCCTGAGCAGGGTTCTGTCGTGACCAGAACCAAAGGGGTTGAATGTGATTGCTGAGCGGAGGAGGGAGACAGCTGTGCAGAGGAAAGGGGAGTCGCACATGCACATACCTGGCTTAGAGGGAACCTTGGTTGTGGCAGAATGACCATTTCTTTAAGAATGATCAATAGCTTTTCCTCATCTATATAGTCAAAAACTTTACTATAACCCATAAAGCATAGACTGAGGGGTGTGTGTGATCAGATGAGCATATAATTCATTCTATGGTTCGCTTTTGGTATGGGCTGGTTCACCCTTTTTTCCAGTGATCACACGCGTTTTAAGTAAATGTGATCCACTATTCTGCTCCTTTCTGGCACAGTGTTTGATGTTGTGCTGTAATGGTGTGTCACTTACAGTACTAAAACAAAAAAAAGGGAAGTCACTCTAGCTCGTGGAATGAAGCCATGACAAAAGGCAAGGAAAGAAGTAGGGGGAGGGGTGTCAATAATCAAAGAAGAGACATTGGAGCAATCTGAAGTGCTGTCTGGATCCTTCTCATGGAAGAAAAGTCTTCCATGTGAATGGAAGGATTGCTCAAGTGCAGGATAAAGTAGATCACACCAAAGAGCCTTTTAAACGCAACATGGATTGCTTCAAATTCTCCCATCTATTTGTCCCCTGATTTTCTTCTGAAATTCTTTGCCACGCTCTAGTAGACAACTTACATTCACAAGATGATCTCCAGTGCCTCTTTTTTTCTGAATGCACCTTGAACACTATGCACTTTTTGCTCCACATAAAACTGCTTGCTGCAGATCCTGAGCATTACTTTGTTTTCATAGAAAACTAATGTGATAATCTGTAGCAATCTCCAGCAATTCCTTTTTCTGGAATTCTCTCACACTTCTACTTCATTTCTGATTCCTAGGTCAGATTGTTCAATAATGGTTGTTTCTCCTTTAATTCTCACTTTTGTGTTCCAGTCACTTACGATTATCAGTACATCCTGTTTCAGGATGTCTTAAATTTCCTTCTGGATGCTTGCATAAAAGCTTTCTATTTCTTCTTCTTGAGCACTTATAAGTGGACCATAGAACTGAATGATGGTTAGGCTGATAGGTTTTCCAAGAAGCCCAAGTGATATTATTTGCCTAGGCTTTGCATTATAGTCCTTAAGTATCTGCTTCATGTACTGCCTTGTTATTGGAGCCACACTGTTCCTTCTGTATTTGTTGCTTCCAGATAAATGATTGCGATCAGATTGAAATGATTTGATTGAAAATGTCCTGTTCCAATTCACTTCCATTTCCTTAGATCAAATATTACAATATTTATTCCACTTTTGGTTTTACAGTTTAGAGTATTCTGATTCATACTGCTGGTGTTTCACATTCTAATTATGCACTGTGCAGCACCAGGCTTTCCTGCTGCCTCTCTACACTGGTAGCTTTTCCTTTGCTTTCCCATGAATTGACTAGAGTGTGCAGACTTAGGAATCTCATCTTTCAGCAGTATTTCTTGTTCCATTTTGAACTGTCTCAACATAGCCTTCTTCCACATTATACTTATAAGAATTAACTTGAATATAACTCTTGTTGTCTGTTGATCATTCACCAGAGTCATTTTCCACTAATCCTATCACCTAATACAGTGGAACCTCTACTTAAGAACTTAATCGGTTTTGGAATGGTGTTCTTAAGTTGAAACGTTCTTGTGTGTGTGTTTAGTCGTTTAGTCGTGTCCGACTCTTCGTGACCCCATGGACCAGAGCACGCCAGGCCCTCCTGTCTTCTACTGCCTCCCGGAGTTGTGTCAGGTTCATGTTGGTTGCTTCGCAGACACTGTCCAGCCATCTCATCCTTGGTCGTCCCCTTCTCCTCTTGCCATCACACCTTCCTAACATCAAAGTTTTTTCCAAGGACTCTTTTCTTCTCATGAGATGGCCAAAGTACTGGAGCCTCAGCTTCAGGATCTGTCCTTCAAGTGAGCATTCAGGGTTGATTTCCTTTAGAACTGATAGGTTTGTTCTCCTTGCAGTCCAGGGGATTCTCAAGAGCCTCCTCCAGCACCACAATTCAAAGGCATCAATTCTTCGGCTTTCTGCTTTCTTTATGGTCCAGCTCTCACTTCCATACATCACGACAGGAAAAACCATAGCTTTGACTATTCGGACTTTTGTTGGCAAGGTGATGTCTCTGCTTTTCAAGATGCTGTCAAGATTTGTCATCGCTTTCCTCCCAAGAAGAAGGCGCCTTTTAATTTCAGGGCTGCTGTCTCCATCTGAAGTAATCATGGAGCCCAGGAAGATAAAATTTGACACTGCCTCCATATCTTCCCCTTCTATTTCCCAGGAAACGTTCTTAAGTTGAAGCAAAATTTCCCATAGGAATGGACTGAAAACCAATTAATCCATTCTGGCTGTTTTTTTTTTTTTGTTGTTGTTATGTAGAGGTGCGTTCGTACATTGAAGCATTAGTTCCCATAGGAACTAATGCAAAGCTGGTTAATACGGACTCTACCACTAGGGGGAGAATTTTTTTTAACCTAAGATGACCTAAGGTTAAAAAAAAAGCAGGAAAGTTTTTTTTTTCCTGTTCTTATCTTGGATTTCTGTTCTCAAGTAGAAGCAAAATTTAGCAAATGGAGCTGTTCTTAAGTTGGATTGTTCTTAAGTAGGGACGTTCTTAAGTAGAGACCCCACTGTAGCTGTCCTTCAATATTTTCTCTACTTCATCACCATTGTAACTTTCAATTCTCTTTTGCTGATGTAACCATTAACCCCTAAAAATGATGGGTGCCTCTTTGTCTGGTGTTTCAGCTTCAACCATTCCTCCTTGGATAACTGTGTTGAATCTAACAGAACCTAGCCTCCTGCCAGCACCGCTCTCACCTTTCCTTACATACTCAAACTCTTTCACCATGTTAGGTTCTGCACCCAAAAGGAATAGATGGACAAACATATAATAACCCTACTCAAAAGTTGTTTTGCAGATAAAATGCACCTTACGCTTTCGGGCATTTTTTATGTAAACTTACTTGCTTAGAACTCAGCTTATTAAAATACAGACATCTTATTTTATAAACTAACAAATCAACTTTGTGAATATCTTATTAGGGACTATTCTTCCCTAATAATAGAAGCAAATGTCAAAACGAATGAGGTTATCTCTCTCTCTCTCTTTTTTTTTTTGTTAAAGTGCCTGCCTTTAAACATCAAGACATAACTTACACCACTCCAACCAAAACTAATATAGTCAACCATGGGGTTTTGGCAAGTATTAAGGCAGAAAAAGATGACAAATAGCTACAAGTCAACTTATAAAACACTGACAAAAAATAGTAGAGAGGGAGAGAGAGATAGAGATGGAGAGAATAAAATAAATTGTAAAAAGAACTGTGAAAAGAGCCCATGAGATCTCTACCAATTTCAACTTTCAAACAGACTGTGCTGTTTAAAAATATTTTTGCACTTATAATATATATATCTCACATGCAAAAAGCAATGCAATATATATATATATATATATATGCATTGCTTTTTGCATGTGAGATAATAGTTGTTAAAAATGATAAGCACATATTTCTTGCACACATCCAAAATATGACAAAAAGGATGCATTCGACTTGGACGAACCCCACTGAATTCAGTGTAACTCGAGGTTAAATCAGAGGTTAAGGCAAATACAGATCTCTTCCTCTCACAAGGCTTGCAAATCTTTCACAGTTATGTATCTGAGACATCAGACATGCAAAGAAGGTTATGCTATCTAACAACTTACCAATTACAAGGCAAACTGATGTGCACTGCTTCTAGATGTGCAATCAGTGTTTCTTGTCTAGTGAGGCCCTATTTTACAAAGCCCCAGCCTTAATGACATCCTGGTAACACACTATTCATTGTGGGAAAGTCTTAATCTATTTTTTAAACTTCAGATAAGGATACAAAACTTTTACGCATGCTAACTAAGACAGCCCATTTGAAAATCTAGGTTTAGAGGCTGGCAGTTTTGGCTGAACAATTTATTCTCTCTCTCTTAAAACTCTAGTACAATTTTCAACAATGCACACTAGCGAACACAATTTTAACTCAAAACAATGGTCCAAAAGACAGTCATCTTTTGGCTTTTGTGGAAGACTATAAAATACGGCTAGACAGATTTGTTTCTCTTTTACCAGCATAATCAGTGGGTAAGACAACTGTAATTTCAATCAAGCACTCTGCCAAATGAACAGAAGAATCACTGGCAAAGCAGTAATGGCTGAAGCTTGGCAAAGAGCCATCCTTATGCACTACTTTATTTGTCCTATGCTCATATTAACAAAGCTTCCCAGCAGTCTAATTATTCCATAAACAGATTACTGGATTTGTCTCCCTGGAAAGAAACAAGTCATAAGAAAAAAGAAAACCCCCAGAAGTTGGAGGGTGTAATCTTGTAGATCTACTCAGCATAGAATTGTCAGGATACAATTAAACATACATTTTCAGTTCTGTGCAAACTCTGCTATGCTGCAGACAAGTAGGCAAAAATGTTGTTGCTGTTTAGTCATTAAGTTGTGTCCAACTCTTCGTGGCCCCATGGACCAGAGCACTCTAGGCCCTCCTGTCTTCTACTGCCTCCCAGAGTTTGGTCAAATTCATGTTGGTAGCTTCAATGGCACTGTCCATTTGTCATCCCCTCGGTCATCCCCTTCTCCTCTTGCCATCACACTTTCCAAACACCAGGGGCTTTTCCAGGGAGTCTTCTCTTCTCATGAGATGGCCAGAGTACTGGAGCCTCAGCTTCAGGATCTGTCCTTCTAGTAATTTCCTTCAGAACAGATAGGTTTGATCTCCTTACAGTCCAGGGAACTCTCAAATATCTCCTCTAGCACCACAATTCAAAAGCATCAGTTCTTCAGCAGTCAGTCTTCTTTATGGTCCAGCTCTCATATCCATACATCGCTACTGGAAAAACCATAGCTTTGACTATGTGGACCTTTGTCGGCAAGGTGATGTCTCTGCTTTTTAAGATGCTGTCTAGGTTTGTCATCGCTTTCCTCCCAAGAAGCAGGCGTCTTTTAATTTCGTGGCTGCTGTCACCATCTGCAGTGATCATGGAGCCCAAGAAAGTAATATCTGTCACTGCCTCCATATCTTCCCCTTCTATTCGCCAGGAGGTGATGGGACCAGTGGCCATGATCTTAGTTTTTTTTTATGTTGAGTTTAAGACCGTTTTTTGCACTCTCCTCTTTCACCCTCATTAAGAGGTTCTTTAATTCCTCCTCACTTTCTCCCATCAGAGTGGTATCATCTGCATATCGGAGGTTGTTGATATTTCTTTTGGCAATCTTTATTCCAGTTTGGGATTCACCCAGTCCAGCCTTTCACATGATGTATTCTCCATATAAGTTAAATAAGCAGGGGGACGATATACAGCCTTCTTGTACTCCTTTCCCAATTTTGAACCAATCAGTTGTTCCACATCCAGTTCTAACTGTTGCTTCCTGTCCCACATATAGGTTTCTCAGGAGACAGATAAGGTAGTCAGGCACTCCCATTTCTTTAAGAACTTGCCACAGTTTGTTGTGGTCCACATAGTCAAAGGCTTTTGCGTAGTCAATGAAGCAGAAGTAGATGTTTTTCTGGAACTCTCTGGCTTTCTCCAGAATCCAGCGCATGTTAGCAATTTGGTCTCTAGTTCCTCTGCCCCTTCAAAATCCAGCTTGTATTTCTGGGAGTTCTCGGTCCACATAATAACAAAAATAACACCCACTTATTTCAGCTAGCTTACTTCTATATTACTGTTGTTGGACGTCTGCTTTATTTCATAAGAAACTAATTTTAAATAAAAATCATTTTTTTAAAAAATTCTAAATTACTATTTAAATCAATTTAGATCAAATCCATCCTGTATGTACCACAACACCCAAAAGAGAGTTCAGGACAACAGCAATATGAAAGCAGAGGGTGCGGAATCATTTCCCTATTTTTTTCCAAGAACAAATCTTCTATTTTTCCAATGGAAACAAAAACATTATTTGATAGAATGAGAGAATGATTAATTCCTGCCCCCACTATAGATACAAACAGCACTCACTTTCAAGAAACACTCCCATACCCAGTGGATGCTACCCTCTTTGCAAGAAGAGCATCCCAGTGTGGGAGGGATTACTTCTTTGTTCCTTGCCTCCTTCTAAGCGATTTTTGTTCTAGTCTGGCAGTAGACCCTTACTTGAAGAAAAACATTTCATTCTTTAATTACAAAACAGTACCCTTCTACTTTAAAAAGCAGGCTTTCCAGGCTTCAAAATCCAAACAGTTCACTTCTTATTACATAACTTATAGTTACTATTTTTGTTTTGTTCATCTTTTTGCTAATTCTCAGACAGCAAGAACTAAGATGCATCAGCTTTTGGTGCAGAAGTTTAGAGCTCTTTACAATAAAGGGTAAATCCACAATTGTGCTTACACAAAACTAAGGCCTGTGTTTTTTTTCATAAGCCATGCAATACAACAGTACCTACATAACAAATTTTGCCTTGTTATGTATCATTCTCTGTGTATAGAACTCTACCCTTCTCCTTAACAAAAAAACAAAAAAAAAAAAAAGCTTTTTCATGGCTTCAAAATCCAGAAACGTTACATCTCTACAGGGAGATCTCTACCATTAGAAGCCAAAGCCACTGCTTCTGTAATGGAACACAAGCAGTTTTTCAAGGTGATGTTAACAGGCAGATCATTTTCATCAGTCAAATAAAAGCTCTGTGGGTCAGAACATAGCTATGAAAGGAACCATACTGTTGAGAGTGCAGATTGAAAAGAGAACCTCAAAGACGGGAAGTCTGAGCTGAACAGTTCTTACCTTTCAGGATCTCTATATGGTAACTGGGAAACATAGTTTTTTACTTTGCTCTTGTCCGGAAAAGGATTTTCTATTACATTAGACTGCTTGGCTACCCTGCTCGCATTATTATTACGCATCAGCAGTTCCAAGACCAAGAGTGAAAACATCAGTGTTTAATCTGCATTAATAGAGATAACTAGACACTCCTGCAAGTCAGAAAATTTTACGTAGGACAACTTGGCTACCCACTCCACTACCAGAGTTTCAGCCAATTTCAGCTGGAAACACTTGGTCTACGTAATTATTTCTACTATCTCTGACAGGCATCTATCCTCAACCTGTACCCCTAGCAGACATAATGGTCTAGTGACAGGGAAGCAGGAGGCTGCAGAGAGGGAGCGGGACGTCCAATGTGTAAGAAAGTAGGTGAAGGCAGATGAGTAACACCTGGGCAGGGAGCAGAGGCCAAGCTGGGCCAAGACGGCAGGACCTCAGCTTAAAAGAGGAGGAAGAGGAAGAGAACTCATTGTCCTCAACAGATACAGAGGGAAAGCAGTGAGTGAAGACAGCAAAGGAACAGGACCCCATATTCTGTACTCTTGAGGAAGACTGCTCACTGATAGTTGAGAATCGCCGTACAGGGAAATGGGTCCAGTATAAGCACACGAAGGGACAAGGACACAGGGGAGGTGTGCTGCTCTTCAGCTCAATGACAATCCACTGGAGACAGAGGAGACCCAAAGGAAACCCAGGCTCCACCATGACCAAGAGGAGACATGGGTGAAAGAAGCATCTTCAGTAGAGCTACCAGAGGCAAGATGGATTTGGGGGGACATGGGAGCCAGTATAATTCTGTCAATACTGCCCCTCATTAAAGGGTGTTAATTGGCAGAGGTCAGTGTGGAAAACTAGAGCCCAGCCACAGGCTGTGAACTGCACTCACTCAGTGACTGGAGCTCAGTCTTGGACAAGACCTGAACACAGTGAGGGACTACTGGAGTTCATTCAGCCTCCCCGCAGACTGCTGGGACAGGGTGCACCCGGCATACAACCAATCTTTGTGCCCCACTCCTTCACCTTAATAAAATCCAGTTTGAGAAGTAACAAGGATCTCGACTTTATACAGCCCTTCTTTTTGTTTATATCTCCAACAGAGGTTTGAAATTTTACCTCCATTTTGGCTCATTTTGTGGGAGTTATATACCATCTGTAAAACATTTTATAAATATTTTCTTTAAATGCTACTGACTTAGTAAATTTTATATTGTTTTTCCATTTTTGTTCCCACTGATCCAAACTGATACTGTGCCCAACATTCTGTGCCCACCTTATCATACATTCCTTAACCACCAAAATTTGGATCCTAACCACTGACTACAAGCCTAGGGCAGAAATCTATTAAACCATCATTCTTTAACTTTCAGTCCAAACATGCATTCAGAATTTACTTTTTGTATACAGCATATACAGTATCTCTATAGTAGAACTACTGCTACTGTAACCCATTGGAGGCTAAGTAGAAACCTAACAGTGAGACAACCCACTGCTGAATAGAAAGGTCATATTACTAAGTATGTATACTATAATGTTTGGATTGGCATGTCGAATAAAATTGAATTTATTAATATAATATACACTCTGCATTCAAACTCTAATAAACCATTAAAATGCTGACAGAAATACACCAGTCTCCTTCCCTCCTTACATTTATAAAGTTGGTAAAGACCAAGTTTTAAGTTTTGTGTAAACTTCCCAGAGTAGAGCATACACTAATGGAGTGGTATACAAATTGAATAATAAGTAAATACAAACAAAGAAATTGACTTACATTCAAGTAGCAAGCTTAGGTTTGTTGATTTTAATGTTTAGACCTAATGCACCAAACGGCAAACTGCAGTTTTTAAACAACCCCCCTCAGAAGAAATGCGTAGTCACTTTAATATATTCTAAATAAATAGCAGCTTACAGTTAATAATAACTGTAATTATTCTCTCCCCCCTCCATTTCAAATATATTAAAAAGTCGAGAACCTAAAGCACTAAGGATATTGCTATATAAAAGGTGTTACAAAAACACTTTCAAACTTTTAAGAGGATCACTGAGTACATTTATCAGTGAAGTACTGTACTTCCAAAGTATACATTTTCTGAAAAGAAATCATAAAGTTACCAAAATATAGTACTGTACAGTTTATCATTTATGAAGATGAATGGAAAATTATTTCTCCAGGAGGTTCCTTGCCCTTTGAACGGTCAAACCAAACTTCATTGTCCTTTATCCCCACAGGCAACTCTAGAGGGGCTGTCTACCTCATTGTCAGCAGAACGGTCACCTTCCAAGGAGAGGCTGACCCTGGGGAGATCACCCTAGTATGGAAGGTACAGGGGTTGACCCAACACTGGGACCGTCCAGGATCCCTTCATATGGGGGCTACCTTGGCTTTATTTCATTCATTAGCCAATTCATGTAATGACTCCATCTATCAAATGACAATTTTTCTGCCTTATTTTATTTATACTGGTCAATCAAATATCTTGAAATTAATTAAGTCAGTTTCCAAACAAATGTACTTACTTTTAATCACAGCATATTTTACATATAAAAAGTTTAATTAAAGTTATCTGTACACTGAAAGTTAACTCTAATGGTCCATAATGCATCTGTGGTATATGTAGTTATGTTGTTTTGGCTAGTTTCAGTAAAACAACACTGGTAACAAAATGTGTTTTTCTCCTTGCAATTTAAATGCTGTGGAACTGTAAAGCTGCAAAAAGAAGGGACTCATCACTCACTAAGGATCTTATTGGTATTACATAGCATAATCCAGAAACTACAGAAATTGTGCGCACATTATTGCCAGCTGTCTATTGCATGCCTGGATATGACAGGGTTGCACGCCCAAACACGTGACAAATGTTCTGCAAAATGCAAAAAACCACATGTGTGATTGTCCTTATGTGAACAGTATTTTGTAACAGAATTTTGGTCATGAAACTTGGGAATGGAGCATTGTTTAGTGTGGAAAGGCATCAGAGCTGTCTTTTGAGACTGGAAAAACAAGCACTCAATTTGCAATGAACATTGTCCTGTTTTGTGTGAAAGGAGTACAACTGGGACTGTACTGTATCTCTGCTTCCCCACCAAACCAACCTTTAAAGAAAGAAAAGACATACAAAAAGTAATCTTGCCTGCAACTGTTTTTCCCTCCACTGAAAGTAAGTAATTAAATAATTCAGTTATGAAATTCCCATTTATGGCTATGGAAATTCCCATGTGGCAACAGAAAATAATCCCAGCCTTCTAGGAAGAAAGATGTGAGGGACAATAGATCACTTCATACAAGTTGGTGCTTGTGCTTTGGTATAACTTGATATACTGTGTCGAATAATGGCATCACCTGCTTTGGGGACCGCATGGACTTTTTCTAATTTTTTTTCTGAACTATGAAGGAATCAGCGGTTTCTCTCCTTGTCCTTTCTATGCCATAAAATAAAACAGCAGAAGTCTTTACTAAAATCTCCAAACCGTGTCAGAGGAGCATAATATAATTCCATGGAGAAAGATAGCTAACAGAAGTGAGTGAAACCATGGCTCGCCAGGGCTTTGAACCTGGGTTCTTCTGGGTCAGAGTCCATCATTTTCCCCCTTTAGTACTCCTGCTTTAGGACTGAAATGAAAACTGCTCCAACTCCTAATTCTGCACATGAAATGATGTAAGAACCGAGGTAACATTTCCTTAAAATAAAGATGATGAGACGGGGAGGAGAAAAAAAATTCTTCTCCTTATCATTCATTCTTTAAGAGCACAGAACCCAAGCAGGAAAAATTATCGCCAAATTTAGGATTTCATGTTGGCACCTGGAAGGCAGGTTTACTACATGGACGTAAGAGAAGAAGGCGAGATGGAGAAACCTGTTAAAGAGGAGCCGGACTTGCCCGCTAGACTGTGAAGCCCCGCTTCTGACGTTAAAGGGGGTGGGGGGTGCGTTTCGAGGAGGCAGGGCTCGCCAAAATCCCACATGAGGGAGAAGGCAGTCTGCGCAGGCGCCGCCGGCGACTCCGACCTTAAAGCCGCGACGGGCAGAGCCTCTACGTCACCGATTGCTCCCTCTCTCCCCCCCCCGCCCCGCTTACCTTCCGTCCGGCCAACGGCTTCGTCGCCCTCGCGGCTGCGTTCCAAGCGTGGTGGCTCGCCAACAGCCCGCGCCCGACCACCACCACCACCGTAGCCATGCTCGGGGGGAAAAAAAGAGGGACAGGAGCGTTTCCCCGCCTCTGCCGTATTCCACAACTGCCGTACGCGAAGACGTCGTTTCCGTTCGCCGCAAAAGCTTCAGCGAGAAGGGGAGGAGAAGGCGCGCGTGGGGGGGGGAAGGAAGAAGTGCCGGCTTGTCACGTGATGAGCGGCCCCGGGGAGCCATTCGTCGTGCTTTCCCTCCCCCTCCCGCGCGCGCTTTTTAATTCAAGAGCCAAAAGGACTTAATGGAATATACTGTAGTAATGCGTTATTTTTAATTGTATTTTGCTCTTGTTTCTTTAAGTCCCCCAGCGGGCGCGGCAAGTGGTTCAGCAAGAAAGAGTTACATTTCGCTCCGAAAATTTAGAATCTTGTCCTGCTTTATTCCTAGGAGGGGGGTGGGTGGGTTTATATTTGTAGTTATTTCTTAGGGAAAATTTCTACAGAGGAGGCCCACTAGATCGGGAGGGGGGGCCGCATGCAGCGTTAGCAAGCATAGCCAATAGTGCGGGGAGTGTTTGAAATGCTGTTGACAAACATCCGGAGGACCAGATCCTAAGGACCCATGCAATTTTGGACTCTTGGTGGAGGAAAGCAGAACTAGCAGTGGGTCCGGGGTGAATCATTTAGAAAGGCTGATGAGCCTCTCACTCTTTGCTGTTTACTAGCCTGTCATTTAAAAAAAAATCAGTTATGAGGCAGGACAATAATGTCTTGTTAGCATCTTAACAGTTAGAAAGTTTTGGTTAGCATAAACTTTCATACACTGTAACCCATTCTTCAATGAAGGAGTGTAGCTTCAGTAGACACGCGTTTTTATAAACAGTGGGAGGATGTGGATTTGAAATGCAAAAGGCCTAACATAGTAATAGTTTTTCAGTAATCATCAAAAGTCATCAGTTCGTTTAGGGCAACAAGAAACATTTTGTCTCAGTTCTGGCCTACAAGCGCTCATTGCATATAATTTTCTTAATACTGATTTGATTGGGGTGTTCGTAGCTACAAGTTCTCCCCAAAATTGTGGAGGTCATTCATACAATTATATGAATATCTTGAAAAAAAAATTTAGTTTACCAGCGATTTCATCAGGTATTTTATAGCCAATAAAAGAAGCATAAATATCACTATGCATATAACATTTCTTCCCAACTATAGTTGTGCAGAATAGTGTTTCCCTTATTCCTTTCCCTTCTCCTTTGAAGTCAAATTGTGTCTTTCCTTACTTTTCCTTGCACTTCTTGCAAATTCTACCACATATTATTTTAATGTATTTGTATGATGTTGATTTACTTGGATAAGCAGGCTGTTAATTACCCTAAATGACTGCTGACAAGACCCTCACTGTGCTGGACTTTTTGCATTTATATTGCTTAAAAAGCAACTTGTTATTTCTTATTGCATTCTTGCTTTTTGATTATTTAAAATATTAGGGTTGATATGAGAATAGTTTTACACTTGAGAAAATCCTATCAAAATGACTCTACAAAATAACATTACCCGTTATATCAATAAAGTAACATTGTTCCCATTGATTGCATTGTGTTTGACATGTGACTATTACACCTTGTTACAGCTTTGTAACATCCTGCATTGCTAGTAACATTACTTTGAAGTTTTTAACATGTAACAAGTTGAAAAACACCCAAGTGTAGGTAACATAAGAAATAGTATCAGATACATTTTTAAGCTATAAAAAATTAAAAGAAAATGAAGGCCTTTAGGAAAACCTAATAAGAAACCAAGAACTTACACTTGGTTAAGAAAATGCAGGAGACAAACTATAGAATAAACAATTTATTGGTATTGCTTCTGGAATTCACAAGTGAGGAATCTGAATATATTGTGATGATTTAGCTTTCTTTGGCTAAAATCCTGATGTTTAGCATAGTAAGTTGTACTAGAGGAGGCCCACTGAAGCAATGAGGATTTAGTGCATTAATTCCCTATAACTTCAATTGAATCAAATTGGTCTACTCTAATTGTTACTTTAGCATAGTAAGTTGCATACCATTTTTAGTGTGGTATTTGATTCTTCTCAGTATTTGTATACTTATTGTTTTTAACTTGTAAATCTAGTCTTTTGATTATCTAAGCCATCTTGGGCCCCTTTTAAGGAGAAAGGCAGGGTAAGACTATTTCAAATAAATAACTAAATAAAATTATTATCATGTACCTGTACTCTGAATAAAGAGAATGTATACAGTAGGATCTGTTGTTCCTTAGCATGCTTTCTCTTCATGTTTGAATAAGAAAGGCCTCAATTGTGTTAATGGCAGGACTATTTCTTCCACATCCCACCTTACCCCCTCTTCACTTTTCAGGATCCTCCTCTTATCTTGATTTAGGCATTTCTCCTCCTGTCTTCGCAGGACTATTTCTTCATCTTTACATGATAATGATATCTCTGTTTTGGTTCCACCAGATACAACATTTTCCCTTGAGAAACACAGGTGTCTGTTTTACTTCTAGATAAGAAATTGGCTAATAGTAGTACTTTCTCCTGGTGCCATTTCTTTTGGGAATTAAATTAGTCCTTTCTGTGATAATGCCTTTGAGGCCCGTGGAGCAGGACTGTGCCATTGTAGAGGGGGAATTGGGTTGGCCACTTTTCTATATGTTATTTGAGTTTGACAAGCCGTGATTCCCAAATATAAGATGGAAAGGTACCTGGGATTCTGTGGACAAAGAGTCTCTGGCATCCCTTGATTTATTTTGGGCAAAGGTTATAAACCTAAACATGTCTTGTGATCTGGTATGTTTTAAAGTTGCATCTGAATGAGTGACTAAGATCCAGACTACACATGATGTTGGGGAATCTCGACAGGAGCTCTCAAGGCTTTTTAAAAATTGAAAGGCTATTGTAGAAGACAGCCATTGATTTTGGAGAAAGGTGTGTTTAGGTTTGGATTGAGAAAGCTGTGGTCATCCCAGATATTGCTAAAATGTGATTCCCATGAGTTCTGGGCAAGATAGCCAGTGATAAGGGGAAATCTGACATCCAATAATATTTGTGTGGCCATGTGTTCCTCATCCCTTATTTAAAGCAATTTCATTTCCAGACTGAATCTCCACCACCCCAAACAAGCTGCTGTTTGTGCTATAAAGAATGAGGAGTGTAGAGAGCAGTTGCAGACCAAGATCTCATGGGTCCCGATCTTTGGAGTGACTGGGATAGTACTAGTATTTTGCCACCGGTCAGAACTTCAGAGGTTCACTCCTCAATTCTTTAGAGTTGACAAATACTTTGTGGCAACCTCTGGACAAGTGCAGCCACTAGACTAGTAGCCCAGCTACTAGTTGGGTGGGATATAAATGTAAATGAATAAAATATCAGATCAGAATGTACTGTATCTGTGTGCATGCAGATCATTTTGTTTTTAGCTTTTAAATACTGGTGTTTAATTATGTAAGCCACTCTTTCTTCTTTTTAAGGAGAGGGGTTTATAAAAATATTTTAAGTAAATAAAGTCATGGCTTTCTTCTGATTCCATTGAAAGTATTACTCAAAAATAGTTTTATCCTGAAGCCCACTGTGTTTTGTTTAATTTAGTTTTCCAGCTTTGAAGAATTTGGAAACTAAAGACCATAGAATTCATTCCCATGATTTTTACATTCCTGTGGAATGAAAGAGTAAGGTCAACAGACGGCTGAAACTACAACAATATGTTCAAAAAATAAATGTGTTCTACCCAGCTGAAATTGGATAGCTTAATGGGAAAAGGACACCATATCAAATCAATATTGCATAGAACCTGTTGATCTTTTCTGAAAACACATTGCTGAACCACAACAGTATGACTGATGTATCTATTTTCCTCTATTCATATGTACCAGTACATGCATGTATCTCTTGATAACACAGCCAAATTCCATTCTAATTAAGTTTTTATACAGGTCATAAAATATACACTTTCATTCAGTACTATATTTTCTGTGGTTCTTCCAAAATATCCTCTAACACTGAAAATGTGATGTCTTTGTAATTCTTGCTGTATTAAACACACTCATGTATACTATTTATAGTCATGCGTATTTTGTAATTTTACAAGACACTATTCACTTGGTGGTTAAATTCCTGAATTTTATTGTATCCAAAGTCATGCAGATGTAACTTTGCTGGGCATTATGCTCGGGCAACAAGAATTTCATGAGTCGATTGTGTGCAGTTGATCACACAGCTCCTATTGTGATTGATTGCACAATGTACATGCAGAAGTGCTTTGAATAACCCACCTTGGCACTATTACAGCTATCACTAGTATTACATAACACTAGTATTACTAGTCTTACATATCTGTTGCAGCAGAATTAACACCAGAGGTATGTCCTCAGGTGAAGGATGGCAGAACAAACAGAGTGAGTGAGGTAAACTGAAAGTGTTTATTTCACCAGCAAAAGGTACCCAAGTCAAAAACAAGGAGTATGCCTACTTGTCTAAATTACAGTATAGAACTTTTTTTACCTTTTATTAGTAACAGAGGAAATGGTTTGAAAATAACAATCAACAAGCAGCTTTTCAAACAATTATTTACCATGAGGTCATGGTGATTTCAGTCTCATAGAAAGGAAACAAGTTATTGTTTAACTACACAAGTCAATGAATGTTCACTGACCAAGCATATCCAGATAAACGTTCAATTTAACATGTCTGACAGGTTACAATCTCCACTAATCCTACAAAATACATAGAATAATCACAGAATCATTGAGTTGGAAGGGGCCTATAAGGCCACTGAGTCCAAACTCCTGCTCAATGCAGGAATCCAAGTCAAACCAGATCTGACAGATGGTTGTCCAATTTTCTCTTGAATGCATGTAGCCTTGGAGCTAGTTATGTTAATAATTGTTATTGACGAGGCAGGTTTCTGATGGGTAAAATTGCAGTTTCTACTAACCAGAAAAATAAAAAGACAAAGAAACAGACAAATCTTGAATTTTCATTTACACTTCCCAAAGTGGAAAAAGAGCCTTTTTTTTTGTCTTGATGCATTTCTTGATTTTGAAAGTTTATGTTTCTAATGTATGTATTTTAACTCGTCGTCATCATTTAGTCATTTAGTCATGTCCGACTCTTCGTGACCCCATGGACCAGAGCACACCAGGCCCTCCTGTCTTCCACTGCCTCCCGGAGTTGGGTCAAATTCATGTTGGTAGCTTCGATGGCACTGTCCAACCATCTCATCCTCTGACGTCCCCTTCTCCTCTTGCCCTCACACTTTCCCAACATCAAGGGATTTTCCAAGGAGTCCACTCTTCTCATGAGATGGCCAAAGTATTGGAGCCTTAGCTTCAGGATCTGTCCTTCCAGTGAGCACTCAGGCTTGATTTCCTTTAGAACTGATAGGTTTGTTCTTGCAGTCCAGGGGACTCTCAAGAGCCTCCTCCAGCACCACAATTCAAAGGCATCAATTCTTTGGCGGTCAGCTATCTTTATGGTCCAGTTCTCACTTCCATACGTCACTACAGGAAAAACCATAGCTTTGACTATTCGGACTTTTGTTGGCAAGATGATGTCTCTGCTTTTTAAGATGCTGTCAAGGTTTGTCATCGCTTTCCTCCCAGGAAGCAGACATCTTTTAATTTCGTGGCTGCTGTCTCCATCTGCAGTGATCATGGAGCCCAAGAAAGTAAAATCTGCCACTGCCTCTGCTTATTTTAACTAACCTTTTATAATTAGAATAGATTTGTGTACAGCCTTTCTTGCTTTGATTATGTATGGTTCAGAACAAGGTGGTTTGTAGACAGTGGGAGAAGTCTATAACTCTACCCAAGATTTCAAGGTCGACTTCTCCATTCTTTGATCATAACCTGCCTATGTTTCATGAGGAAATTTAAAGATGAATGTTTCAGGGCTATGATGTCTTAATTGATAATGCAATTCTTTACTAGTACTGTATCTACTATAGTACACAAATTAATTTTTTCTGGTTTAACTACTACACTGTTTCAAAGTCAAGCCCTTTAATTTATAGGACAATCATTCTCTTTTTGATGTGCAAGTTGGGAGTGTCACGTTTATTTTGGTCAAAACAGCACTAACATTCCCCAAAAGGGGAGGGGGTGTTAAGACACTTGTCTGAGGTAAGGATGGGCCCTTCAGGTTTTTGGGACTTCAGCTCCCAGAATTCTTCAAGAATTCCCCAGACAGAATTCCAGGAGTGGCAGCCCTCAAACATGTCCAGTGTGTCCTGGGAGGAAGCTGCTACCACATTTCTTGGGAGGGGGGATTTTTAGAAAGCACCTTCTACAAAGCATAAAGGGACATTGTCGCGCACCCCCAGTGTACCCTGTTTGCTTTCCCACTCACAGGTCCACCTTCATTCAATAAATGTGGATTTGATTACATGTAAACTTGCTTGCATTCATTTACTTCAATCAAGGTCTCAATAGATTCTTACTCTCTATGTATTTCTTATTACTTTTAACTCTATTATAATCTCTAACAAACCAACTTTCCAATATCTTGTCTAAACACTTCTCAGTCTTCCCCCTAACTGACTCTCTTTCTCTCCCAGTTTTCTTGACTCCGCCCCTCCTGTCCTGTCATAGGCTCCTGCACTGGAGCTCTAAAATGACTGACAGGAGTGACCTGTGGGCTGACCGCCACAGACATGAAACTACCATTCCCAGGAAGCATTGTAGCAGGAACTGAAGACATAGAAGAAGGCCCTGAAGGAGGCCTCAGCCTTGTCAAGGTGAAGGAAATGAAAGTCTCTGCAGGTATGTTATTGCGCAACAATGCCACTTAAAAAAACAAAACAACAACACTAACTCTGAAGCTTCATATCCACTCTGCTAAATGCAGCAGAGCTTCAGCTTATGCAGTGACTCATTGGATGCAGGCCACATTTTAGGCCTGTTCATCTTTTTCAAACCTGAAATATGTAGCATTAGAAAATGCACAGAGCAATCATCTCAATAAACGATATGAGGTAATAATACAAATGTAATAAAGAGCATAGTCATGATATTTGACATTAATAGCATACTTGAATTATGATCCCATATTCCAGAAAAATAGCATCCAAGTTTTTTTAAGGTGCGGTTCCATTTTTTCAAGAACATACAGGAATGAAGAATATTTTGCTCTACCAATTTATTCTCAGCCATTAGATTATCCTTGTCTTGGTTGAGGGGGCCGGGGATTTCAACAATGACATCACTTGTATAGATTTGAACAATATATCCAATAAGCCTTCATGGATAATGTGGTGCTAGCACATCTGGAATGCTGACTGAGGGATTATTCACACTGTTTTCTTGATGGTGCTTTCTTTGACAGTGGTGGCCAGATGGTACATAATTTGGTTCTACCAAGGGAAACGTCCACTCTCTTCCCCGTGCTATTATTGTAAACATTGAAGCAAAGAGAAAATCACAGCTGTCTTAGGAAGCATAAAACGTACCTTCTCTTTTCTGCTCGTATAACCTTCAGCTGGTGCCTTAAGGGTAATGTTTGAAATTGTTTGTACATCAGTCTGTTTATTCCCCCACACCACCCACACATCAGCCTTTACTGTTGGAGATGATCCCTTTGAGTTGCCGAGCTGATGAGATGTTGATCTGTTTCTCAGTACAGCTTGTCTCCTGGCCGTTTTGTGAAATAACTGCTTCCAATATAAGAGCTCTCTTGCAATTGGGGACACGAGCTTGCAACAAGATCAATTAGAGAGCAGGAAACAAGGTACATGTGGTGTCTTACATTTCTGTTTGTGAGAGCCTTGCCAGCTTCTGAACCACAATGAGATGTCCTCTTCTGCCAGTATATTCATTTTTCTGATCAATGCATTTTGGGGTTGTTAGGCAATATCAAGGCAAACCAGTCACAATTAGATGTTTTGAAAGAAAAGCAATCTACAGTCCTTGCTACTGACATACTAAAATTAAACATAAATTGTTTCTCATTGATATCATTCTTATAGATCACATTGAAATACAGGTAAATCATGATTTGCCCCCACTTGTTCACTTTTCAACAAAGTAAAAATTACAGTAGCTTTGTGGTCATTGCTAAGTTAATTATGATTTCTAATTAGTTTTATCCAGTTATTTAAAGAAAAAAACAATACATTGTAGGAGTTTGTCAGTGCTGGGTAATAAACACTAAGTATATTGAGAGGCAAAGAATGAGACCTAGCAGAACTGGGAGATCAACAGAATGCAGAGGCAGATAAGGATCTTAGCCTAGAAAGGTATCATAGGGAGGGCAGTAATGAGGATGGAGTAAGGAAACTAGCAGGCTGCCATGAGATACAGCAGGGGTGAGGAACTTTTGCCATTCAGCTGTTTTGGCTTACAGTTCCCATCAGATCACTCAGCGTGGTCAGTGGTTTGGTTTGTGGGACTTAAGAGTCCGAAACATCTGGGGCACTACAGATTCTTCATCTCTGAGATGAGACAAGCTAACTTGCAGAGGTACTTGGAACAAGATGAGGCTGCCATCAAACATGGCTATTGCCCAGGTCACGAAATGGCCTGATCAAGAAACATTAAGGATCACACTAGTAAGTCTCCTGGAGGCTGCCTGTCTCCTGCCCTTGAGTGTTGGTGGGGCACACTTGATTCTGCTTTCCTACCCTGTAACGTGTTAGGATTATCAATGGTGTCTGCAAATATCATACTATGCCATGCAATGCAAATTTGGAAAAAAAATGTTATTCTGTGAGGTTTAATATTATATTTTTGGCATCCTTTTCAAACCTCTATATTAAGGATTAAACATCTTGATTGTCTTTTTTATTTCTTTTTCAAGTTGATTTCAATTATAGCTTATTTTTCCATTTGTTTAAAAATGAAACTATGGGGGAAATGATGTAAAAATGGAAAACACATCTCTAATTCTGACCAAGTTATGAGATCTGGGGAACTGAATAACATTGTTAAAATAAAAACTCTGCACCCTTGTAAAAACACATTTGGATTTTTATTTTGTGATGTTTAATGCTCACTTCCTTTCATGCAATAGTCCTGTTGTGATTACCTGTTTCATAATGCCTAAGTTTCTAAATTTTGTTGCTGTAAGTTGTGGTACACATTCGTCGTGTTTTGCTGTAAACAGATAGAAGGCTATTACAAAACAGAAGCTTTGTTTCAAGGTTTATATCAGATATACCTTTCGGACAACATACTGTTCTAATTTCTAGCGAGTATGAACCTATCCCTTTCCCTTTCCTTTTGTTTTTGGTTTTTTTTTTAGTTTTGTTTTTTGGACAGTTAAATGCAAACGTAAACCTCAACCAATATGCAAGCAAAATAATCTCGGTTATGCTACTAAATTTCTGTGTGGGGCAGTATAAAATTCAGCACACATGCTGCTGACCTCACTGTGGTGCACAGACCCCACTGGTCAGTTGAGACTATCCTTTGTCTCTGGAGCATCCTTCCAATGAGATCTCTGGGCAACTGTAGGAAAGCAAATCTGTTTGGGCAGACTCCGTCCCCTTTCAGCAACATGTCGGGTCGGGCAGGATGAGGTAATTCCCTCAGGCAGCAGGTGCTAGGAGAGGGCAGCAGTAACAGCAGCCACCTTGCTTTTCCTCCTAAGGCTCTCCACCTTCACCATTGTTCCTTTCTCTTAGAGGGCAGAGTTGTGTACACCTCATGATATGCCCTGGGATTTCTAACCATGTGGCAGGTGAGATGCTGTCCATCGCCAGTGTTGATGTTGGATACACCTGCCAACCCAATCAGCTTCTGTATGTGGAACTGACATGGTGTGCCATTTCACCCAGCAACAGATATATCGGGTCTGCCCTGGGGCACAGCCAGCCTGTTGTTGTTTAGTCGTTAAGTCGTGTCTGCCTCCTCGTGACCAGCCTGTAGCCCCCTCCTTTTCCAGCCCTGCATATGGGATGACGCGTATTGCTACTAGACAGATGTATAAGCCGACTAAATCATTTGTTTGTAATGAAAACCCCTACCTGTAACTTTTTGACATTTTGAAAAATGTATTTGTTAGCTGCATTGCATCCCACCTCCCGTGAGCTTATGGGGCTGCCCTCTTGCCCACTTCCTCACACCAGAGCGTGGCTGACCCAAAGTCATCTAGTGAGTCTCATGATGGGTGGATTTTGTGAAAGTGTTGCATTGTTAGGCTAGATGATTTAGAATTACAGGAGGACTGCAGTATCTGTGGGGGATCACTTCCAAGCCCCTCCCCTGCAGATGCTGGAAATAGCTGATGAACAAAGTACTTCCAGTTTGGTTGTTGCGGGTTTTGTGGGCTCTTTGGCCGTGTTCTGAAGGTTGTTCTTCCTAACGTTTTGCCAGTAGCCGGCATCTTCAGAGGACAGCACTCTGCGCTCTTTGGTGCCCCTGCATGGTTGAGATAGGGAGCCCTGGCCCATTCTTGCAAAAAGGACTGTGTTTCCTACCATCCTATCACAAGGGATGTTTCCCAGAAATGAGCAACTGCCCCCCCCAATAATTCGGCATCGGCATTTCATTAGGAGCTGCTTCCCTTAGAGATCTCAGGTCACTACTGTAATGCATTTCCATTAAGCCACCTATATACTGTATGTAGAATAGTCTTTGGTTCCATCTAGTGGCCAGTTCAGGTAGTACACCTTAGGAACATATATTTCTGGAATGGATGGATGGATTTTTCAGGAAATGCATAAGTGGAACTACAGGTACTGATATTTCAGATACAGCGGTCCAATTGTACACACACACACACACACACACACACACACACACACACACACACACCCCTCTGGCGTTTTGTACACCAGGATGGGTGGGGCTTCATCCCAAATTTCCTCATGACCTGAGTTCCATCCCAACCAGCCCAAAGTTATCTCAGCCATCCATCGTTCCAAGATTGGTAAGAGGAGTACCCAGCTTGCTGTGAGGCAAAGTGTTGCTTGCAAATTTATGTTCTAAACTGCCCAGAGAGTGCTCTAGAACTATGGGGTGGAATATACGTTGAAACAACAAACAAAGGCAACCTAATTTTCCTTTGTTCTGCCTCTCTAAAGCATACAACAAGAGTTGAAAATGATTCAAATGCAATGAAAAATAAAGAATAAATCTCCCTTCCAGAAGAAACAAAGAAGTCAGTTCCAACAATGTAAAGCTTTATAAGGCCTTCTCTATAAGGCCTGGCAATTTGAAGTGGGCCACAGACTGGCAACAATTCTTCACACACCATCTAAAAAGGTTTGTTATGCAACTTGTACAATCTTGATTCAGCCTATATTTCTTTCATATAGTGTCTCTGGCCATGGTAAAAAAAAATCAAGAATGGCAGTTCTAGAATATATTATTTTCCAAAAGATTAAAAAAAAAGAATGTGGCTAAATTGTTCCAAAGAAATTGATTATTGACTCATTTGCGATGACAGTGCTAATCCTGATACAGCACTGGAACAAATTTGAAGTAGCCAGTGTGGATCTACTCTTAACAAATAACTTTTAGGCATGCCAAACAATAGATTATGAACTCTGAGGTGTGTTTGTGTGTGCGCGCGCGTGTGTGAGATACTGTATTGATAGCCACTTACAATTATTATAGGAGAAAATGTTCATTCCTCTGTTTCCTTAATAGTTGTTTATGACTTGCTAACTAAAATAATATGGTGTTGCATAGAAATGGGATGAATTTACAATCACACTTGATATTGATTTCTTAGGTAGGATTTGCATATAAGGCCAGACCTAATTCCCAGCCTCACTTTAGCTGTAAGCTTGTGATTTTAAATTCCAGGTCACAAGGCACTGGTAAGGCCATCAGTTCGGTAGTGCTTTGGAAGAGAATGCATTTGCTGCCCACTGCTGGGCTTCAACTGCTAACAAGGTATCTTCCCCAATAAATTACCAAACCAGGAGAATATTTGTATTGTGTTGTAATTTGGCAGAGCTCGCAACTGACCCCCATCTTACTGAAGAGCAAAATCTGGTAATGGAGATCCATCTTCCTGAAATGTCACTGCAAATCACATTCTTACAAAAGGGATTGCTTTTTGATTATAAATTTTGGATATAATTTTTTAGAGGCTGAGCTGCCCAAATGCCATTGGTAGTCAATCAACTGATTCTGAAAATTAGGGCCAAAGTACGTAACTTGCAAATGTCATTTGCTTTATCTTGCTTAATAAGATGACCCTTTTCTTGTCTCTCACTTTAAACTCCTGGTAGCACTCTTCTCTGTTTAAAAGAGGAAATACAATAGCACAGCAGTAATCTTAATTTCCAAGCCTTGTTGAAACTCTAAACACACATATCTGACAGGTACAGCAGAGATTAATGAGCCATGACCAGAAGTTTGATTTTTCTGTCAAGTGCTCCCATCCGTTTTTAATAAACAGAGGAACAACATCAACTGCAGAACTTACTCTTTGCTGTTTAAGCAAAGCAGGTTCCTTTATAGACATATGTCAAAGCTCAGTTATGACTCTGGCAACCAGATCTTAACAATATGCCTAGCTGCTGGCTAGTACAATGCATCAAAAAATTGCTTAATTTTGTTGATATCGGAGCTATTTCATCTTGTTATACTGGGAGTCCATCCAAGTTGGCCAACTTTCTTTGAACGCATCGTACTGGTACTGCATCCCAGTGTACACACAATGCATGGCTGAAACTGATGAAAACCTTGCTTTTCAGTGTTTTTTTAAAAAATGCTGCCGCCGGATAGGTGTATGTTTTTGTTCTGAATATTTCCTCCTTAGGCCATACTTGCCCTACGGAAGGGTTAAATGAGTAGGGAAGGTCAAAAGAGTGACTTAGGCAGGAAGAAGGTGGAGAAGATACAAGGGAAGGACAATCTGTGTTGGGAGTGAGAGGTCAGGGAACAGTTTCAGATGTGGATGGACTGGTGGTACTCAGTGCATCCCAGTATATTCATCAACATATACTATCCCTGTGTGTAGATGCAAATACTGTACTGGGAAGCTCTGTTTAAATGTGTAACACACACATGTACAAACACATACAAACCAGAACACACACCCCACCTCCCACTGAATATGACAATACCACTGCATGGACAGGCCCTCATTTCACCTCCCTTCTGGTAGTAGCAGTAAACCAAATGTTGGGTGTTCAGAGGGGAGAAGCTTGATCTGTCCATGAGGGTCTGCTCATGTGCAGACCTACTACCTACAACATAAAGGGTAGTTAATGTAGGGATTTCTGGTCTTTAGATTAAGCAAGTTGTAGTAGAATATAGTAAGGGATCTGTATGACTATGAAGTAGTTCGGGACGCTCAAGGCAAGGTGAAAGGAAGAGCGCAAGTTTCATGTTATGAAAAATCCATTCAGGATAAAACCTGGACAAGCCTCAGAACTAGCTCCCAAATATGCAAATACTCTGATTACCACCCTGAAGACTGCCTAATGGTTGGCCATCTGTTGGAGACAAAAAGACAACACATGACTGAAGAGCTCAGTGGTTTAGGTATCTGTCTACAGAGGTTGGGAGTTCAATTCCCCACTGTGCCTCCTGAGAGTAAAGGCAACCTATGTGGCCTTGGGCAAGCTGCACAGTCCCAGGGCACCAACCAGAAGAAGGGAATGGCAAACCACTTCTGGAAAACCCTGAAAAGGGCAACCATAAATTGACTTGACAGCACATGATTATGATTAAGGAGGAAATAATTGTTACCCAAGCTTATGTCATTAAGGAATGGCCTATCTTTTCCCTCTTTAATTAAGTAAATACAGTGGTGCCCAATATGACGACGATAATCCGTCCCGGGAAAATCGCTGTTTAGCGAAATTGTCATCATGCGAAAACCCTTTCCCCATTGGAATGCATTGAAACCCGGTTTAATGCCTTCCAATGGGGAAAATACCTCGTTGTCCAGCAAAGATCGCCCATAGAGAAGCCATTTGGCGAGTGCCGGTCAACTAAAAATGGCTGCCCTGCAAAGCATGGGTCCGGAAAACACAGGGCAGCCATTTTGCGGAGCCGGAAAAATTGTCATCTTGCGAACAAACGGTTCGCGAAGCACGGACCTAATCGACATCCAGCGAAAATCCCCCATAGGAATGACTGTTTTGCGAATTGCTATAGTGATCGCACAAAGTCATTGTCATGCGGATTCGTCATTTAGCGGGGTCATTGTTTAGTGAGGTACCACTGTACAGTGTTGCTACATTTATCCTTTCACACAAGCAAATCTGTATTAGAATGTAGCTATAATCTATAATCACAGACGTACGTTCAACAAGCATTATGGGAATGATAGGAACCTGTGTTAGGCCAGAGCTTGGAACGTTATTTTTTTAAAAATGAATTTGATGCATTATTTATTACACCAGGTAGGCCAGGTTACTCTTATCATTTGCAAATACATTTCATTGGATGAAATCCAGTAGTAAACTGCAACTAGAATATGCCATTAAATCAATGGAACTTTCAGAACTTCTGCTATGTCCTCATTGATTCAATAAATCTATTCTACTTGCAGCTTACTGCTGGATTAACCATTGTGCTGTGCAATATTAATGTTTTTTGTTGCTCTTACAAGCTTACCAGAAAAACAGAGGGAAATATTCTTAGAGTTCTCTAGTGACCAATCATGATACTGCACCTTGAAAGTACTTCATATATATATATATATATATATATATATATATATATATATAGATATATATATATATATATATATATATATATATATATATATATATATATATATATATATATATATATATATATATATATATATATATAATTGAGATAAGCATAAGCTTCAAAAACTCTCATAAAGATGCTGCATAAACTGACTTTAAATGTCCTTTAAAGGTAAGTTTTGAAAGTACTGTAGCAAGAAAACATAGCTTATTATAATGCGGTGGCTACTCGTCATGCTGCCTTCAAACTGCAACTTGGTTGTACTTTCATTCTGATAAGCTCCTAGCAAACACAGGGGGCAGTCTAATCCTATTATGGATCTTTCTTCCTTACACACAGGGTATCTTTTTCCTTATCACTAGGATTCTTCCCACAGGAGTTCCCCCCTCCGTGCACAGAGTCATGTGCATGCTCAAAATTACACATATATGTGCAGAGGTAGATGTATGCTTTGCTGTGCACAGGGGAAAGACACACTTTTCCTTTTAATATTTCCTATGGTCTGATGATAGAAACCTAAGTAGCCCGTCTATAGCGAGTGGGTGTTCTATTGCATCATTGCTGTATCTTTTGAGTCCAACAGAAATGCCTAAAAAGTCTTATTTTTTTGTTGGAGTGGAAGATTCTCTTCTTATTCCCAAGTACAAGGGATTGCAAGTAGGCAGGAAGAAAGGCTAAGCGGTTTATTGCCAACATCATGAAGTTCTTTATTCTTCCCTGTAGTTCTTGCATTACCCTTACTCCTTAAAATGCAACATAAACACATTTGAGCTAATCTGAAATTAATGTTCAAGCGATTTTATACAACTAAAACACGCAGCATTTGCCTCTCATGCTCCTTCGTCCTTCCCTCCCCACACTTCCTCAAAAGATGAAAGAAGCTGAAAACGAAGTAAAAGATTATGGCAGACGGGTTTTGTTGTGTGTATGTCTGGGTAAGTTGTGGGGGGTTGGCATTCCAGGGATTTGAAAAGAAAAAACCAAGATGCCATAAATCTAACTGACCACTGAATGTCACTGTTTCTCCATGCTTACAGAGGCAGAAGGGAATTTGCCTGGTAGAGTAAAACAGGGTTCTTAAGGTAGAAACTTTGGGGACTCCCTACCTGCCCAGAGCCAGAAAGAGAGAAGATTTTTGTCTAGATTCTCACAATTTTAAAGTTCAGTGAAACCAATAAAGGTATTAACTGCATTTTTATTTTATGTGTCCAGCACTCCAAAAAGTGAGGAAGTCATGAAGGCTGAGACAACGTTCCTTCAAGGGATGTTTCCTCCCTTTGAAGATGTGAAACAGAAGGTATGATGATCTCTCTCTCTCTCTTTCTCTCTCTCTCTCTGTCTTGATACAGTGAGGTACTACTGCTGCCTCACAAAACACAGCCACTCTGAGGTGTAGAATTTGTGGGTTCTGCGAGCCACAACTGCCGAACATCTCTCCTTGGCAGAGTATGTCTCATTGATCAAATGAAGCCAAAAGTTTCCAACCTGATCAAAAAGGAGGGACTTGTTTGTGAGCAGAGATGATGGAATCATCTGCCACCACCCTCAGACATCTCCTTTCCCTCCGAGTTTCGCTACCATCCTCACATTAGTTGAGTGGAGTGAGAGATAGATTTTTCACAACAATAATATGTTATTGCAAACGATCCCTGATGTAATGCAAACTAGTTTAAGATAGTTTAGTATTAAAGGAGTAATTTCTTTCTTTCTTTCTTTCTTTCTCTTTCTTTCTTTCTTTCTTTCTTTCTTTCTTTCTTTCTTTCTTTCTTTCTTTCTTTCTTTCTTTCTTTCTTTCTTTCTTTCTTTCTTTCTTTCTTTATTTATTTATTTATTTATTTATTTATTTATTTATTTATTTGTACCCCGCCTATCTGGTCTTGCGACCACTCTAGGCGGCTTCCAATGCAACATAAAACAACTAATAAAAATAACACAAGAATTTACAAGACAGGAAAACAGAGTGAAGAATAAATAAAGAAAAGAAAAAGAAAAGGTTCAAGTATTGCCTGGAGGGAAGGACTGAATAAACACCCATGTTTTCAATTGATTTTTAAAGATACCCAGCATGGGGGCTGCGCGAATCTCAGGAGGGAGATTGTTCCAGAGGCGAGGAGCTACCGCCGAGAAGGCCCAATTTTGAGTTTTCTCCTTCCGGGCCTCTCTTGGTGTCAGGCTCCTCAGCCTCACCTCCTGACTCGCTCCGGTAATCCGGGTAGACCCATTCGGTTTACCAAAGATCTTGGGGGTGGGGGGAAGAGGGGGAGGGAGGGAGAGAATTGGATTAACATAATTGCCTTTAATGTCTGAACTCTCCTTGAGGAGATGACTATGGGGAGGACATGATGAGAACCTGCACTTCTGCTATCTACTCAGCTGCTGCTGCTTCCTCCTGATGAATGTTTCCAAGTCTACATCCATCTCTAGCTTAGGATAACTGCCTTCTCCTGGCTCTTTCCTTGATAAGCCATCTCTGGATTTTTTAAAAAAGGCTTATAATAGCTTTTTAGGGATAACTTGTTCATCTTAAATTTGCTGCTCATACATCCCAAGTGTCCTGATTATGAAGACCATCTGTGGTTTTGAAGTTGCCCTTAGTTACTCCTGCTCTGTTGTTCGTCTTCGGATTTGTCCACTGCCCGGATTTCTTTGGTAAATGGTCGGGACCCCTGGTGAAGGGAGTGCCATGTTGTTAAGGGCACTTTATTACTGTGTTCCTACAAACTATCAGTTCTAGGCCAAACTATGTTTTTTGCATCACACACATATACTGTTGTACAGACAGATGTTGCAGCAATCTTTAGTTACATTTGTCCCCCCCCTTTTTTTATCTGTTTCTGTATATATGTACATTCTCAAAGGTGATGTCAGAAAAAGAGCCAAAGTGAAGGGGGCAAAAAAGATTTACAAGGCAGCAACTTATCAGAAATGGGAGGATAAATCATCCCACAATGGTGCAGGACGTTCAGGATGGAGCAGTCTTTCCACCGAACAAAGCAAGAGCAAACCAGTTTCCAGTTTTGGTGCCCTGCTAATCTTGTGATTATGGCATTTCCTTCAGACTACTTATGACAGACAGAGATTCACTAGTGTGGGAACAACCTTTGCAATGTCACAAGACTGCCAGTTCTCCCACAAGTTCACAATTGCCTTCACACACTTCCCAAGATGGGTGAACAACATTTTCCAAAGTTGAAGATAGGCCCATTGAACCCTGTCTGGGGCCTATCATCTCTCGCCCATGATAACATTTTGTGGATACGGATAATGTGAAAAGGGTGGAGGCGTTGACTGATGTGAAAACCATCCTTGCCACTGCTTTTCACAGAGTACTTGTTGGTGTAGGTACAGACAAGTCAGCCTCCTCAAGCAGCTGATTTAAAATGTCATGACAGAGCAGTTAATTGTTACCTATTTGGAGTGTCATTGCATTTTTTGCTTCCAAATAAGTGAATAGCTGCTTGTTGGATTTTCTGACTTAAGTGCCAAAACAGTTTGCTGGCTTTGAATATTATGTACCTCATCGTCATCATTCCATTGTTTAGTCGTCTCCGACTCTTCGTGACCCCATGGACCAGACCACGCCAGGCCTTTCTATCTTCCACTGCCTCCCGGAGTTGTATCAAATTCATGTTGGTTGCTTCGATGACACTGTCCAACCATCTCATCCTCTGTTGTCCCCTTCTCCTCTTGCCTTCACACTTTCCCAACACCAAGGTCTTTTCCAAGGAGTCTTCTCTTCTCATGAGATGGCTAAAGTATTGGAGCCTCAGCTTCAGGATCTGTCCTTCCAGTGAGCACTCAGGGTTGATTTCCTTTAGAATGGATAGGTTTGTTCTCCTTGTAGTCCAGGGGATTCTCAAGAGCCTCCTCCAGCACCACAATTCAAAGGCATCAGTTCTTCGGCGGTCAGCCTTCTTTATGGTCCAGCTCTCACTTCCATGCATTGTGTACCTACCAGGGTAATAAAAATGGCTTGCTGTTGTCCTTCAGGTAGTAAAATCACTTCAGTTGGCCCTGCTCTTTTTTAGTCACCAGCTGCATAACCTCTGAGTAAGGCCTCCAAAGATGAGCAGATTCATGTGGGAAAAGGGCCCTTCCTTCCTTTCTTAGCATAAAGAAGGGTCCCACTAGATGGTACATTGATTGTGTTTACCCCAAAGCTCTCGCAAGAGGCTGAAAGATGGCTGCTTATCGGTGTATTTATCATAGCATGTGATTTTCCTCACCTGTGTATCTTGCCTGATTTGCTTTGTGACAGGTCACTGGAAAGTAAACACGGGCTTAATTTGCTAGTCTGGTTACTGAGGTCCGATCTCTGAGGAAATCGTATTATTAAAAGGAGAAACTGAATGAGGCCGAATGCCTCGTTCGACCGTCAATATAAAGTTCTTCAAAGCAATCAGCTTTCTCAAGGTCTCAGTAAAAATATTTAAGAAGCTGTCCCCTCCCACCGTGCAATGAGTTGAAAGTCTTCTGCTTTCATCTGCATTTTGTATTTGTGTGTCAGGGTCAGGAAGGGCGCTAAAGTGTCTTTGACGCAGAAGCTGGCTGTGCAAAGCATTGGCTGGCTATCCCCTACTGATGTCACACAGAAATGCTCCTCTCCCAGTTGTCCCCCCCCCAATTAACCAGGCACTGAATGAACAGACAGATGGACTCACCCCTTGGAAACTAATGAAATCCAATGTGGACAGCCCTCCCTGAGCACAGAGTAGAACAACAATGGGCAGCGTCGGAGCTTGTTGTCCATTCTCTGATGCTCATACCTGTTTTTCAACCGAGAGGCTGGAAGCAAAGTGGGCTCCCTGGTTGTACACTGCGGTGTGTGTCCATCCATCCTGCATCTGATTTTGTTTCAGAAGACAAGCAAGGTTGGGACTGGTTAGTTCTGCGACCAGGGAATGCTAGGGATCTCCAGATAGGGCTAGGATAGGAAAGGACCCTGCCTGAAACCTTGGAGAGCTACTGCCTGCCACAGTGTCCAATACTGGGCCAGCTGGATCAATGGTCTGATTCAGTATAGATTAGGTTCCTAACTTCCTTTCTATGTTCCTCTACCTTCCTGGGCATCATGTCATATTCTTTGAAAATGAAATCTGAGGACCAGTTTGCATGCTGCTTCTGTACAGAAAGAGAAGGGAAACAGTTTCCTCATTTTGTCACTCAAGGCAACTTTGCCAGTTTGCAATGCAGCTGAAACTAACATATGGTGCAGTTTTTATGGTAAAGAAATGGTCTTCTGTGACGAGAAGCTGTCCATAGCAAGCAGGCTCAAGAGCTTCCTTCTCTGTAGTCTGTATGATAAACTAACACTCAGAGGAGTATGTGTGTCCTGTGAAGCAAGAGGCAAAAAAAGAGTGAATCCCTGAGGACTAGAAGTCAGGAATGAATCCAGAGAATCCAAGCTGAAGAATTACTCCCTTTTACTGCCTCCACTATTACTGTATTATCATACAGTTTGAGCTCTTGCTTATGGTGAAGCATTCCAAGGACTGCTATTTCAGGGTTACTTTAGTTCTGTGAAATCCTGTCTTGTTGTGATTATTGGTTTTTGAAGTATTTTAATTTTTTATTATTATTATTTGTGTGCTGTTTTTAGTAGTTTACTCAAGAGCTGAGAATATATATATATATATATATAGATAACCTTTAAATGATTTTTCAGGCAAAAGATGCACTGTTAGTTTACTCAAGAGCTGAGAATATATATATATATATATATATATATATATATATATATATATATATATATATATATATATATATATATATATATATATATATATATATATATATATATATATATTCTGTTCTGGAGAAGAGGACAATAAAAGAAGAAAGATGGAGGAAGAAGAGGATTATTGCAAGTGGTCCCGTCTATGGCCGTGGGGAACACAGTTAATTTGTATTTTGGTTTATGTATTTTATTTTTATGTTTATGTTGTAGTTAAAATAAAAAACAAACAAACATTTATTTAAAAAAAGAAAAGAAAAATCATTTCAAGGGAGATGCAAATCTTCCACACATGCTCATGCGTACAGACACACACATATACATACGTGGAGGTGCGCCCTCTGCCTGCATCCATGTGTGCACAGGCTCTCACATATTATCCCACGGGTTCCCCAAGACCCCCTTTTCCAGTGCTCTGCAGAGTCTCATCCAAAGCAGCAGAGACAGCTCTCAGCTAAGAAGCGGACGGTGTGGTAATACACATAACTTCTCTAGCAGGATTATCCCTCCTGTATTATGGAAGATTTGGTGGGCCCAGGAAGGCTCTGCACCTGTTCTAAGATTTGTAACTATAGGTTGAATGGATTACCTCCTCCTGCTTGATTTGCCTGGCGTTCCTCTTAGCTCTGTTGACATGATTTATGTAAATCATAAAA
The DNA here is from genome assembly GCF_051106095.1 of Pogona vitticeps. NCBI lineage: Eukaryota > Metazoa > Chordata > Lepidosauria > Squamata > Agamidae > Pogona > Pogona vitticeps. The sequence goes on from NC_135785.1 coordinate 170,005,702, forward strand.
TGAATACGTTGACCTCAATTGAGTTCTCACTTGATTTCATGTCATGTGAAAGAAGGGGATGCTCATGCAGGCAGTAGTCGAGGGTGTAGGCGGAGGGTGTCGGCAGGCATATTCGCTTCTTCATCGCCATGAATGTGCTTTTCTTCCCGGCTGGTGCACAAACCGAGGCTGCGAGGAGGCCCGCTGTTGCCCCCGACATGTGTTATGTTTTCCTTTCCATCCCACAGTTCCCCTTTCGTCTTGCCCTTACTGTCAGTGAACTTGTCAGCAACTCTCCTCCTCGCAGCAGGAGGGGAAGGAAAAGAGGTAGGCAGGAAGGAGAACTCCATTTGCTGCCATTTCCAGCACAATGCTTTGGCTAAGGAACAAAGGAGGCTAAGAAAAAAGGAGCCGGTTTGCTCTGCTGGCAGAGGCTGAATGCCTCGTTCCTGGGGCCCCCTGTGCGGCTTCTGATCTCCGCATGAACAAGGGTGACTAGTCAGTTCCCTGGATGGATGACTTCTGGCTGTCAGCACCCGTTAACGCCGCCATAATTAGTCCTTTTGCAGATGACTTGGTTTTGCTTTTGCAGCTTATTTATTAAGAGGCTTCCATCTTATCTATTTGCTTTTTTCTCTCCTTCTTTTGCATCGGTTATTAAAAGCAGTAGGCCGTCCTCCCTGTTGTTCCACCAGACACAAAGCATCCTTTCTGTGCTGGTGTCCACATGTTTGTGGACTTCGACTGGAATGGATGTAATAACACAGAAGAGCAGGATCTGTTTCTTTTTCTTCCAAATGTGCCAGATTTCCTCCTCTTCTTTGTTATATGCTCAAAGCTCAGAAAGGTTGAGGTTTTGTTTTTCAGACTACAACTCCCAGAATCTCCCAGCTAACATGGTCAAAATCTCAGGCTTCCAGTCCGTGAGTCTGTCGACATCACTATTGAAAGAAAAGGAAGTGGATGTATGAGCAATCGGATGAGCTATCTCAAGGAAAAGTGTCTCTCTTTCTGAGCCTGCCCAGCCTTTCTCTCATCCCCACCACCTTCACCGGTGCGTTTGATGGGGACACAGGAGAGGAACTTCTTTGTTGCTGCATCCAGTCTCTGGAACTCCCTCCCACAGGAGGCTAGGCTGGGCCGATCTTTGCTGCCATTCCGCAAGCCTTTCTTTCAGATAGGCTTTTCCTTAGTGACCAGGGTTTTAAATGGAGTGCTATGCTTTGTTGCTTTTGAATCTGGTTTTGGTGTTGATTTTGTTTACTTTTTTTTTTTTAGTGTGGTACTTGTTTGATTCTTTTAAATATTTGTACACTTATTTATTTGTTTTTAGCTTTTAAATGTTGTCTTTTAATGATGTAAGCTACCTAGGGCCCTTTTAAAGGAGAAAGCAAGGTAAAAATATCCTAAATCAATTATTAATACATATGAGCTATTCTCTCTCAAAATTGCATAGAATGCATCTGCACTACAGGTTATAGAAGTCTGATAGCTCGTTAACTGTCATGGCCCCATCCAACAAAATCCTGCGGCTTGTAGTTTGGCACAGTACTTAGAATTTTCTGCTGGAGACCTCTCATGCACTCACCCTAGAACATTCTAGTACAGGATTTGAAGTTACCTCAGCAAACAATAAATGCCAGGATTCCATAGAAAGGAGCTAGTTAGTGAAACCAATCCTCTATGACTATGTTGTATAGATACATGAATTTTCCCCGCTTCGGTGTACAGCACAAGCGCTCCCACACCTAGAAATTCTGCCTTCCTGTGGTATTTTCCAACTGAAGCGAAATGATTTTTCAGTGTGACAAGCTTGAAGAAAATTTTACTGGCAGTTGATTCCTTTGGGTGAATTGGGGGCTCCCTCAAATGGGGGCTGAGTATAGCCTGGGCCTCATATGAGGCCCAGTCTATACTCAGCCAGCCCATTTCTACCTGACTCCTTATCAGAGGGCCTTGCCTGTGTTTCCTTCCTGTGGAACACCTATTACTTTGTGTGAGTACCTCACACTACGTATGTATGTGTGTTGGTGGTGGCGGGAAACGGAAAATGCGGAATGAGCCACAGTCAGATAAACTTCATGGTTCAGTCTTCTGCGGCTGCCTCCTTTTCTGTTGCCTGGCTTAATTCCTTTGGAGGAGGGTCTCTGGGCTCAAGGGGGACCCCAGAAGTCCTGCCTTCTGCTTTGAAAAAAATTGCCCTTTTAATTGCAAGGGCTGAAATAAAGGAAGTGCCTTTGTTTTTGTCCATCTAGCCCACTGTTATTTGCTCTGATAGCTGTCCAGGACCTGAGGCAGAGATAGACTTTTCTCATCATCTTCTACAGTTTGCTATCTTTCTCACTAGGCTTCCTCAGTTGGAAGGCCGGCTGTGGTGAGTGTGACACCAGGTTCTGGCAAGTGGAAGGAGTGAAAAGCCTTCCTTCCAACTTTGAAACTGCAGAGAAGATGGGGATTATCATGGTAGCTTGGTCACTGTCCCCACATCCTCCCCAAGGTTGGGAGGAAAATGAGGGAGAGCTTGGAAATCTGTTCTCTTCATCTTTTTAAAACATCTTTTAATTTTTTTTTAACTGCAGAAGAGATGGACGCACAAAAAGGAAGCCTCTGGCAGGCAGGGCTCAGCATGGAAACGTGGATTCCCACTGCTTAGTAGCTGCTGAAACTTACATGCCCCCCATTTTCCTTTCTTACAAGGAAGTGGTGAGGAGGTAGAGATTCCCGCAGCTGCTATTCAGCAAAGATGCTTAACCAGAGTCCCTTTACAGCTTGCTCAGGAGAGGGATTCAAAACCAATCAGCTGGTGCTGAAATACCCCACCTCCTATCCTTTCCACTTTCCCAATGTTTGTTCATTTGTAAATTAATTAATTAATTAATTAATTAATTAATTAAAGGCAGGGGTCCCCAACCTTTTTCACCTCATGCACCGGCTGGGGAAGACAGGGACCCCCCCGCTCATGTGCATGCACAAAAAAGCACACGCTCTCTCGCACAACAACCACATGGTCATGCAAATGCACAAACAGCAGTGTGGCGCTTGCGCAGGCATGCGTGTGCTCATGTGCAAATGGCGGCACTGCACTTGTGTGGGTATGCATGTGCACGCATGTGCAAATCAGCTGTGCAGGGTGAGTGCATGCAGGGGGCACGGCAAGACGTCTGTCTCTGCAGCCCGGTCTGGCTCAGGCCACGGACCGGCACCAGGCTGCAGAGTGGGGGTTGGGGACCTCTGATTTAAGGCATCTGTTTATTTAAAATATTTCAGAGCAGTTTCACAGCATCAAAATGTGCATTAAATGCGATTCTGAAAAGGCAACTTAAACAAACACATGTATAACATGAAATGTAGGATTGCAGAATGAACTCTAATAGACAATGGAAGAAGTGTGCTTCCAATAACCATTAGAAGCTGACTAGCGCTGGTGATTTCCAGATAAGAAGATTGGCTCTATGCCTCCAACACAGGCATAATATGTATGCAATCTGGGACTTCAACCAGTGCCTTGGCTGCTCTGTTCAGCATCAGCTGCCAATTTTGAGCCAGTTTCAAGGGTTTCCCCACACTGAGAGCATTATAATAGCCCAGTCATGAGATTACTGATGTGTAAATCATGGTGGACAAGGTTTCCTTAGTCCAGAAAGGGCACAGATGTCATGTTAACCAACGAGCATGTCAAAGGCACAGAACCAGTCCTTCGGTCAATACAAACCCCATCCAATACCTGAGAACCACTCACCCACAGAATCTCCATCTTACTGGGATTCAGCACTGGGGAGTTATCACTGCATCCTGGCTATATATTCTGGCCATGCATGGGTTCTTTCAATCTTCATGTAAGATGGGAATCTGGCTAGTTGTCATCAACACACTGTTGACATCTTACCCCAAAGCTCCTAAAGCTTGGCCTCAGTGATTTCATATAGATGTGGAGCACTGGGGACATGATAGTACTTTTTGCCACTCCATAGCATCACTGTCCATGGAGTTTTCTTGGCAGAGAATCAGGAGTGGCTTGCCAATTCTTGCTCTAGGTGGACCACATTTAGTCAGAACTCTCCACTATGACCTGTCCATCTTGAGTGGCCCTGCACGGGATAACCCATAGCTTCTCTGAGTTACTTAAGCCCTTTTGCCATGACAAGGCAGTGATCCATGAAGGGGATAAACAAAAGGCTAAAAGATATGATGCTGGAAGATGAGCCTCTCAGGTCAGAAGGCGTCCAACATGCTACTGAGGAAGAGCGGAGGACAAGCACAAGTAGCTCCAGAGCTAATGAAGTGGTTGGGCCAAAGCCAAAAGGACACTCAGCTGTGGACGTGCCTGGAAGTGAAAGGAAAGTCCGATGCTGCAAAGAAAAATACTGCACCGGAGCCTGGAATGTAAGATCTACAGTATGAACCATGGTAAGCTGGATATGGTCAAATATGAGATGGCAATAATTGACATCCTGGGCATCAGTGAACTAAAATGGATGGGAATGGGCGAATTCAATTCAGACGATTATATCTACTATTGTGGGCAAGAATCCCGTAGAAGAAATGGAGTAGCCCTCATAGTCAACAAAAGAGTGGGAAAAGCTGTACTGGGATACAATCTAAAAAATGATAGAATTATTTCAATATGAATCCAGGGCAGACCTTTCAACATCACAGCAATCCAAGTTTATGCACCAACCATGGATGCTGAAGCAGCTGAAATTGACCAATTCTATGAAGATTTACAACACCTTCTAGAACTGACACCAAAAAAGATGTTGTTCTCATTATAGGGGACTGGAATGCTAAAGTAGGAGTCAAGAGATAAAAGGAACAACAGGTAAGTTTGGCCTTGGAGTTCAAAACGAAGCAGGGCAAAGGCTAATAGAGTTTTGTCAAGAGAACAAGCTGGTCATCACAAACACTCTTTTCCAACAACACAAGAAGCGACTCTACACATGGACATCACCAGATGGGCAATACCGAAATCAGATTGATTATGTTTTCTGCAGCCAAAGATGGAGAAGCTCTATACAGTCAGCAAAAACAAGACCTGGAGCTGACTGTGGCTCTGATCATCAGCTTCTTATAAGCAAAATTCAAGCTTAAACCGAAGAGAGTAGGAAAAACCCCTGGGCCAGTCAGGTGCAATCTAAACCAAATCCCTTATGAATACTCAGTGGAAGTGCAGAATAGATTTAAGGAACTAGATTTGGTGGCCAGAGTGCCTGAACAGCTATGGATGGAGGCTCGTAACATTGTACAGGAGGCAGCAACAAAAACCATATTGTCTCCCTGCTTATTTAACTTATATGCAGAATACATCATGCGAAAGGCTGGACTGGATGAATCCCAGGCTGGAATTAAGATTGCCGGAAGAAATATCAACAACCTCAGATATGCAGATGATACCACTCTGATGGCACCTTAATGAGGGTGAAAGAGGACAGCACAAAAAATGGTCTGAAGCTCAACATCAAAAAAACTAAAATCATGGTCACTCACCTCCTGGCGAATAGAAGGGGAAGATATGGAGGCAAAGACAGATTTTACTTTCTTGGGCTCCGTGATCACTGCAGATGGTGACAGCAGCCCCGAAATTAAAAGACGCCTGCTTCTTGGGAGGAAAGTGATGGCAAACCTCGACAGCATCTTAAAAAGCAGAGACATCACCTTGCCGACAAAGGTCCGCTTAGTCAAATCTATGGTTTTTCCTGTAGTGATGTATGGAAGTGAGAGCTGGACCTTAAAGAAAGCTGACCATCAAAGAATTGATGCCTTTGAATTGTGGTGCTGGAGGAGGCTCTTGAGAGTCCCCTGGACTGCAAGGAGAACAAACCTATCAATTCTAAAGGAAATCAAGGCTGAGTGCTCACTGGAAGGACAGATCCTGAAGCTGAGGCTCCAGTACTTTGGCCACCTGATGAGAAGAGAAGACTCCCTGGAAAAGACCCTGATGTTGGGAAAGTGTGAAGGAAAGAGAAGAAGGGGACGTCAGAGGACGAGATGGTTGGTCAGTGTCATCAAAGTTACCAACATGAATTTAACCAAACTCCAAGAGGCAGTGGAAGACAGGAGGGCCTGGTGTGCTCTGGTCCATGTGGTCATGAAGAGTCAGACACGACTTAATGACTAAACAACAAAAAGCATCACTGTCAGGGCACTGGTGATGCTGGACTGCCAGAAGCCAGTTGTGTAGCTAAAAATGTGTATATCACAGCTAGCAAAATCTAAAGGGGCTGAAAAGTCATGCAGGACTATGACATGGCAATATGTTGTGTTGCCTTAACGGAAATGTAATATCCAGATCATGGGAAGTAATAGTTCTATGTGTCCTGCATTAATCTGGACCAAATCTGGGGCAATGTTATAGATGCCTCGTTTTAAAAGGGTTTTGTCGAGTAAGAGCACATCCTGAGGAAATCAAAGAGGATGCCGTGAGGAACAGTTGAACAACTAGGGTGTATTCAGCTTGAAGAAAAGGTTAAAGGCAAATATGACATCACACAGGGGTCTGGATTAGATATATGGTTTCCGTATATGGTTAAACCCGAATCAGCCCCATGATCAAGACTTTGTGGAACAGTAGTTCAACAATATTTGGGTACTGAAGCAACCTTTGGACTAAATGATCTCCAACATGCCTTCCAACTCTATGATTCTGGGCCACTATTAATTTATTTTAAAAATGGTTCTTAGTTATACAATTGTATCTCACTTTCCCCCGTCAAACAGAGTTTGAAGCAGCTTAGAGTAAAATAATACTGATACAATTAAAATATAAAATGCGTATGAACACTTAATCAAAATTCAGATTTAAGACATACTACCGGGGCGGGGGAGAGAGAGAGAGAGACAGTGCCACATTGTGCAAAAAGCCTGTTTGACATCATACAAGGTTGGTTGCCAAAGACCCTGCAGAAGGAGAACAAGGAGGGGGCTGGGCTAGCTTCCCATGGTAGAGAGTTCCAAAGCCTGGAAGTAGCCACCGAGAAGCTCCTCTCTAATGTTCAGAACAGAAAACTCTCAGAAGGCAGCTCAACCAAAATAAGCCTCCTCCCCCCACCACCAAAAAGAGGACTCTTATAGTAGGCTTATTGTGGTAAGCTTATCCTTTTCTCTATCTGTACATAAATGCACTTCCCAAGTTTCTTTCCAAGTTTTAAGAAGGGACGTTCTGCTTCAGAAAGGATCCATCACTATGCTTTCAGTGCAGAATTGAGTCTGGCTTTTTCATCAGAGAGTGTCATCTCTACACATGTTTGTATTTTAAAACAAATGTTTGTCTATCTTCTGCATCAGTGAAACCTGGTCCTACTAGCATTGTGGCTTTCTGTTGATTCTTGTGGGATCAGAGCAAATACCTAGCATGCAGCTCTGTGGAGAGTTATTTCAAATAAGCAGATGAATAAACGGTTTCAGTTCTAGGGAACAGACAAAAGAAGTGGCAATGCTGAGCACCCGAAGGAAGAGCCTATTAAATCAGATGGACTTCTAAAAGCAGACTCTGTGAGTCCCTCACAGAGAGCCGACCTTCAGAATGCTTTTTGGCTGGTAGCCATTTTGGTGACTGCAGCTTTTTCTGGTAGGTATAGTCTAGACAAATAGAGCTGTGACTTTGCTTCTTTCCCAGTTTCTAGGTGGGCTATCTGGATGTATATCCAGAACAGGTGAAGGAGGAACAAGGCCGCAAACATATTCAGAGAGAGGAAGAGAGAGCAAGAGCAAGAGAGAGATTATATTCATGATGACAAAAATTGTCAGCTTATTGGGGCTATAAAGTTACTGAGGCAAACTAGCAGAGCTGGTGAGGTGCATGGTGACACAAAGGGGGTTCACATACTTAAAAGACTTGTGAAGAGACCGTACAGGCTTTTCTTGCGGCCTCAGGAACTGGTGCTGTGCCCCCACTGTACGCATTTTTAGTGTAGCATGAAAAGGGATTCCATTGTTATACCTGTCTATATCTATAGAACGGCTTCACACAAGGCAGATCTGAAATGGTCTTGGATTTCTCCACATGCAGGGGAGCTTAGCAGCAAGCAGCTTCGTTTCACAGGCCCTGGAGGGCAGACATATGGCCAGCAGTCTTCTTCATGGCAGGCTCCCCTTTGCAGCCTCACCATCTCATTATTGCCTGACGTCCAGGATAGTTGCACCCATTGCTTCCTCAAATGACTTAATGTAGTTTGGCAACATGCTTATTATCCAGTGCATATTTTTTTTTTTTGGCAGGGGCACTCCTTGCTTATTTTGGATTTAGTGCGTCTTGTTCCTAGATTGGTCAGTGGTTGGTAAACCTGGGCTACGATCATTGAGGTTCATATTCCCCACAAAAAGTGTGTATCTCTAAGGAAATCTCATTATAGGCGGGAAATCAGGTAAGGAATGTGCATTCCCCATAATGCCTAGTTCAGGGATGGGCCTTCCAGATGTGGCTTGGCTGCAGCTCCCAGCATTCTCCAGCATTGACTATGCTGGCTAGTGCTGATGGAAGTTGCAGTCCATCAACATCTGGGGGGGGGGTGTTTGCGCATAGCCACCCTGAGCCTTCCCTCTCCTCTCATGCCTAGTGCTGTAGCAATGTCATCTCAACATTCTGAGTTGTCTTGTTTTCAAAGCATGTTATTGTCTCCTTCTTTCCTTCCCTCTTTAGCCAACAGCCAGAAACCTGCTGCCTTGGCTTGCCCAACACAGCCTTGGTAATGGAGCCAACACTCAGGACCTGGGGGAGAGGGTTGTCATAGGAAACCACACCTTCCTCTAGGCAGGAGTGTAATATGGGGTTGACCTGTGGAGTGAGTGGAAGCTCAATTGGATAATCATCCTGGTTGCCTCTGTCCCACTTTTCTTGCCAAAAATTCAGGAGGCTTTATTTTTCATTTACGTTCTAAAGATAAATCATGCAAAGAACAAAGAATGAAAGTACTATTCCAGTGACCAAAAGGTGCACCTCTTACTCAAAGATGGGGGAAAGTTGTGGGTTGTTCTTGTTGTTGTTGTGTGTTTTTTACTACAAGTCTCGTAATCCCTCAGACAGATTGTAAGACAAGGATGGGCTAAAAGGCTGTCTGTAGGTGGACCGTAACTCCCATCTGCCAAAGACAGCACAGTCAGTGGGGAAGGATGATGGGATTTTCAGGTCAAGTATTTGGGGATGGTAGGAGTTGCTGACCTTTGGAAAGTTGTATGCAGTTACATATAAGGTAAGAACCAGAAAATTAGCATTGGCTATTATTCCCAGAAGTCTTTGGGGAAGCCAGTAGGTGCTCTGTACAATATTTTCGTAGCCATTCTCTTTGCGTATAATCAAACAGGGGCCTTCCTTTATTGTTCTCTTTGCTGTTACGTCAGTTCAGTTGCTGAAGTGAGGAAAGCCCGCAAGACGTGGGTTTAATTTACAGTTATGTTTTGGGTGACCTTAACTCAAGTGCTTTCCAGCTACAGCCAGGCACTGCATTTATGAAATATATCCGCTCAGCCACCATATTTTCAGCCGCTGCTGCTTTTCCAGGTTGTGTGAAAAAGGATGAATTCTTGCATTAGTCCGGCTTGTCTGCCATTAAGGTCCCCCTCCCTTTTTTTAAAAAACTTTTTTTTTTTTGCAGGTGTATGAATTACAGCCCAAGGCAAGAGAAATCTCTCTTGCTGTCCCTAAAGAACTCGTGGAGCTTCTGGAGCCCAGGTGGTTCCAATTTGAGGCCTCCACTCAGTGATGTAGCTGTATTGAGTTTCTTCCCTGAAACCAACAAAACCTGTGTTTGCATTTTGCTTGGATTAAAATATTTGTCCCTTTTTTCACAGGGCAAAGAGGGACTCCTGAAGCCACTGAAGGAAGGAAATCATTACAGAGATCTACAGAAGTAGGTCATGTGCTACAGCTGCTCATAGTTTGAGAGGAAGAAACATGGGACCTCAGACATGGAACATGACTCCTTCAGAATGCTTGAGAGCAGCCCAAGAAAAACATCCTCAGAGGCTTATTTAATAAACATTATCTATAATAGTCTCAATGTGTACTCACGTTTCCTCAGGAGTTTGCACCTACATCTCAGAGCTAACAAGATTCTGGGATGGAAAACAAAATAATTCATTGAGAAGGATTTCATAGTTTGTGTTCAAGCTAATGTGATCCTTTAAAAGCTGTCATTTTATAAACAATGAAAGTATGTTGCTCTCCTTTGCTCTCAAGTCTTTTGAAGCAGGATTTGTAAACAGCCAGCAATAATCTACCAAACCTGCATAAAAGAAAATTATATGTGCAGTGGGAAAAGTCTGCTATTACTTCTGTGTTTTGTATCGGTAAATCAATTTGCAAGGATCACATATGAGCATGCATAAATGTGTACGTGCCACACAAATGGCAGAAGCATATATGTTTATGGACTTCATTAACAATCATACAGCAGTTGTTATCTTAAAAACACTTCTGTTTTCCCAGCTTGCAAAATGCCTAAAGTGAATAGTTAAATTAGCTGAATATTTTAATAAGATCCAAAGTGTCATTTTTTGGGTCCCCCTCCTTCTTTTTCTCGATAATGAATAATGTTTGTGAGATTTGTGAAACTCAAACCTATTGTTTTCTGGAGTGTGAAAATGAAACTAGAAGAATCCACGCGGTGTGAACTTCAGAATCTTGGATTCACTCTCTCTCTCTCTCTTTTTTGAAAGTATATATTACTGCAGTTGCAAAAACAAGAATCAAGGGGTTCATTCAGTCCATGATTCAGACATCCTTCTCTCTGTTTTCAGAAAGGAAAAAACTACTCAAAAAGACGGTGTTGTATAGCAGTTAGAATTTTGGATTAGGATTCAGGAGACCTGGCTTCAAATTCTTATGCAGCCATGAAACTCACATAACATCCTTGGGTGGTCACAATCTGATTTACTTCACAGGGTGGTTGTGTAGATAACATTGTGTGGAAGGAGAGCTGTGTACGCTGTCCCAAGCTCTTTGGAGAAATATAAATGTAACAGAGAAATAGAACAATATGTGGTGTTGACCAATTGGTAGATGTGCATGTTCAGATTAATGCAATTCTTGACATATTTTCTCTCCCTGGTTTCATGTATAGGACTGAGATATGGTGGAGACACTCACCTTGGTCTCGAGATTCACACAGGGTGATCTTTTGCACTCTCTGCACATTTAGATCCCTTTTGTTTTAAAGAGGAAGCTGATCTGTGTGCATAAAGGGATAAACAATTAACTCCAGTGAAAACTGAGCAGAAATGCCAGCCTAAGCCGAAGGCAGGTGGGAGAAAGATCCTGCCAATGCACTGGATCACTGCATATGTACCACATTGCTGGATCATGGCAAATAAAGAATTGATACACTATGTGCCATCTGCTCGATTTGGTGTTTTCATTATCATAGAGAGTCTGCTATAGTTCAGTAAAGTCTGGGTCATAATTAGGAAGTTAACTATTAAGATAACTCCCTACACAAACACACACACACACACACACACACACACACACACACACGGACATGAAGTTTTCTCAGTCATGATCCAAATAGCATGCAGAAATGAAGGGTATGGTCTGCAAATAAATTCTTATGTTGATTAAAGCAGCAAAAAGCTGAATAAATATCCAGAAAGGAATACGCAGCTGGCTCACTACATCAAATCCCTTCTACATGAAGGTACTTTAAAACTATATCTATATGTTTCTAATAGAATGCTGACCCTCCTCTCTTCCAAGAAAAGCCCTACTATAATAACAGGAGAACTTGATACCCCAGTGAGATATTGCAGTGGTATCCCTCAGGCAGAGTCTGTAAATCAGGTTCAAAGAAGAAAATAACACTGAATAAATAAAGAAGAATGCAGAACACAAACTCTACGTAGTGTAGCTTATCTGAATGCCTCGTTGGGGAAAGCCAGCGTTCAGATAACCAGATGGTCAGATAGACAGAAATATTTACACTGATGGGTGGTGTGTGTGTATTACTTGTGGGCATGAAGTGAATTCAGATAATTGTGTTTGGCACACTAATGATATATTCAAATTGGATTTTTCCATGCTGTCAATTCATGCTTGAGCACAAAACAGGAAGAACATGGAATGTGATGTTTGATGCTACAAAGGGAAGGCTTGCGCCATTTCCCACTGGACCACCAGGATGGTTTCTTCAGGATTCATTCAGGGATCAGCAAAACTGGCATGTGACGTGTAAAATATGGTTACTGATTTTACTGGAGATCAAAATTATTCAGTTCGGTTTATGAATCTGTGTAGCTTGTAAGCCATGTTACAAACTGAGCACTTTTTCTCCCAGAAAACTCTTTTCTGACTCAGGATGTCAGACAAGGGGCAACTGAGATAATACCAATAGTTCATTATTAGATGCTGGTAAAGATTTCCACAAAGTTTCATGGAAGGGCATTCAGACCAACCATCCTTCTGGTGGTTGGTAAAATGAGTACCGAGCTCACTGGGAGGTCAAAGTATTCTTTCCATAATTATGTTGTAAACTGCCCAGAGAATGTTCTAAGCCCTATGGGGTGGTATATGCTTTGAAACAACAAGCAAACAAACATAACCTTCTCAATGACCCATCACTAAACAAAGAAAACCAGTTTGCCAGACCTTGGGATGAGAAACTTTACTTTAGGATAATTTTATGCCTTACAGGAGCTGAGGAACTCAGTGCTTCTAGCAACTAGCTATCTATACCACACACTTAATTCTCCTATCCCATCATCACTATATTGTGTTGACATTATGCAATAGGGGAAAACTCCTGAAGAACACTTGTTCTTGTTCTTCCTGTTTTGTTCTCTCTGGTTGCCCCTCCTCCAACTGTGAACTGGATAATTCATAAATGCCAAGCTGATTCCATACTTAAAGGAGTTCACACTCACCCATCACTCCTTGAGCATCTGAACCTGAATTAGAGCCTTTATGAAATGCATGCGCATACACATGGAAGCTGAGAGAAATTAACCAGGAGATACAGCTTCCAGAGGGGAACATGTTGGTTGGAGACTTACGAGAGCTATAATCTAAAGAAGTAACGTTCCCAAGTTCCTCCTTCATATGCCTTAAGGTTCTTTGAAAGGAAGTTCTATTTTAATCTGAAATAACCAGAGACAGGGGCAGCTGCCTAAGGCAACTGGTTCTGAATGTCATAAAATGTATTAGTTAATTAATTGTAGTTACTGTTTGTTTGTTTAAAACATTTTTACCCCACCTTTCTCCTTAAAAAGGACCCAAGGTGGCTTACATCCTTGAAAGACAACATTTAAAGCTGAAAATAGTGAGTGTAAAATAGTGGTGTACATCATTAAAAAAGACTATTTAAAACTAAGAAAAGTGAGTACAGAGTCAGCTTACAACATTAAAAGACAATATTAAAGCTAAAACAGTAAGCATGCAAACAGTAAAAAGGAACAAACAAATACCAGTCTGAGAGAAGAATACTAAAGACCCAGTCAGAGCAGCAATGCACAACAATCCATCTAAAAGTTCCTCATGTAGCTAGCCATGTGGCCAGTCACTCATGTAGGCAGTCACTAAGGGAAAGCTTGCCTGAAGAGAAAGGTATTTGCCTGCTTGTGGAAGGACGACCAAGATGGGGCTAGTCTGGCCTCCTGTGAGAAGGAGTTTCGAAGTCTGGGAGCAGCACCTGTGGAGGTAGTGGGACTGAGAGAAAGGCCTCTCCTGGTGATCTCAACACTTAAGCCAGGGAGATTCGGTTTTTGAGGTACCTTGGACTCAGGCCACTTAGGACTATATAGGTTAAAACCAGCACTTTGAATTGTGCTCAGAAACTGATTGGCAGCCAGTGGAGCTGCTATTAAGAAGGGGGTTATGTGATCCCTGTAACCGGCCCCAGTCAGCAGTCTGGCTGTTGCATTTTGGACCCACTGAAGTTTCCTGACAGTTTCCAAAGGCAGCCCCACATAGAGCGAGCTACAGTAATCCAGCCAGGAAGTAACTAGGGCATGTGTCACGGTGGCCAGATCAGATTTCTCTTCTACCAGCTAGTAGGTTCCAAAACAACTTGGTTCGCCTTAAGTACGACAGCTTCAGTCTAGAGGCACGCAGGGCATTGCCTCTTCTGCCCCAGACAATTTAAACATCTTGGGCCAGCCCTGGAAGTCACTGAAAGTCAAGTTTGTAGTGAAGAATCCACGTGAAGACATTTTCACACAAGGCTACTGGGGATGAAGCATGCAATGCACCCATATTGTCAGTCTGTTTTTGTTTCTAAGACCAGACTGTGTTTTTTTTGTTGTTGTTTCTGTTTTCGACAACAACATTGAAAGAAAACTAGAACAGGTTAATGATACTGTAAACCTGAGTGGAGGACTGCCAGGGGAAAGGACTGCTCAACCTTTCCCATTCCAGTTATTTTTCTGCTCTGAATGGTCTCCCTGGTGACTTCTGTCTTTCTAGGAAAATGCTATTTGTATACATTTGTGAATATTATTCATGGGCCACAGAAAGGAAATGAATGTTTTTTTGACAAAAATCAAGAGTATGGCTGAGGCAGTTTACATTTCAGTATTGCCACAGGATAATCTTGTGCTTTAGAATTTTTTTTTTCTTTCAGAGGCCAAACAGAAGAAAACCAGCCAGGGAGGGATGCTTCACTTTTTCCCCTCCTCCCTCAAGCCCTGTCCTTTCAGTCACTTTTTTGTGTTTCCGCACAGCGCCTTGTGTGAAAGACTCATTTGATCTGTTGTGTTACAAATCTTCTTGGAATAGTTAAAATGATGTCACAGAGTGAAAATTACACCAGCCTTTGGCTCAAAAGTTCTGCTCAAACAACTATGTAAACCATAATAAAAGATGATTTACACTTCCTGGGCCTTCCTTTCAAGTTAAATACATTCAGAAGACACAAAAATGTAGCTAAGAAATAGTAATAATTTAATTTAATAGAGCGGGTTTTTTGGGGGGGGGTTGCATATGGTTCTAATTTTGAACAATGGCAAAGCAAAGACCTTTAATGCACACAGCTACTGCATGTTGAGAGAGCCCCAATGAGGTCAATAATATTATGTTTTTACACCATTCAAAGGTCTGAACTATAAAAGTCAACACTGTTCACCTCCCATGTCTCCTTGTTTCATTTGGAGCAACTGAGTCCATGTCACTCCTCCCCTCAGGTCTTGTATGTGTTCCATTGATTTTAATAGGAACTGGCTCAGGCTGTATTGTAGCGAGAGAAACATGGCAAATTATCTATATTTGCCTGACAAAATGCTAGACAGGAGTAAATGATGCCACACAGAGCTGTAAACATGAATGACATGCCTGTTGAGATTCCAATTCAAGACTTGTGAGGGACTCCAAGTCGTCTTACAGTTGGAGGTCATAGAGGAGGGCAGAGGTGGACAGATAATCTCTCGAGGAATGGAATCAGTGACTGGGAGGAGCTTGGATGCTTACCCAAAGCAGCTGTACCATCTCTGCCATGAACTTACAAGTCTGGTGGGGACAACCCCACCATAAGACAGAGAGAAGCAGCTCCATGAGGTGATTATATTGCAGACTTACCACCACCACCTTGCCCTCAATGACATTATGGTGCTTGTTGAACTGTTTTAGCTTCTAGAGTTGTAAGAGGTAGTAGAAGATGGACCCAGCCTTCCTCTTCAGAAATTCCCTTCTAGAGGTGAGCAGACTGGCATCCTGCAATTCTGGAAACTGTAGTTTAAAAACACAAATCTACATACCTTCAGGGTTCAGTAAATATGGGTGGAGAGGATTGCGCTAGTCCTTCATCATTGCTTTGCATCCAAGCAAAGTCTTGACAAGTCTCAAGAATGCTGTCTCTCTTACACATGGAGGGCCTCCAAATTCAGGTTTTCCACAATTCTGGTTTGTGTGGAGACTATATTTAGAGAAAGTTCTCCTCCTCCTATCCATGGCTTTGCTTGAGATCAACATAATGAGAAGGGAGCAGACTACTACATCTCCCTCCTCACATCTTTACTTCATTCTGGTGATAGCTGGTGTTCATTGTTGCTGTTGAGATGGAAAGCACAGCTGTCAATGGTAGGTGGAACAGAGGGGAAAGTGCATATTTGTACATACATAGGCAAGTTATCTGTTCCCCCCCACCCTCACAAACACAGAGAGGTAGGCAAACAAGTAAGAATTCAAATATATGAGCCAGGCACAACTGGATTAGCTGGGGAGTAGCTTGACCCAGGGGTAAAACAGTGCCCCATGTGCCCTAATCAACCTACCTCCAATGCTTAACCCTAATGTTGAACATTTGATAGGTTCATTCATTAGTATACCCATTGAAGTCCATGAGACTCAATTAAATTATAACTAATTTAAGTCCCCTTGATTTCAGTGGGTCACCTTTAAGTAAGCCTTGATCTAACCCAAACAATGACTCTGGCATTAATGGGGGGCATTGTAACTTTTGGGGACTACAACTCCTAGAATTCCCCCATCAGCAAACCATTTCTAAGCGCTGCCACATAGTGCATTGTGCACTGTACATTGTGCAGGTGTTTCTGTATGAGGAGTCATCAAGGGCTGTGCAGTCAAGCCTGTCTTTCTGTATGAATTGCCCTCCCTTCAGGTCACGCCTAGCTAGTTTGTGGTTGCCCCCAGGTTTAAGTGTCTTTCCTGCTTTCATGCAAGGTCATTTAATCCTGGTGTACATCAGTGCCTGCTAATCGCCTGATCTCTAGGAAATCCCATGGACTGTGTCAGAGAGAGCACAACTCAGATGG
Source organism: Pogona vitticeps (assembly GCF_051106095.1). Taxonomy (NCBI): domain Eukaryota; kingdom Metazoa; phylum Chordata; class Lepidosauria; order Squamata; family Agamidae; genus Pogona; species Pogona vitticeps. The sequence goes on from NC_135785.1 coordinate 170,022,370, forward strand.
AGGGCTTTTGAGACCAGATAGATTCCCACTCCTTCCTCCTTTTCTGTTTGATGTGCCTGCCTAAGATGTCGGTGCCACCTACACGATCCCAGCTCATGATTTGTTTTACCTTGCCTCCAGAATTACTGTTCACAAAGATTATCTCCAAGAGACCTATTGGAACCCAGGAACATCCTGGTCTGTTGGATTCCCCACAACTCTTAGTAGGGACCATCTTGCCACTTTTCTCCTTGCCTGGTTTTGGCAGGTTCTCCAACTAGTGTTCCAACTAGAGTACTGAACAAGAACACATTTTTCTGCAACATTTTGTTGAAGTTCCTACCTGTGCAAAGAAGATGGTTGACTCCTGCTTTGGTTAGCAAAGCTTTTCCTAAATTCTGCTGATCCTCAGCCTTTTCCCCGATACAGAGCTGGTGTCTTGCTTCTGTAAGATTCCACCAGGAACCGCTTCCTGTCATGACAAAGGCATAGCTTCCATAGTTTCATTCCTTCAGTGTCTGGAACTTCTTGCCTTACCTCTTAAAGTTCTTGCCTGAAGGGTGTAACTCACAGATAGGATCATACTACACTGAATATTGTAGGATTGGACCCCAGTTATTAGACCAATTAGGAAACATGACTGAGACCTACTATGAACACCTTTCTTCTTTAAATCCCTTATGCTATAGAAATGCCTGTTTTATGACATTGGATCGTAATCCTTAAAGAGATGGTATCTCTAATGCTACAATGAAGTTCATCATCACCCTGGTACTGATGGACAAGTAGTTGGGCCTACGGATAATGACTGAATCAGCTATCCATAGCCATTCTTCCGAAACTTACACATGGTCAGAGCATTTGCTTTCCTAGTTTGTGGGATAAATTTCAGGAAATTTGGTGCCATCTTAATTTAACATCTTGCTCAAATTATGCAAAACTTACTTGGCCATTTATAGAGATTCCAATAAAACAATTACATTAAATTGCACAAGCACAGTTCTGTGCTTACACATAATTATATATGATAAACATGTATTAAGATCTATCATCCTGAGCCCATTCAAAACCACACAGTCTGAAAAGTACACATTGAAGGAATCTCAAATATCGAAGACTTCATGCTTTGCCGAGTTCTGTTTGTGTAGGAGCTGCCAGCACATCACAGGCTAGCAACGAAGTACAGGAAAAGATGTGTTCAGAAGTGGAGAAATGAGGCAGCCAATATATTTCCTTTTCATCCCCCAGTACGCAAGAGCTTCCTCTTTCCTCCTCCTGTTTTCTAGACTGCTGTGATCTTGTACACCATCTGCAACCACTTTGAGCTATTCTTACATGAGTGCATTTCTTAAGGTACAAGCAGCATCACCTGAACTGTTTGAGCTGAGCTGAGAATATAATGGGGAATAAGTTAGACTCTATTGTCAAAACTGCATAGGCAGCTTTTATTCCGTTTATTGTGAGGGTTATCTCTCTGAACTCTTAGAAGGAAGCAACATATGCAGTGGAATTACACAGTAGAGTTCCCTGAGAGTGCACTAGTTCAGGGAAGAGATCTTTGGCAGGACTGGCCCAAGAAAATCTGCTGCTTGAGGGAAAGGACAAGATCCTTCCCCACCCCTCCCTAGTGTATAGAAGCTGAAAGGGCTGGCAATTGAGTCATGTTTCCACATTGGTGATAGGCCAGCATCTTTGTAAAGGCAGCAGTTTAGCTCAGAGGAACAAATGATGTGGTGCATGTGCATTCGGTCCTTTACCACTGTGCCACTGCCTTGCAGCTTTCCCCTACCCTAAGCAATCTGCTGTCTGAGGCAGTTGCCCCACTTGTTCTAGACTCCTTCCTTCCTTCCTTCCTTCCTTCCTTCCTTCCTTCCTTCCTTCCTTCCTTCCTTCCTTCCTTCCTTCCTTCCTTCCTTCCTTCCTTCCTTCCTTCCTTCCTTCCGCACTACACACAGGAAGATAGAGGGAAATGCTAAGTCACAGGGCACTTAGAAAGAAAGTGAGGTAGTAGCACAGAGAAAGCAAGAGAGCTGTACAATGTTGCAACTCCACCTCAAGTGATTGCCCAACGCTGGCTGAATCCTTCAGCTGACTTTTCCCATCAGACAACAACCCTTCAAAAAAATAAATAACAAGTTTTCCCCATCTCTGAGCTATCCTAGATGCACAGAGAGAGCCCACTGAATGAGCACCGCCACTGATTGAGAAACAGTGGACAAGCCCAACTTTTCAGTTCTCTGGACACAAGTACAAACTTCTTTCTCAGTCTTCAATCCGTCTTGACTAATCACAGTGACGTTCAAGAGAAAACAGAATAAATGATGTGATGGTCATTTCTGACAGTGGCGAGAAAAGCTATTTTCTGTGGGGTTTTTCCTGAACCTTGAAAATTAGGTGTTTTTTTTTAAAAAAACAAACAAACAAATACTGTATATACACACAGTCTGCCTTTGCTTTATAGCAAACCCCAAACTGCCCATGAGAATGTTCAGAAAATTTCAAATTTTCACCCATATCAAACTTTAATCATTGTCTCCTATAAAACAAAGATACAGAAGCAGTATTTCTCATTGGAGAAGCAAAAGGCACTAATGAGGTGTCACTTCTAACCTGATGCACCATCTGCAGACGTGCACCAGAGTTTAGCCACAGGAAAAGTTGGGGAGGGAGGGAAATCCCATTTTAACATTGAAAACAAAGTTATTAATGTTGCTTTTGAGAAAGCAATTTCACTTACATGTGGTAGGAAAAAAGGTATTTCCTGTTTAGAGCTTTCTCTTTTCTGAGCCTGAAACATTTTATACTTTCATGAGTCTCTCTCCTAAAAGTGTGGAAAATCAAAAAGAGATGGACAGTGAGATAGTCTGGTTTTTTTTTTTTAAAAAAAGTCTGCCTGAAGTTGTTTTTTATTATCACAATGACAATATTGGCTGCTCATATCCCCACTTTTGTAGAAGTGGTTGCCTTTCTATTCATTCAGAAGATGTTATCTTAAAGAGAAGGAGGTAGGGTCTGCCTCCTTCCTCCCAAACAAAATAATATTACTAAACAATGTGTATTTCATATCACTTCAGAATTCCAAATGTGGCCACATATAAATAGTTGCATATATTGTTTGGAGCTAAACTCTCCCTGGGAAAAAAAAATAGAGAAGTAATTAATTGGGGCAATACACAAAAGACTTTTTTTGGTAACCAGTACAGCTTTAATTACAAGTAATTGTTCTCAAAACCCTGCTGTTCACAAGTTCTACATTCTAGACAGTGATTATGCATCAAGACACTAATCTATCACTTTCATTCTTTTAGTCATCGGGGGTATGTTCATCAAAGTCCTGTGTGTAATCGAGACAAGAAGCCAGGCACATCTTAAAGCCTTTTACATTTAAAACTGGTCTCTTTTCAGCCATTCTTAAAACTTACACAAACCCGATACATTTTGTTTGAAGCAAAAGTATTCTATTCGATCCCTTTGGTTTCAGGGTGCAATATATACTCCTTTGCGCATGGGTCAAAACACCATGGTCCTCTGAACAGGTGTTGCCCAAGGAACTGAACTGGAAATAACACATGATGTGGGAACACATCGTGCTTCATTCACTTATCACCCTACAAAAGCCTCTTCAGTGATGACGTTCTGGCCATGGAAGTCTCTATCTACTGGCTTCCAAATGGCGTTCAGTTCGAAGCACTTATCAGAATTTTAGAGAGAGAGTGATGTGGGTTTTTATCACTTTTGATAATTTTTTCTTTTCATTTTGCATATGGCTTTTTGTTGCAGGCCTTCGGATTATGATCTTAAAGTTTCCATGTTTAATAACTTTTTAATGATTCTTATATCTATTAATTTTTACTTGTTTTAAGGCTCTGTGATACCTTGAGTCCCATCCATCCATCCATCCATCCATCCATCCATCCATCCATCCATCCATCCATCCATCCATCCATCCATCCATCCATTCTCCCCTAAGTGGTTTTATAGCTACTTTTTCAGGATTCCCATGGGAGACAGGATGAAGAAGAGATTCACCAGTTGAAAGCGCTTGGATCAGGGCTGATATTTCCTTTTCCTTGCAGCTCTGTGTTCTGCCCAACCTGGAAAATCAATGTAAGTTTTCCTCTTTTCCACTAATTAACATAGGCCAGAGAACCCATTAGAAAGTTATTCTACACATTTTGTTCTGGATAAGGGTTTCCCAATTAATTGAATCCTGTCATTCACTTTTATCTCTCTCACCAGGTCAGCTCCAGTATAAACTACATGGTTTTGCCTTGTAGTTGAATTTCCTTGGCAAGCTATCTTCTGTTGTATGAGACACAGGAAGGGTAGGGGAAAGTTGGTGGAAGAAGGCAAAAAGTGGTGATTACAGATAAGTAATAATTACCTGGCCAAGAAAAGTAGGCGAAAATTGTGAGCTTCTGAATATAAAGCACCCATGGTAAAGTAAAAGTGGGGAAATATCATTTTTTTTATCAGTTACATTTATATTTTCCCTTTCCTCCAGTAAGCTTAAAGGAGTATATTTGGTTCCCTTTCTCCCCATTTTATCACTACAAGAATTTCAAAATTCACCTGGGTATTTTAAGTATAAATATTTTCTTTGTTTCAGTAATTCTACCCATGTGCTGTATGTCATATTTTTTTAAAACTTTATTTATCTACATTGCTCCTATATTCCATATGTCAAAAATATCAAGTCCAAAATATATTGAAGACAGTAAACAGTTGTGAGGAAAACTGTAGGCAGTTGAAATCAAAACTCTTCAATTATACATTTAAAAACAAAACAAAACAGGTGGTTGTCAAGGAAATATTTCAATATATTTCAATAACCTTGATTGCTGGACTGGTCCATTGTTTTAAAAACACATGTAGTAAATAATATTTTCAGGCCACAAGTTCAAAAGTACTATACTTTTAGGACAAATTTCAATACCCTCCCCCCTAAAAAAATAATTGTTCTAACACTTTCAAACAGACAAGGTATCAAACCCTGACAAAGCAACTGATCACACAGGGGGAAAAATTCAAATTCTTCCAATTAAAAGTAGAAGGCTGCAACGGTAGAGAAAAAAACCTCCACATCGAGACTAAAATAAAAAATTGGGCTGATTTAGATTGACCTTCACATCCAGTGATTAGTTTTTTTTAAAAAATGAATTCATCTGTTTTACTCCCACGATAGAACCCACAGTATTTGACCATGTAGTTGTAGCCTCAGTCTTAACCCTGACACAACATTGTTTCATGTAACTGCCAAAACATGGAAGAAGAATATTATTGGCCTACTACAATTTTCAATCCTAAATCTTGTTGCTTTCATTTGGATTTATTTGTATCTAATTTTATTCAGCTGTGTTACCAATAACTTTTTCACGTAACACAGTATCTAGCACTACTGCCTGAACAAGACTGACTTATTTCTAAGACACAAGCAGACACTGAAGTGAACTTCCCTTCAAAATACACCCTGGCAACAGGGGCCTTCTTGTTCATTCCACCTGACCCTGCATTTAAATCATTTGTGGGCGCTCTGTAGTTTTCATTTTCAGGAGAGCCATCTTCAAGTCCACACTCACACAGGAAATTAGCTGGGTGGACATCAGCCAGAAGATACCTTAAATGTAGGGCGATCAGCCTGCCTTTCCCTTTCAAGATAGAGCTCCTTGTTACTCGCAGACGGGGAAATATATTTAACTATAACTACAAGAAATCCCTTGTAATCATGGTCTTATCCCAAAACTCTACTAAGCTCTCTACTACAGCCACACATTGTCTATGGAGATAGCCCTTTTTGAAGAGTGGAAGGGAAGAAGGAGCAAAACTATGTCTGAACTAATGTTTTGTTTGTTGCTATACTGATCCATCACTTCAGCTGTGCAGGCAGAGGGACGTTCGGCTTGGATTACAGCTAAGGAATTTGCAGTGAACTCTGTTTTTAAGAGTAAATTTGTCTTCACCCTATTACACATTCTTCAGCAGTGCCAGTCGTTTATAGCTTCACATTCTACCATAATCCAAAATTTATGATGGTTAGTTTTCTATGCTGATCTCCCGTGCAATCCTAGCATCAATTATGTATGGGTGTAAATCTTGTCTTTGTTGTAACCTAGATCTGATAAACTAACAGGAGAATTTCAGCCCTCCTGTTTCCTAATGGATAAAATAGTAACAACAACAACAACAACAACAACAACAACAACAACAACAACAACAACGACAACGACAACGACAACGACAACGACAACGACAACGACAACGACAACGACAACGACAACGACAACGACAACGACAACGTCCTGCTCCTGGATGGGAAATACCCCAATAGCAAGACCTCCCCACAAATAGTTGAGTCAGGCAGAGAAAATCTATGGAGCAGAGCCGAGGTCAAGAAACAAACAATGTCCTAGTACAGAGTAATATAAGCCAAGGGAGAAGGGTCCAAAGTCAATAACAATCCCGTGTTTAAGAGTCCAGTTGTAAAAACAGTCAAGATAGTCCAAGATCATACAAGCACATGAGTTTCAGCAAGGTTCAAGATACAAGAAACAGAGAAACAGGATCCGGAGTTCATAAGAGGCATTGTTTCCCACAGACTTACTGTGGGAACCCAAGGTTGATGCATATATTGTTGAACTACTGGAACCCACTTCACAGTTCGGCTCTAGGCATTTGGCAGGATTAAGCCCTCCTAAATATGAAGCTGACTGTGCCTGAGTTTTTTTAGCCTTTTTTACTCCTGAGGTTACAGGGTCTGTAAGGCCAATCAGCTCCTCGGTGTCTTCTGGTTAAGGAGTTCCAGTTCAGTCTTGCAGGAGGAGCCCTTAAGTGGCAGCAAGACAAAGATTTTACAGGTGGCCCATATACAGTAATGTGAAAAAGAAAGTACACCCTCTTTGAATTCTATGGTTTTACATATCAGGACATAATAAAAATCATCTGCTCCCTAGCAGGTCTAAGGTAAAAGGTAAAGGTAAAGGTTCCCCTTGACAATTTTTGTCCAGTCGTGTCCGACTCTAGGGGGCGGCGCTCATCCCGCTCTTCAAGCCATAGAGCCAGCGTTTGTCCGAAGACAATCCTTCCGTGGTCACATGGCCAGTGTGATTTAGACACGGACGCTGTTTACCTTCCCACCGAGGTGGTACCTATTTATCTACTCGCATTTGCATGCTTTCGAACCGCTAGGTTGGCGGGAGCTGGGACAAGCGACGGGCGCTCACTCTGTTGCGTGGATTTGAACTTACAACTGCTGGTCTTCTGACCCTGCAGCACAGGCTTCTGTGGTTTAGCCCACAGTGCCACCACGTCCCTAGTAGCAGGTCTAAAAATTAGGTAAATACAACCTCAGATGAACAACACATGACACATTACACCATGTCATGATTTATTTTACAAAAATAAAGCCAACATGTGTGAAAAACTAATTGCACGATATGATTCAATAGCTTGTAGAACCATCTTTTGCAGCACTAACTTGAAGGAATCATTTTCTGTTTGAATTTATCGGTCTCTCACATCGTTGTGGAAGACTTTTGGACCACTCTTCTTTACAACCTTGTTTCAGTTAATTAAGATTTGTGGGCATTCATTTACACACAGCTCTCTTAATGTCCTGCCACAGCATTTCAATCGGGTTGAGTTCTGGACTGACTGGGCCATTGCAACACCTTGCAACACCTGCCATTCTGTTGTAGATTTGCTGGTGTGCTTGGGATCACTGTCCTGTTGAATGATCCAATTTTGGCCAAGCCTTAGCTGTAGGATACGGAGATGGCCTCACATTTGACTCTAGAATATTTTGGTATACAGAAGAGTTCATAGTTGGCTCTATGACTGCAAGGTGCCCAGGTTGTGTAGCAGAAAACAAGCCCAAACCATCACACCTTCATCACTGTGCTTGTCACATGAGGTGTTTGTACTGATATGCTGTGTTTGATTTTTGCCAAATGCAGCACTGTGCATTATGGCCAAATGGCTCCACTTTGGTCTCATGTCAAGAAGTCCTGTGGTTTGTCCAGATGCAACTTTGCAAACCGAAGCCATGCTGCCGTGTTCTTTTTAGAGAGAAGAGGCTTTCTCCTGGCAACCCTTCCAAACAAACCATACTTGTTCAGTCTTTTGCTAATTGTACTGTCATTAACTTTAATATTTAACATGCTAACTGAGCCCTATAGAGTCTGAGATGCAACACTTGAGGTTTTTGCATTTTTCTGAGCATTGCACAGTCTTACTTTGAGCTGAATTTGCATGGATGTTCACTTTTAGGAAGATTGGAAACTGTCTTGAATGTTTACTATTTGTGAATAATTTTCCTCACTGTATAATGATGGGTTTTAAATTGTTTAGACATGGCCTTCTAACCCTTTCCAGATTGATGGGCACTAATAACTGCTTCTCTATGATGATTGCTGATATGTTTCCTCCTTGGCATTGTGTTAACACACACCTGAATGCTCCAGACCAGCCAACTGCTAAAACTTTGGCTTTTCTAGAGGTGGTCACACTTGCTGATGATCAGTTACTCAAGGGCATTTAGTTAGCAGCACCTGGCTGCTACTTAGCCTCTTGATTCCTGTAGAAGCAATAAGGGTGTACTTAGTTTTTCACACATGGCTTCTCCATTTTGGCTTTATTTTTGTTAAATAAATCATGACACGGTGCAATATGTCATGTGTTGTTCTTCATCTGAGGTTGTGTTTACCTAATTCTCAGACCCGCTAAGGATAAGATGATTTTTATTATATTCTGATACGCAAAATCATAGAGTTCAAAGAGGGTGTACTTTTTTTCCCCAAATAACTCTTCAAAGCAATCATTTTAAAAAGTAATCTCGACCTGCCTGTTCATAGTGATTATGAAACTTTTATTCCAGCGTCCATGTCAGGAAGTTATATGTACATATCCTAATGATTTGAGTGCTATTCCTTCATTTGGAAAAATCAGAGCTTGAAAACATTACTTTTCAGTTACATTCCCCAGAATCCTACAACTACTATGGGCCAGTCTATGGCTTTGAATTGAACAGTTAGGATGGCCATTCAAATAAGTCATTTTCCAAAGCTGTGGAACGAATGCACTTGGTCTCAAAACGGGATCCAGGCTGCATAGGCTGGTCCCATCTCATAGTTTCATATGTCTCACAGTGCACCGACATCTCAAATTCCAGACACATTTAAATAGTCAAAATTAAAGTTGTGGCGGACTCTGACAGGGTGGGCTGTTGTACATCGAGGTCCAATGCCTTTGCTACGTGCTGGACCAGGTGGGAATACGATACAAAATCCTCAGCTGGAGAGGGAGGATTGGTGTCTGCGATGTCCGAATCCAGAGTTGCGAGATTAGGTGGAGATTCAAAGACAGATGTAGAGTCTGTAGAGTCCAAGTCAGATGACTAAGAAGAGGAGAGACGTACATTTGGGAGCCTTTTCCTGATGCTTTTGTGGTACCAGTAGTGGGGATATTTCTGGTGTCTTCTTTTGACATTTTGAAGTATGACCTATATCAGTTGATGGTCCTGCATAAATTTTTGTGGACTGTACCAAAGAGGCTTGGTCCCGGGTTGAGGATGGAGCAGGGGTAGCTCCGTCTCTGGATGAAGTAGAGACCGGAGGAGCTCGGTCCTGGGATGGAACCGGTACCGAGTGCTTAGACATCTTCTGCTTCTTTGGTACCGGTTGCTCTGATGTAGCAGTAGTGTGTCGTTTATGATGTCTGGTATGGGCTGTTGGTACAGGAGTGGGAAGGCTGTCCATATCAGAAGGTTACTCATACTGGTCGGACTCGTACCGGGGAGAGGAGGAAGCAGAAGTATTGGATGGGTACCGATACACATATCACATGCAAGGGTCACAAAATTGTTCCATCCTGATTTGCCGGTACCGATGATGGTGGCGGTACGGTATACAGTAGCTGCCGGGTCAAAGAACATTGGAGGCTCAAAAAGAGTAACGTGCTTGGGCCTGTGTTTGCGAGACCTTGAGCCTTCTGATACCCTCAGCCCCAAATAATGCAGAGGCTGGTAAGGCACAGTATTGTATCGGCCGGTGTGGTTGGTGTGATGAAGTTTCACCTTCTTCTTCATAGTCACTGGATCGATAACTACCATCAATCCGGATTCACACACCAATGCAGAGGCAGCCAAAGATTTGGGGCTCGAGCAGGCCTAATGTTGTAAAGTGGTCACCTCAGCCGAGATGTCTGCCCAGGATGGAGATCCAGCAAGTAGAGGCAAAGGTGGTTGTCCCGAAGGTGGCGGGATAGAGTCCCTGTTGGTATCGATCTCGATGGTAGGGTGAGTCTGTACTGACTGGAGCCATACCAAGTATTGAGTTTCTTAGATTTCTTTGACTAGGTAGTAGATTTTGGCACCGATTTCAATGTCAGAGTGGAGTACGTTGTGGAGCCAGAGGACTTAGCTTTGGACGGCTTGGTCTTTTCCTTTGGAGATTTCAATGGTGAATCTGTGGCTGTGGAAGCCAGTAATAGAGGAGTTTGGGAATTCTCCATTTTGGCTGGAGGTTGAAGGGATTGCTCCCACAAAAAAAGATCTAAGCTGTTGCTGCTGAAGCTTAATAGCCTGCTTGGTAAAGTTCTTACAGTGGGGCAGCCTGATGGTTGATGGGATTCTCCAAGGCAGAATAAACAGGAATTGTGTCCATCGGAGACAGGCAGTTTGTTTGTCCAAGAAATGCACTTTTTGAAGGGGCCTGTTGGGACCATAAAAGGCGGGAAGAGGAACGTCAATGGTGGTGGTGGTGGTGAGAAATTAATGATTGTTGGTGGGTTTTCTTAGAATCAACTAGGGAATAGAATGAAATAGTATGAATGATTAAGCTAAGAACGATCCTTTCTTATTTCTTTCAGAAGAACCAATTAACCTAGCAAAGCTCTAGCAATGAGACCTCAGCAGCGGGGAAAAAAGGAACTGAGGTAATCGCTAGGATGGGTGAATCATGTGGGCTACGGGGGGGGGGCGGTCCCAGCAAACGTTTAGCTCTAGAATATTCCAAGACCTCTGCACAGGTACAGACTTAACCCATTAGTGTGCATTTACAGAGACCACGAAGAAGAACCTGTGGACACTCTTGGGCTGTAAGCTTCATAATTTTAAGGTACTGATGCTCTGATATAAATTTACTGCTCTTGGACTTAGTTCTTGGTGTTTCTATGTTTTATAAAAAAATATGAAAATTAGAAAGAAATACAATGGCTGAATCTATGCCAATACATTTCTGGAAATAACGCGATCCCTACCTTCTTTCTGTCAGTTTTTCCTTGCCTTGCCATTCCTGCCTTTTCTTCCCTTCCTTAACAAACCAAAAATCCAGAGGTGTCTACATGTGCTTTTAATTTTCTATTTCATGATTCCCCATCCCCTGCTATTCTTCTGTTGCTCTCTAAGCAGGAAGGAACCTTACTCGGATACAGGCCATAATAAACTGGCAAGGCTCTGAGATGGGTTGCCAGCAGGCTTTTTGGCACTGGTTATGCCAGAGCATTTAAACAGGTTGATATGATTAAGGTGAATGCAAAAGAACCCGTTCCAGACTTTTCCTATTATTGCATTATGCAAGATATTTACTGGTTTATTATTGGGTTTTTGTTTGTTTGTTTTGAAAGCCTCGTGAAACCAATGCAAATCTTGTAATGGCACCACATTTATAACTGCACAATGTGAGGCACATCTCTTTAGAAGTGAATCTGTGGTGTTTAACAAGGTTTAATCTCTGGAAAGAATGTTTGGGTTGCAATTTAAATTACATTATTGGCCTTGCCTGTCCTATGCCTGTCTATTCAGAAAGGAGGCCTATTGAGTTCTCTGGGACCAAGACCCAGGTAAGTGTTTGCAGCTATCCTAAAATGCTTATACGGAAGAAGTTCCAGTGAATTATGTGGGACAAACCTTTCAGAAAATAGGCATAATAATGCACAGTATGTGTGTGATCACACACGCATATAGCTCACATTTTGAACTGTTTGGAGTGTGTTCAATGCAAACTGCTTCCTGGCAATCACATGACATATGGGGAATAGACCCCAGCCTGATGTTGATCCAAGCCCAAGCTGGACCTGTTTGGTCCAACAGTAGGGCTGCTACTTTTTTGTGCTGGGCTGGGCTGGATCAATTTATTTATTCAATTTCCCAGTAGATGAACGGGTCACTTTAAGAGAGATTACTTCTTGCAAAGGAATCCTTTCCTGTGTGATCAGAAACACACCTTTTCCACCATCTAATTACACCTACTGGGCCTGTTCAGACTGGCCATTTTGGGTATGGGTGGATTCGACTACAAAGGGTCTGTTGAGTCAGTGAGGAGTGATGTGCCATTTGGTGTGCTCCCCCCCGAACAGCAAATAACCCCTTGTAGCCCAGTCAGCTGTCAATTAAACACCTTCCCTGATCTTTTGAGGAGGGCTGGGAGAAGTGATTTTTTTTAAAACAGTGCTCTTCTTTCCCTCTGTCACTGCTATTCCATTCTCTCCCTTCACCTCTCCCTGTTCCCCATCACTCATTCTCCCTCCACTTCCTCTCTCAAACTCTCCCTTGGAATCTGCAGCTGCTGGAGGTTGCTATCTCTTGGCTAAACAAGCTAAGCAGCAAGCATGCCAAGAAGAATGCATGCCCAGAAAGGTGTGTGATAGCTCTTAAAGGGGCAGGATGGCTCAAATCTAAATAGAAACACTTGTGGATGAGGTCTCTTTTTCTGATCCAAACTATACCATCAGATATCCATATACGATATCTATAGGCCAGTGTGGAAAGACCCTTTAAGTATCCTTTGATTACTGCTCAAGTTATTACACTGGTGATTTCAAACAAAGGTCACATAGATATAATAACAGTGGCCCTATTCAGGCTCTCAAATAAAATGTGTGTTATTTTGAAAGTCTGTGCAGGAGATTTCCAGTCCCATTCTCCTGGCTGTCACTGTCTCCATGGGGCCAGAGACAGGTAGAAGAAGAACGCTTCTGCAACAGACTCTCATGCAGTTGTGGAGCTTGAAAAACCAGGTTTCCTGACTGTGGAGAAGACTTACATGCTGCAGATTGCATCCCCTTCCGACCATCCTTCTTTAAGTGCAGACAGCGGCAGGCAGGGGCTGGCACTGGAACCCACTCCCTGCTCCTGCTGCCATAGGCACCCTTGTCCTGTTCACATTAATTAGACTCTTCACATGAAAAGAAGAACCCACTGCCCCTTGGATTTCCACAGCCTTTCAGGTTCTCAGGTGTGTAGCTGTGACAAGAATGCTTAATCAAAGCAAAGAAGACTTCGCTTGAGGGTAACAGTGTGTCCATATTCCCAGATGTATCTGAAATCACTTTGATAGGGAGTCGCGTTTTAGTGCTTGAAATGAGATTTTGCTAAATTGAATGCTGAGCCAGGACTTTTCTCTATAGTTACATTGGAAGTTGTTCTAAATGGCCAAGAATTGTTAGAATATGTACAATGAAATGTGTAGGGGTCAACAGAGGGATAGTCAAATGGGATTGGGCACCTTAGCTTCTTCTGTTTTTTTTTTTTAATTTTAAATTATTTTTTGTAAGGGGCTACTTCAGATTGTTGCTGTCAGGTCATTTCCTCTTAGGTTGCTGTCTCCTTCCTCGAGGAAATGTATTTCTTTGTTTTGCTTTGTCTGGAGGGGAGAGTTGCCCAGGAGCGTGCCTCCATGATGGTCTTTAACACACCTACATGCATAGAAGCTAGCTGTAGGAGCTTAAGATTTTATCCTGAGTAGATTTCTTAAAGGACATAAATGTAACTGTTTTTCTCTTACTTTACACAAGCATCCTGATTTATTACTTCTAATTCATGGCCATATGCTCATCTGACTAGCCTTCTACATAGTTGCTAACATAATTATCACAAATTCCTGCAAAGATAAATCTTTTCTGATTTTGATAAATGCAAAGTGATTTCTAAACTTAAGGTCAGAGTTGGATTAATACTTCTAATTTGCACTGTCACCAAAGGTTCAGGGTGTGAGCAAGCATTAATAAGAGGGGAAGACTAAGCAAACGATATACTGACAGTACTGCTGAAACAGCTCTAAAACTCTCTAGCTACTAAATATCAATGAATATAGAAAATAAATACAGTGCTGTTCAATGATATCTAGGGTCAATCAGACTGTATTTCCAGAAGGAAGGAGATTAGTAACTGAACACACTTGAAGGAGTACCTTCCCTGCTGTGTTTCTCCTTGGCAGCAAAACAAACTATTTCATAACTGGTCCTTTATTTCATTCATTCATTCATTCATTCATTCATTCACTCACTCAATTTGTATCCCACTCCCATTAGTGTCACAGCACTACTCTGGGTGGGTTACAACTTGTAAAATAGAAAACGGAAATAAAAATAGAAATATTAAAACCAATAACAATAGCCATTAAAAAAACAGATGGCACTGACTAATCTCAGAGCAGATGGAGGAAAAGAGGTGAGGGAAAAAGAGGAGGAGCGAGAAAAAGGGGGGAAAGGTGGTCAGTATGACTTGGTGTAGAAAGCCTCCCTGAAAAGCACTGTCTTTAATTGCTTCCTAAAAGTCCACAGGGAGGGGGCTAGGCAGAGCAACTCTGGAAACTGGTTCCATAAGGTTGGAGCCACTGCAAAGAAGGTTCTGCCTTTTGTAGAGGATTTATGGGCCTCCCTCGGGGTGGCCACCCAGAGGAGACTCAACTGGGATGACTTTGTGGGTTATGCAGACGACATTAAGGAGAGATGCTTCAACAAGTAACATGGGCCCAAACCATGCAGGGCTTTGTACGTGAGTGTCAAAACCTTGAACCTGATCTGGGCAACCAGTGAAGGTGAGCCAGAACTGGAGTGATGTGGTCAAATTTATTTGCACTGACCACCAGCCTGGCTACCGCATTCTGGACCCACTGAAGTTGCCATATCATATTCAAGGGAAGCTTCATGTAGAGGGCATTGCAGTAGTCGATCTGGGAGATGGCCAGGACCTGCACCAAAGTCCTGAGGGAGTCCTCGCCTAGGAAGGGGCGAAGTTGGGTTATTAGCCTAAGCTGGTTGAAAGCTGATCTGGGCACGGCTGCAATCTGGGACTCCCAAGAGACAGCTGAGTCCAGAAGACTGAACATGAGAAGCCACTAGTAACTGATGAATGTGTCTGTAACTAGATATGTTTTGGATATATAGTGTGGCACACTGGATAGAATACTGAACTAGAACTCAAGAGACCTGAGTTTGAAGATTTACTCAGTCACGGAAATTTACTGGGGTATAGCATCATTAAAAACACTCCTTAAATACCTCATTTATCCTGAAAGCCCTTTGGGGGTCACAATGAGTTGTTTCTAATTTGATGGCACATAACTACACACACATAACACAAAATGCACACAGATATGTTTGGAGTAAGTAATGTATAAGTAAGTTAGATTTCAAAAGTTAAACTGAGTAGTTACAAAACTACTTTTTGCTATAAGAAGTGAAGTTTTTCAGTTTCTTTTCAGAGATTACTCTTAAAGGTATTTTTGGAGGTATTTTGATATTAATGTTTTACTTATGTTATTCTCTTACCAATCCCAAATTGTAAGGAAAATACTGCTTTGTTTTATCCTCTCTTTTTAAAAAAATATTTTCATGGTGCAATATCAGAATTAGTCACTAGAGAGAAATGGAAAGTTTTAATTTCCCTTTATTTTTCTGGTGTAGTTGTAAGGACAATGTCATCAATCACTTTTGGGAATGTACAAAGGAGTACTATAAGCAGGCTGTCTTGAAGGAATGAGTAATACTACAACTTCTTCTTTTTTCTTTTTCTTTTTTTTTTAAATTCCAAGTTCAACAGGCAGGGAATTTCTGCCCCTTCAGATTTTTTGGACTTCATGATTAGGCATCCTTCAGTCTTGAGAGACTGTGGTAACATGATCTGAATGGAGGTCTTGGAACAGCGTCTAGTGTGGCTGAGAAGGCCAATTCAAGAATGACAATCCCTTCCAAACTGAAGACAAATACAGTCTGTCCCCTGTCCAGCTCCCTGATTTTGCTGGTTTTGGGACTGCCTCTTTACCTCGGCCTGCTGGACAAGGGTCTCATCAAAATGGGAGAAGCCATGATGCATCGCCTGCCTCCAGACTGAATGTTCAGATGTCAAGGTCTCCCCCATCTGTTGAGGTCCATTCCTAAGGTCCAACTCCCATAATCCCTTACATTAGCCATAGTAAGTGGGTTGGTGGGAACTGAAGTCCAAAAGATCTTTAAGGCTGAAGATTCCATGTCTCTCCTTTACAATGATAGCCCTGCTTCCCCATCCCCATCCCTGCCTGATGGTAGTCAAAAGTACCAGGATGGCCAAAGGTCCCTCACCTATGGATTAAGGGAACTCATAACATGTGTGTAGAGAAAACAGATTTGCTTCGAAATAGAGACCATACTAATGGGACATAAACACTGGAGTCTTAAAAGTGTGGACATTTTTCTCCTCAAGTTTTTGTTGCAGTGCCTATTCCCTGCAGCAACTTATCAAGGGAGTACATTTAAATGTCGAATTCCCTTCTGCCTCTACCTCCAAATGCTGCTGTTTAAACCCCTCCCATACTTTCAGAGGATCTGTGTTAATCGTTGGTTACTCCAATCTGAAATGAACCTCTCCCGTTCTTCATTTAGATTTTGCCCTTTTTAATTTTCTGCCTTTTAAACCAGTGTTCTTTTGGTCATATTTTGTCTTCCTGTATAAACAAACAAATAAATCAACACAAATTGTTTATGCCTACTTCAAAGGCCTATGGTCTTTCCTTTCCTGGTATAACTTGTCAAACAGACTTGATGATTAGGCAGACTTTTACATATGGTGTAGTCCAAATTATATCAAGCAATATTTAAAAAAAAATCTTTGGGGCTATTGTACCGCTTTGGAATAAATTTCTAAAGACAGTCTTTTTAAATAGATACGAGGATGGTGAATAGCACATAAAAATATAAGAATGAATATCATAGAATGAAAAAGCTTTTGGATATATAACATCCAAATCCATAGCATCAGTAATTAAACAAGGGAACCATGAAAGACATATAGTGGGGCTAATGCATTTTGTTCTCAAGGGGGAAAAAGCCCAGGAAAATAGAAACGCCATAACTTGCTGGCACTGAAAAATTGTAATGTATGTGCCAGGCAAATGTCTTTAGGAAGAGCATTTCTTAACCGGACTGTAATCACCAAAAAGCCCTTTCCTTCATTATTAAATAATGCCCTTCTAATGAGGAAGGCATTTGGATAAAAACTCTATCAGAAGGCCGAAAAAACTTTTGGCCAAATTATATTTTACAAATAGTCCAGCCATTAAAAATGGGTATTTCTTAAATCTTGAAGACATCTATTTGTTACAGTAGGAGCTTTTCACATCTCCTGAAATTTTCAGATTAACTTCATTTTGTTACTACATACTAGTCGTCAGAAGACAAGCACAGGCTTGCTTTGTTAGAATGATTGCTCAATCATGAAGGCAGGTCTGAGGCCACTTTACTGAAATACTAAAGATTCCACCTTCAAATGAGGCAAAAACTGTAATGTAGATGCTTTGGCCCTTAGTAAAGATCTTCTTGTCAGTCGCAGAATATTTAATTGATGGGGTAAAACAGTTAATGAGTAAAACAATATTAAACAATGTGACCAGATTTAGCAAATAGACCAGTGATCTTGGAGCTCAAGATACAGTGCTGGATGCCTTGGAATATTTATACAAAGAAAAGGACAATGAAATGATCCAGTCCTCTACCTTATGAGGAGGGATCATGGTATTTTAAAACTAGAGTGATTAGACCAAGGGCTGTAGCTCAGGTTAATAGAATGCGCATTCAATTTTCTTTTGTCACTAATCCAAGATATTTGGGAGCTGATGAGGTGCTTAGGAATCAAGAAAGGTATGTTCAGGTGAATTCTCTTAAGAATTTAAAAACTGCCTGGCTGGAAGGTTGATCTATTCCAGCATCCTTCTGGAAACAAAGAAGGCAACCAGATGCTTTTGGAAATGCACAAATGGGATATCAAGGTGGCGACTATCTTTCAGAATGTATATTCTCAGCTTGTACCTGTATTTATTGTACTTCACAACCATTTCCATTTTCTCAATTTTTAAAAAATAATTTTTATTATTTGGATAACTTGGGTTGGGGTATGGGATGCAAAAGTTAAAAGGGAAGGGGAAAGTATTTGGGTTAGGGGAGAGGAGAAAAAAAATACAGTGGTGCCTCGCTTAACGAGCGCACCGCATAACGACGAAATCACATAGCGATCCGTTTTTTCGGATCGCTAATGCGATCGCTTAACGTTTTTCTAATCAGGGAAAATTCGCTTTGCGAAGACCGGTAAGCGTTTCGCTTACCGATCTTCGCAAAACGAAGCCCGTCGATCAGCTGTTCGGCGGCCAAAATGGCCGCCGGAAGCCCGGAAATGGCCCAAAATGGCCGCGCGCAGCGTTTTCGTGCCCTCGTTAAGCGAGGCGAGGGCGCGAAAATGGCTGCCGGCCATTAAGAAGCTTCGCTGAACGGTGAGTATTTGGCCCATTTGGAATGCATTAAACCATGTTTAATGCGTTCCAATGGAAATCCCTGCCCCGTTCAACGATGCTTCAGCATAGCGAAGGTTAATCCGGAACGGATTAACCTCACTATGCGAGGCACCACTGTATACTAACATCCATTCTATTCATATTGCAATATCAAGATTCAAGCTCAGCTGTTCTACTATTTTCCGCCTTCCTTATTTTAGTTCACATTTGGATCTATGTTATTCGAGCACTATCTGATGACTCTAACCATTTATGAAATAAGTCCCATCTTTTTGTTGCCTTTTGTAATGGATAGTCCTTCCCATTTTCTCAAATTTAAAATACCCTGCACGTTTCTTCATCAAGTGAACTCAAAATCAATCTTTTAGTATCAAACCAAACCAACAGGTTTCATTAAACGTTCAATCAGATCTTGGAAAAATTACTCTTTTTTGTATGGCAATTCCCAAAACCTCCCCACCTGCATGGGGAGATGCTGTCCAAAAAAGCAACATTTCCAAATGCTGTTTGGAATACCACTGAATAGTTATGTTGGGGGGTTGTTTGTTTCAGTTTTATCCTCTAGTTGTATCTTCTAGTTTAAAACACTCTCTGAAACAGCAACTTCAAGTGGGACAGGTAAGGTTCTGATGGACTCTTACCATCTCCACACCACTCATGGGGAGGAAAAAGTGACTTTTCCACTGGGTGTATCTTTATCTGGGGGAATGCCCACCAAGGTGGTGCTAAGGCAGTCTAGCTGACAGGCCTGACCTATATGTCTCTCAAGAAAATGCAGAGGCTTTGAATCTAGTGAATTCAAAGGTCTCACCTCCCTGGCCAAAGAATAATCTGATCTGGAGTCCACCAGTAGTAGAAACGCTGCTAGCAGTAGATCTATACTGTGGAGCATTTTGAAGTACAACAAGGATTTCCAAAAATGAGCACACCCTCTGTCAATGAGGCTCTGCTCCACTAGTAGAGGGGCACTTCTCTAAACTACCCTAACCTTCATGTCTAACCTCTGCAGATTTGTGCATTAGGACTATTTTTTTACGTCAATGTAAAAAGGTGGGAATCTTTCATGGATTAAACTGCACGCTTGCTAAATTCTGGTTTCAAATCTAACCTAAACCCTTCTCATTTATAAATAATGGGAAGAATACTTTTCTGTTTGCTCATTGCTGGGATTATGAAATGATTTGGATTTTTAGTACTTTTGAATTGTCTTGGAATAAAAGCAATATTTTAAAACATGTCAATCTATTGGCTTCAATACTCTGTTGCTTTGTTACTGGCCATGTGTAATGTCTGGTATTGTTTCTTTAAGGCCAACTTTTCACAGGGCCTGTAGCAGGAAATTAGCCATAGGGGTAGGAATCAGTCTTAAAGCCACAGTACCACAAATAGTAGGATCCCTGTATCTGTGGGATTGGTATCCACTGTTTCATTTATCTGTGGTCTGAAAATACAAAACATATGGAAAAAAATCAGAAACACATATTTCCATGATGTAGCTAACAGAACTAGCTGCTAGAGGGAACCAGAGACAATTTGATGTTTAGGATTCACTATTATCCACTGTTTTCAGCATCTACGGGGGAATTGGAATCAATCCCTGCAGATATGGAGGGTCCTACTGTACTACAGTAAAAGGCTTGGATTATTTGTTTCAATGGGAGATGTTGGGCAAAATCTACAATATTTTTATTTTATTTTTTAAACCCAGGACTGCTGATATTTGCATTGTAACATAAAGTGTTTCCATGCCTGGATGAGCCACAGAAATAGAAAAGGGGACTGAGGTCAAGTGACTTACTGTAGAATAAACAGAAATAAATAATTTACATTCTCATTATAACAGGAGAGTGCAGCTCTCAAATAAAGCTGAGTGCCTGCTTTTGTGTGAACTGGTCTGTGGTGGTTATGTTTGGTAGCCCTAGTTCTGCAATCACGTATTAATATTAACCTCCAAATTGTTGTCACGAATTACCCATCTTGCTAACATCTTCAGCAATAGCTGAATTCACACCATATTGTTTAGTCCTCCTAGGCATTTTAATAATCACATAATAGAAATGTTGGACTGCTTGAGATGCTCTTTGTATTACTCTCTGAAAAGCTCTTTAACAGAATGTCTTTAGCAGGCAGGCTTGATAGAATGTGCTGTAGGAAAAAGAGAGAGAAAAGAAATCTGCCTATTTTAGTAATATGGGGATGTTTCATTAGTTCAGCCAGCAGCAATATGATATGATATTACATTTGAAAAGGAATACAATTAATAACAATGAGGAGGTCGGGGTGCCGGGATGGTAGAGTTTTAGCTCTCATAATATAGCTGGAGAAATTGAGCAAGGTGTCAGGGCAATTAAACAGAGGCTTCCTTTGTTTTCACTTCACTGGCTGGTTGGATAGAAAATTCCTTTACACTACAACTTCATTCACACGCATGTGCGTCAATGGACAATTTGTCACTGTTGGGTTTCCAGCTGAATGTGTGGATTGCCTCCACTTCAGAGCTTTCTGTTTGAAAGGATGTCACACCAGAGCTTGGGAGTAATGTATTACAGATAACCATGTAAACTATAGTCTGTTTACTCCTTAATGGGGGGGGGTGTTAATGAAAATATGGTGTAATTTTGTGAGGGGGGAATATAACAACTTTAAGGGTCATATGGGACAATCTTTTACCTTAGTGGCCATTTAAATAACTAATAATAAAATAAATTAATGATTTGTAATGTATTATTCTTAAAGAAAGGTAACACTTAACACATTACTTTGAAAAATCGGTAAAACCAAATACATTAGTTTGAAACAAAGGAAAGCCTTGTTTGTTATATTTGACTCCTGACAGCTGTTTCGTACAAAATTATTGCAGTAGCCAACAGATATACAGTAGCTTATTTAATCATCATTTAAAACCTGTGAGAATCACATGCATTGAAAAAAAAACATGCTAACCCTTCCCCCTCCATCATTTCTTTAATTATGGGAAAACATCTGCCAAAAGAATGAGAGGCTGCCATACTGAGGTACAGCAGTGGCTGGGTTTCCAAGTGAGCCAAAACCTCTATTTTGAGGTTTTATAGCTTTTGTGGGGAGAGCAGTTAGTGGGTTCTCCCCACCCTCCGACTTCAGACAGTTATTCTATTTGGTCAACTGAGGCTGCAGTCACACCAGCAAAATATTGCAAAATACACTGGTGCCTCGCACAACGGGTACCTCGTAGAGCGATGAATTCGCTCTACGAGGCCGGTTTTGCGATCGCAAATGCGATTGCAAAATGGTGCCTGCATAGGGCGAAAATCACAGAGCGAAGGTCGGTAAGCGATTCGCTTACCGACCTTCGCTTTGCGACCCGCCCATCAGCTGTTCGGTGGCTACAAAATGGCCTCCGGAAGCCCCAAAATGGCCGCGCGCAGCGTTTTCGTGCCCTCGTAAAGCGAGGGGAGGGCGCTAAAATGGCTGCCGGCCATCCTGAAGCATCGCTGAACGGTGAGTATTCGGCCCAATTGGAACGCATTAAACCATGTTTAATGTGTTCCAATGGGTTTTTACATTCTGTTCAACGATGCTTTCACACAGCGAGGGTTAATCCAGAACAGATTAACCTCGCTGTGTGAGGCACCACTGTATTGCGGAGTTACTCCTCATGTATTTTGACTCTTTTGGGGGGTGGGTTGTTCTGATGACGTAAGGCCATTATCGGTTCTTTTGTTCCTCTCCTGTGCAATCTCCACATCATATCCAGCCTGCTGGGAAGCTACTACTATATTGTTCCACGTTTCATTGTGCAGGACAACCTACATCTCATTGAGTGTGTACTCCAAAACCAATTCATTTCCTATGCATTATGTGTGTGGTCCCACCTCTCTCACCCGCTATCATTCAACTTCCTTAATTTTTAAATTAATTTTCAAATGGGAAAGTCAGTGTGTTGGTATAATTCTGTCAGATACAAAGCATTAGTCCCCCTACTGTCTTTTGACCACCACTGCAGTGTGCTGTGGGTTCTCCTCTTTAGAGGGTAACGAAGTATGGAAATAGGAAGAAATGGCCCAGTACATGACCAGCAAGATTTTGCAAACTCATTGATGTACCCACACAAATTTTTTTTAAAAGGAAGCAGGCGGAGAAAGACACAAGGATAAGAAGGGGATATGTCCCGCTCAAGGGGTGTAGATGAATGTACCACATCTAATTCACCCCCCAAAATTGGAATGGTTAAAAAAGTTATAAACCACTATAACAGGATATATGCCACATGACCACAATGTGCAACTGTACAGGAAGCAGAAGATGCAAGAAAGAAGGGGGCACGTCTTGAGTAATGCAAACTGGCTCTTTATGTGAGCCTAAAATTAAACAGAAATGTTGCTTAAAATATATTTTGATTCTCTGATTTTTAAGGATACTTCCTGCTCTTGATATTGTTTTGCCAGAGATAATACAGTTTCTCTTTCTACTGTTTTTGATTATAATATTTATTTTATTTCTTTATAGGCCAATAGCAAAGTGTACTGTTGTCTGTTTGGCTTCCTGAAGAATGTATTTATAATAAACTCATCATCAGATTTATACAATTTTATTAGTTGCTCTACTGCTTCATTTCTCACTCACAGGCCAGATTTTCCAACAATGTTCTGATTTATTCCCTATTTTTGTGTTCCAATCATCAACATATTCTCTTTTGGTGTAATACCAGTTTGTTCATGGACACTGAATAAAACCTTTTGATTTCTTCTTCATTGTAGCTGGAGCATAGACCTGAATGATGTTTATGTGGACATTTTTCTCCAAAAATCTGACTTTATTAGGTCAGACCTTGCCTTTTAGTGTGTGATCACTTGTGCAACAGCTTACTTCACTATTACAGCAACATTATTTCTTCTGAGTTTATCAATTCCAGAGTAAAACACTTGATACTTGTCTCATTCAAAATGTTCCATTTCCACTTTCAGTTCAGTCACATCAAATACTATTAAACATTCAGTTTCTTGCTTTGATTCATAATTCCCATATTCCACATGCTAGTCATGTGTTGCATAGCTTTGCATTTTCCTTTTTTCTCATTGGCATTATATGTCCTTTTGGCTTTAACCCAATTGCTTGCTTCAGTAACAACAATGCTATTCACTCTTCCCCAGTAACTAACTGAGGATCTTATGACCTAAGAGTCTCATCTTCCAGCACTATCTTTTCTTCATTTTGGCTTGTCTTATCATAGAGTTGTAACATATAAAATATTCAGAAATGGTTTACTGTTACCTTCTTCTGCAGTTAGCTGCAGTATCACTTCTGTTGTTTATGAAAGATCCTCAACTTATTTTCCCATTACTGAGCCAGTTCTACTCTACATATTCTTTGTGTTTTCACTTTCTTCAACTTTGTAATACTCAACAATTTATTTTAATATTTTTGCGTTCTCTGCAGCTTGCTGGTACTATTGATCCCAATGTTTCAGTACTTTCAAACACTTATCCAGGCAGGCTCTCCAAGCAGCTTTGGGGCTTGTTGTTATGTACCGTCAAGTTGGAATCAATTTATTGTGATCCTAATAGGGCTTTCAAGGTAAGTGAGGTATTTAAGGAGTTGTTTTACTAGTTCCACCCCCCAGTGAGTTTCCATGGCTAAGTGGGGATTTGAACCCTGCTTTCCCGAGTCCTAGTCCATCACTCTGTCCACCACACCACATTGGGTAGCTACTCTGGTGCTCACAGGCCCAAATTGTCCTGAGCTTAGACAAGTAGCAGACAGTGCACAACTCATAATCAACAAGGACAAAGATGGCCATGGGGCAACTGCTGCTGCTAGCTTTGACTGAGTTGAGCACTAGTGTCTCTGGCTTCTTCCAAAACTCTAGCAATGACAAGGGTGGACAAAATATCTGATGGGGGCAAGATATAAGGAGCCTCCTGGCAAGACCCAAAGACTCCTGAGTATTA
This sequence comes from Pogona vitticeps, assembly GCF_051106095.1. NCBI lineage: Eukaryota > Metazoa > Chordata > Lepidosauria > Squamata > Agamidae > Pogona > Pogona vitticeps. Next base: position 170,046,812 of record NC_135785.1, read on the forward strand.
TATAGGCCATTGTTGACCATGTCTTGCAAGTCATAGGGAAGGTCACTGGATTTGTAGTTTTACAACTGTGTTCTGCTGCATTTCAGGAGCTGCACTGTGGGTTAGAGTTCTGCAGATATCCATTACTCTCTTCCAGTTTCTTGATGGCTATTTTGACATTCAGAAGCTTGTTAGTAAGCTCCACAACCTCCCAATCACAAGTTTATGATCTGCCTCATTTTCATAAATCAGAGTGTGCAGTTTTTCTTCCAAATCCTGATTGGTTCTGTAGAATTGATCTGAACCCTATGAAATTAAGTATATTTAGTAAAGAAGCAAGAAGAGATGAATTCTACTGGCAGAATTATAAGAGCTCTAGCCCACAGGCCCACGCCTACAGACATCTAGATTTTGTACATTTGGACCAGGATCTATCTTGGAGGCCACATGGCAGTCTCAGGCTTTTATACCTTGTTATTGAGGTACAAAAAAGGATGCTGCTGATGCATACATGTTTATTAGCAATACATGCATGATGGCAGCCTATCACTGAAGGTTACAGACTATGGGAATCCAGAGGCAGCAAAGCACTTGATAGTTGTAGCATCCTAAGCACAACAGCTCTTCATCTCAAGGCTAACAGTTCTACGGAATCCCAACTCACTTCACTCTTGATTTCTAAATTTCTTCTAGCACTATTCTCGAACAGCACAGGCATGTCCAAACACAAATATCTGACCACATGGAATTCCAAAGCAAATACCACTTCTCCCTTTAATTAGTTCAGCACACTACAAAGACACAATCGCATTTCCCCCCTTTCAACACTTCACTGGAATGAACCACACACTGTGTCATAAGTATTTGTGGGTGGATAATTTCTCCACATCAGTGTAAACGAATGATAAAAATAGAAACTTGGACATAACCCATTTATTTGGTCAGATACATACAACTGCTTGTGGAAAACATGAGATAGGCCTTTGTAAAGAATAATGCAGCAATCTGTCCAAACTGAATCTGCTTTGTTTAATAAACATATTTTAGTATATATGGTACGTATAAGAGATTTTGCCAACTAGACTATTTTACCATTTAATGTTAATGTGTTTTATTTCACTGCCAACCCTTAATATTAATTACCTTATTGTTCCCTTATACTATAGAAAACAATTTACTGTACTCCCATTTGACTAGTGATCATTGATTAAATGAACTGTGCTTGTTTGTGTGAATTAATAGTTGGAAGTAAATCCAATTTATTTTTAATGAGACATACCGCGAGATAAGTGTGTTGAGGATGAAGCCCACAGTGCTAATCTTTAGCTGGTGATCAGCTTTGGCCAAATCAAAGCTAGAAGATGAATTGAAGTCCATTCGTTGGCACTTAATATGCTAACTCACCGCCCTGATACACGGGAAGCAAGCAGATATAAGTAAATGTTGTTCCACATCTGGGGATGGGGAGGTTAATCAACAACACCATCACCATTCATAAGTAATACATTACAGTTTTGCAGATAATAAATTCCTAAATCAAGAAGCTCCAGGTGATTCCTAGCTTATGCTGCGGCTTGGTTAATGTACCACTAGGCCAGGCACTTCCGCAGCTCAGAGTCCTGTGTTTCCTCAAGGTTTCAAATGGCCACCTCATGCTTCCTATGGACTCTGTTTAGTCTCTGCATATATGCAGAGGCACACATCCCTTCAAACAATTAAATCACCCCAAACTGCTCAGGGACTGCGGCCCTGCGAATGTTATGTGAGCAGTTCCCCTCCCCTGCTAAGTATTATTGACAAATCCATCAAAGGCAGTGATGCATCGGTTTCCACCTTACCTAGAAGGACACTAGGGCAACAGCGACATGCTGTCACCGTGGTAACTGCTGCTGAAGTGAACAGCCTGTTGGGATAGGTGACCTCTGTTGGCAGCACGCCTGGAGATGTAGCAGCCACATGGCAGCCATGTTCTTTAAGGCCCAGAGGAGAGGCCTAGAGCCCTCCGATTGATTCATTAGGCCTTAAAGGGTATCGATCACTCCAATTTGCACAAATTTATTATATTGATATGGGGGCTGATTAACATTTTGTGCCAGACTGGTTCGATATGTGCTTGTAACAGCTTTTAATGATTAATTGACTTTTATGATTCCATCTCGGTGCTGTCAGTGAGCTGTGAACTGTGGGCTGCCTCATTCCCCAGCTGCCTCTCAAGTGGCAGAGGGGCAGTGATTGAATACCTCTGAAATTAGTGTCCTTGCTGTCTCATTTTATGAAAGATAAATGCTATGACATTTAATGCAGACCTTAATTTAGAACAGAACGAAGCCGATCATTTTGCAATTTAATCATAAACAGGTAAATATCAGAACTTGTTTAGCATTTTACACGTTAAATAGACAGATGACAGCGACAAGGCCAAGCTTTTCATGGGGGAATGTTAAGAGGTAAAATCAGGCAACAAGGACCACCATTATCGCACTTCTGTATACCTGAAGCCATAGGCAGATTGATAATATTAGCAGCTGCTTTCTATGCAGAGCTTCCACAAGAATGTTTTACTCTTATTTTCCCTTGGCTGATATTTTATTGTGGTTGTAAGGGATGATGATCAAGAGTAGAGAGACATACATTTTTTGACAGCTACATGCAATCAATCTGTCCAAACAAAACCTTTTTATTCCATGGGGAAGAGGAGTGGGGGTAAATGAATGTAATATTTTGTTAAGTGTCCTGAAATGTTAGAAAAGCTGCATTCAACCCCTTGCTTGAGCAGTTCTATCTTTATGCCTTCAAATCCCAACCCTGTGGCTGGTGGGGAAGGGGGCAAAGCAGGCAATGGTGGTTGAAACCAAGTGTGAGAAACAGACTTGGGGGGAGACACACAAATGTATATATACAGAGAAGGCTTCAAACATACACACATAACAGAAGCAGGCTGGCATTCATGCAGACACTTCCATCTCATTCATTCCAAACAGAAGTTCAGGCTCAAGCTAGGGGTAACTCAAGCCCAAAGTGGGACGATGCTCATTTGCCCTAATGGAGCAGCTCCTACTTACCCTTTGTGTGAGTCAAAATTTAGCTTTTACATTTCTCAGAAGTTTAATTATAGTTCTCGGTTCGAAATGTGTATAAACAAAATTGGGGAAAATTTATATTTTGAGGAAAAAATAGTTTATAGTACTTATTTAAATGCAAATATTCACACACTTTGGGGGGAAAACCCACATAATAATGGAGAAGCAGGATAGAACAGATGCAGGATAGAATAGCTGAATGAAGTAGACAAAGACCTGAAACAGACTAGCAAGGAAAGCATATACCTGTCTACTCAAAAGTGAGCTCCTTTAAATTCAGTGGGACTTATTCCACAATAAATGGATATAGAACTGCAATATTATTTTTAAATGTTTCTTTTAAATAACTACCTAAGACTGTGCATATTAATGGTAATGCATTGTAAACCAGCATTAGTTTGAGCAACATTCCTAAATCCAGCACTTTCTGAATGTGATGGACTACAGTTCCCATAATTCTCAGCATTGCCTAAGGATGATTGATATTTAGATTCACCCACACATGGAGAGGAACAGGTTGGGAAAGCTGCTCTAGGTTTTTGTTTTGTACAGAAATGTAAGAAACATTACCCTCTTCCATGGCTCTGGGATTTGTTCCTCCATCCAGTCTGGATTAAGCTTTCTGCTTCACTTCCACCTGGAGAATCACACTTATCTGTATGTTAAGTAAACTTGCTTGCACAGATGGCAGGTTTTTCCTGTGTTGCGGTTTCTCACTGTCCAGATATATTGCAATCCACAGAAAACAAGGTCACATTCACATAAACAGGTAAATTGTCAAATAAAATCCCACCTGTGGCAAAAGACCTGTATTTACCCCAAAAATATGACAACAATCCCTAACAAAGCCCAGACTATAACGGGTTTCAGCAGCAATTCATTCACCCAGAGACGTAAGACCCACTGAACACAATATGATTTGTATCTCTGTACACATGCACATGATCGCACTATTGAGATTTGGTCACCTCCTACAATCAGGTTATGACAATGTCACAAACTGACATGCCATTGCAACTTCCCTCAACTAGGAGCCTTCTAGATGTGTTGGACTACAACACTAATCATCATCAGTCTGCATTATGTTTGGACATACTTCTAGGGATGATAAGCACTGCAGCCCAACACAGTAGAAGACTACTAGTTGAAGGAGGCTGCTTTATCCCAATAATGGAAAACTGGTAAAGCTGGTGGTTTTTTTATCCAGATGCATTGCCACTGGTGTGAATAATGCTTAGTCTCATAAGCAGAAAGGTCCCTACCTCCAAAGAATTAGAATCTAAATTTATTTGCGGAATGCTGGTGGAAGAAGGAGATGGGTGGAAAGACAGACAAAGTTTGAATGTCAGCATGTATTAAGGGCTAAACTACTGTATATGTTCTGCTTCATTTCAGCTGAGGATAGAGTCTAATCTCTCCCATATGAATGCTTCTCTCCAGCTGAAATCCAGTCAGACAGAATTACTATCTGTTCCATCTGTTCTAAAAGCTCAGAAAGAGAGAGAGAGAGAGAGGACTGTAGTTTGACTTCTTTAGCTCAAGAACTATGGAGCTTCCTCTTAGAAAGGCATTCTCAAGATGGATCTGATGAAGTGAGCTGCAGTCCAGGGTACCTTATGCCAAGTAAAATCTGTCAGTCTTTAAAGTCAAAGAATCATAGAATTGTGGAGCTGAGAGGGACCCCAAGGGTCACTGAGTCCAGGCCCCTGCCAGTGAAGGAAATCTACAACTACAGCATCCCTGATGGGTCGCCTTCCAACCTCTGTTTAAAAGTCTCCAGTGAAGGAGAGTCAACCGCCTTTTGAGGCAGCTGATTTTGTTGTTGACACTTTGTTGTTTTCTCCTCATTAACACTGTCTTTCTTTTAATTTTAGATATGCTATAAAATCTTCCTGCTTTTCTGATGTATGATTGGAAGGTTCCCTAATCTCCCCCCCACCTGTAGCAGCTCTGTCATACATGGGGCTTTTTAAGTTTGTTTTTGCTATAAACTTTATGGGTGTGTGTACTTTAGGTGTATGCAATTTTCTGGCTTGTGGAAAAGAGATATGAAAAATGTTTAACAAGCAAACAAATACATAAAACGCATCACATGAGTTGGCAGCCATGCCACCACAGTATTCTTGTTATTCACTTATTATTTATCTAATTATGAGAGCAGTTTCTTTCTGTGGATACATTTTTGAGGAACGGGGCCCAATCCATCTTTCTCTGTGTGCACTTACACAGGGAAATCTGTGCAATGCACAGTAGATCATTTCTTCTGCAAGCCCTGAGAGCCAAACTATACATAGTAAGTAATCCATTCTAAGAAGAGGGAATTCTCTTCTAAGGCACATTTCTCACTTTCTATAATTTGAAAATTAGCTTGCTTTGTTTTATGACTGACCATCAAGAGGTCAGCACAAGCTTCATTTGCAAGTATGATTGTTCTGTCAAGAAAGTCCACCTGAACCAGGTCTCTGGAATACTAACTGATTTCAGCTTCTAATTGCAGGCTATCTGTGATTTATAGTTTGCTCCACAGGCCCACATTTGTTCAGCTATCATAGCCATACCCGACACTATTTCCTCCCCTTCATGCTTTAGCCATCCCGCCATCCCATGCCCTGCACACAAATTACTTATGCTCCAGAGCTGTTTCTGTTGATAATTAGTTCATATCTGTGGCTGAGAGAATCATGGTTTGCCTGAGGCACAACCTACAGTTTTTTTCAAGGGCCACATGTCATGGCCAGCAGAGTCATTCGTGAGGAATGGTGTGAGTTGCAAGCCAACAACATCTGGAAGGCCACACATTCTCCCCTGCTCCAACTCAATCCTAAGGATTAGTTCATTGACAAAGGAAAATTTGAACCAGGGACTGGCACATTTAAACTCTGGAGCTAGACACAAAATCTCAACTCTGACACTATATTCTCTCATCAAATTTCACATTAGCTATATAGGTAGCATAGTATGGGCTGGTCATACTTTGTAAGAAGTCTCTACACACAAACACAAATACGCACCCATCATTTCAATCTTCAATCTTTTTGCCAAGCCAAGAAACGGATCTGACTCAATACCAAACAAAGATATTTTGCTGTCCCAGGGAGAGGAATGAATGGTGCTTCCTTCCATCAAGTAATGTGTAGCTTGGCCACAGACACACATTTGTGCAGACGCTGTATCCACAGCAGACATATTACCACTTCTGTATTTTATTTTATTTTATATATTTCATTTTTACCCTGCCTGTCTCTTTTTTCCAGCTCTTAGGCCCCCTGAGAATTGAAAATCTTACGAGCACCTCTTTCCCTTCCAGGCACTGGTGATGAGTGGGGTTAAGAATCATAATAAGTAAAGTGAACAGGAATTTGCTGCCCTTTCAAAAAATCTGCTGCCTAAGGCAGCCATCTCACTCTGCCTCATGGCAAAACCAGCCACAGTTTGCTTTAAGGAAAACTTCTTTAGATCGTAGTGTGAACTCACATGACAGAATCCATTTCCATGACATAATATCTAAAATCATGTTGGCTTCATGTTTGAGGAACATTATAGTGGAGAGTGATCGATTTTAAGTTAGAGGTACTGATCATGTCAGCTTTCATAGCCATAGCCATGCCCTGAAAGAGAGCTCAAAATACAGGCAGCTGAATCTGGAAGTTGAGTCATGGCAACTGGACTTCTTTCTTGTTAGGTTGAAACGTTTCACTACTCATCAATTTGAAGAAGCTACTTGGATGAGTAGCAAACGTTTCAACCTAACAAGAAAGAAGACCAGTTGCCATGATTCAACTTCCATATCACCACACATGGATAACTAAGAAGCTTCACCAGATATACAGGCAGCTGAAATGAACCACTTTGGCTGAAATCCAGTAATAAATTGCAGCTGGAATAGACTCATTAAATAAATTGAGCCTACATAGGTGTTGACTCACCAAATCCTCAATGATTTAATGATCTACCTGAGCTGTGACATAATACTGGATTTTAGCCACCAAACCAGTTCTAGTAAGTTGTATTGAGAGGTCTTTTGTGAACTTAATGTGTCTTTTTGCCCATTTAAGACCAAAACACCTCAAAACTTTTCATATCATATTGATAGCTCACAAACGTATGTTGTTCTTGACAATCTCTGTTTCCCCACAACACCCAGCTACTTGCTGTAGGGGCTGCAGCTAAATTCAAAAGGAATGGGGTGCCTGAGCACAGTTTGTATACTGTATGGTATCATTGTCCCTGCCAACCCAAAAGTCATGGTGCTTAGGAGCACAGGAAGCTACCTATACCAAGTCAGCCTCTTGCTATACCTAGCTCAATGCTGTGAACTCTGACTCTTAGCAGCTTTCTGTGATTCCAGGCAGAATCCTTTCCTAGTGCTATGTAGCAGCCTCTGGTAGTCCATGGTGGTCCCCCATCCAAGCCTTAACCAGGCCCAACAGTTCTATCTTAGGTCTGATCTTCAAATTACTGTATTGTATCTCTCTTTCTGTCTCAGTCACTCCCACATACATACAAAAATGCACACACACTCTCTCAAAACTCTTTCCTGAGTTTTTAAAAATGCAAACACAGAAACTTATTTGCTTTTGTTGGTTCACAATCTGGAATAGAAAGTTGTTTTTTTAACAACAACAAAAAGCTGCCCTTAATGAAAATAGTTTTGCATCTCTCTTTCCCCCCTTCTAGTGTTACCATTCACCGCTTTGAAAAGTCTGTCTTTATAAATTATTTGAGGTGAGATGACTTTTAACTTAGTACATTTAAACTGAATTAGCCCCTATTCTTTTTCTATAGAAAAAGAATAGAAAATGGCAATATATGGCAAGAGATCCAATGTAATTATGAAGAGTGTCGACTAGATACCTGACTTCAGACTGCTAATTATGGTAGTACTGGTTTTAATATTACACAGAATGAGGCAACTGATTGAAGGAGCATATTTCACATGTCATGAAAGGCAACACATATTTATCGTGTTTCCCCAAAAATAAGACAGGGTCTTATATTAATTTCTGCTCCAAAAAACACATTAGGACTTATTTTCAGGGGGTGTTTTATTTCTTTCATGTACAACCATCTACATTTATTCAAATACAGTTGCATCTTCTTCTTCTGGATGCTGCACAATGCTGGAGGGCGTGGTTTCACTGAACTGGGGCTTATTTTTGGGGTAGGGCTTATATTATAAGCATCTTGAAAAATCATACTAGGGCTTGTTTTCAGGTTAGGTCTTATTTTTGGGGAAACAGGGTAGTTGCTTAATTTGTTTTATATTTTTAATTACAGGGGTGAGAAGTGCTTCTGGGATATTTTGCCTCACATAACTGGCTGGCTTTGGATATTATATACTATGCTATGGATGAGTGGGGCAATGCCATTTCCTGCTTCACCACAGGCAGCAAAATGTCTTGAGTCAGCATTGCTACTTCTCCACTGAACCTATTGTTGTGTGGGAAAGACCCATATATGCACCTTTGAATTCCCTTGATGAAAGCTAGCATTTGTGCTATAAATATTTTAGGAAATGTTCTCTACAGCCTGTATCATACAGATTGAGGTATCATTATTGTGGACTGACAGAAATCAGCAGGACCTAATTTAAACCCACTCATTTCCTCTGGGGTTGTTGGCAAGTTTTGGGGTTGAAGTCCCGAGTCCGAGTCTTTAGTAATAACTCCAAGTCTTTGGTACCAAGTCCAAGTCTCTATTAAAAACAAGCTTTTTTCCTCCAAAAAAAGGAGGGGTGGATGGTGTTACATACAGCACTGATGTTACCTGTCTGTCATGGGTTGGAGGGAAAGTTCCATCCTATGGGGAGTGGAAGGCGGGACATCAGGAGGAGGGGCTGTACTGTATATATATGTGATGCGTGTGTGGAGAAGTTCAGAAGACGCTGGGATGTGAAGAAGCAGCAGCTGGGAAGAAGAAGCTGGTGTGGGAGTCTGTGTGTCAGACAGGGTACTACTGTGTGTCAGAGTACCAACCTGATAGGTTCAGGTGTCTGTGGGGTTAGCCAGAACTGATAGGTTCAGGGTCTGTGCTTCAAGTTAAGGGTTCTGTGTGAACCAAACTGTGTGTATGTATGAATGAGACTAAGCCACGTTACTATTTCTTATTCACTGGTTCATTTTATTTTCCCTGTGTGTGATTTAAATAAACCTTATTCTTTTATTTGTTTAAAAATCCATCCCTGGTCTGTGTGACTTCTTATAGGGAATGGTTGGTGGCAGCTTAGTTAACGTGTGGCATATCCCAGTAGGTCTGGGTTTGTCACATTGATTGGTGTCCAGCGTGTGGGATACGACTGGTCCAGTTGTCCAGCGGTCCAGCAAAGCCTTGGCAAGTGTGCCCAGAGCAAGGGGGGTCTAGTCAGGGACAATCTGAGGCGCGTAGGTAATCTTCTAGGTGTACCTCACGGGGAGGTGCGCTAGTGGAAGAACGTGCCAACTGGGGAGACTAGATTAGGGTGCTCTGAGGCAGCCTGGTTTTGGCGGGAAAAAAGCTGAGGCAAAACCTGTGAAATAGCAGTGAGCTAGCTTGTCTGCTGAGAGGCCCAGCAGAGGGGGGTAGACTCTGACTCGCAACTGTTGCAAGTTAAGTGCTGAAGGACAGCAGCATTCTATAGGGAAAGCTGCTTCTGAGGCAAAAGAAAAAAAAAGTGGTCGTTTTATTTTGAGGCTTGACTTTTTAAAGCAGCCTGTTCTGAGGGGGGATTATGCCCTTGACTCGAAGCCAGATGGCAGAAATGGGTGAAGTGAAAGACCCCCAGGTTGACCAAGGTTCTGAGGATGAATTTGGCTCAGTGCAGGGTGACAGCACAGGAGAGCAGAACCCAGAACTCAGAAAATTGCTCCTAGCCCAACAGCATGAACTGAGGGTGAGGGAAATGGAGGAAAGATTAGAGAGAGAAAGAAGGGAGGAAAGGGAGAAACAGAGACAATTTGAATTGGCATTGGAGAGAGAGAAAATGGCGTTTGAATTAAGAAAATTGGAACTGATGAACCAGAACAATAATAACAATAGGGATTCTGAGGGAGGCCAATTGTCTAAAGCTGACCTGAAGAAATTCCCTGTGTACCACAAGGGAGATTGTCCTGAGGTGTTCTTTTCCTTAGTGGAAAGAGCGTTTGTGGACTTCTCAGTGAGGGAAACTGAGAAGATGACCATCATGCGATCTTTAATCAGTGGTAGCCTGGCTGAGGTCTATGCCGAGATGCCTGAGGAACTGATGAAAGATTTTGCAGAGTTTAAAAAACTGGTGTTTGCAAGACATGGGATAAATGCGGAACAGCTGAGACAAAGATTCAGGTCCCTCACAAAAAAACCAGAGCAGACTTTTACCCAAGTGGGGGCCCAATTGGTGAGGCTGCTTGAGAAATGGCTATCTCAGGAGGGGACAGAGACCTATGAGCAGCTTAAAGACTTGATAGCACTGGAACAGTTCTATTCAGTCCTGCATGGGGAATTGAAATTCCAGGTGAGGGAAAGGAAACCAAAATCTGTGGCAGAAGCAGCCGAGATCGCAGATTTTATTTCCCAAATAAGAAAGCCCTTGGGTGAGGGGAAATCTGTAGGTAAACCCAAAGAAACCTACAGCAAGTACTCTCAGGGACCAGGGAAAAACCAGCAAGGGGGAGGGGCTCATGGTGAAGGGAAGCCCTCAGACATGAAACCAAGACCTCAGATTTTGGAGGGAAAACCAAAACAAGATGAGAGAGAATCAAAATACACCAGAAAATGTTATTTCTGTCAGGGAAAGGGTCATCTAATCTCAGAGTGTGAGAAATTAAAGCAGCTAAAAGGAATGGTGCCTCAGGATTCTAGTGGAACCAAGCCAAAAGCTGTGTTCTGTGTCCAGAGAGAGCAAGGCTCATTGTCACTGAGGGAGCCTGTTGCCATGGCTGCTCAGTCTGGAACGGCTGCATCTGCTGATCAGGCTGAGGAAGGTGGTCCTCTTGTGCAGGTCAAGCGATGCTTGCTCGTGAGAACAGATTCTCAGTTGTTTGAGACAGCAGGGGTGGACGTAGGAATACTTGACCGTCAGTATAGGGGGCTGCGGGACACTTGTTCCCAGGTAACCCTGTGCCATCCAGATATTATTCCTAGGGAGTTTATAATCCCAAATGAGAGCATGAAGGTGGCAGGGATTGAGGGGCAGGTAATCTCTCTGCCAGTCGCGGAGGTACCTGTCAACTTTCAAGGCTGGAGGGGAGTTTGGCGGCTAGCAATTTCATCGACTCTGCCAGCAGCCGTGCTCGTGGGAAATGACCTGGCTGAACATGTGAAACGGGTGCTAGTGATTACACGCTCACAAGCCACCACGGGGACAGTTCAGGGGGGTAATGATGAGCCAGAGACGGAAGCAGGGGGGAGTTCAGAAGCTGTGGTGGAAACCTTGACCACGGACAGCAGATTTGGACAAGAGCAAAAGGCAGACGCCACTCTCCAAAAGTGTTTTGAACAGGTGACTGACGCCCAGCTAACACCTGAAACCCCAGTGAGATTTCTGGAGAAAAAGGGGATTTTATATAGAGAGACCCTGAGGAATATCTCAAAAGGGGGAGATGGGATCAGAAGTCAGCTGGTGGTACCTGAAAAGTATCGCCCCATGATCTTACAAAGGGGGCACTCTGACATGTTTGCTGCACACTTAGGGGTGAACAAAACACAGCAGAGAATCACACAGAATTTTTACTGGCCTGACATAGGGAAGCAGATCAGGGAGTTCTGTAAACAATGTGATGTGTGTCAAAGGCAGGGGAATAGCCGTGACAGGACCAAAGCAAAGTTGTGCCCTTTGCCTGTGATTGACACTCCGTTCAAATGCATAGGGGTGGATATTGTGGGACCTTTGCCCAAGGCCACAAAGAGGGGGAACAGGTTCATTCTCACCATTGTGGACCATGCCACGAGGTACCCTGAAGCCATACCCTTGACTAATATTGAAACTAACACAGTGGCAGATGCCTTGGTGGGGTATATGTCCAGGATGGGATTTGCCTCAGAAATAATCACAGATTTGGGCGCATCGTTCACATCAAAGCTCATGAAACGCTTATGGCAAATCTGTGGAATTAAGCACAAGGAAACCACTGCCTATCATCCTGAAAGTAATGGGTTAACTGAGAAGTTCAATGGGACTCTAATGCGCATGATTAGGGCTTACTTGGCAGAGAATCCAAACAATTGGGACCAGAAGCTGCAATCCCTTTTGTTTGCTTATCGATCAGTGCCACAAGCCAGTACCGGGTTCAGTCCATTTGAACTTTTATTTGGGAGAAGGGTGAAAGGGCCCCTTGATTTGATCAAACAAAATTGGGAGCAGATCACCCAGGATGACCCACAAGACGTTGTGACATACATAGACACCTTGATGAATGACCTAAAGAGAAATCTAGAGCTGGCAGCAGAAAACCTGCAAGCTCAGAAGGTCAGACAGAAAACATGGTATGACCACAAAGCTAGAGAGAGGCACTTTGACCCAGGGGAGGAAGTGCTTTGGCTTAGGCCCTGCAGAGAGAACAAACTGCAGCTCAAATGGGCAGGACCATATAGGGTCATTTCCAAGATGTCAGACCTGAACTACCTAATAGAGCAGGAGGAGAACCAAGCAAGGAGGGTGGTTCATGTGAATGCCCTAAAACCCTACTACAGAGGGGAACAGAGGGTTTTATTCGCGATAAAAGCAGCTGAGAGTGAGGAAGCTGAGTTACCCTTCTGGGAGGGTAGAGGGGAAGTAAAATACAACCCAGAGGAGGTAAAGATCAGTCCTGCACTCACCCAAGACCAGCAGCAAGAACTAAAAATGCTGCTTAGTAAATATCAACAGGTGTTTTCCAACAAGCCGGGGATAGTGAAGGGAGTGATGCATCGGATCCACACAGGGGATGCACCCCCGCAGGCAGTATCCCCATACCGAGTAACGGGACCCTATAGGGACAAGGTGCGGAAGGAGCTGGACGAGATGCTTAGGGAGAACATAATTGTCCCCTCTTCTAGTCCTTGGTCCTCTCCGATAGTCCTTGTGGACAAGCCTGATGGGAGCATTAGGTTTTGTGTCGATTACAGGAAATTAAACCGTGTAACCACTCCTGATGCCTACCCAATGCCCAGGCTAGACAACCTGATTGAAACCATAGGGGGTTGTCGGTTCATCTCATCATTGGACCTGGTAAAGGGATATTGGCAATTAAGAATTGATCCCAGGGATCAAGAAAAGACTGCCTTTTGCAGCCCTTTTGGTCTCTATGAGTTTCGAGTCCTGAGCTTTGGTCTCAGAAATGCACCAGCCACATTCCAAAGGCTGATGGACCAGACCTTGGCAGGGCTCAGTGACTTTACAGTGGCCTACATTGACGACATAGGGATCTTCAGTAATACCTGGGAAGATCACCTGATACACCTGGAATTAGTGCTGCAGAGGTTAAGTGCAGCAGGGCTAACAGTGAAGGCCAGCAAGTGTCAGCTGGGTAGCCCAGAAATAAAATACTTGGGTCACATGGTAGGGGGAGGAGTGATAAAACCCCTGGAGGCCAAAATAGAAGCTGTTCGTGATTGGCCTAGACCCACCACCAAGAGAAAAGTCAAATCATTTCTTGGGTTGGTGGGCTACTACAGAAAGTTCATCCCGAGGTTTAGCGAGATTGCGGCTCCGCTGACCGATCTGACGAGGAAGAAGGCTGATGACCGCATCCCGTGGACCAGCGACTGTGAGGAGGCGTTCCAGAGGTTGAAGCAGGCGCTCATCAACTATCCAGTGCTGCGGGCTCCAGACTTCGACCGGGAGTTCATCGTCTACACCGATGCGTCTAACAGCGGGGTAGGAGCAGTTCTGTGCCAGGAGGATGAGAATGGTGACCAGCATCCAGTGTCCTACCTAAGTAGGAAACTTCAAAAAGGTGAGAGACATTTGGCAACCGTGGAGAAGGAGTGTTTGGCCATAGTCTACGCGATCCAGAAGGCCAAGCCTTACATCTGGGGAAGACATTTTGTTCTGTGTACTGACCATTCACCATTGCAATGGTTAAAGACAATGAAAACCCACAATAGCAAACTTATGAGGTGGGCTTTAAACCTACAGGACTATGACTTTGAAGTGAAGGTGGTCAGAGGGTCAGTGAACTGTGTTGCTGACGCCTTGTCAAGAAGACCTGAAGATTGAAGACGGCGAAAGAACATGGACTATGTATATATTTTGGTGAACAAAAAGTTAAATGTACCTGTTTTTTGAATTTGGTTTGTAAGAATAAAGGTAAATTGATGTAATGTATATGGTAAATGTTTAAATGCCTAATTGATATGGTTAACTTAGAATGTAAGTATAAGTAAGTATGATATTGTATGTATAACTGTTTTTGTGTGTTTTAACCAGGTTGTTTTTTGGTGAAAAGCACCTTAGCTTTCCCCCTACAAAACAACTTATAAAGAGGGGAGGTGTTACATACAGCACTGATGTTACCTGTCTGTCATGGGTTGGAGGGAAAGTTCCATCCTATGGGGAGTGGAAGGCGGGACATCAGGAGGAGGGGCTGTACTGTATATATATGTGATGCGTGTGTGGAGAAGTTCAGAAGACGCTGGGATGTGAAGAAGCAGCAGCTGGGAAGAAGAAGCTGGTGTGGGAGTCTGTGTGTCAGACAGGGTACTACTGTGTGTCAGAGTACCAACCTGATAGGTTCAGGTGTCTGTGGGGTTAGCCAGAACTGATAGGTTCAGGGTCTGTGCTTCAAGTTAAGGGTTCTGTGTGAACCAAACTGTGTGTATGTATGAATGAGACTAAGCCACGTTACTATTTCTTATTCACTGGTTCATTTTATTTTCCCTGTGTGTGATTTAAATAAACCTTATTCTTTTATTTGTTTAAAAATCCATCCCTGGTCTGTGTGACTTCTTATAGGGAATGGTTGGTGGCAGCTTAGTTAACGTGTGGCATATCCCAGTAGGTCTGGGTTTGTCACAGATGGGTTTCCGAGTTGCAAGTCCCCGTCCCTGTTTTCCTGTGTGACTGAACCTATGAGTCAGGTGCATGATTAAATATGAATATGACCGAGTATGATTTGAGGAACCTTTTATGTTTAATACAATTTTTAAAACCTAGGCTTTCCAGATAACAGTGCCAAAAGAAATTAACCGCCTATGTCCAATGACAATATGAAGTTGTACACAATGAATCAACAAAGTACTAATTCAGTCCAAGAAATTCTGCATTCATTGTTCTGGAGTGATGTTGACAATTCCTTGCCATCATGACTTTTCATTTTCACTCCATCTACCTTCAGTACTGCCACTTGTTTCAAAGTACTGTACAAAAATGGTGTTAGCACTGACACCCAGAGAGTTTCAGAAGGAGCAAACAAGTAACAGTGTGAGTCAGAATGGAACCTTTAAGCTGCTGCACACGTGATGAGCAAGGACAGGGCTCTGTGTTGAGATCCATGCTTTCAGAGTGTACTAGTGACGGCAGCTACCTCCCAAACATATTAACTCTCCCTCTACCCACTCTGCAAGAACAATCAAGTCTTCCCATTGAACAGGACCAAACAGTATTCAAAAGCTATATGGCACCCTAAGGTTTCTCTTCAGCCATGTCTACAGCCAGTCTTCTTTCTTTATTCGTATCTGTTGCACAATTTAAAATTATAGTGTGTGTTATGAAATAGAGGTAAATTTAAAAGTAGATTAAAATGTTAAGATAATTAGACTCTTTTTGACCAAAGATGGGTTACTTCAACAGCGTTGCCTCAGCCTTTTGCTAGATCTTCTTTCATACATGTGGTGGAGCATAAATTGCATGCCCACAACTGCTGCATTGATTGCATTTCTCCACAGTCACAGAAAATTTGTTCTGTATCCAAGTAGCCCCATTTTATTCAATTACTCTTTGATCTTCCTACTTCACTTTGAAGTCTATTAAGTGATTTCCAGATGATCTAGCTAGAGTCTTGTCCTGGTGGGAGATGCTCTACATCATTCATCCATTCGGCAACTAAAAATGTGTGTCTGAAAGGTGTGCCCCCCCCCCCAAATTAATGTATTCATGTACAGTACATAGACCAAGGCACAATGTTGTAGTGGCATGTGTTAAACACATGAATTATGCCAACATACCACTGTACAGTTTTCATTTATGGATACAAAGAACTAAAGTCTGCTTTAATACTTACCATTGAAATGAATGGAACTTATGTTAGTATCAACTAAGAGGTCCCATTTATTTCAGTAGGACTATTCTAAAGGGACTACCTCCCATTCATTTCCATGAATGCCTACTAATTTACAGAAATGTCTACTAAAATTGAATTTAACCAAATTGTATTTCCCCATTTAGAAATTATCCCTATTGCATCTGATTTTTGTTACATAAATAAATGAACCCTATGTTCCCTCCTTTTGGTGGTACCTACATTGTCCATCTGAATCTGATTCTGTAAAGCTTTAGTATGCAGATTTAAGCAGAGAACCTGGCCACACCTTCTTCATGGGTATAAAAAGCATATGAAACTCCCTTATATTGAGCCCAGATTATTCCTTCATCTAGCTCAGCACTAAATGGGTGGTCAACAAAGAAGTACTTAAGTGAATGGCCAAAGACCAGGAACTCATAAACATATAAAATCAGGAAAGCTATAAAAGTGTTTTTGAAGGCTTTCATGGTTGAGATCTGATGGTTGTTGTGGGTTTTTCGGGCTGTGGCCGTGTTCTGGCATAATCAAAACATTGGTAGACCGTGCAAATCAGAACTGTGAAGCTCAGATTCTAAACACCAAACTCAAACACCTGAATTGGGCCCTACAGGCAAATGGCTATTCTAAGAATGAAGTCAAAAGAGCCATCAAACCAAGAAAACAACACCGAACTGAAGAAGAAAAACAGCCCCCCACAAATAAAGTATTTCTGCTATACATCAAAGGGGCCATGGACTGCGTGGGGAAACTGTTGAAAGAACACAACCTACAAACAGTATTCGGGCCCACTACAAAAATGCAACAAATGTTACAGTCAGCAAAGGACAAAAGGGACACCCTCACCACTGCAGGAGTACACTGGATACCTTGCAGTCGTGGCCAAGTATATACTGGGACCACAAAATGCAGCATGCACACCAGAACCAAAGAACATGAAAGACATTGCAGCCTAAAACAACTGGAAAAATCGGGAGTAGCTGGACATGCCCTGAAACAAACAGGACATGAAATCCTATTTCAAAAGACAGAAGTACTGGACAACACCAGCAATCGTTATGTTAGACTGCACAGGGAAGTCATTGAAATCTACAAACACCAACACAGCTTCAACAAAAAAGAAGTCTAAAACTCAACAAAGCCTGGCTCCCAGCATTGAAAAATACAGCCTGCAAAAAGGTCAATGAACTCTACTCAGCCACAAGGACTGGCGATCACTGCACACAAAAGACCTGATAACGACACCCATCCATCACAATGACAGATCATCTCCCCCTTATCGCAACAATACACCCATAACAATAAACACCCTGATCACAGAAAATACCCAATCTCCTGAAAAAACCTAATCCCACAGCTACAAATACTCAACAATCCCACACATTATACCAGAACACAGAGTTCTGCCATGTTTTCCCGAAAATAAGACAGGGTCTTATATTAATTTCTACTCCAAAAAACGCATTAGGGCTTATTTTCAGAGGATGTTCTATTTTTTTTCATGTACAACAATCGACATTTATTCAAATACAGTAATGTCATCTTCTGGTTGCTGCACAATAGTGGAGAGCGGGGTTTCACTTAACTGGGGCTTATTTTGGGGGGTAGGGCTTATATTATGAGCATCCTGAGAAATCATACTAGGCCTTATTTTTTTAGGTCTTATTTTTGGGAAAACAGGGTAGCTCCTGTCCTCTGAAGATGCCGGCCACAGAGACTGGTGAAACGTTAGGAAGAAAAACCTCCAGAACACGGGTGCAACACCATATCACCACCTAGAAGTGCTAAATTCGAGGTAAAACAGTCATTAAGAAGTCCAACCTTCATTAATAGAGGAATGGGAAAGAGCAGTTTAGCACTGCCTGCTCTTCCTGACAGTAGCTTGTCAGCTGGCATTTCCCCCAGTTCTGTTACCACCACTCTTTGATACGGAGGGAAATGCCCAGGATAGAATTTGGGACATTTTTACATGCAAGATGTATGCTCTACCACTGTGTGCTAGAGATTTGGTAAGGTGAGCATTATCCGTGTCCACGGTGATGTTTAAGCCAGATTGTGTTTATAATGTGGGCAAAAACACCACAGTTTTAGCAACACGTATGTTGCAGTGCACAGGCTGTTTGCTGGCTCTGAGGGCACACAAGCTTTTGAAAACAGGCTCTCTACCAGATTCAACACCCCCTGTCCACCACTTTGTTGTTGTTGTTTAGTTGTTAAGTTGTGTCCGACTCTTTGTGACCCCATGGACGAGAGCACACCAGGCCCTCCTGTCTTCCACTGCCCTGCCCACCACTATACCTATACAAATAAAAACAGAAGGTTGTTCTTTCCTTTTCTGTCAGACTCCTCTTTGTGCTGTGTGTTTGATTCAAACCATACTATGAGCAAAGTGGAATATTGAAAGCATTAAGATTCCCCCTTTCTGGATAAAAAGTTTAGGAATCAGTGGCCTTCAGGGGAAAGAACATATGGGCTAAAAAAACCTCCAGTGTGTGTATCTTAAATTTGGCTTCTTAAGCGCCTGTGTTGGTCTCCTAATGAAAAGGGTTCCATTTCCAGAGATGGCGAAGAGGCATGGTTCCCATTAATCTACCTTGTTGCTACTCTGTGTTTTGTATTTTAGGCATATTCCTAAGATGTTTCAAGTACGTACTTAGAAATTCAGCATGGGAGTGTGACAAAAACATTCCCCTGTGAGTATACACAGATGTGCATCCACCTTCATTATGGAGCCAAGGCAGCTGTTCCCTACTATGTTGTGCACACACATGTAAAAGTAAACCTAAGCTTTCCCCTATATCAGGGGTCTCAAACATGCAGCCCAGGGGCCATTTGTGGCCCACCGGATGATAGTTTGTGGCCCCCGCCTTGCCTGCCCCCTGAAGCGCCCATGCGTCCTCTGCTGCCAAAAGTCAAAAAAAGAAAAAGAAAAAAAGAGTAAAAAGCCTCGCTTCACTCGCTGGCTCTCCCCCAAGACAGCACCTCTTGCACCCTCCATCAAGAATTGCAGCCTGCCAGCCAGCCCGCCTGTCTGCCGGCTGGCAGACTGCAGTTCCAGATGGAGGGCACACGAGGCACTGTCTTGGGGGAGAGCCGGTGAGCAAGGTGCATTGCCAGACCTTTTCCCCGAGCGCCTGAGCTGCCGCCGAGCGATGCCTCAGAGCGGAGCTCGTTCCCAGCCTGTCCTCAAAGAGCGCCACCAACAGTGCTGCCAACAGCAGCTGCCACCGCTGCCCCCTCTTCCAGGGAAGTCGCTCTCTGGCTCTCTTTCTCTCTCAGCACCCCCAGCACCAACCCAGCCAGCGGCCGCCTCAGCACCCGGCAGTGCTGCCTCCTCCTCCTCGTCCTGCTTCAGCCACCTTGGCTCTGGAGGCTGCCTGGGCTCGCCTCGCAAAGTTTGCTCCTCTGTTGTGGTGGGGGTAGCTGCTGCTGCTGAGTACGCCCTTTTTGACGGGGGACCCTCAGAGGAAGGTTGCTGGACCTCTGTCTGTATGTGTGTTTGTGCGTGTGCACCTGTAGGGGGCCGTCCCATTCTGTTTAATTTCAGTTTTTTTTTTTTAATTATGTTGTGTCCTCCTCCCCCCGGCTAGGCAGTCACCGGCGTTCCCTCCCTTCTCCGCTTCTTCATCCTGCTGCTGCTGCTGGTGGTGGTAGTGAAGAAGGAGCCGGAGGGGGTCGTGGCTGGTGACGAGGGCTTGCGCGCCCCTCCTCCTCCTCCTCCTCCTCCTCCTCCTCAGAGCCCCAGCCGGGATAAGGAGACTCCTGGGCAGCTTCCTTGGACTCTTGCTCCGCTTGATGGAAAATGTGATGCGGCCCAGCCTCACTCAGACTCTGCCTCCAGCGGCCCCCAGATAAATTGAGTTTGAGACCCCTGCCCTATATCATGCATGAAACTGACTTTCTGCATCATGTAAACTTCAATGAGGCTGATGAGTATACATGCATAATTTTTTCCTGATCTGGTTAGGGAACATTGATTGAAAACATTTGAATGGTCACATTTTTTGGAGAAGAAGAGACTTAATTTGAGTTACAGAAGAGCTACCTACAAGTGTATTTTCATAAATACAGAGGCCCCAAACAAAAAACATTGTTTTCTTTCCGAAGATCTGCCTTCAGCCAATGGCACAGCAAATTCATTTCAAAATTATTATTGATATTAGCAAAGATTTTCCAGTTGAACACCACTATTGGCTGGGTCAAACCAACCTTGCTAAGAAGCATTTGTAATTAGTCAGTTCTTTAAGGTATGAGCAGAGCAGAGTTTGGAAAAGTTACTTTTTCTGATTATACCTGTCAACATACAATGTTGATTGATGGGTTCCAGGAATTGTAATTGAGGAAATTGTTTCCCTCTGTTTCTGGATCACAATCTCTATAACTGAGGTCAGATAGCTAGGCTGTAATCGATGTCAACTCTTCCAGGAGCAAACAGTACCCACTAAACGTGTTGGGACTTACTTTTACATAGATCCACACACACGCTTCTACAATTGTGACAGTTTGTTTTCTTTTTCTTCTGAAACAGGCACAGGGACACCTCAGGTATGCAATGTCAGCCAGGAGCTGGGGTAGAGGTAGTTGCAATGCCAGGCACAAAATAATAATTTAGAGGGTGGGATTAATTAGTATACCTTATAAGCCACATTCATGGACGAACTGCCTATACAGGAACAAATCTATCATTCATTCATTCATTCATTCATTCATTCATTCATTCATTCATTCATTTATATCCCGCCCATCTGGTATATTCTACCACTCTGGGCGGCTACATTTCAGTTACTGAAGATCAGAGGTTCTAGCAAATTCACAGTGGGGAGAGCAGAGCATGAATCCATGAAATTGTTAAACAATTTTGGATCAGAAAGCATTTTTAAATGTCAGTGTTTGGTGGTGGGCTGGCATGGTGGTTGCAAAAATGGCCTGGGTACTGCATACAATTTGCAGGCCACCATGTTGCCAACCTGCCTGCTCTTAATACAAACCACCTAACAGTCTCCTGTTATTTGAGGGGAATTTTTGCCCACAGTCCAGCTCTGAGACGCCCAGCCTTGGAATGCACACATGGATCTCCTTCTCCTCGGTATTTAATGGTGAAGCAGGACAGAGGGTCCTATTGCCACCACCTAACAGAAAACGTGTAATCAGATAATTAAAGCTAGTGTGCCAGCTACATCCTTTTCTTGAAAGATCTGGTCTGCCCACTGTGACACATGCCCTGGTTACTTCCTGGCTGGATTACTGTAGCTCGCTCTATGTGGGGCTGCCTTTGGAAAGTGTCAAGAAACTTCAATGGGTCCAAAATGCAGCAGCCAGATTGCTGACTGGGGCTGGTTACAGGGATCACATAACCCGTTACAGCAACTCCACTGGCTGTGGATCGGTTTCCGGGTACAATTCAAAATACTGGTTTTAATCTATAAAGCCCTATATAGGCCCCTCCCAACTTCATTTTTCTATGATTCTATGATATGGACTACGTCCAATCTATATCAAAGACCATATCTCCCATTATGGGCTAGCTTGAATGTTAAGATCATCAGGAGAGGCCTTTCTCTCATTTCCACCACCTTTACACTTGGTGAGGACATGGGAGAGGTCCTTCTCTGTTGCTGCTCCCAGACTTTGGAAGTCTCTCCAAGAAGAAGCCAGACTGACCCCGTCTTTGCTGTCCTTCCACAAGCAGGCAAAGACCTTTCTCTTCAGGCAAGCCTTCCCTTGGAAACTAGCTAGCTGTGTGGTTTTTAGATGGATTGTAATACATCATGGCTTTGATGGGGTTTTTAGTACTACTTGTGTTTCCCATTTCTCAGAGTGGTGTCTGTTCCTTTTTAATATTTGTACACTTATGGTTTTTGCTTTAATATTGGCCTTTAATGATGTAAGCTGCCTCTTTATACTCATTCTACTTAGTTTTAAATATTGGCTTTTAATAATATAAACCACCTTTGTATACTCATTGTTTTCAGCTTTCAATATTGTCTTTCAAGTATGAAAGTCATCTTGGGTCCTTTTTAAGGAGAAAGGCAGGGTAAAATATTTCAGTTAATTAATTAAAATAAACATGGTGTTTCTGCACCTGTGAGATAAAATGGGCTGAATGATTGTTATTGCCTGGACCCAGGCTGATCATCATCCCACAGTGCCTCTCAAATATCTGATGTCTTTACTAGAGATGGGATATCTGTGTTCGTATCGCATCTCTAGTCTTTACCTGCTGATGACTTGGTGGGGCAGGGCATTTGACCAACTCCTGGGACTTTTAGTCATGCCTCAAATGATTACCGTACTTCACTCTGCAAGTCCTGTTCAGGACCAAAAAGTGTACACTGCAGGGAATGCCCATGAATTCCACCTATAAATCTTGTGCTCCCTGGGAGCTTTATAGAGATCAACGTTTAGTATAATCCATCATCAATGTCTTGAGGAAGGTCAACAAGATTCCATAGATTGTGGGCAGCACAGTGTTAAATGGATGAATTAATTTTGCTGAAAATTTTACAAGAAAAATTCCTTGTTACCATTAATGACTGTACATATTCTTATTTTGAAACAAGGACAACTAAAAGAATCTAGTGTTTTACCATACTGGCTGGAGCAGTATCCGGAACAAAGCAGCTCTCTCTCTCTGTGTGTGTGTAAATGATCTAACCATTCTACCATCAGCTTCTGTGTCTTCCAGAGCAGCTGTATTCCAGGCAGAAATTCAGCAACTGAAACGCTCCATACCACTGCGCTTCATGCTCATCAGCATTCCTGTTGAATTTCTGCCTGCCACACAGCTGTGTGAGAAAGCTCAAAGGTCCAGCCAGAAAAGCAATACCCAGAGTTGCCAGCCACCTCTAGCCAGTGTGAGCAAGCCAATTCCTCATATTTCCAAACTCACCAAAGCAACCCAGAAAACAAAAGTATCGCTCACTTCAGTTTGGACAAACGCTCCTTTTATCCAATGGGTTATGAACCATCCAGCTACCCGGCTTCTTCGCAAACTCCGACTTTATGAATTACCGAACTGGGCTGGAGCGGGCGAGGAAGGGCAGCCCCGTGTAAATGAAGGGCATGGGAACGGGCGGGCTTTTCAGGAGGCGCGGAGAGCCGAAAGACCGATTGCTTCCGTTAGATGGCGCTAAAGACTTTACAACCAGTAGTAAAAAAATGGCTTATTGTCCGAAGCGGAAAGAAATGACATATTGAAAGAAGAAACGACTCTTGAGCCCTGAACGCAGTAATTTATTTATTTTTTTAAAAAGGAAACCTACATTGCGAAATGGGTTACGGCAGAAGGAAAGAGAGCGAGTGGCTTTCTTCTATGAAGTCGCCTGCGCGGGGCGAACTTTCTAATCGTCTCGACTCACTTTTCCCGGCAGGAACGGAGGACCCGAAACTTGAGGGAAGTTTATAGTTTTCTTCCACCTGTAAAGTTTTTGGACCCTGCGCCGAGGGAAAGTACTGTATGGGAAAGCGGCCGACGGAGACGGGCCGTACCCACGGCTAAAAACAAGAACAAGTAGACCAGATGAACTTAATATCCAAAACAGTAGCCTCTTGAGGAAACAACCTGCTGGCTTCTAAGCATGGTTATGGAGAAACCCCCTTGCTTTTGAACAGGCTTTTTCTCCTTTTTAATTTTACACAAGTACCCGCCCCCCCAAAAACGTAGGTTACTTGGGAGAAATATCTGAGGGGTTCAAGATTTATTTTCTGAGCCAGCAAACCCCCAGCGATCTTGGATCAATCTCTTTTTTCTCCCCTAGCTCTTAAATGTAAGGACCGCCGAGTTTATTCCGGCGGGTGAGGGGGAAGGAACAGCCAAAAAAAAAAGCACTCTGTTCACGCGCAGGAGCAACCCGGGGGGGCATTTACCTGAAATAACCCTCACGGAGCACAGTAGGGCTTGCTTCCGAGTGAAAGCGCGTAAAATGGAGCTGCGGGCCACGTGAGAATGGGAGAGGCCCCAAAAGCCTTTAGTGCCTGCTTGCCTTTCACGCCCGGGGCTTCCCGGTTCGCTGCTAAATGGGGATCCTAGACACGCATTTCCTTGGAAAACAACCGCTTTGACTCCCAAGGCAAATATCTCAGGCGCGGCCTGTTTCTAAAGCAACAGGCCCTTTCCCTCAGCCCTCCGCCTCCAGCACTTCGCCCCGTCACCTCCCGCACGCCCGGTTGTCTCGGGGTCCTTCGGCGGCAGCAAAAACGACGAGGAATCCTCCGTGGCACCGGCAGGGCGAACCGGTTTCCCTGGGCTTTTAAATCTGCCCGGCCTGCCGCCCGCGTCCTCACGTGCCTGCTTGCTAATACCCGGGGTTCTCCGTGTTATGCGGAGGGAGGGAGGCGAGATTTCCTCACCCAGCCCTCGCTCTTCAGTGCGTTGGGTTGGGCGACGGACGCCTTTAATTGTATTTGTGTGGCAGGCCTTATTTTGAGAAGGCCGGCTTGGGGGGGGGGAGAAGGGGAGGACTTAAAGCGTGCAGGGGGGGGGGAGACGGACACACACACACACACACACACACTCGCTGGCCTCATCCGGCCTCGCTCCTGGCGTTTGGCTGTGAACTTGGAAAGCTTTGGGTTAAGCTTTTCTTTCAGAGGCATTTGGTCAAGTCGAACGCGGCGGCAGGCCTGGACGTTTCTTAGCCAAGGCCGTGGCCGCTTCGGAAAGGCAACGGGGGGGGGGAGAGATATTTTTGCGGGCCTCCTCCGCCCTCTAGGAAGGCCGCCACCACTCGCTCCTGCTCGGTGAGAGCAGAGGCCGGCCGCTCGCTTGGTCCGGCTGGAAACCGATGTCAGTCGAGCCCGAAGAGGTCAGAGCAACTTGGGTAAAGAAGGAGAGAGAGTGAGTGTGAATGAGTGGAACTTTTTGCGCAACCTCCCGGGCAATCTGGATTTGACGTCTTTTGGCGAAGGATGCCAATCCCCTTCGGGAGCACGTAGTTTTGTCTTTTCGTCTCTGGGTCGTGATCGAGTTCGGTTCCCTCCCACCTCACATCGGGATGGGAATAGATTTGTCAGGAAGTAAGTGTGTGTGTGTGTGTGTGTGTGTGTGTGTGTGTGTGTGTGTGTGAGAGAGAGAGAGAGAGAGAGAGAGAGAGAGAGAGAGAGAGAGAGAAGAAAACCAGGGCCTACTAGAGGTCTTTTCTGGGGGTGAAGGTGGTGGTTCCTTCTTTCTAGATAGTGCTGTGTGAGTAGGATAGTGCTTTCTGAGAAGAAATAGCTAGAGAAGGGGTAGTGCTTGGTCTTGGGGGAGCGGAGGCTGGCTCGAAAGGGGTGAGAGAAAGAAGGGGACGCTATAGGAATCTGGTTTACACAGGGGTGTCTCGCTGAGTAAACCACAGATTCTCCATCCACAGAAGAGTAGGGACATCAGAAGTTGCCCCACCTGCAACGCTCCTTTAAAGTATCGTCCTTCTGTGTTTGCACCCGTTTGTTTCGTCAGTGGTTCCCTGGTTTTGGCTCCTGCAGCTGAGCACGCGTGGCTTCTGGGCCCTTTTCGGAACTAGCGGGTGGGGGCGGTGGTGATGGTGGGACAAACGGGTTGGGGGCCTTTTCCCCTCTTATCTCGTGAGAGGAAGGGAGGAAGGGGGGAGCCGAGGGCTTGGAAGGCCCTCCCAACACATGACAGCAACAAGCCCGATGCAGCTTTTCTCCCCCCCTCCCTCTTTGGTGTCCCCCACCCTGTCGAGTCCTGAAGCCCCACGGCTCCCCCCCACCCCACCCCACCCCGCCTTCCAGATCCCAGAAGAACTTACTTCCTAAGAGTGCGGCAAGAGATAGCGGGGCTACGCAAGGAAGCAAGTTACCAAGGCGGCCTTGGCTTCAAAAACTCCTTTTCTGTGTGTCCGGATCCCGAAGGCGAGGGCGTCGATTAAACTGGCTTCCAATTTTTTTTTAGGCTTCAGTGATGCAACAGATCCGTGTGTGTATGTCCACGTGTAAAGGACTGAAAGGGTAGCTACACAAACCTGCTAGCGAGGCCTAGTCAACCCAGACTACCGTGGGGCCTTTGCCTTTCCGGCCTCAAGCGGGGTCCTGAGGCTGGGATCGGGGCGGAAACGTGGCTCCAAGGCCTCCCATCCCGGGTCCCGGGGCCGACCGGGAGGCAAAGGCGTCTCCCCCGCGTCCCAGCCGGACCGGCGGCTTTCGGCTTGTCCAAAGGCCTGACCTCCGGCCATCGGAAGGGCCCGCTTTTGACCACTCCGCCAACCGCGCCCGCTTAGGAGCAGCACCTCCCACACTGGGCCCTCGGCTAAGGGAGACAGAACAAGCGGGAGGGTGGGCGAAGGATACGGAAAAAGAAACGGCGAGGGAGGAAAACGGCAAGAGGAACGAAGAGGCGGGGAGCCTTTGCCCATCGGGAAGCTTCGAAACTCCGTTCGGTCGCCTGGAACCTCTCTTTTGGATCTTGGCTCTTCTACTGGGTAGCGACACCCACCCACACCCGTGAGAGAGAATTGGGGCTGGGAGAGAGAGCCAAAGTAAAAGAAGATACGTGTCAGTTAAACTCCGATTCTAAGCCCCTGAACCTGTTATGTGTTTAGGCTAAAGAGGTCGTCGGCAGGAGCGGCTGCCATGATCCGGTCGGGGTTGGAGTCCCATCTGGCGCGGCGCTCGCCGGGGGGGGGGTGTCGCCGTCTGGCGCGCCTCGTTGGCCCGCTTTCCTTCGGGGAAGGCAGGCCGAAGGGCCCAAGCAGGGTGGGCGCCGCAGCGGGGCCAAGAGG
The DNA here is from genome assembly GCF_051106095.1 of Pogona vitticeps. NCBI lineage: Eukaryota > Metazoa > Chordata > Lepidosauria > Squamata > Agamidae > Pogona > Pogona vitticeps. The sequence continues at coordinate 170,073,761 of NC_135785.1, forward strand.
GAAGAGAGAACCCGGTGTCGGGGAGCCAGGGCCTGGCTTGAGATCTGGCGGCTTCTCCCTCTCCGAGCTTTGCCAAGGAGGTCCGTGAGGTGGGCAAAGCCCGAGGAAGGCCTCTTGCTGCTCGGGAGCCGCCCTGGCCAGACAGCCCTCTTGACCGGTGTGTGTGTGTTGGGGGGGGGGGAAGGCCGCCGTCTCCTCGCCGGCGGGAGCACAGGATTTCCTGCGGCAGAATGGGGAGTGAAGATGCTTCGGGCGAGAGCTTCTCCCTCCCTTGGCAGAGCTCTACAGCCATCATTCCCCCCCCACCCAATCCCAGCGGGAGGTCACCAGACGAGAGAGAGTAAGGCCGGCGTCAACCCATGGCACTAGCTTCGTAAACCAGGGGGTTAGGAAGGATGCCTGCGGTTGCGCTCTAAGAGAGACCGAAACGAATTAAAATAAAGCCACTTCGGGCACAGGGTTCGAGCAGGGGCGCTTTTTCTGCCTTTTTGGGGTTTATTTTGGTTTGCTTGTTCACTTTTAAGAGGAACCCGCGCGTTTCGATCAGGAGCGAAAGGAAAGGAAGTCCGAAATGGGATTTTATTGAACCTGGGACCTGATTCCCATTGATGCCAGCGAAGCTGACAGGCTGTCGATCAGCGCTGCGCTTCTCTAGAAAACTTCGAACAGCCACCAAAGAAATCGCTTGAGTTGACTTCCAAGTAGGATTAGAGCGCAGAACTCCCATCTTCTCGAAGGTCCGGGACTTCGCCTCTGATTACTGGGCTGGTTTACATCTTCCTTGGCACTTCCCAAAATAATCGGTCTCTTTCCAAAGTGGCTCAGATGGCACGCTAGCTTGTCACCCTCCCCGCCTCCCTTCCTAGAACAGAGATTTAGGTATGATTGTGTGCACAAATTGTATGAGGACGGCTCTTCCCAGAAATAATCTCTCCGCCCTCGCCCGCCCCGTCCCTTTTCCTCAAGGTGTTTAGACCTTGTGGCTTATCCTAATAACTCTCCTCCCCCGCCTGTGTTCTGGAGAGGCTTCAAAAGAAGATGTAAATAATTAAGCCTATGTTTCTGCGAAATCTTCCCTTTCTACGGTGATCAGATTTCTCATCCGTTCTTCCCATACCCGACCCTCCAGAGATCAGGGTGCCATCCTTTCCACGTGGGTAAAAAACTATTTTGATCCAGGAAACTATGCAGCCAGCGACGCAGGAAGGAAGAAAGGCAGGGTCTTGCGTTAAAAAAGAGAAATAAAATAAAATAAAACGCCTCTCCTTGGCAGAGAAAAGAGAGAGCAAGCATGCAAATTTAGGCCCATAGGATTATTTGGGAAATGTAACGTTGAACATTAGCAGAAGCAGACGCTGTTCAACGAAACTTCGGAAGGAGCAAGCTAGGTGTAATGGCCTTATTTTGGGGGAAGGGGGGGGGAATCTCCAGAAACGATCACAATATTTCGGGGTGGTCAGGGGAAGGCAAGAGCGAAGGCTGTGGCGAGGATCCCATCAAGTGTTCATATCGAAGAAGAAAAAAGTAAGAAATAAATCGCCTCACTTTTTTTTTTGCAACAGGTGTTCTTGACAGACAGTGTCAATCCTTGCACGTGCTGGTTTTGCACTTCTACGGGGTCATACGTTTCATTAAGTCCTAGCATTACTTGCTTTGCAAGCGTGCATAGAGAGGTCTTATTCTGCTATACTATGTCTCCTTCTAAATAAATCCTGTTGAGCCCAATGAGGTTTACTCTCTAGTAAGTATCTTTGGAATTGCAACCTGCATCGCTTCTAAACGGTATTAGGATTTGATGTCCCGCATTGCGGTCGAGACCCATTACCATCAAGCACAATTGTGCCATTGGTTTCCGTGGATCTCTGTCGCCGCTCAGCGCCCATGGCGTTGAAAGTTAGCACTCGATAGCTCAGGGCAACACCCTCCGACCACCTCGGGGCACTGCAACGTGAGAATGGACTCGGCTGAGGCCAAGGCTTGGAAATCGTGTTTTCGATTTGAAGATAGTAGGGCGTAGAAGTGGTCTGTTTCAAAATCATGAAGAATTCTTTAAAAAAAAAAACTTTTAAAAATGGTTTACACAAAAAAGGAGGAGAATCACGTGTGTGGTTTATTCAGACCAGTGAACCTTTCCTCCGAGATTCAAGAAGCTAGAATTGTCGTTCAATTGAGGAAAAACCAGAGAGAGAATATGAGACATATTCTTTCCATGAGAACGGAAAACTTGAAAACTGCAGGCAAAGAAATGGACAAAAGGGAGGCCAGGGCCGCCCCCTTTCCCTTAGACCCCTCCTAAGCCATTGGCCTGGTAGGTATAATAGTGAGATAATCCATCGCCTATTGAAACCCGAGGCAAAACTCTGGTTGATTTAAATGGAGCTGGATGGCACGATTATCAGGGGAGTTCAATTGGTCACTGTGACCGCACGCCGAGAGGACCAAAAAAAAGGAGCCGGATGGAGTGGCGGACGAAGCTTTTTGGGGTTTCTTTTGTTTTTTAAAAAATCCAGCAAAACCCAGCAACAACGAAAAAGCCAAACGCAATAGCTTTTCTGCAGAGGTGTGGCGGAGAGTTTGGGACTTGAACCGTTATTTGCTACACGTATCTTCTTCTAAATTCACTTTACAATGTGGGTCTGTGGCCCTGTAATTTTCCGAGGGTCTGAAAAGAAGGTATTTCTTTTTTCCTGCCTCCCCTCGTCTGGATTTTGGTTACTTTTTTGGGAGGCCTCCTTTTTCTAGAAAAAGAAGTGAAATGATGATTAAATGACTGAACTAAGAGAAGCCAAGTTCTTGTAGGTTTTGCACAGAGAAAACGTTGGGGTGGGGTGGGGGGAGAGGAGAGGCAGCCTTTATCTTTTGGGGCAAGAACTTCAGATTAGCCACTTCCAGAGTCCCAATTCATGTGTTTGTTATCTCTTAACACGCTTTATTTACGTTTTCCCACCTTTTCCTACCTGAAGCTAGTGTGGTCAACATCAGAAAAAGAAAAAGAAAAAAACCGGAACGGATTTCGTATGGTGAGGTTTCGGCCTCTGCTTGTTGGTGGAGTGAGGACTGAGATCCCAGTGCACACAACTAGTGAGTGCAAGGGTGTGCGCTGGATTAGTGACCGGAGGAGTGCGCCGCTGGTCCCTCGGTGCTCTGTGCCGTCAAGTCGGAACCGACTTATAGCGACCCTAATAGGACCTTTCAAGGTAAGTGAGAGTATTTAAGGAGTGGATTTACCAGTTCCACTCCCCCAGTGAGTTTCCACAGCCAAATGGGCATTCAACCCCTGTTCTTCAGAGTCCTAGTCCGTCACTCCGTCCACTACACCACACTGGGATTCACTCTATTCACTACACTACACTACTACCTGTTCTTTATTCGAGAATAGTGATTTCTAAAGATCCTTTTTTTTTTTGTCTTCTTTGGGTATCTGCTCCTTCCACCCCACCGAATGAACAGGTTCAGTTTAGTTCGCTAGTTGTCTCCCCTTCCTTTCCATATACTCTCCACGGCCTTCCAGTACTGTAGTCCCCCAGTTATGGCGACCCTAATAGGGTTTTTGAGGTATGACCTTGCCAGGACAGCGTCTGTGGCAGAGGCGGGGGGGGGGGGAACGGGATTTGAACCCAGGCCTACCGAATCCTAGTCCAACACTCTCACCGCTGCACCACACGATCTGGCCTACGTGTTGGACTGGAACGCCGATACAGTATAATCCTCCCGTCAGGCGGAGTAGCTAGTCGTGCTGGCTAGGGATGATGAGACTTGTAGTCCAACAAGATGGAGGACGACTTGTAAGAGAAAGATCGACTTCGGGAGAAACGCTTCTCCACCTCGATATTCGCCCACAAAACCACCCAAAACAACAAGAAAAAAGCGCCCAGGAGCAAGATTTAATTAGCCTTGCTGCTCGTTTGCCCGCAGAATTCTTACACGATCTTCTGTGATCGTTCAGGAAGATCGTGGGGTGAGCTGTGGGGCCGATCCATTGAACTGACAGCTTTTCCTGAAAATGAGGTGCTTTCGGTGACTATCTCGGCCTGCGTGGATCTCTTACAAAAATATGGGAACCCTCCATGCAGAGATCTCCGGTGCCTACCCCAGTCTTCGGGGTGGGAGGGTGGGGGGGGGGAAGACTGATCTGGAGAGAAAGGGGAGGGAAAGAGAAAGGGAGAGGCCATGTCCTCCCGGAAGGATTTTCTGTGTTGGCCAGCCATGCCTAAGCCTAGCTTGGAGAGAATTTCAGGAGAATGCGCCTGTAGGAGTGTCCCTATTCTGAATACATAGCTGAGGTCCTAGTGAAAAAACAAACAAACCGCAGTCCAGGTACATTGACTCGGGGGTGGGGGGGCGCTTGCTAAGGTCAAGGGAAGGCCCAGGGATCATCACATCTGCAGGTCTGTTTACTGAGAAACCTCGCGGCATTCAGGGGAACTTTTACCCGGGCAAGTCTGCGGAAGGTGGTTGGTGTCTCTCTTGAACTCGCGAGGAAGGACTCCACTCGAGTCGCTCACCCAGCCTTGAAGGGCTTCCTTCGTCCGTCTTTCCGTTCCTTCCGTCTGCTTCCCGTCTTCCCGCGCTTGACCCGTCGGAGGCTTCTCTCCGAAGGAAGGAATGGCCCAAGGAGAAAAGCTCGAAGAGGAAAGTGAGGGGAAGGTGGTGGCGGCTGATGTAGGGGAGACCTAGCTTTCCCCAGGAAGCGAAGACGGGTCCTGCCCTCCCCCTCCCCCAATACTGGTTTGGTTACAGTACAGTGCTTTTCCCAGTTCTGTAGAAGACCCTTTATCCCCATAACGTGCCCTCCGAAAGGGGAAGGCATAAAAAGGACGGCTAAAGTCCATTGACTGGCTACCTGTACACGTTCAGCCCAATCGGACATACCACCTTCCTTCCAAGTGAGGTTTTCTGTTTATAGAATACAGGCATCCGGAAAGAGCGATTACTAAGCAATACATCCCCATTAGTCTTGCCCATACTAAAAACTGAGCTTGCAAACGTTGTTATTGTTGTTATTTTGACTATAGTTCCCATGATTCCCCTAGCCAGCTAGCTGGACAGATTCTGGAAATTGTTGTTGCTAAAACGAGTCGCCCCCACCCCTGCACGCTCTGATTAAAACCGGCAAGCCTATGTCTATGTGTGATGTGCTCTGTACAACGAGACTACATAAGATGGGTTCAAAAAAAAAGTATAAAAGTTGCCCATTGCAGAAGATGGTGATTTCACGTGGGAACTGTGTTACTTGACTGCTGCCCTCGCCCAGTTCTGTGTTGGATCCAGATGGAGTCCCCTTTGGAACAAACTCTTTGAAGACAAGCGGGGCGTAAATTAGTCAGGACAGACTTAGCGCCGGTTAGTTTGAGAACTGCTCTGTGTTTACTTGGACGTGAACTCTGCAATGCCATCCACAGATGTCTATCAAAAGTAGGTCCCGTTGGGTTTAGTGGAGTTTACTGTGATATAAGCCGTGCTACTCAGGTCTGTGCCTAACATTTTGATTTGTAGCGAGGCGTCGAGCTCAGATCCTTTACACATCAGCCCTTCCCCTCCCACCTGCTTTGGGAAGATGCTCAGGGCCGGAGCTGTGATCCTTAGAGCCAAAGCGTGAGGCCTCGCTCTTTAAGGGATGAGCGAGGCGAATTTTCCTGTGTGGACGTACCTTTGCTTCTGCCACTCACCCCAACGCACCTGGCTGAATTCGACCTTCTCTGCTTAGAGGGCCATTAGCATCCGAAGAGAGCTGTGATGCTTGGAAGCACTATCCCTGATGGAAGCCGGCAAACTTGGGTGGGAGTGAGTGGGAAAGAAATTGTGCTGAAGCTTGGCCTGGCCTGGTCTCAAACTTACCGAGCAGCAGCCCAATTTCATCCACACAGCCTGGGAAACGTTTCGCGATCAGAACCAGAGAGCTTCGTGAAACGGTGTGCGGCCCACATACACTCACCAGCGAGAGTTCAGAAGCAAAAACAAAAAACAACAAAAAAATTGAAAATAAGCGTTAAATGTGCTCCCTTCCAGGGGTTGGGTTCCCTCAACGAATCGGGCCCTCCCAGGCCCACAGGTTCTACTAGTCAACTTTTTGAAGTTTATCTGAACTGGGCTTCTTTCTTCTTCTTCCTTGTTGTTCTGAACTATTGAAAAACAGATCAAAGACAACCCACAGAAAGCCCCCCCCATATTAATCCGAAGATGTGCCCCCCCCGACTCCCATTTAAAAATCCGAGAAGGAAAAAAACACATGAGGTGAATCCACACATTATATTTGTCCCCACAAAAAACTCCTCAAGGGATAAAACGCAAACCTGGCTTCCCAGAGTTCGTCTGGAAACCATCTAAATGTTTCACACTCATGGGATCTTGAATTTTCTGTTTTCTTTCAGCTCAGCAGCAAGTTGTATTGTGTTCGGTGACGTGTATGCAGGGTGATTGCGATCCCGTGCTTGTCGGCCCAGGGGCAAGTCCCAGTGAATTCAACGAGATTCATTCACTCCCTGTTATTGCGTGTGTATAGGACTGATTTATTGATTACTACCATGGGGGAAATGGTGGATGGTGATTTATTTGCTTTCTCCCAGTCGGTCTGTACATAGTTTATTTACCCGCCCACCTCGCACTTTTTAATAGATATTTTACAAAAAGGAAGATTTCACTCCATGGATGTAGATGCAGACTTAAGAATAATAGCTAGTATAGGAGAGCAAGCGAGAGGAGAGGGGTACGTGTCGCCCCTTATCCCATTAGTACTCCCGGCTGTAGGTAAGAACTACATAAATAGTAGTAGTAATAATAGAAATCTCAGTCTAAACTAAGAAAATTGCATTTACTGGGTACCCGAACTTGGGTCAGGTGGAGAAGGCGGATGGATGTGAGTACACAAAGTTACAAGTAAATGTGCACCTGTGGGACAGCTGGAGACCTGCCTCTCCCCTCTGCATCAGAACTGGCTGAGCAGAGTGGGGTTTTACTCTCGGATAAGCATGCATCAGGACTGCAGCATTACCGAGAGGACCCAAAGCAGCGTTTTTGGGTTGCCTTTCTGAAAGAGTCCCAGAAAAGAGATGTTAAAATCTGCAACCCTCACCCTTACAGGTTCTTCCTGATTTTTGCCAGGCATTTGGGGAAATAATTTCCATTTCTTTTACCCGATCTATAAAAGTCCTGACCGGCTGCAAAGAAGGGAGGGGAAGAATTCGAAGCAGAGTTTACTTTAAAGGCAAACTAACAAACAGACACCCTTCCCCGCAAAAAATAAAATAAAATAAAATAAACCAGATCCTACATAAGTCTGGAAGCAAAGCATCTTGCGCAAATCAGCCGCACATACTTCTACTGTGTCTGAAACTGCAGTACAAGGTATGGAACCCGAACGCGTTAAAAAAACGTTACGGAAATCTTGTCAGCGGCTTCGATAGGGTGTAGACTGGTTACAACGCCGGAGTAATCTCCCAGGGATTGTGCGCAAAATTCACCCAGTTGCAGGACAGTTGTGCGCAAGAAAGGCTTGCACAGGAGAATTTCACCACAACTCTGACTCCGCTCATCTCCACTCCTGGCACTCACTGTTGTTGTTGTTGTTTAGTCGTGTCCGACTCTTCGTGACCCCATGGACCAGGGTACGCCAGGCCCTCCTGCCTTCCACTGCCTCCCGGAGTTGGGTCAAATTCACTACATTGCCTCTAATCCACATCTCTTATAGGGCGGGAGTAATTTATCATTTTCGTCAATTAACCGTCACTTTTCTTCACCCGTGGCCTACAGAGAAAATTATTTCGTTTGATGCAACTGAAACTTTACTAGTTGCTCCTTTCTCTTTCACCTATCAGCGCTCTCTCTTTCTCTCTCGCTGGCTGGCTCGCTGTCTCCCTCCCTCTCTCTTCCAGCTCGAGACGAAGCGTGGAGTTCCTGAGCAAACACTCACTGTTCTCTGCTGGGTTGGAGGAAGGAGGTCTGGGCAGCCGCTGGCAGCAGTAGCAGCCAGCATTTCCAAAACGAATAACAAAAAGGTTACTGTACATAAAACGTGCTTCCAGCCCAAGAGCCTCAAGTTGTTTGAACGTCGGTTTGGGGCACGTAAATATAGCAGTCCTGCGGTCCCGTCCCCCCACCCCCGCCGCTTACCTCACTGCTCAAGACTATTCAATTTCTTTTGGAAAGGGTAGCCCTAGACAGGACCAATAATAATAATAATAATAATAATAATAATAATAATAATAATAATAATAATAATAATAATAATAATAATAATAATAATAATAATAATAATAATAATAATAATAATAAAACCCCGGTAGTTGTACAGTGTTTCTTTTTAAAAAAACCAAGCAGCTGGCCTGTATAATCTAAACCATAAACATATCTGACATAAATTATGAAAAATAACACACTTCAGGGGTTTAGTGGGCCCTTTCTTTCAACCATTTTTTCCTCCCTGCATCGTCAATCCCTCTGCCCCCTTCACCCACCCGGCCATTTATTCTAAAGAGAGACTTAGTTATGTGGATGAACTTTGGGTGGATGTTCAGCTCCCAGGTGGGACAGTCATGAGAGCCCCGGACTACAGATTAGCAGGTGCATCTAAGGTCAATAAAAACATGCTACAGAGAAACCAGTTCTTCTGTAGAAAAGGACCTCATTGGAAGGAGTTGATTTCCAAAGCTGGCACTCTCTATTGGATGGTAGTGGTGGTGGTGGGAGGATTATGGATGAAACACTCTGAATCAATAAAATAGATATGAGACGCTCACTCAGGTCTATTGACTTTTGAGATGGCACCAGTGTTGGTGATCTTGACGTCTTTATATACAATAATGCCCTTTCACTTGCAGGTAACTTTTTGTGCCTGTCTGCATCCCATGAGAAACAACCACATCTTTAGGAGCTTCAGCTTTTAATATATACTTAGAAAACATCCCAAGGCTGTCATCCTGATCCTAGTTTAGCTCCATAGATCTTTCTAACCACGACCATAATTGTAGCCCAGTTCTATGGACTTAACAGCCCATTTTACAACCCGTTGCTTCCTTCTGACCTTCTTTTTTTCAAATGTCCAATATAACTCTTGCTAAGGACTACGGACATGAAGAGGATTTGTTTGCAGTTTTGCACACGTTGAAGGCAGAGGAAGATACCTTTTGATTCCATGGGCCTTACTTTCTACTTTGGTTTGCAAAGATTTGACTAGTAAGTTTTGGAAAATGTTGACTTCCTCGTGCAGACCCTCAGAGTCCAAATGCTGGGCTCAGAAAAGGATTTACACTCTACAGTAAGTTTCAAAGGTGCCTCAGGAGTTTGGGTTGTTTGTTTTTTGGTCTTATTTTTTTGTTTACATACTGAAACAGACTAAGACAGTTATCTGTATGAAAATATTTGAGTTTCTAAACCTTAGGAGGCAAGGTCCTGCTCACCCAGTCACCCTTTCTCATTGATACAGGAAGGATCTATATCCAGCAAGTGAGTTTTAAGATAAGGATTTCTGTGTTGAACCTCAGATAATCTTGGTTATTACTCTTCTGTTTTCCTTGCCTCATATTGTTTCCAAAGGTGGGTTAAAATGATATTTGTTTTAAGAAAATAACCCCGAATTTCCTATAGATCTTTCCCTTTAAAATAATTACCTCTCTTTCCAGCAAATTCTTTGCCTTTTTATCTACTACAGGGAGCGGGGGGGGGGGGGAATGTATTATTCCAATATCAGAGTTTATGATACACTACCTAGAATTCATCAACGTTCCTCCTATTTAATGGGATCGATAGCAAGAAGGAAGTTTAAGTTGTGGACTACTGCTTCCTTTAAACTGTGTTAACTAAGAAACCTATGAGTAGCCATTCATTATATGAGATTAAAAGTCATAAAATAATACTGAAATAGATAGAGGTCAATTACCTGTGGAAATACTCAGGAATTACTCTAGATTGTATTTTTTTTTTCACTTTGCAAGAGTGCATCTTGACAGAAAAGCTGAGTTGTTTATCTAAAGGGTAGAACAAGGAAATCTAACACTTTTAAAACCAAGGCATAAATGCTGAATAGGTGGAAAAGGGAATTCTAGGTGATGGGGAGGTTGATAACAACAACAACTTGGGCTCTCGCCAAAAATCAAGAAATTATAAAATGTTTTTGAATCACCACCACCATCATCTAAGAACTGCAAAGCTGGAAGGGACCCTATGGATCATCAAGTCCAGCGCTTGTCGCGGAGGCACAGTGGGAGAATCGAACTCCCAACCTCTAGCTCTGCAGTCAGATACCTAAAACACTGAATTATCCAGCGCTTCCATCTCACACTTTTATCTACTGAGTGGACTAAAGAAGTGCAATACTTTGCTTTGCCTTCAGTCTCTATGGAACTTCTACGCCTTTAAATATTGTTCTGGTTTATCCTGGTGTCTGATACTAGGGGAATATGGAATGAAAACGAGGGCAAGAAATGGATGGTGAAGATTTGATTTCCAACAAGAAAAGTTAAGATCTCACTTGTCCAAACCACACAAGTCCATTCCCTCTCCACCAAATAGTTTATGATCCCGGAGTTTTACACGGCAACCCTTTAAGCATGTCTGCTCACAAGTAGATCTCAAGGAGTTCAGGGGAACTTCTTCCCAGAGAAAGCGGATATAGCATTACAGCCTTAAGCACCAACCCCCACCTGCACCCTTAGACACAATGTAGCAGATAGATTAAGGAGAAGAAGAAGAAAGGGGAAAAAAAACCCTCATCCCCATTTCAAGCCATTCTGATCTGTAATTAAACGGTGGTGCCGGCTTGTGTTCTCCCATGGCTTTCACAGAAGTTGCAGTGATCCAAAGTCAGGTTGCTGTGTCAGAGTGGCTCTTTTATTAATGTGAATACACACACACACACACACACACACACACACACGCACAGACACGCACAGACACACACACACACACACACACACACAAACCCACCCCTTGCATATTCTTAGCCCAGCTTCAATTTTAGTTGCTAAGCAACGTGTTTATGGTAATTCATCCGCGAAATTTAAATCTCGGAGAAAGGATCGAGCGTTTGGCTGAACGGCCGCCACGAGAAAAACTACTTGTGGAAGATAAGAGACAGCAGCTGCCAGTGGCTTCTGGACGGCCAGGCGGCAGCAGCGGCGGAGGAAGCAAAGATGGAAAAAGCTGGCGCTCCCTCCCTTCGCCAACCCCGCTCCTCCTCCTCCTCCTCCTCCTCTTTCGCGCCTCACGGCCTCAGTTCCTGGTGCCCTCGACGAACGATCTCCCGGCTGCTCCTAGGGCAAGGCAGTTCCCCTCCGAATCCGGTTCAGAGACCGGGACCCACACGGAGTCCGGGCTGCAGCCCCGGCAGCGAGCATCTCCTCTCCATCTATGGCTTGAGATCGCCCCCTCCCTCCCTTCTCCCTCTCCTGCTCAGTGCGCGCTAAGGCCCATTACATCTTCAAGCAGCGCCATTCATCCACCTGATCTTAGCCTCCCATTACTCAAACGGCAGAGAGCATTTCCTCCTCCCCCACCCCGCTCCATCCTTCTCCCGGGTGCTTTGCGCCTAAACGCAGTCTGAAGATCTCGCCTAATTCTCTGACCAGGAGTGATTACATAGCAAATACAACAGGCCCAAGAAGGAATCTAGTGAAAGGGTGCAAAGAAGGAGGCAAATTGAATCCTTGAGACAGTGGATCTAGAATATGCTTCATCACTGTTCCAGTTCACCAGTACCAAAGACCCTTGGAGTCACACCACGCCCCAATCCTGGCCCAGAAGGAATCAAAATATGTGATCTTCTACCATTCCTTAACTAAGCTGTTAGTACCTACGTGCATGTGTGAAAAGCTTATTAGGCAGGGGCAAGTAACTGTCTATTGCCATCCAGCTTTACGGCCTAATCCTACACATTTCTATTTAGAAATTACCCTTATTAAATTCCATGGAACTTACTCTCAGGTAAGTCGGCCCAGGGCTTCACCTTTAGCCTACTAACACTTGTATATTCTGAGCCAAACAACTCTATCAAGGAAGATGTTGAAAGACCTGTCCTGGGTTGCATTTGATTCAATCACATCTGGATGCTCTACTTCAAACTAGTTTGTAAATTGGTTTCTAAATAGTACCTTACAGCCCACTTCTAAGTACATATACCAGAAAATAAGCCCCACAGAGTTCAGAGGAATTTACTTTCTATGAAGGCTGTGTTTTGCTTTTAAATGAAGAACATACTGTATTCTGGGCTGGCCCTTATGATTTGTTCTCCTGCTATGTCCCTACAAAAACTTAATTTAAAAACTGAAGGAAGCAGCGGCACCTGTCCTGATTTTCTTTACGTTGCAAGCCTATATACATTACATTACATACAGACATGTTTCACTGAAAGGACTTTGCTTCTGGGTCTAGGTGAGTAGAATTGTGTCCTGAGTCTCTTTGGCTCCTTTAAGGATGTGGACTCAGCAATTTAGTGATGTCATCCCTGGAATGTCCATCTGCCAAAGGCAAAGACCCACAACAGAGGCCAAAGCCGCCTGCAGGGGCTGTGTTTGATCAAAGCCCAGCAATCTGTACTGGGGCTAAGCTCACATTTAACAACTTCTGGAGGTTTATTTGAGGAAAAGCCACCAGTACTTAGGTTGCAATCTTGTGCTGTTTCACCTGCTTGCAAGTCAGTGAGGGGTTTACTTCAGAATAATAATAATAAAAACATACACACATAGGATTGCACAGTTAATGTCTCTAGATTCAAACTTCCAGTCATTCACACTGGGATATGTCAGAGCCCACAGCTGTTAAGAATCAGTGGGAGTTTTGCCATTGACTTTAGAGAGCTGTATATTGCATGTCCTTGGAGGTTTACCCCAACGCCCATCTCTTTCTGTGAGTGAGTGAGTGAGAGAGAGAGAGACTGAGACTGAGGAGCATTAGTTAATCTGGCAGGCAAAGAAGAAGGGAGTTTATGTCACTCTGGGGGTCAAGCTTTCAGATGGTGACTGGCTAGTTGAAAACTGTCAGTCATCATCCCATCTCCCTGCAGCTGGGGCCTCAACACCACTACCAACACCAACGCCACCAAGAATTTCCTCGTGCTACTGGAAAAAACTTGCATCCATTTAAGCATTCCCAACAGTGAAGACAAATATTTGTGTAGTTCTTCCCAGCCGCCACCCCCCCCTTTTCACCCCTTTTACACTTCCATCTTCACACTATGGACCAATTTTCTTGGAACAGCCAGAGGCTTTGACTTATAAAATTTGGTCCATATCCTAAATAATTAATTCCAAGCCTGCAGCCAGGGTCAATACTTGTTGCATCCATTTTACAGTTTGATTAATCACCCTGGAACTCAAAGCAAACTGAACTACACTGTGGCCAAAAGGAGCCCTGGTTTATCTCTAAAGACTGGTGGTTACAGATTTATTTTTTCTCTCTATTTATATGCAAATATGTCTGTGTCTTAATAAGCATATATAGGTATAATATATCTCTGTAAAGATATTGAAGTGTCGTTTTGTCTTTCATTTGAAGATGTTGATCATTTATTACAAAAATAAAGGAATAAATACAACAATAAATTGTTGCTTTCAACAGGATAAATATTTTACAAATATATAATTTAAAAAAACAAATGTAACTGTTAAAATTATGCAAAATATGACACATATTGATAAAATTATCAATAATATATACTGCATTTCTTGTTAGAGCAGATTGTTTTCTAAAGTGTCAGCTGAAAACCATTCATACAAAACAGGTCTCCACCATTGTAATACTCAAACACCATTCACTTCATTGAAAGAGAAATAATCTCTTTTTTAAAAAGAAAAGAAAAGGTGCAGGGAGAAGACAAGCCACTGTGATTTAAACAAAAATTGGAGATAGTTGCTCAACTACCCAAATTAAAAAAAGAAAAAAGAGGATTGTTAACAACACTGAAGTGACTACTTAAAAAAACACTTGCAAATTATTTGCTGGCTAGAGAAATGGATGGGATTGCAGTAGGAAGGCAAGAAGAAGTAAAGAAAAGACTGAAGGAAAGGGGATAGTACATTTTAAACCTTAGAACCAATTCACATGGATTAAATACAACTTCGTAAAATATATTTACTCCCATCTGCCTTTGACTAAAAAAGAATATGGGGAAATGCCTGACAGAGTAATCCTATGCATATTTTCTCACTCCCTTTTTGTTCAATGGGACATATTCCTAGATGGGCATAGGACTATCTCAACATTCTGAGCACCATAATCTGTTTATAAATCCTGTGTTACATAAAATAAATAAAACACAGGATTTATAAACAGATTGTGGTGCTCAGAATCATTAAGAGATCTGGGAGTATAGGACATTATTTTCATTATTTACATATTACAATACAAGCTTCCCATGTATCCACATTCTAAGTGTTCCATGAATCTGTAGCTCTGAGGCTCCTACAGTGTGTATTATTTGAAAAAAAAGAGGTGGGGAAGGAGAAAATTATCTTGAAAAATTCACTTTTATGCATGATAAGGACCCAGAGATGGACACACTTGGCAAATATCTGCTTCCAAAAGTGACTGACAGAAGAAGCAACTCAGGAAATTACTTTCTTAACAGAAGAGCATGGGACTTGCTGTTTGCCCTTTGCCATTATTCAAATTCGATAACCAACTAGAAACTAAGGCATACATATAGACCTGTGTTGGTGCAGAGGAGAGCGAGTCTGTCCCACCTCTCTGTCCATTGGTATGAAAAAAACAGCAGTCCATCTCATGTTCTAAGAGTATCCACTGGGTAAAAAAGCAACTTTTTGGCCTGCATACTTGGAAGCCTCTTTTCTTCTTTCCCTGCACACAATAGGATTATTGACCCTTAACTTAGTTTTTTTCTTTTCAGGTTCTAAAACATTACTTGCTTCCTTTGGAACAACTTAAAAGAAATGATATCCTATAATAGTTTCCCCACATGGGACCTTCTCCTATCCTCCTTTGGATGCTGCCAGTCAACATGGCTGTGGCATACTCTATACTACTAGTTTAATCTGGAGTGAGACTTACTGGAAAGGAATTAATAATGTTAACTTGTTTTAAACCACTGTTACCATCATATGGCATCAAGAAAGGGAGCTGTCGGTCCACTGAAATCCTCATATTCATCAACATTATCAGTGTTTCCTGACTCCCTCTGGGATTGAGGGACTTGCTGTGTGGCTACATTTGCACTGCAAAAGTAGATTTACAGCCTCTAAACTTGCCCTGACTCCTCTCTCTCTCTCTCTCTCTCTCTCTCTCTCTCTCTCTCTCTCTCTGTGTGTGTGTGTGTGTGTACATTTCCACCATTAGAACAACGGAAAACAATTATGGGAACCTATTGTTTAACAGTGTGCCTACTCTATTATCTCTACTATCACCAACACTCAGACTTAATATAAAAGGTATGTCTGCTGTAGCATGGAAATAAAACATTTAATACCTGTACTCATTTCACATACCACACATATCCCTAAAGCAACACAACAACAAGGACCATGACTATACTTTACTTTCTTTTCTCTCTGTATACATGTACTCTTAAAAGTATCATTTAAAAAAAATTATAGAGATAAATAAAAAGTTACACACATACAATGCATCAAAATAATATATTGTCTCAGAAACAACATCCCTAGGCGTTACCTTTTGGAAACAGAAAGGATGGTCGGGTGGAGACATAGCTAAACTCCTGCAAAGGTGGTATTTTATCACCTGGTGGGGGAGATCTATTCTGCAAAGGTTGGATCTTAAATAAGGAATTAAACAATGGCCTTCTGTTCTAAAGTCCTGCTTTATCATCCCATTACACACAGTCAGATCTACAAATGTTGTGGAAGTACATATGGATTTCTAAGGCGCTAACCTACTTCTTAAAGGCTAACCTGACCAATAATGATGACGGGGACCCCTTCCCATAAAAACACCATAAATATGGTAGAGGGGACAGGTTGGTTCTGTTTTTGATTCTTCCCATGAGAAGATTTTCAGGATATTGTTAAGAAAACTTATTCAACACATTTTTTTAGTCATCAGACGAAGACTATTTCATTCTAACAAATTTATTTTCTCAGTCAGCTCTTACGGAATCACTACTCAAATTAAATTACAATCAAATTATCACATCAAAAGATACCCTTATTACCTAATAGCTGTCCGTATTTTTTTTCATTTCATTTTTTAAATTTGTGCTCATTTGAAAAAAACACGTAATACAAGATCTGGGGGAAAAATAAATTACCGTTTTTGCAGCAGTTCATAGGTATTCTGAATAAAATATTAAAAGAAGTCATTTAATGAAAATATAAAGCAAATTTTTTTTTTAGATCAACAACGGATCTAAACATTTCTCTATTGCCGTCTTTTTTTCTTTTTGTTTGTTTGTTGAAAAGTCTGTTTATTAAAACCTACCAAAAACACTGCGAGGAAATGGCAGTATTATATAATCACATCCACAGCACCCATTCAATCAAGTTGGCAACGGATTTTAGGAGAGAGAAGTTCAGATAAGTGCAGCTGCAGATGCCCCGTCCTTTTAAAAATCCCTTTATCTGAATTAGTCCAGAAATAAAAAATAAAAAATACCAATTCAAAAAAAAATATTAGCAGTGAACTTTTTTTAAAAAATTAATCTTCCAGGATGATTGGCAGCCATCAGAAGCATAAACTTGGACAGCCCTGAATTATTCCCTTTATGTCGCTGTTTCGTGCAAAATCCTTCTACAGAGCTCCAACTTTTAAGGACCAGCAACCTAGCTTTACTTTTTTCCACTCTCCCTCGCTGGTAGGAGTCCCTCCCTCTACCCTCTTTCTTTTCAGGGTGAGTTTTCAATTTGCGAGTCTTTCTTTCGTTGTTTCTTTCATCTTTCCCCCTTTCTTTATCCCCTCCTCCCTCTTTCTTTTTTCTCCTCGCATATAATTTTGCTTTCCTATCCAACCAGCTTGACTTTTTTTTAAAGAGATGCCTGCCTTATTTTCTTTCTCTCTCCCCTACGTAGAGAAGGTGACCCTCTCCATTATGCAGATTATTATTTTTCTTATTCTTTTAAAAGGGGCTCCTGTCTTGGCATTATCGAAATAATGCAGTTTGGTCAAGGAAAAACTACATTGTTCTAGAATACAATGAGTATCATCCAGGGAGATTTTGCCCCTCACCTTCCTCCTTCCCTCTTGGACCTTACGATTAGAAGGAGGAGGAGGAGGAGAAAAGCCTGCGTGTGCCTACATGTGTGGAGCTAAGACAGTTAGACAGAAAGTTCCTTTCGATGAAATCTTATAAAGCAGTCCTTTAAAAGGACGTGTGTGTGTGTGTGTATGTGTGTGTGTGTGTGTTTGTGTGTGTGTGTGTGTGCGCGCGCGCGCATGGGGGGTGGTGGTGGAAGGCGTGAAGCTAGGGAATGAGGATGGACCAAAGACACACAGAGAGAGAAAGAGAGAGGGGGAGGGAGGGAAAGCCAGCGCACAGTGTAGAAGTAGGCGCTCTCACTGCAGCAACAATAGCAGGGCATAATTTAGGGGTTTTTTTTGTTATTGTTCTTAGGCTGTTAAGGAAAGGATGTCTTTGGGTTTCAACAATGCTCTGCAAGGTAGAATTTTAGTCGTCCGGATGGCCAACTCCCAGTTGTCCAGACACATATTTTTTTTTCAAAAAAAGGGAAAGAAAGCCTGCGAGTTTGTGTTTGGACTGCAAGTGTGTGCGTTTTATGTTATGGTCTGTGTATTCCCCATCCCTCCCTCAACCCCCTGTGCCCACCGCTGCTTTACTCGCTTCTCTCCCCCCGCTTTCTCCCTCCTTTTCCCCTTCGCTCTTTCTGCCTCACCCTCTCTTCCTGTCCCTTCTTCGCCTCAAGAATCCCTCTCACTTTCGCGACGATGCCTGCCTGCCTGCCTGCTCACTGCACGCTCGTCTGGAGTCCGTGGTGTGGGGGCGGCGTGTCGGAGTTCACGTTGCCGACCTGGGAGTAGACATCGTCGGGTGTCTGCTGCTGGATTCCCGGGGGGGTCATCCGTTTCTCTTTCTGCCTCCGATTGCAAAACCAAACCCTGACCACCTCTTTTTCCAGCTGCAGGCTGTCCGCTAGGTTCGTAATCTCCTGGGCGGAGGGCTTGGGGCATTTCAGAAAGTGGCTTTCCAAGGCCCCCTTGACACTCACCTCGATGGAGGTCCGCTTCTTCCTCTTCCTGCCTTGCGCCGCGATCTTGTCGATGCTGGTGGGGCTGCCCGTGGAAGAGTCGGCTTCCTCCAGCCATTTGTTCAACAGGGGCTTGAGCTTGCACATGTTCTTGAAGCTCAGCTGCAGAGCCTCGAACCGGCAGATGGTGGTCTGCGAGAACACGTTGCCGTACAAAGTGCCCAGGGCCAAGCCCACGTCGGCCTGCGTGAAGCCCAGCTTGATCCGGCGCTGCTTGAACTGCTTGGCGAATTGCTCCAGGTCGTCGGAAGTCGGCGTGTCCTCGTCCGAGTGCGGGTCGTGGCTGTTGAGCCCGCCGCCGCCGCCGCCGCCTCCGTGGTGCGGGTGCGGGTGCGGGTGGTGATGGTGGTGGTGATGATGGCCCGGGTGGTCGCCCAGCTCCGGCGTGTCGCCCCTCACCAAGCCCGGGTGGACCAGGCTCTGGCTGCCGGGCGGGGGGCTCAGCATGCCGTTGACCGTGAAGCCGCCGGGCTGCGAGTAGATGAGCGACTGCTGCTGCTGCTGGCTGGCCATGGAAGGCAGGTGGGCGGCGGTGGTGGCCCCCCAGTGGCTCTGGTGCGGCGGGCCCAGGTGCGGCGGCGGGGGCCTGTGGTGCAGCGCCGCGCCCGAGTGCAGGTCGTCCCGCCCGCTGCCTCCCTTCACGTCGGGCTGCTGCTGCTGCTGCTGTTGTTGCTGCTGCTGTTGCTGCTGCTGCTGCTGTTGCTGCGGGCTGCCCGTCATGCCCACGGGGCTGCTGGACCAGGGCGAGCCGGCTTCCACGGCAGCGGCGGCGGCGGCGGCGGCAGCGGCGGCGGCGTGGGGCAGGGCTGTCACCCACTGGTGGGCATGGCTCAGCATATGGCCGCCGTTGCTGGCCGCCATGGCGCCCTGCATGAAGTCACTCTGAACCATCTTCACCGAAGACGGGTCGCCCCGGTAGCCGCCGCCGGACACGGAGGTGACGGCCACGCTGCCCGGCTGCATCCCCCCGCCCGAGTCCGAGTGGACGATGGAGCCCGCCGACAGGATGCTGTTGCTGGGCAGGTAGGGATTAGACGCCGCCGTAGCCATCGCTGCTGCTGCTGCTGCTGCTGCTGCCGCCGCCGCCGCCGCCGCTGGCCTTGCCTCCCCTCCACTTCGCACTCCAGCCTCCGCCGCCAAGTAGTGGGTGAGGAGAATCCTCGCTGGCTCGCTCGGCCGCCCGCCCGCTCGACCGACCGACAGGCCGGCCGGCCGGCACGCAGGCGAAGCTCTCCCGAGCGCGCCCTCTTGGGCAGCAGGCGTTTCGCGGTCCTCCTCCTCCTCCTCGGCGGGAAAGCCGGCGTTTCGCCCCTTAGGCCGGGCTTTCTTGCAGGTCACCTGTTCAGAGATGCCTCGGCGACAACAAACACATTACCGGGGGGGGGGGGGAGAAGAGAAATATAGAGATATCTGTCGGCTGTATATGGAGGGAGACGAAGAAAAAAAGAGCGGGAAAGGAGGCGGCGGGGGGGGGGGAAGAGGTCGCCTCACAACAACTCCCCTTTTGGCTTCCCTTCACTCAGTCAGGCGCCGAGGTCCCCCTCAGTTTCTGGGCTGCCGCGGGTGAGGCGGTTGGAGGGCGGTTGCGGGCTGTTGTTGTTGTTTTTTCCCCCTTCACCCCTCCGCTGAGAAACTCTCTTCCTCTCTCTCTCTCTCGGCCCCCCCTCCTCACTCCGTAAGGCTTTGTATCGCGCTAATAATGAGCGCGGGTGGGCTCCTTTCTTCCGGCCCTCACGCACCCAGGGCGCGCGCGCACAGCGCCTCGCTCCTTCTCCCGCTCGCTCGCTCGCTCGCTGTCGCGGCTCCGCTTCCTTGATCTCTCCGGTCGCCCCCTTTCTTTGCCCCCCCCTCCTCCTCCGAGCGCACAAGTTCTGTTTATGTCCTAAGAAAACTTCTGGCGATGCTGGCGGAGAAGGCGAAGCTGAAGACGGGGCATTGCTCAAAGTTGGCGTCCGGTCGAAGCGCCCGGGTCCCTTGGAAACAAGAGTCCTTTGGCATCCGTCTTGCGAGAGTCCAGAGGAGACATTTTTGTTGTTGTTGTTGTTGTTGATGATGGTGTTGCCGTTCCTGCCGCTGCTGCTGCGGGAGTTTGGTTTCTTGTTTTCCTTCTCCTCACCCTCCTTTCCGTCTGCTTAGTTCCCGAGTCTTCTTTTCACATGATAAAAGAAAGTAAGTTTTTTTTCAATTTTTTTTTTAAATCCCTTCTTCTTGTCCCTCTAAGAAAAGTTCAAAATTTCGGATCACGCTAGGTGAAGAAGAGAAAGAGGTGGAGGGGAAAAAAGGAGGCGAGCAGTGGAAGGAAAGCCGAAGAAGCTCCAGCCGCTGTCGGAGGGAGGAGGAGGTGGTGGAATTGCCTCGGTGGAGAGCGGCGTGATGGTGTGTGCGCGCATCGATGGTATCCTTGAGCCACTAACTCCAGCGGGGAAGTTGGCTGCCAGGCTTGCAAAGCGTGCTCTGGTGATGCTGGAGTACAGCAGCTCCGCTCCGCTCTGCCCTTCCCTTCCCTCGCCGCCGCCGCCGCCGCCGCCTCCTCTCCTCCCCCTCCTCGCTTTCCCTTTCTCTCCCTCTGACAGTTCGCTCTCTGTCCCTCCCTCACAGAGCGGGGACTGTCGAATGTTTACCCTCCGCCGAGAACGCGCGCACCACCACCACACTTTCCCAAATACAAGGAAGTCGAGCGCAAGGGCCCCTGCTGATTGGCTACCCGCTGAGTGATTGGCAGGCCCGCAATGACTGGCTCAGGACGCCAGGCCCCCCTTCCGGCCGTTCCGATTGGTTGCTTTTTAATTTAGGCAAAGTGTCGTGGATGCTGGAAAACTGCCCTACCCCCCCCATCTCCCCTCCTTTGGTTTCTCTATCCCTTCCTCCTTCTCTCTCTCTCTCTCGCTCGCTCCCTCGCTCGCTCTCTATTCCCCCCCCCGCGCGCGCAACATCTTAACTCTTAAAGCCCAGCGAATAAATCTGAGTTCTCCGGGCACCGAGCTCACCAGAGGGGAGGCGGCAGAGGGGCACGAGGGAAAGCGGGAGGGGGTGCTGGGGAGAGGACAACCCACCATATAATATTCCACTTATTTTACTTGCGTGCGTACGATTCCTCTTACGGGCGCGTAATTCCATAGATAGCGGTGGCACAGAGTCTGCCTGCCTCCATTCACATCCCCAGCCCATACCTAAAAGGAAAACAACAACAATGATAACACCACCACCACCACCATCATCATCAACAACAACAAAGAGCGCTCTCTCTCCAGGTATCTTTCGAAGTTTGCTTTTTCTTCTGTGCGTCTTCGCCGTCAAACGCACAAAGGTGTTATTCGGCGAAGCCTTCCGAGTCTATTACAGTTCCCTGTGAAAAGCTCGCATCGGACAGAGGTCGGCACGCCAAGCTTCCTCGCGGACCACACGGCCCCGCATTTCTTTGTTTTCCTGCCTCGTTTATTCTGCATCTTGTGGAAAATACAATGCAGTTGTGTGTGTGTGTCTGCGCGCGTGCGTGCGCTCTCTCTTCTCTCTCTCTCTCTCTCTCTCTCTCGCCTCCTCCACTCTCCTCGTTTGGGAACTCTCCGAGGCCTCGTAAACAAAACCATAACTTACCTTTTAGAAGAAAGATAGAGGAGGCTTCCTTTACGCATGTGCTTATTTTAAATTATGATAATTCACGATGCTTTTCATTTCAACCCCCCTCCCGTTCCAGGCAACGAAATGCCTTTCAAAACCGCCAAAAGACTCTCCTTTCTACAAGGAGTTGTGCTGTGTTTTTGTTTTTAAAATACCTATGCTATATACAGTAATGTCATTTTGCAGGCTATAGATCTGGCTGCATGAAAAGGGTTTTTTAAATTGCTAGTCCAGCTGAAAGAGTTAAGGTGGGCGGGAGAGAGCGAGCCAGCGAGGGGGGGGGGGGAGAGAGAGAGAGAGAGAGAGAGACGAGGGGGGGGCCGCGAAGAGACCGATGCGACCAAGCGGAAACGCAGCACAGAGGCAACCTCAGTGAACCAAGAAAAAAGAGAAAGTGGCAACCAAAACAAGGGCAAATTGAACAGTCCCCGGGGATTTCCAGAGCAGCAACACCGTTCGGACATTCAAGGAACATAGCTTGGCTAATGATGGTTGTGTGTTCGTGTGGGTGTGTGGTGCACGCAAGCCTCTCGTGGCCATTCCAGAAACGTGTGTCCCTTCACATTTAGGAGTGCGGCGAAGCGCGCGTGGGTCTCTCTTTCTCTCTCTCTTCTCGGTAAAAAAAAAAAAAAAAAAAAAAAAAACACCATCGGCGTGTTTACATTAAGATGTGCCACATAACACCATCGATCCCTCCTTCCTGCTCCTAATTTCACCACCGAAGCACACCCAGCTTAGGTGAATTCAGTGTGCCGAGTCTGCCCTGCGCGCGCGCACGCGCGTACGCTCTCTCTCTTACACACACACACGCACACACACACACAAACAACCCGGCTAGGCAAGGAAGGTATGCGGTGCTGCCGTGATGTGAAGATTAGCTAGAGGCTGGTCGCATTTGTTTAGGACACGGTCCAGCTTCTGCCGGTAGAGTCCAAGATACTATCTTAGGTTAGGTTTAGAAAAACTATTCACATGAGGTGTAGACATCTGAAGCGCCACGGCGACTAAACCCTAAACAGGGACGTTTCTTCTTCTTTTTGTTCTCGTGTATCTTCTCGGGGGTTCCCTTCTCTCAGAGACACACGGGGGTGGTGGTGGTGGGGGGGAGAGATGAGGGATCTAACACAGATTTCATTGAACACGTCTCAGCTCTCCAGGTGCAGTCGTTTGAATAGTCCGTGCCAGACCCCCATGTTTTCTTTTCCAGCCGATTTTGCTTGGATCAGGCTCAAAATCCGAGTGAGTCTCGTGGTTTTGTTTACACTGAATGGAGAGGATAGGAACGGTGCCATGGGGCCGTCTTTCATTAATATACAGTGAGGATTTTGTCTAAATTACTGCTATGAATTTCACAGTACATGCTTTCAAAAGCCGTCTCAGGTGGCCTGATGAAACGTGATAGCGCCTCTGCAGACCTACTTTCCTAATAATAATAATAATAATAATAGTAATAATAATAATAGTAATATTAATGATAAAAAGAAGCTTAAAACACTCTCCTGAACTGCAGCGTATCCCTGAAACAAATAAATCCACTAAGCTCAGTTTGATGCTTTATATGATTTTATATGATTTTATTTTATTTTAAATGGCAAACTTAATCTTCCCCCAATCCCCCGCCAATTCATTCTCCCCCCCCCCACACATCCCGCTTTCCTGTAGAACGTGATTGCTTTGTCTGGGGGAGGGAAAAAAAATCTAAAGTATAACAGGGGGAGAACAGTTAGTGCTGATTTTCATTTGCATAAATTTTCATATATTTTGGTGAAAATAATAGACTAGTGGAGAGCTGGGCTTAGTGGAGTCAGTGCAAAGAAAAATCTTACCCTGGATCGTTTCGCTGCAGTGGAGAACACGAATTTCCACCCCCTCTCCTCTACTTTTACCAATTGCAAAACCCTTACAATGCAAATTTTCTAAAATCCTGGAACGCCTTTCTTGGTAAGTGCGTTTATCTTTCCTCATTCCTCTTTCTGAACGTTTTATTTTCTATTCTTCTTCTTCTTGTTGTTTTTCCACAGTTCTCTTCTGAAGGCGTGTGGGTGCGCGCGCGCGCGTGTGTATGTAACTTCAGCCATATATTGGGCATCTGTAGAAAACTCTGAAAAGAATATAAACACACACGTACACAGACAGAGAGACTTTTAAAAAGAGACACAAATTCTCTGAAACAACTTACTGAAGGATTAACTTTGAGTCATCCCAGGGAAGCAGCATCATTGCTAGGTGGCAGCGGCTGTGTTGTGTTTTTTCGAGGACATTGGTGTGGCACTTTGAGGGTGGAGAGGAGGAGAGCCGGGGGGGGGGGGAAGAAGAGAGATCGATATAAGAGCGTCGGCTGGAAGATGAGCTAGCGATTAGCAATGTTTACCGTTTACCAGTGATCTTCAGGACTGGAAGGTTGTGGTCCCCCCCCCCCCGCCCCAGCCGAGGCCAGTTTTTAAAACACCAGCTGTATCTTTGCTAAATGGGAGGCGAGGCAAAGAGGAGAGAGGCCTTCGGGCACCTGCTGTGTGACCTGGAGGGAAAAGAAACCGGGCGATGGGATTTGAGGTGGGAGGTGGAGGAGGGGACGAAAGCGGGCAGCGGCGCCCCGACAGGGTTAATGTTGTAACTAGGGAACAGACGGTTAAGCACAACATCTAGGGCTCTGTGGAGAAAGTCCATCAGAAAGCGTATAATCAATCAAAACTAACCAGGACATCCCTTCGTGGTTATTCTCCGTGGAGGCTAGAGCAGGAGCGTTGGCAAGAAGGGGGCTTCACGTCGCCTCTTTACCCTTGAAACAGACCTCTTCCAGACCCATCCCGAACTCCGTCCAAGGACTCCCTCCGTAGGACCAGTTCTCCAGCCTCCAATTCCATCCAGCGACCTGGGAAAACTTTTTTAAAAAGATCTGATATATATATATATGTATTTATAGTTATTTTAAAATAACAATAACAGTTATGAAACTGCGAACGGGAGAAGAAAGGGGGGGGAGAGGCGAAAACATGGGTAGCTCTGAGGGTGTTCTAAGAAAACTTCATCGGGATTTCAAAATGCAGACCTATTCTTGCCGAGAGAATTCATTTATTATAGTCTCCTTAAATCTCTTTCCCCACCCCCCACTCTAAGCTCCGGGTCCTTTTCTCTTTCTCCTCCCTCCCCCATCCCCCAAGAAGCCCCGAATGTGCCACTTTTTTATAAAAAAAAAAAGTAGCGCAAAAAAATGCCGATAGCAAATCGATGAGACGGCTTGTAAAAGTGGGGAGGTGTCGGTTTCAGATGGGGGTGGAGAAGAATCGCTCATTTCCCCTTTCTTGTTGACGCGCTCAGCTTCCCTTTTGACTGGGGTTAACTCTGTGTGCTCCATTGGAACAGATGCCGTATAAAGCTGCTCGCTCAAGATCATTTGTTTCCTTGATGGGGGAACATTTCTGAGCGGAACATATTGGTTGCCATAGAGAAAGAAATAAAGGAAGAACACTAGTCACATTAAGCTATATGTTTGTGCATTGGGCTTTAGATAAAAGGGCCGTGGTCCAGCCAAAGAGGAACGGAGCCAAAGCCAGAGATTTTTTGAGCTCCACTAAAACTAACTTTATTTTGTTTTGGACTTTTACAGTCGTAACATATACGCTAGTTTTATTGGTTGTTGTTAATTTTATACGATACGGTTTGCTGAATAAAACAAAACTTTTGAAGTACTCGAGGAGAGCGCCGAGGCTGGCCGGTAGGGGGCGCCCTGACGCGCGTCTCTCCGCCGGGGGACTCAAAGGCACTTTTATTCAAAAACAGTTGTGCTCTTCCAAAAATTAAGAGTCACAGAGAGAAAAGGAAAAGGGGGACAGTATAGCCCACTTTCTCTATGTATGTATGTACGTTTATATTGTATGTGTATGTATCCGCGTATGTATATCTGTCTTAGTCGCTGGGGATGGGAGGGGGAAGAAGGCAAATGCGAAGCAAAGGGGGGATTTCTTTTCTAAATACCAAACCTAGAATTTAGGTGGAGCTGTCATAACCTCGCAGTAGTGAGAAGCGTAGAAAGGCAGCAGTAATGGGAAACTTGTGGGAAACTTCTCAGAGCCATCAGTCACCCGCTAGAAGGTGGTGATTTGGAGGCACGCTGCAAATGGTTATCTCAGTTTCATCCGAATAAACGAAATCAAGGGAACCTTAAGGAGGAAAGAGGGAAGACGGTGAAAGCAGACGGGGAGGGTGTCTGTGAGGCAGGCGACCCCTTGGGCCAGGCAGGTCGAGTTCTTAGACACCCCCCCCCCCACTGGAAGTGATGAGCCAAGCAAAAGCACTTGGGGGTCGCTTTTATCCAGCCTTTTGTTGCTGTTCTGAAGCCAGGGAAAGACTCCCCAATATTGTAGGTGCTCTGAAGAAGGTCCAGGATTTTTTTTTTTTTAAAAAAACAGCATTATTACACGAACAATAAAGAAAAGCTGAAAACTGATGGGAGAGAAAGAGGGAGGGAGGGACGGAGGGAGGGTGCGACATCTCTTCCACAGACATCAAGGGAGCATGAGAAGTGACCCTTTAGTTTCTTGGTGTGCTGAGAGTCCTTTTGTCCTTTTGCAAAGGTCCCGCAGGAGGCTACCCGGGTCCAGGACACAACGAGGCCGGCCTCGGGATGGGCAGAAATACTTCCACACAATGCCCTTGAGTTTGGAGTGTAGCGTAACATCCAGTTGCTAACACTTTTCAACCCCCCCCCCCCCCGCTCTCCCCTCCCTGGCCTGCATGAAGGCAGACGGTTAAGCAAAAAGCTTGTGTGATTTCACTGGCAACCAGATACGGCCTGTTGTTTACCTCGGCACCTCTGTCTGACTTCTGTCTTGAGTTGACTTTCTTACAGTCAAGACACCTGCAAAAGGCCTTGAAGGAGTGCACGGAATTCTTGCAGGGAATATTTACCCTTTGCCACAAACCTGCAAGCAACCCTCCAGCGCATATATAGCTTGTTCAACCCATCCTTTCCTCGACCACTAACTGTGTGTTTCCTGCATCTCTCATCCAGTTGCATAAGAGGAGAGCATGAGGAGCATAAGGAAGGCTGAGATACTTTTTGGAAATAGTTTTCACATTCCACTTCTCCAGCCCAGATTGCAGAGCAACGAAAGAATTTGGGATGTTGCCCTACTCTCATTATGCGAGAAGTTCAACCTCTTTCTCTCTCCCCCCTCCCGCTCCCTTATTTCTTTATATCGAGCGAATACAATTCAACCAATTTGGACTGACTTATTAGAAATACTTCGGGTGAATTACACAAATCGCAGTTTCCACACGGATGGCTCTGGCTATGGAACCGGAGACAATACCCCAGCCTATTGTGCCTATGTTTCCAGAGCGCAATTTTCTTCCCCAACATCATCATTTACCAGCACCTCACATTTCATTTACTGGCCTCCTTTATGCAAATTTGGAGAGGAGCAGCAGTTTCCAATACCTGGTATCTGGAAGATCTTGGCCTTCCTCCCTTTGTTTTCACCCCCCCCCCCGCCTCCTTCGACCCCTGCCCCAACTTAGCTCTTGATCTGCATCTTCTCCTCAGACTTTTTCGCCTGGCGGTGAGACTTGCCTCTACATTTTAGGGGCAGCGCCCATAATTTCACAAGCTTCACAAGCTTTAATTTTCTCCTGCTCCCATCAGAAGGTAAAAACCAACGGGCGTGCAAAAATGAGCAACAAGTTAATCTGACAGGAGTTATTTCGTACAGGTGTACATATGTGTATGCATATTTAATGTGTGCGCGCGTGCGTGCGTGCGTAGGTACACACAGCCCCCTTCTCTGCATTAACGCTTTAAATGCCAAGACGATTCGAACAATAGTACAAAAGATGTGTTTCTTATCTGCATGCCTTTGTGCCGTAAATAGAGGAAGGAAAAATTCCGAGGTGCTGCTATGAGGAGTAGGCAAGCTTGATGATTGTGTTTAGTCGCCATGAACTTACATGCAACACTGGCTAGGCGAACAGCGGCATATTTGTTTCTAACGAGCGTTAGCAAATTTTGCATGAAAGGCATGTTATGTTAGCAATATTCGAAAAGAGCGTGATTCCCCCCCCCCCCCGTAGACCAAGGATGCGAGGAGGGATGGTGGCAGTTCCGTTTGACTTGCCCGCGCGGCTTGTGAGCGGCACAAGAACTTACAGCTCACTAAGTTCTTAATGGCCACTTCTTCATAGTCGAGGATGTCTGTGCGATCTGCTAGGAGACCATGATGGGAGCAGCTGAACTGCGGAAAATAAGAAAAATAAGAGCCGGAGGCGGGTGGAAGAGAGAATATATCCTTGTTGCACTGAAAGAGTATCAGGCACCCTAAGGAAACAACAGTGGGGCAGGCCTGCTCCTTTTATCCATACATCTGATTGTGAAGGCTCCAGGCTCAGCTTTATTGTTTATTGTCTCGAGGCGAACAAAAGCCTTTCGGGTCGTGTAATAAATTAGAAGTACGAAGGCAGAAGGAGCTGAGCAGGCCCCAAATGTGGTTTGGAAGGGAAGAAAGGGTTTGCCTTTAAAAAAAAAATGCCCGCTTCCTACGGTCAGGGAATGCGATTACTCGGGGAGGGCGGCGAGGAAGAGAGGAGAGGGGGGCCGCTCCTCAACCCCCATAGAGTGCCCTGGAAGTCAGCAGAGAAACGGACCCCGCCGTCTCGCCTTTTGAAGGGAGCGAAACGGCAGGCGCCCTTCTTTGCTCTTTCCCCAGAGGTAAACGAATCATTCACCGCCATCCCAAATTCATAAAGGAAGTGAACCCCCGAAGTAACTCGGCGACGAGGTTCTTATCGTCGCTCAGGTATCCACGAAATATAACCGAATTGGGATCGGGGGATTACGACCCTTTTATATTCGAGATACACGTGTGAGGTGCGTGCCTGCCTGCTAGCTCAGTAATCTACCCTACGTTAAAAAGCAACATTCATTTTCACTGCGTATTGGAGTTAGGGACTCTCGTTTCTTTCTTTCTTTCTTTTTTGAAAAGGTAGCAGTTTTCTAGAAAATAGCCATGAAAGGATTTTCCTCTCCTTTTGGGGTTGTGGTGGTCGTTGGCACACCGATAAACAGACGGGGAGCAGTTAAGCAGACTTGCTTTGTATTATTCGATTTTTTTTAATGTGACATTTGAACTTGTCTATTGTCTGAGCCGCTCGGTGCAGATTGCAGGAGGTCAAGCTAAAGGCTGCTCTTTTTTGGAATTTCGCACAAACGCGCACAGGCCACCGCCGCTTGTCCGCCTTCCGGGAAGCCAGCCGTTGCAATTTTCCTGCTGTTCTTGTGGCAGTGGTGTTGATATATTTTTATTTTTTTTGCGCGCGCGGGGGGGGGGGTCCCCTTGTTTTCTGGCCCGCCGAAAGCATAAGATGACTGGTCTGTTTCCCTTTATGCGCTCTTCTACACCCATCCACTCCCAGGGTGGTCAGGTAATCCTCCATCGTCGCGTCTCCTCTCACCTCCGTTTCCTGGCCTAAAAAGGGGATAAAAAAATGCACATTAAAAAGGCTGCTTAAAAGGTTTGAGGAAAGAGCCTGGAAAACTGCACGATTCAAACAACTCCTCCAGGACTTATACACCCCCTCCCCCACCTCAGTTCTTCCATTTTATTTTCCCCTTTTGTCTTTTCCTTCCTTCCTTCCTTCCTTCTGGTCTGTCAGCTCCCGCTTTCCTCAAGTATGACCACCAAAAACATTCTAATGGTGTGGATGTATGTTTTCGAGCGAAAAAGAAAGTCGGCGATTCCGACGTAGCTTTCTCAGCCAGCGGTTCTAAAAACGCTTTTCTCCGTCTCCAGTTTAAGGATGAGGAACTAACTTCGCCATTCACGTTCCAGAGTTTAAGGCTGGTGCTCTTTTCTTTCTTTATATATTTATCTATTTCCCCCCCTCCCTTTTTTTTTTTTTTTTTTTTTTGCAGTCGAAACATACAAGGCCTCTACGAAGTGGTGCGAATGCGCTCTCGGTTCCCCCTGTACTAAGCCGACACCGTGCGAATTGTGTTTTAACTTTTCTTTTTGCACGTGGCAGGAGCCTTCTCTCTCTCTCCCAGGAGAGAGGTTGAGGCCTACGCCTTTCGCTAGACCCATTCCTTAACCCTGGCTCTCCTCCTCAGGCCTCTGTCCCCGGCTCCCCCCCCCGCCCCCTTAGGACAGTCCCATCTTCCTTTTATACCCAATATGTTTCTTCCATCGGGCGCGAGGGCGCACGCGGGGCTGGAATGGCTGGCCGAAGTTCTCCAAAAGGAGACTGGCTGTAAAGGGAATGGAGGGAATGTGTGTGTGTGCGAGAGAGAGAGAGAAATGGCATAAAGAGGAGCCAGAGGAAAAATGTGGTGACGCACCCCGCAAGGAGGCGCAGCCGATGGGCCAGATCTGCTGGAGAGGCACACGCGGCCCTTCAAACCACGCTCCCGGGCGCCCATCAACCGGTTTCCTCCACCACCGACCCCCCCAAAGCCCCCTCCGACTCTTTTCACTCCCGGCTGTCCGGGAACTGTTTTCAGCACGGCGGCCACTTCGCGGCCAGAGAGTCTTCCTATCTTTGTGCTTGCGGGTGTGTGAGACAGGGCTCTTTCTCTTGCGTTGTTACGGCCGCGCTAAAGCGGACAGCGAAGTGCTGTTTTAGGTCGTTGTCCCGCCCCGCGGAAGCCGCCTTTTCGGCCCCGCGGGGGCGGCCGCCAAAGCGCAGGGAGGCGGCCCGTTTCAAGCGAGGGCGCGTTGACTCGGCCTCGTTGCTCTCCGTAGAAAGGAAGAGGCGTTTTCCATAGCGGGGACGCCAGCGTTTCTCAGGTCACTTTGGGCTTTCTCCCCGCCCCCACTGGCCCACAAGATTAGCCTTTTTGATGTCCATTAAGGCTGTTTTAGGGCTGCCTGCCAGTCCCTCCCAATCCTTGGATTGTATCTCGTTTAGAAAGGAATAGCAGGGCAGTTCTTGTAATCCTTGAAAGCTGGTGAAGCCCCGAGAAAACTGTGTGTGTGTATGTGCTCTGTGTGCGAGAGGGGGTTAACTGGTGTCCCGGCTATTACCAGAAACTGGATCACCCACCCCCCACGCCCTGAGTTTCCACTGGAGTCACCTTCCTGGAGGGCCAGCGATGTGTATCAAGCTTTTCCCGGCGTGGCCGCCACAACACCACCACCAGCAGCAGAGGGTTTCTGGAAGAGTCCAGTTTAGACTTACAGTATCTGAAAGGTGGCCTTCGGAACATAGCCACCAACCACCACCCCCGCCCCATCTGAAGCGCACAGTCGGGAGGAAAAAGGAGGTAGAAACCGACCGTCAAGAGAGATGCCAGGTAGGGAAGGGACAGAATCCAGAGATGTCAAAGGAAGGGGGGCACAATTCTTGGGGTTGCCACCTGGGTGCGCTGATGGGCGCGCAAAGTATGCCTTTTTTTTTTTTTAAATGCTATCCTGTTGAATAAGACGAATTTCCCCTCTCTGCCTCCGCCAGCTTTTAAAGGTGAGTTTAGATTGCAATAGTTACTGCTCTGTGGTTTGTTTCTCTCTCTCTCCCCCCCCCCACCCTTTTGTTTGTCAAACAGGAGGTATCTCCTGGGAGCAGGGCATTGGTGGCGAATCCCAGCCCAGGATTACATTAATCAAGGCATTATTTCCCCTGGGATGCACAGCACAAATTATAGTAAATCCTAATAAAATTGGATCCCCGACAAACTGAATGTAGCCTTAAAGTAATCGGCTCCTCCTGTATATATTCTCTCTTTTTTCTTTTTAAGGACCTCAAAACTTGCATCACCCGTTCAGCTGAAACTCTTGTGCTTTGCTGTTCATAGGCTTAAGATAAACGCCACGGCCAAGGCATTCTTTTTCCAAAGGCAGTCTCTTGTCTATATATGTAATACTGTTGTCATAGAGAATTATCTGAATGTTTGTTTCTTTCTGAGCCTCGGGTAGAAGGGGGCTGGATAATCCGGTACCCCTTCCGAGGTGAAGTCAGGATTTCCCAGTTGTATGGTACGGCTGCGGGGGGGAGGGAGATGGGGAAGAATGGGATGCGCTGTAGGCCTGTATTTGAATATAAAGAAGGCCAAAGGCCAGCTCCCCCCCCCCGCGCCTCCGCACCCTCCCCCCCCCCGCGCCCACTGCCCCGTCGACGTACAGGCCAGCCGTCTCCTCTGTAGATCGCTGCTTCCAGCCCTTCTTCTTTCCCCATGGAGCAAGGGGGGGGGTGGGAGTGGGGAGGAGAAGTGAACGGCAAGGTACGGCAAAGCACGAGGAATACTCCTGCGGGCTCCAAGAGGCTAGTCCGCTGCTAAAAGGAAAGCGGAAGTAAACTTCAAAATCTGGAGCTGGATTAAGGGGGGGGGGGAAGCGGAGGGACGGGATAGAGGCGGGCTGCGTCTTCCTATGGAGAGCACTTCCCCCCCCCCCCGCAAAGGTAGGCCTCGGGAGAGAGGGCAGGGCAGAAGACGCCCCTCGCCTCCTGCCTTGCACGCGCCCTCCGCTTTCTGGCCGCCTCCCCGCCCCCCCCCCTCGGCAGGGATACCGCGCACGCGGGGGAGCTGGCGCTACCCAGACCTCCTCGGAAAGGCAGGAAGGCAAACAAGAGCGGCAGATGCGCCTCTAATTGCTTTCCTGGGCTCCGCCTGACCCTTGCTGGAGGCTTCTGGGCTGCCCGAGGTAGAGGAGGTGAGGGGGGGCCGGCCCGGAAGGAGCGAAAAGAGGGCGAGGACTTTCGGAGACCGGCAGGCAGCCTAGCCCCGGCGAAACACGTCGAAGGGGTGGGTAGGTGGGAGCCCGCTGGTCTCAGGACCCGCCCGCCGAGGGACCCCCTCCCGCCTCCACCGCCACCCCTTCCGCGCCCTTTCCACCGTGCCGTGTTCCAGACGCATCTCTCTCTCCCTCTCCACCCCCCCCGCTCTCTTTCCCACCTCCTCCCGCCCAAAGGCGACGCAACCAATTGGCCAACCTGGGACTCCCGTTTGGGCTGGTTTACTTTCGAGAGCGCAGTTCTCCACCTTCCTTCTCCGGCGCGCGCGCGCGCGCGCCCGTGGACACACACACGGGCGCGCCGCCTCCTCCTCCTCCTCTCTGTGTGTGTCTCTGTCTTCCCCCACCCCACCAGCATGATTACCTCAGGAAGGGGCAAAGAGCGGTCAGCTCCTTGTCGGGGTGGGTGGGAATAGAGGGGGGAGTCGCTCTCAATTTACAAATGGGGAGCTGTGTTTAAGGGGTGAGGGAAGAGGGAATGAATTAATGTACACTATATCTCCCCTCCTCACTCACTCACACACTCACACATACACACACGTTGCCGCCAGCGCCGCCGCCGCCGCCTCTTCCTTCAGCTTGCTAGCCAAAGGACAGTCTTGACTGACTGACTGGCTGTCCGCCCGCCCGCCCGCCGCTGCTCGAGAGCCCGCGCTCGCTTGCTCGTTCGCTCGCTGGCTCTCCAGCCTCAGCCGCTGCCCCGCGCCAAGAAATCCAGCTGCCGCCTTTGCTTGCGCCCGAAGCCGCCCCGCCGTTGCCCAGGCTGTGCGGTGCGGGGCCTCCCGGGTTTTAGCGCGACCGCTGCGGAGGCGGAAGGCGCAGAGCCGGCCAGCGTCGGTCCGCTCGCGGCCGCCTCTGCCACGCAGTAGTAACCCCCGACTGAAGGATGGGTCCTTTCCCCTCGATTTCTTCCCAGCCAGGAGGAGGGCAGAGGGATGCCGGCGGATAAGGGGTGGGTGTGGGTGGGAGGAAGAAAAGGGGGTGTGGGGGGTGCTCCTGCAAGTATGTGCTGTGATAAAGAGGATGAGGATGGTGGTGAGTGGGACCGAGAGAAATCTGGAAGCGTTCCTTTCCTATTACTGATCGCGGTGTTTGCCCCCTGCCCCTCCCAACTCCCCCTTCTCCTTCCCTGCCGCCCCCCCTCAGCTGCGAGGATCAAACAATATCAAGGAGACTTTCTTCACTTGTCTCCCCTTGACAGGGCTGATCAGTTAACTCAGGAACATTTAGAAGGTTGGTATCATTGTGGAAGAAAATCCTTCACTTCCTAGGCTGATCAGTAAGTTTTCTTTTGAAGCACCCCCCTTTCTCTAATTAATTCTGCCTATTTGCTTTGTTTGTGAGATGTTAATAATTACTAATAACAGGAAAGGGTTCTGATTTTTTTTGGCGGGTAACATTATGGTAGAATTGCCGATAAAGTGTATCTTTACATTTTTATTTTTTAACTTTTGTTGACTGCTTTTTCAGGTTCTGGCACTGAATCATATTCTCTAAATTGGAGAAGCATTATGTTTATGAATTCTTGACATTATAAACAAGAATTGGAGGGTTACTCTAGATATGTGTAACTGATCTGAGTATAATGAATGATATATATATTTTAAGTATTCCTTCACAAAACAGTGAAAGAACAGAAAAATAGGGCTTAGTTGTGCCCCTTCAAATATATTTCATTACTGACATAGACCATAGAAATTTAAGATTGCCATTCTGCTTGTGTGCTGCCTTTGGGAAACAATGTACAGATGGATTTATAATTCTATATCTAATTTTAACAGTATTCTGTGCCAAGGTATGTATTCTTTTTTTGCTTATACATACAGTATTCACAGGTAATTTTTACAGATGTCTGTTCTTATATGTAATTGTCACAAACTTACTGGGCACTGGTTAACACAACTTTTTGTCATTTTCAGACATGTTTTGCAACTTTTAACTGGCTCTATCTATATTACATTTGACAGTGGATATAGGATCTGTTGTCTTAGAATTGGCTGCTTTAGTTGCGGAAATTTTATTGAAGCATTATTCCTCCAGGCATGTAGCACAATGATCTTACCCAAGTTGTCAGTTATATATGAGAGATCTTATCCCTGTTTGCAGCGATATATTTGAGATACAAACTGCAAGTTATCAAAGCGGGGGGAGGGGAAGGATATAGTAATAAGTATATCTAATTTTGTATTTAGCAAGTTGAGTGCAAATGGGATTAGTATATTCATGTTTAAGGTGCTGCTTTATTTACATAGAGTCATTATCATGCTGAAGTTTTTTTTAAAAAAATATATATCCAGTTTCATGTCTGCACTAAAAGATGTATAAAATCCTAAAAATTATCCAATTAGGCTAGAAAACATATTTGGGAAAAATAAAGAGTCCCAAGCAAAATACTGTAAATTTGGGTGTCTTGCAACGTTCAGCATGATCCTTTCATAAGTAATTTACTGCAATTCAATTTATGTGAACTACAAGGATGTTACAGTATGAATTCATGGAACAGTTACATTGAGAGACAAAAACATTTTTTCCTTTGAAATATGAACTGACTTGAAATGAAACATGGAGCCAGTGAATAAAACATGGGAAATATTAATATTTGAAATGCATCATATTTAAAATTAATTTGAACTTCACCCCCCATGCTTTTCTTATCTGTAAGTACCTATCTTTGCATCCTAAGAATTTAATTCAGTCATCCGCTATAGTATAAAATCAGTCTGGAATCATATCTTGACATCATGGTCTTAGCATTTTGACTTATAAGCCGTTCCCTTTGAGGTAAATGAAAGCTGTTTCCAAGTTGTGGGCTAGCCTTACCGTCTTTCTTGTTTCCTTTTTCCTTTCCTTTTAAATTTCAAATTTCAAATGACTGAGGAATAAGTTCAGTTGTAGAAACAATAAAACAATAAAAACACTGGTCACAATTCAGCACAAATGTACTTAAGTACTCGTGGTAACTTATCTGTCCTGGATAGTGATTCTGGATTTATTTTACACTTCACTAGGAAAAGAAAAAGAATTCAGAGCAATTGTTTACCAATATAACATGAACTAACAAACACATTCCATTCTTATACTACTATTACATTAAAATATTGTCTAATATATTGTAGATATAGAAAGAAAGTGTATTAATATATGCATTTATAACTTAATATCCAGCAGGTCCTCTCTGTAAATGTAATGTATCATATAGCACACAATGCATTACTGTATAAGTGCAAACCAGTTACTGAAACTAATTGGCAGAAAGTGTCCTGCATAATATAGTAAATTGCCTTTATGTTACTATTGTGTGTTGCTACAATCACAAAGAAATGGAACAGTGAAAAAGGTGGTCATTTTATTTGGTTTGATGTATTTCATAATAAAATAAGAACCTGGGGGGTGGGGAGACTGAGTTTAAAATAGTTTACTTGCCTGTCATGAGTTTAATATTATTACTAGTAGTAAATTGATCCCTGCAAAACTGCTGGCAACATTGCATTAAAAATAAATTCACCACAGCAATGGCACAATGGCAGTCAGAATTTTGCCACTGATTTCAATGGGATAGAAATGAGGCCTTAGTTGTTGCTTAAATACAATGCCTGTTTATTTCAGTAATTCCTGATTTTTTTTTGATCCTGTGGAATTTAATATTTAAACTCAATTATATAGGTATGTATGTATACATTATTCAGGGGAGATCAGGATCCTTCCTCTGGCTTTGCTACCTCTGAGTGAAAAGAAAACTTTCGATTCCACTCAGCGCTGTAGCCAAAATAAAGTCTGTTGCTAAGGCCTTATCTTTATAACGCATGTCTATAAGAATCGTGCCTGATGATATGGCTCTCATCAGCCCTAAATGATATACCTGAAAATAGACATCCTACATTTTGATTATATGTATTTTTGAATAACTGCCCTTAAAACGTCTCTTAAAAACCATGGCTTTTTAAAATCAGTTATTGTATTTAGGCTGTTTTAGAACGTATGTTGTTAAGTTCACTTGAGGTTTTACAAGAGTGAAACTGGGGTGCCATGCTTACAGGAGTTATGTAATGATGTTTAGTAAACAAGTAGAAAACAAATAAGGGGAACATGACAAAAATCTATATAGTAGAAAAAGCGGCTTTATATGCAAAAATAGTAAAGCAGTGTTAAAACTGTGTTAAGAAACACTTCTGTAAAAACATTTTAGGTACATATAAATATAATACTAAACTGATGATATTTTATATTCTTTATTACTAACACAACTTGATCCACAGCATAGTTTTTAAAAGTATAATTGGGTTTAAACTAATTTAATCCTATTGATTTAATGAGATTTGTTTTGGCTTAACTGGATTGATGACTGTCATATTAATTTTTCCATATATTATTATTAAGCAACCTTGCATGCTTTTGTTTACTAAGGCAGATTCATTTGCTTAAATTTTTTAAATGATTAAGAACTTGTAAATCTACACATGCATGATGTAAACTCCCTTTGTACCATTTAAATGCTTATTGATTCAATTGAAAAGTGTTCATAAAAACTTTCCAAAATGTCTGGCATAATATCTTGCTAAGATTTGGAATTAAAATGATAGACTGCAAGACAGTAGAAACAAACTGTCTGCAATATCATATCCATATTTAAATATGGATATTAATATTTGTATGTGTACACACACAATTTCATTTATAAAGCAGAATATCTCTGTGTTGAATTATTTTTCTTTATTATTTGCCTATATATATAATATTTTAATTGTTCAATAATTTTAAAAAAGAATAATTTCTGTCTAATCAGTTATTGATAAAATATAATTTATAACATTCAACATCTAGAAAAATATAAATTCATTTAAATCACTTCATACATGAGGTGAAATAAACTATAAGAATTTTTCCACTTGAGTGCTAGAACTAGTTTTGCACTCATCTGCAGATAGTATTAATTGACAAAAGTATCGTATAAATTAAAGCATTGGAAAGATACAATTTCAAAAGGAGGCATATTACTGTCTGACACTTAAAAATTAATGTTGAATTCATTTCCATCTACAGAAATTGAAATACTACAATAAGGAAATAAATGTGTTTTTATGTGTGTTAAGTGTGTTAGTTTCTTTTCTAAAACATAGGTACAGAGACACACCAAGATCTAGCTGCATTCATTTCAAGGTACTGACTTTAACCTACAGTGTTTTAAAGTTTGCCTTTCTCTATAGGACAGGTGAAATCTGGGGAGAGAAAGCATTCCACAATTCCATAGTAGTAAATTAGAAAGAATATGGCAATCAGTGTGATTGCTGTTTCATGCTGCTTGTGGGTTTCCCATAGACAACTGGTTGGCCATTGTGGGAATAGAATGATGGACTAGATAGGCTATTGGTCTGATCTAGCATGGATTTTCACATATAGAGTCCCAACTCTATGGAGTTCTTTCCTTGGGGAGATTCCAGAGCTTGACACTATTAGTGTTTAGACTTTTTATTTGAAAAGGTATCCAGTTTTTTTATTTTACTATCATTAGCTTGTTTTGGATTTGAATGTGTGTGTGTGTTCTTGAGCTGCCACCTTTTTTGCATTTGGGTAGCCAGCTTGGGCATTAAGTATAGACAGGTCAGATGGCTCATGCACCCCCTGCATACATGCTACAGAGATTGTATATTTCATCCTTTCCAGTGACCAGAATACAGTATGTTGTAATTTCACAATTAAAATGTAGCAGAAACATCACAAAGCTTGATGGGTTGCTTTTTCCAACAAATGCAGTTCAAAAAGTCTAGAAAATGGCAGGCCAATCTTATTTCTATGGACTTTTGAAATCTAATTTTATAGAGCTGTGTTCACAGTCTAGAGCCATAAAGAACTGTTAAAAAAATTCTATCTTGGCTATTGGAAGCATGTCTTAGATAAGATATGAATTTATGCAGGAGAAAGTCACACTGAACACAGTGCGACTTACTTGTGAGTTGATATGCAGGGGGCCAGATTGTGAGCCTGGACAACATTAAGCAAGTTCCACTGATTTTCATAGTAATCTTATCTGGATAAATGTAGAGTTCTGCTGATTTGGTGAGAATAATATTAGGAAAAAAAACAAATAAAAATATATTATGTTCATTCCATTTGTCCTTTATAAATATTTGACCTTATGCACTAAATCAAATTTTAGTCCCAACTAGTATAGGGTTTATTTTGTTTTTGTGGTGTTAGTAATAAGGATACAACTACATACATGCAGAATTGCTTAATTTGGTTACTTAATTTCATTTTCAGAGAAAATAATTACATTTCTCCCCCATTTGTAACAAATATACAGCTGCATACAGAATATACTGTAACTCTGTTTTCAGAAGTAATTATTGGAAGTTCCCCTAAAAGTTGCCTTTTTACCATGGATACAGTGGACCCTTGACTTACAGACGGCTTGACTTACAGACTTTTTGAGTTACAGACTTCTCTGGCTGCAAAATTTAGTTTTGACTTGCAGACTGAGATTTGACTTACAGACCAGAAAAAAACCAAAATGGAACAAAAACGGCCTGTTACGGGATTAATCGGTTTTCAATGCACTGTAGGTCAATGGAGACTTGACTTACAGACTTTTTGACTTGAGAACCGCCTTCCAATACGGATTAAGTTCTCAAGTCAAGACCCCACTGTATTACATAAATGTACTAATAAATCAAGTGTCACAATTTTCATTTTATACTTTATTCAGCTTTCATTCTAGCAATTTTGACAAGAAAAAAAAAGCAAAGTTTATGACTTTCCGATACAAAGTCTTATTTATTTGAGATGCAATCTTAATTCCATTTACTTGGGACTCTGCTGCATTGATCCCAATGGGAGTTACTTTTAAGTAGACACATATTGGCTTGCTCTGCTAGGTTGTAAGCATATAGACAAGTTATGATGTTTAAATCCATTCAGTGGGATTTAACCAACCTTACATTTTGTGGGACTGCAGCTTTAGTAGTTTTTCAATTTTAGTTAGCAGTTTTGACTTCTTTGAACATATAGACATGTCTGGGTATGTGTGCATGTTTAGGGGGAGTTGAAAGACAGGAATATGAAAAAGAAGTTACAAAAATTCTTAACCACTATGCATTTCGGTATTGGTGTTATGACATTTTATTTGGTTGGCTAGTTCTCTCTCTCTCTCTCTCTCTCTCTCTCTCTCTCTCTCTGTGTGTGTGTGTGTGTGTGTATGTGTGTAAACACAACACACATGCACATATGCATGGTAAAACTATTTTTTTGTCATAAAAATGAGAACGTAATAAAGAAGCATTGATTTCATCTGAGTCTTATGCTACGTTGATTCTCAGCTATACAGTCTAGGTCTCTATGAAATACTGCAAAATTTCAGTTATATTTCATACAAAACCAAGCAGAATGTGTCTCATTAGTTGCTCATTATTGCTGGCATGCCTGGAAAACTGTGCTTCCATGGAAATACGGAGATCAGAATCTTTCCCAGTGGGATTTGTGACTTTTCCCCTTTGAAGAGCAGAACACCACACCATATGCCATAGATAGTAGGTCTGCAGGGGATTTTAGCCACTACACTTAAATGAACCTCTGTTTACAGAAGCATTATTGTGGGCTGAATCCAGTTGTTAGTCTGGACTGCAGTAGACCTACTGAATCAATGGAACTAACCTATGTGTTGACTTAACAAGACCCATTCATTCAGTGTGTCTTCTCTAGTTGTAGCTGACAATTAGATCTGAGTGCTGTGTACAGACATTGAGAGGACTTGCTACCCTCAAGTTTTGCCTCCTAGAAAGATCTGGTTGGTTACTAAAATAAATTGTGTGTGTCCAGTCACTGGTTGGTTACTATAGTAAACTGTATGTGTCCCTATCTCTCTGTCTCTCTCTGTCTCTGTATCTCTGTCTCTCTGTCTCTGTCTCTGTCTCTGTCTCTCTCTCTCTCTCTCTCTCTCTCTGTGTGTGTGTCCAATTACTGGTTGGCTATGATAGTAAACTCTGTGTGTGTGTGTGTCCAGTTAGTGCCTACACCTGCTTATCCAATATATATGGATTTTTTGTTACTATGTTAAACAGTGTGTGTGTGTCCAGTCACTGCTTACCCCTTCTTATCCAGTATACTGTATATGGATTTTTCTTCTTCACTTTTTCAAGTTTTTGTGTTTTAGTAATACTATGCCAGAAATCTTGTAGCATTGTGGAAGTACTTACATGGTTATTGTGGTAAATGGGTGGTGGCATCTTCAACATTGGTCAAGTTGTGGAGGTCCAGCAGGCAGTTTTTATCCCCCACGATTCACTGGGGAGGGGACTATATCAGTCACAAAACATGAAACTATATATTGTTAACAGACAGGAGCAAAAACAGAACTGCACAGAAGGACAATTTTCTAAAACCAATTTTTTTGAAGGTGTCTGTGCAAAACAAGGGATGGGAGGTGCAGCAGGTTGTAAGGCAAACTTTGAGGTGTGGTAATAGCCCTTTTAAAATGCTTTTTTGGGGGTGGGGTGGGGGAAGGTGTTTTGGGAGAGCTTCAGGAATGTCTTGGAGAGGCCTGAGAAAACCCCTTTGGTAGGCACAAGTGGTCTAACTGGACACTTTGGCACCCTTGATTTAGTGTGTGTGTTAAATCAAAGCACAATTACATTGTTAACAGGAAATCTTCTCTACAAGTTGCATGATTAAAAAAAGTGAAAACTTCAAAAACATTTTTCTCATTATTTATATTTTGAAATACAGTATATGATTTTCTTAAAAAGAAAAATAATTTACTATTTGGCTGGATAGCTCAGTGGTTTAGGTATCCGGCTGCGGAGACAGAGGCTGGGGATTTGATTCCCCCTCCGTGCCCCCCTGACAGGGGCTGGACCTGATGATCCATAGGGTCCTTTCCAGCTCTGCAGTTCTATGAAACATCCATTATGAAGCACGCAATACAAACAAGCTGGATCAGATCTAGAATATATTTTTTTCTCCACAAATTCTTTTGGGTGAAAAAAATCAGTTAATACTTATCGCAACGGTAGATGGAAAATTCAGACAGCAATGTAATTTTAAAGTTAGCATTCTTTTGCATGATCCATGAAGAACAGTTTTGGGCAGGTAGGGCACAGTGCATTGTTCTGAATATGATTTGAAATGCAGATTTCAAGAACTGCCTGTATGCATAAGGGAAAAAAAAG
The DNA here is from genome assembly GCF_051106095.1 of Pogona vitticeps. Classification (NCBI taxonomy): domain Eukaryota; kingdom Metazoa; phylum Chordata; class Lepidosauria; order Squamata; family Agamidae; genus Pogona; species Pogona vitticeps. The sequence goes on from NC_135785.1 coordinate 170,115,419, forward strand.
GAAGGTTGGTTCAGCAGTAGCTTTCATGTCAGATTCCTTCTCTTCAAGCATTAACGTATGACAAGGGAACATTTGAATTTTAGCTGTTTCTTGCATGTTACTGCTTCACTTCCTACATATTTCTTTTCCCTTGCTGATTATGGGTAGTAATTTTACCTAGCATTTTGGTATTTTGGTATACTATGACTACTTTCATATTGACAATAACTCTGTGAAACAGAGTCATATGTTTATTATACCAATAAGAAATCAAGGCTAAAAAGCCACATCAGCCATCTAGGTACTGGCTGCAAACACCATGGTGTGTCCACTTTCCTTTTAATTAGTAAGACTGTCATGTGTGAAGTACCCCTTAGCTTTTCGAACATTTGATTTATTAGAATTATTTATCTTAATATTTGTCATGTGCCTTCAGAATGACATATGACACAAAACAACGAATACACACACACAGTAAAATGATAGGTTAAAAACAAATAAAAATTAACTCTATGGCTTGTATCCAAATTTTGTTCTTCTCAGAGCAGACCCATTGAAATTAATAGGACATAAATTAGTTTGATAAGCCCATTAATCATATTAATTTCAGAGGGTTCTAAGTGTGACAAAGTATGGATCTGATCTTATGTGCGTGGGGAAAATAAGCAAAATGTACCCCACAACCAAGAGAAGTAGCAAAATATCAAAACAGCAGACTAGGAGAAAGTTACTTCAGATCAAAATTCTGACCGAATAGATCAGTTTTTGCTGAACATTACACCCACTGAAGCGGAATCCACCTCAGTCTTCCTTGGGATGGATCTTTGAAGCTGTTAGTTGCTGTTAGTGAAAATACATTGTCTCATGTCACTCCTAACTGAACTCAATGCTTGAGTTTTGACTGGGGTGAGGTGGGCTGTGTTTCATGACTTTTTGTGATCGCTACTACTTGTAGAGGTGATGAAATACTAAAATTAGACATAAGAATTGGTCCTGAGCATTTCTTATCCATGCTAACACAATCTGAATATTGTCTGTGTAGATGATGGAAAATAGTATCTGCTGATAATCTCAGCAGAAAGGTTAATAGGGCAGAGGGTATTCCTTTGAATAACCTGGTCCCAAACCATATATCGAAGTGAGGACTAGTTCTTTGAATTATGCTAGGGAACGAAACAGGAGCCAATGTGAAATAAATGGCAATGGAGTAACAATAATCCATGCCACACCTTCCCCACAGAATGGCAAAAGCATTCTGTTCCAGTGGCTGTATGTGGACATTATTCACAGGCAGTCCCACACACAGGCAGTAAACCATTTGAAGCACTGTTTACTCCTGGTTCATCTCTGAGCATTGAGAAACATGCATCTATGTCCTTCGTCTTTCACCCGCAGATTATTAGATATGTTTAACTTTTCCCCAAATAAGTTATTTTAGTGAACTGCCGTTAGCACAGGCTTTTCATAGCATAAAAGCAGAACAAGACTGCAATATTAACTGAACATAATCCAAAATTTGAATCTATGTGATTGATAAGCCTTATCTATAAATAAAGCCTTAATGATTCTTTGGCAGTGTTGTAAACATAAGTATCAGATGCAATTGTTGTCATTATTGTTCTGCAAGTCCTTTCTGTGAATGCCAAATGGTTATTGCTGTCCAGTTACTTGGCAAATATATATCCTGTAATGAAACAGATGTCAGCCAGCTCGGCCTGCCTTCAATTACATTTGCCCAATGCACAGGGTGTGTAAAAGAAGAAGGAAACTAATTTATTGAAAGCAAATAACCTGCTGGTTGAAACTGTCTCCCGGTCCTTATTAACCCACTTAAAATGTAAGTTTTTCAGTAATGCCAAAGAAGTCATTTTCATCACCCTGTGAAACAAACCGGGTGTGCAGTGACCATGATTGTTAGTATAGAATGGACAGTTAGATCATGGATGGATAGATGGATAGGTAAGAGAGATCCACATCAGAAAAATTTACTCTTCCTTATCTGATGCATGAAAAGAGTGAAATATAAAAGCTGTTTCAGCAGAATACGAAGAAATTATTTTTGGCAGGTAAATTGGGCTTTCTAGAAAAGATGAGGATTAAGTTTGGTTTTCTTTAGTTCTAATGTTTGTTAGAGATCATCTGAAGCTCTTGCTTATTCTTATGCCAGCACATGAGATTTGGGTTGAATTCATGTTATTAATTTACCCATCCTTTTAATGTGTGAACATGTAACATTATTGTACTTTCAGCCATCTTCTGAGGTGAAGTCCTATCTCATGAACAGAAGTGAAATGAGGGACCATGATCTGCTAAGTGAGTTTAGCATGAAGACAGGTAGAATTCTAAATGTTATGGAAGCGGTCTGGGTGTATGTAATGGTGCAGAATGGGTGCTGGAAACATCCTCACTACATTTATGTGTTAAGAGAGATTGGAAACCTGTATTTCCATTTTCAATTATCTGAAATTAATTGTTTTGTCTGAGTCCAACATAATTAATGTTAATCTTAACTATGGTTAGGGAAATGAATCCATGTCAAACTATGGCCAACAATTCCAGCTTTAGATATAGCAACAAAACCAGGTTAACAGAAAACTGAAGCCCGAGAGACTTGTGCACATAACACTAACCCATATTTTAGTGTTGTATTCAAACCAGATAATTGCCTGTCTTTCTTTATTCTTAGATGCAGACCATATATTCCTATTTTAGGCATACCCACCAAAAAGCATTTTATGAATCATAATAACTGCAGCAACACTCCACACATTAACACCTGTATTAGGAATGTTGACATTTGAAGTCTCAGATGATCAGTCTCAAGAACATCAGTCCAAACTTTCATTAAAAATAGTCTTCCCCTAATTTTGTTGGTCGGAATTTATGACAGCATTAGTGTAACAGTGAGCTGAGAACTGCAAAATATGTGAAGTGAGATTTTTCTCCTCATGTCCAAGCTCAATATTCTGAGCTAGTGGGAGGAAATAAAATTTTGGAAAGTAACCCTCACAAGTGAGGATGAATTCCAGGATCTAGATGCCTTCCTGTATATTCTTACATCTATTCTTGATGTATCATCTGTGCCACTTTTCTACCTGTAAGCTTCCCTCCACGAGGCAAATGGCTTTGGAGGCAACCATGGGAAAAACAGCACAGTGCTAATCCTTATTATCCCAGTGCAACTATAGCCCCGTCTGCTAGCTTTTATCATTTTTTTAAAATATAGATGGAGAATAACTTGCTTTATATTGGGGCAGTTCTTTGGGTCACTTAACTCTGCATTGTCTATTCTATCATGGGCTTCTCAGGGATTTAGGCTGGGGTCTTTTTCACTCCTACCTTGCAAATGTCTGGGACTGAACCTAAAATATTTTAGAGTTCAGTGCCATCTTGTCTTTGCCCTTAGAAAATGAGCATATGTTGCAGCTGTGCTACAACTCTGTCAACCCACAAATGGGTGCATATCTACTGATGCACTTTCCTAGCCAGGCCTACTTTGGCCCTTAAGCGAAGCATATAGTCTTTTTAAAAGTCTCTGCAAGTTTCACACAGAACAACCCTGATAATGGTAATGCTTCAGTTTGCAGGTGATCTGGATGATTGTCTAGGTGCTTTACGATGTGCATGTTGGGAGTATGAAGGAGCCCTGTGAATCTGGACGTTAAGCCCTATAGGAAAATAAAGGAAATGTAAGTTTTTCATAATAAACATTCTTAATACTTTTCCATGTGTATTTTGGTCATACAGCACAAGTGTCAAACTATTTTATTTTATATGTGCAGGTAGAGACGGCCCATGGTCCGAGCAGTAGGGTTGTTGCTCATCCCTTTCCTGCTCAGACCACAGGCTACCTTTGTAGGTACCACCATGCTTAGTTTGTAGCATCAAAGGCACAGTTAATGTGTAACAGAACCTTAGAACTACATGGATTCTGCTATGGGAAAATAGTACTATGTGAATCCCCTTCAGCTTCTGACACAAGTCCATGTGTAGCTCTACTGTTCTCGTACACTTCCTCTCTCCTGAATGCACACTGCCTCTTCCCATATATCAGAATTCATTTGCATTTTGGACCTCTATATTTTGTTTACATTGGAGATGTGAGCCGTCTTAAGCATCTTTCTGGGAGGATCCTGGAAGTTGTAATCTTGATTTTTAAAAACCTTGTACAAGCAATCCAAAGATGTTAGAGCAATACAAACAGCTTTTACTGTACTTTTAAGGTATAACTGGGAATTGGAGAAGTGCCCCAGTCAAGGTAAGCAAGCCTATGAAACGTGCCAAGACCCAGATTGGGTTAGGCATCCAGTGGCCCAATGGTATCATTTCAGTTACAAGCTGTTTCCAACCTGATCAAGCCACAAAGAAAATGGGTCTCCTTTAGTGGCACAGGAGCCATTGGATGTGTACCAATCTCAGGCAAGGCACCAACTGGAATAAAAAACGTTCAGTGCTTCTAGCATGTGGAGATTCCTCATGGTCTCCTTACTCAGAGTTAGTACCACAAACACTTCTGGTGTTGCTCTTGCTGCTAAGATGGGTTGAGCTCCACCAACTTAAGATAGTTCTAAGGGATGATGAGAAAAATTCTTAAATGATAATGGTGGTTATGACAGCTATATTGTTCCTCCAGGATGAAGGAACTGGTTGCCAGTTGCTAGAAAAAATTGCAAGATACTAACAGGCTGTTGACCCCATGTCTAACTATCAGGAGCCACCACTGGGACAGATCATAGGGCAACAAGGTAAGCAGGATGAGATGGCATGCTTTCTGATAGGTTTTGGCATTGAATATCACAAAGCAAGCCAACAAGCTAGAGCCAGTGTTGTTTGGAATCATATCAAGGAAGTTGTATTATTGGCAAGATTGACTATTGCAGCAGAAAAAGGGATGCAGAGAAAGTTGAAGCTTTACTTAGAAAGATTAAAGATTTTTCTTCTGATTTTCTTTGAGCATAGAGTGGTGTAAATCAAGAGGAATGTTACAGAAACATTTTGTGCAGTAATGTACAAATCGATACAAATGAGATGTGAAAGAACTCTGCAATGCCTTTCTCAGCTCCAGACAAGTCACATAATGCATTTGAGAAAATGTATTTTCCTATTGGCAAGATGTGGATAGTGAGGTTGAATATGCATTTGAAAAGTTTTAACGCTTACGTATAAAGCCCTAAATGGTTTAGGGCCTCGTTACCTGATGGAACGCCTTCTCCCACCTAGGTCTACCCGTATCACCCGATCTAGCCACGCGGTGAGACTGAGGAGCCTAATGCCGAGGGAAGCCCGGAAGGAAAAAACAATAAACCGGGCCTTCTCGGTGGTGGCTCCTTGTCTTTGGAATAGCCTCCCTCCTGAGATCCGTATGGCCCCTTCCCTGGGCATCTTTAAATGCCAACTGAAAACCTGGCTGTTCAAGCAAGCCTTTCCTCCGTCCACCATATGATTTTCTTCTCTGTGCCTTCTCCCATCTGGATCATTGTGTTTTTTTAGTTATATGTTATGATTTGAAATTGTACTTAGATTTGATACGTTGTCACCCGCCCAGAATGGCCAGGGTATAAATGTAGCAAATAAATGAATGAATGAATGAATGAATGAATGAATGAATGAATAAATAAATAAATAAATAAACACAAACAAACAAACAAACAAACAAACACACCATGAATGTCATAGTGGTGGGTGAGAGCAGGAGTCCACAATTTTGGGGGTCTGGTGGGCACATGTGGAATATTGAGAAAGATGTGGGTAGCATCCCAAAATGGCTGCCATGGGAAGAGTCCATTCATAACATGGCTGCCATAAGAAGTACATAACATGGCTGCCATGTGACATGTCCACTGGAGAATCTAAAAAATAATGCATCCAAGAATCTGAATGCAAAGTAGACCTGTGGTCTGAACCCACTGCTTTCACCTCCAGTTTTCTGTTCAATTGGAGATCCATTACACGTAAAGCAAACTAGTGAAGCTAAAAAATAAAATAAAAATTTAACTCCATACAGGGAGAAATAGAGTATCATCCCTAACAAGTAAAGATACTTCTCTGAATCCACAGGTCTCTGTTTAGCGATCATCCTCTCCTCTCTGGTTTACAGTCTCTCACCCTCTCATCCTATAGGGTAAAATCATTCTCTTTAAGGATGGCTTTGACTAAACTAACTCTCTCTCCCATATATATCAAGCCATAGCCATGTTACTCCACAACTTCCCTGTCATTCCTAGATATTCGGAAGCCCTTACAACCACCACTCCAGCTCTCTATCCAACTTGTCGCAAGTTTGTCTTGCATTTCTGTTTGCCATTTCTCAGGCCACCCAGCAGCTTCCCACCCCTTTCCCCCCACCTCCAGTTGTTCTGCAGCCCTCTCCAACTTTTCTCAGGTCAGTCTGGGTTAGTCTCTAGCTTTCTCTTTCAGCCCTCCTGTGAAGAAGACAGGCCTCTTCAGCTCATGCAGTTTATCCCAGAATTCTCCCTGCTAATCTTTCTCTCCATCACCTCACAGGCCTCCCTCAAGTTTACCAGGCAGGCAGGCAGGCAGGCAGGAGCAGAAACGTACGTATTTGTTTTTCCTCCCTCCCTCTTTCCCCTCTTCATTTTTGGTATGCATTTTAACTGGCAGTCAAGCCAGTGCTCTGCCAAGCAAAGTGCCTGTCCTGTTGCTGCCCAGCATTTACATTCCCTTAGAAAACTCCTGGGCCCTTGTGGGTGCCAGAGGCATTCTGAGGAAAGGAAATGAAAAGGCTGGTGGCTGCAAGCCAAATGCTTTGTTTGCAGTTGCTGAAGATATTTCTTTTTAATTAAAAAAGTTAGGAGGGGCTAGAGACTTTGGTGGGGAGCTGCCCATGGGCACACTGGTGTCCACACCTGCCACATGCATGTTCTAGAGGTACCTGTAGTATTGTTGCTATCTTAGCTACAGGAAGCACAAAGGGAAAGGGGAAGAAGGAGGAGAGTGTTCTGCCACAATATGTACCGTGGTTACTATTAATGTTATTTTCACATGGTGTTGTGAGTAATTGTGTTCTTTCTTTATTTTTTATGTTGACAATATATTGCTCCAGCCTGGTGCCCATCAGATATTTGCAACTTCAATTCCAGCATTCCTAACCATTGGTCTTGCTAACTGATGTAGAAGGCAGTTGAAATCCAAACACCTGGGCAGCACCAGCTTGGGAATGGCTGATCTATAGCTTTTGCATTTAATCTGTCCTCCTTTTATTTTATGCTGCACGTTTTTGTGACATTTGTTATTTAAAGCATAGCTTAGCTCCTGTTTTATGAAATCTGTGAGAGCATTAAGAAAAAAATTGTTTAGATCTGTTAATGGGATATATATATTATTAGTGAGATACGTTTACCATGGCCACATCTAACACAAACTTCATTGATCCCAATTCCATCCTGTCTTTCCTTCCAGCCAGTTTCAAACTCATACAAGGCCTGTGAGCTAAGCACCAATGGCTTGTGCAAAGCTGCTGCCCCTGTTTCATAGCTGCGCTGGGGTTTGAATGAAATTGCCCATTTCTGCACCACCACAGCTGCTGTTATACTATATCATCTTTCCATGGTTATTGTGAATAAGGTATTTCTTGTTGATTTTAAGATGTTTTGTATGGGGCTAATATAAAATGTTTTTTCCTTGAAACAAAGCTCAGGTGTGTCTCCTGGCTAGACATGACATGGGCAATGAGAAGAGGCCTTTTAGAAATCCTCATGTTCTGCATAGATTCTATTATTAAATAAAGTTAGAAAATGAAATTTGCAGAGCATGTACTTGACGTACCAGCTCTAAATTATCTAACTATTTGCATTTAGGTAGACAACTAGATAGAAAGATTGAAAAAAGATGGATAGATAAGTAAATTAGCTAAAACACTGATGGGAGAGTACAATATGCTCTTTAACATGCCAATTATTGACTCAGTAGATTGTTACGGCTTCCAGGCTATTAAGGTCTGCTGTGTCAATGTGTACTTGGGGACTGTTTAATATGCAGACGGATGACATGACAGGCCACAACTACTATTGTCTATCACATCAGTAGAAATGCATGTGCATATATGTTGCACACTTGTTAATAATGTTGCATGTGTAGAATGGTTTTCAGGAGTAAAAGTTCTCAACATTTGTTGTGAGTTATTTTCAAGCTCCTTTCTTCCCACTGAAGTCATTCTACAGTAAACCTCGGAATCAGAAGTTAGTTGGTTAGGAAGTAATGCAAAGGCTTCTATCTCCTACGGAGCTTGTAAAATTACCGTAAATATTTCACCTATGTATGAGCAATAGAAAGAACTTGTTTTCCTCTTTCACTCTCCCTTTCTGTTGGAGAACTATATGGCTTTTTTATTGGGGGAGTGTAAGAGGACAGCATCGATTCTTTATTTACTTCATAATCTTCTTCAGTAGCAATTAAATAAGCTTATGCTACCTAAGAGATCTGCTAATACAAGATAAATAGCATGACATTTTTTGAAGAAGAAGAAAATAAATGGAGTAAGTCTTTGATTATTTACTATCTTGCCTCCAAAATGCTAAAAAAGAGGAAAAAAGTAAAGTATAAGATAACAACATGAAAGACTTATTTGATCTTTATAAAGGGGGAGGGAGTCATGACTTCTGATTTGCTTTTCAACAACTTTTTATGAAAATAGGCAGAACGAAGTGTTGTGTTTAATAAGAGATGCTCTTCCAATTTGCATGCGAAATGTAAAAATATAATGAAAACAAAGTAAAAAAAAACCTTGACATTAGTTGTAGGAGAATTCTGGGATGTGTATGTGTCTGTCTAAAATGTGATGTTACAGATTTCTTAGTCTACTAGGTCTTTCATCATATGTTTATATCTACATCTATTTACAGAGGGAGACACAGAGACACACACAACCCTTTTCACAATTAGGTGAATGCAAGTAAAGGACTTCAGAAGATAAGGGAGACAGGAGGACGTTTCCAGAGAAATGACTCTGTATCTAGCGAGGCTTAAATATTTTGCTGGCTGGAGCAAAGGACAAGATGGTACCACCTTCATTTTGTGTATGAAAGCCAAATAAACTGACATGTTAATCTAATTTTAAGACTGGAGAGGGAACAATGTCCTTTATTAACAACTAAGGGCAGCAAGATTAGTTTAGGGGTGCAGGACAGGCCACATGGCACACACAACTTTGTTTTCAAGAGAGGGGAGTAGTGGCAAGAAGACTCAGGAGGAATTGCTGGAGGGATAGCTGGAAGATTGCCACTGCTGCCCCTAGCATTCGCCTGCTGAAGTGGTTATCCCGCCCTGCCTAAAAGGATGGCTGCCTCTTTGTTTTTGTGAAGCTCCACGACTTAGCCATTTTCCCACATCCTCATGTTTCTTTCTTACTGAAGAGTCAGGCAGGCAGAGTGATGGAGAAAATATTTCCACTGGGCCATATTGACTCCATTGTTTCGGGACCTGTTGTCAGAAGGGTGCACATGTTCTGTCTTCCAGGTCCTCTTTATATATTTATATCCAGTGTCACCTGATTTCAGCTTTCATTGCTGATTTTTGTTGCCAGCATAGCTTATTATGCAAACGTCCCTTGAATCAAGAACTTGATTGAACAAAAACTGCATCAAGTTGCTGTGCTGAACTTTGTCGAAGGCTTTCTCATAGCCACTAAAGCAAGTATATACATGCACATTAATATCATGGCCTCTCTCCATGTATGCAGACAGATTAGGGCTTTCCTGTATCCCTATGGTTCCCTGAATTCAAACTGCGTGTTTCATGTCCTGTCTTAGTTTTGCTTATACATTTTGACAAGCATTCATTAAATAACAACAACAACATTTCAGCAAATGACTCATTAAGCTTATTGTTCTATTGCTACATGCTTTGGCCAGTTCAGCCTGTAATAAAGGTCTGTCTTTTACCACTGAGTGGCCACAAGGTATCTGTTGTAATGAGTTGAAAATACCTTACAGTCTTCCTCTTTCTGTGTGAACCTGCTCAGGTGTTACTTTTAATAACAATGGCTCTGCAAATCACACTTCCCCTGCACCATGGGAGATGCGTATTCAGCAGTAACACAAAATAGGCCTTTTTCACTGTAGTACATCAGTTTTAGAATATGCCCCCACCCTGGCTTGTATGTTTCAATTGCTGATTGCAAATGTAACTTTTAAAGACAGACCATTGGGTATATTTTTTAAATGTACTGCTGATTTATCATGGGCTGTTAACTGGTGACTCTTCTTTTGTCTATCAGGGAGTCCAGGGTATCCACAAAACTGTTAACCTTGTCTTGGTCTCAAGAAACATATCCTTACACTTGGTTATCTTTTCTCATTCCTTCATTGCTGCCCTTCCTAGTGTCAGTTTTCTTTTGATTTATTGTCTGCAGTCTCCATTTGATGATTGAACCAAGGTATACAAACTCTTTCACTATTCCAATTTCTTCACTGGAAACATTAAAGTTGTGCAGTTCTTCTCTAGCCATGATTTTTGTCTTTTTAATGTTCAGCTGCAGTCCTGCTTTGACACTCTTCTTTCACTAAAAGCCATTTCAAATCATTGCTGCTTTTGGCTAGTAAGATGGCATACTCTGTATATCTTTAATTATTGCTCCCCCTCCCCAGTTTTTACTCCTCCTCCATCTGAATCTAGTTGGGCTTTCTATGTGATATATTCTGCCTACAGATTGAACAAATAAGGGAAAAAATGCACCATTCTCTGACACCTTTACTTATAGGAAACCATTCTATCACTCCATATTCTATCATAATGGTAGTTTCTTGTCCACAGTATAGGTAGTGGACCCTCTACTTACAGAATTAATCCGTATTGGAATGGTGTCTGCAGGTCGAAAAGTCTGTAAGTCGAGTCTCCATTAACCTACAATGCATTGAAAACCGATTAATCCCGTAACTGGCCGTTTTTGTTCCATTTTTGTTCCATTTTGGTTTTTTTCTGGTCTGTAAGTCGATTCTCTGGCTGCAAGTGGAACCTAAATTTTGCGGCCAGAGAAGTCTGTAACTCGAAAAGTCTGTAAGTCGAGCCGTCTGTAAGTCGAGGGTCCACTGCATATATATTTATCAGGACAATGTTTTTTCAGAACAATATATAATTTCTCATGAGTCACACAGTGAAATGCTTTGCTGTGGTCTAACAAGCATAGCCTGATCTTATTCTGAAATTCTTTGGCATACTGTGCTAGCCAGCAAATTTTTGCAATATAATCTCAAGTGCCTCTCCTTTCTTAGAATCCAGCTTGAACATCAGGCATTTCATGCTTCATATAAGGTAAAAGCCTTTGTTGTATCACCTTGCTTGTATGGGAAATTAAAACAATGATCCTATAATTACTGTGCCCCTTGGTATTTCTTTATTGGAGATTGGAATGGCCTATGGGCCATTGTTTTGTTTTTCATATTTTTTTGCATATTCTTGTTAGGATAATGACAGATTCTGTCTGTGGCTTAAAATAGATCTTTTGGTATTCCATCTCCTTCAGTGATTATTTCTTCCTAGTGCTTTCAAAGTAGCTTTCACTTCACTTTCTAGAACTTTAAGTTTTTCATCTTTTTCAAAGGAAGAGTCTGTCATCTTTTTATCTCTTCTGTGGGGACAAGAAGCAATACAATAGAGGCATAATGAGAGTGAGGTTGTGAGAAAGACCTGGGGCAAAGGAAGAATGGAAGAGCAGAGAAAGAGAAACTGCACCTGGGTGAGAGATACAAAGGCATCTCAGACTGCAATAGACACTTCCAGAGGTAGTATTTCTTGGTTTCTCAGTGTTCTGAATTGGAGCATTTGGTGATCTGTAATGCACAGGTTCTGGATGTTACTGGTGCTGGTCCAGTATCATTAGCAGGAACAGTAAGGGGAAAAGATGTAAATAGCCCTGCAATCCAAAAGCAGGAAGCATTTTCTTTCATATATGCCTGTGTACTTTCCACATCAGTGTTTCTATTGTTTTTAGACAGTGATATCTGAGAGTGACTAAAGAGTTATTTGGGGGTAGAACGAGCTGCTTAGGAAAGATAGTTGCCCAAGAAAGCATCCTTGATGTTTTCTTGATCAGGTCTGTAGGGCAATGGGTTGGAAGGAACATATGATCCAATCAGAGTCATACCAAGTTGAAGATGCTGAGAGAAGGGGAGATTGCACACACTAGCCAGGAACATTCTGTCCCCAGCAGTTTCATGTGTTTTCATAGTGAATTCTTTTAGTCTCCCAAGGGGGTAGCTGTTTTAAATTGTTGCACAAAAACAGTGAAAGAGCCATATTGTATTTAAATACATTTATTATAGTGTGATACTTCATAGACTACAACCTACCTCCTCAGATGCAAGATGCATCCAGGGGTTAAGAGATATAGAGGCTACACATAATTGAGAGTGAGGTTGGAAGGATATTAAATCCAAAAAGGTGATTAAATTGGGAATTAGCTTACTAACACTGATTAGGTCAACTCATGTTCAGAACTTGGGAATTGTCTAAATTGCATTGACAGGGTATGGCATGCCAAAATTCCAGGTTCAGAGGGAGAGGTCAGATGGGTAGCGTGAACTACTGCTGACTGCCACAAGGAAGGGTCATTTCCAGACACTTTAAAATAAGCACAGCAGTTTGATTGTGTTTAATCAACTTGCCTGTGCCATCCACAGAGCTAGACATCAAGAAATGTTGGTTCTGTATACCTGTTACGTATTTTGGTCCTATACAGTTTCTCATAACTTTCAGGTCTATGGCAAGGATCTTGAAAGCATGCCTCAATTCATTAAGTGTCCATCCAGTTAGGTTATATTCAAGTGCTGTTGCATCGTGTCTAATGTGTGTTGTACGTGTGGTTGCATTTCTGAAACATCCCACAGTAGTAGTGTGCTAATATGACTGATGAGGTGTTTGCTGAAAGAAGACCTAGTAGGGATCCCTGGGGGCATGTGGTATGGTCTTGTGTGTCTGCACACAGAGAAGCATTGTGCCTTAATAGGCTTCCTGTGGGTAGAGAGTGGGCTGCCCCATCAAAAGCATGGGGTGGTGGTTTTGTCCTACTGCGGTATTAGTTAATTGCAACACTTAATTCCCCCCCAACATCCATGAACAACATCCGTTCCCTTGTGTGGAAGAAAATAGCTTGAGAACACAGACAGGGTCAAGTAGGGAGTTAAACCTACCTTTTGCAATGCCTGCAGTATTTGTACTAAGGGTCTGGTTTTGTTCTTTTTTAAATTGAAACATCACAAAGGCCACAAAAGGAATAAGGACATTAAGAAAAGATGGGGACTATGATACAGGGGATTGGTAAAATTTAGCAGGGCAAACCTGTCTGTTTTATGTGTTGTGCTTTTAATACTCATTATGTTATAGAAGAGTCTTTTCCTTTTAAAACATAGTTATTTCCTCTTCCACTTTCCCCCTGAAGTTGCACAGTATTTGAAATAAATAAGGACATTTTATCTTAATTAGTAACAATGCATTGAGGAAATTCAGTTTAACATAGAATTTCTCTGTTTCTAGACTTCTAAGAAGTATATTGCACCACAGTTTATCTAGATTTGTGGTTAAGCAAATGAATTTGACTTAATAGCTAAAGTGATCCGGCATACTGTACTTTAAAAGCCCCATCATCTGGGCACCGAAAATAATGAAAGCAAAAATCAGCCCAAAGCATTGTGTGTTTCCTCACTTCCCTGTGCTGCTTAAACATGGATGGATTTTTAATAATTTATTTCTGTGGTTCATCTCCAGGGAATGGTTGCCAAAGGCTTTTCATTTTACGTTCGATGCTTGCATTAGAAGCGTACAAAAGATGCACACCCAATTCACACACATGCAAGATGGCACACAAAGAGCCTCTCTTTGTGAAATCTGCATGTATAAATCTGGGTTTGGGATAAGCAATAGAAACAGAAACCTGGCACAGTAAACAATTTGCTCCGATAAACATATTATGGAAATGGATAGGGCTTGCTCTTATGTAAAGTGCCTGGATATTAATCTGTGTAGTGTGTGGGTGCAGTATGTGTGTGCAGAGTGCAGATGTAGAATAGGATGTCAATGTGCGTAATGAGTGGATGCTAAATTAAGGCTAAAAACCGAATGGCATGCCCTCATAGCACTGTGCTACTGCCCAATGCTTAGAGGCATTGCCCAGCATTCACATCCTCATCCTTTGACTTGTGCATACCACTGATGACAGAGCATATAATAAATCTTCTACTGATGCCACTAGGGATAATAATTCCTAAAAGAAATCACTTTCTCTTCTCACCACCCCAAAGGTTGGAAAATAGCATCCCTAGCAATGTCATACTCAGGGCAGTGGATTTCACAAAAAAAGCCATAATAAGTAGCAAAGCTAACAAAACAGTTCTGTAGTAGCTTGAAGGCAAACACATTTATCGTGACACATGGTTTTGTGGATTATAGTGTTCTTCACTAAAACACAAAACATAAGAACATTGAATTGTCATTTTAACTGAACTGTTTACTACAAGCCAAGATACCTTTCCTGGATAATCACCGATAGCTTAGGTCTCAAAAACACATATGTTTTGTTAGGGCTTCAAATATATATGTATATATTATTAGTACTAGTGCTAGTATTAGTACTATTTTTGCCCCAGCATACATTACGTTACCTTTGCTTATACTGAACTTCCTTTGCTTTGTTATTGTCCCTTCATCTAGCTGGGAGAGTTCTTCTTCACCATCTGCATTTGTTTTTATAACTCAGTGTTATCAGCAAACACGGTCACCTCACTGCTCAACCCTAACTGGTCCCACTACAGATTCTAGGAGGACCTGAATTTCACTTCATTTCATGAATGTGACATTTGCTCAAGATCTTTGGTGAGGGAATTTTTCGAAGGTTTTTGGAAGCTGAGGTGAACAGTGTTCCATTTGTAATGACTGGCTCTGAGGGGTGAAGGATTATGTCAAGAGGGGCATGGGTGCTTTTTTGGCCACCCCTCCCACAATGGCTGGCTCCACACGGTCTCCCTATTCTTTTTATTTATTTATTTATTTATTTATTTATTTATTTATTTATTTATTTATTTATTTATTTATTTATTTATTTATTTATTTATTTATTTATTTATTTATTTATATATATGTCGCCCATCTAGACGTAGTCTACTTTGGGCGGCTCACAACATATACTAAAAACAATATAAAATATTTAACAGTTAATTTAAAATAAATAGTTCCAGATGGCATAAATCAAAAGAGAAAGAAAAAATAAGAGTCACTTAACTGACTGAAGGGAATGTTAAGGAATTTTTTAAATATTGTCTTTATGTACAGGCTAACACATAAAAATTCTCTGGTCATTAAAAAGTAAAAAATAAAATAATGAAAAAAGCAACACTAAAACTCAGTTTAGTCTGCAATATGAGGTTCAAAACAGATGTTGTCAATATCTGATAATTAGAGCTATTAATGTCAGAGAGAGGTGACTGAGGTGGTTTTTCAGATTTGTGATATCAGACTTCAGAGAAAACCTGTGCTTAAGTCCTGAATGAAATTTAAATAAAATATTTAAAAAAAAAAGATTTTAAAGGATATGTCCAGCCAAGTTATATTAATGGACATTGATGCACCTGGGTGGGGTGCGGCCCTCCAGATGTTGCTGAACTGCAAATCCCAACACTCCTAACTATTGGCTGTGTGGGCTAGGATTGCTGGCAGTTGCAGTTCGGCAACATCTGGAGGGTCACATTTTGCCCATGTCTGTAGCTACATAGCAAACCTAGGTCTCCCTATTCTTCAGTGGTGTGCTTTCTGGCACTTCCCTGTTGTCTTTGCCTCCCCCTCCTTCCCTCCCGCTCTTCATGTTGACATCTAGTGTTGTGTGTTGCCTTGCAGTGTTGAAAGACGGGACTTCTTTTTCCACAGTGGGTGGCAGTAGTGCTTCCATAATTCCAGGGGGAAATTTTGGGGGATGTCTTTAAACCTCTCTTGCAATTGTGTATGGATGTGATGTTGATTGGGGAACCAGTACAGGAAAAGAGGGAACAGGGCAGGCTTTTAGCTATGAGTTTGAATTCTGAGAAGTTTGTTCTGGCAGACTCCTAATAGGAGTGGGAAGGCAAAAGAAAGAGGTATATAGGAGATTTACCACTGAAATATTACCTGGTAAGTATTAGAATTACTTCACTGGTGTTGAAAAAAGATTCACTTGCCATTCCAGTCAGCTTTTGGATATGGAACGGGCATTGGCAGCTTCTGTGTATTGAGTCACGTCACTGGCCAGCTGGCCCAACACTGCTTACTCTCACTGGCAACAAATTTTCTAACATCTCTGCACTGCTACATGACAGCCTTTAAAAATATATATATATTCTGCCACCAAGCTGTGATTCTTTCTCCCTCTCCCCTCAGCTGGGCCAGCCCTGCCATGAGTCAAAGTGAGGCAGCTGCCTTGGGCAGCAGTTACTGAATGGTCTGGAGATGCCAGAAGCTGCCGCCCGATGGCCATTCTACTTTGTTGGGGGAGAGACTTGTGTGTTCCAGGAAGCTTCTCTTCTACCCCTAAGCTAGCCTGTTGCCTTCAGGTGTGGTGAAGGATTGCTAGTATTGAAGTAAGGTTTAAACTGCCAATCTTGTAAGCTTCTGCAAGTAGACTTGGGGAGTGGGGGAAATGTATGCCATCTTGCCCTTTGCCTTAGCAGCAACAGTTACTGAGTTGCTCCAAGCCTTCAGGTAGTTAATGTTTTTTTCTCATTTTTAAAAGCAGAGTTCTTTTGATGCAGCAGAGTGCAAACAACCTGTAGAGTATACAGTCCTGCTTCTTAGAGTCCTCTCAACAGCTACTCCTCCCTCCCTCCCTCCCTCTGTAGGAAGCTTTCTCCTCCAGATTTCCTGGGGTCAAGGATTTGTGTGTGCAAGAACCCACATCTGTTGCTGCCAGGTATATCTGGGGATGCTCTATATGTGATGAAAAATATTTCCTCCTGAGTTCTGTGGATGAACATTTGTTCCTTACTTTTTGAGGCCACCTGCTGTTTTTACTGTCAGAGCTTCCAAGCCTATCATATGCTCTTCGCTCCTATTATAGAGTCATCACTTGTCAGACTGAAGTTTCCCTAAATGCATTAGCATGAGAGAAACTATCTTCGATCAACAAAAACAAATTTATGTTTGTCTGTCTCTGGAACTCTTTGATAAAGTGGATTTTTGGGGTTGCTGTTCAAAACTGGATTGACATTTTTGTGTAAGTTTCAGTAAGGAATGGATTTCTTTACTGCCAAGATATAATAGGTATTGTTGTTTTGTTTGTGACTTTAAAAAGCCCTTGACTTCAGTGTTATAGTAGAAAACAGTTGCTACATAGTACACTGTATCATTCGTTAAGCAATTAAGTTACTGATAGGCTTTTTACATTATTTACCATGATGGAAAGATATGTTTACTCAACCTGAGTGCAAATCAACACGAGGAGGCAGAAGTTCAGAGTAAATTTGACTAATGATGTTGTGTTTTCATCTTTGGAAGTAAGAGGGTGGGAAAAAAAAGCTTTCCTGCTTTTGATGCTGTTTTGTCTCTGCTGGAAGAGATCCGAAATGATCCAAGCTGTCATGTGAGAGCTGAATGAAGCGGAGATCCTCTTTGATTGCATCTGAATGCCTCTCTCTCAGCTAGCTGCTGCCTCCAGAGCAGAAGCACAGCACACAACACTACAGAATCATACTTTCACCTTTCAGATATTCATGTTCTCGCATCTAAATTGTTGAAGCAACATATAGAGAGAAAGGCTTTGCATGATAAGATGTGTAATAAAACCTCACCATGGAAGCCATGTTCATTTTAGCATGAGACATGACTAACAAATTGATTTTTTTCAGGGGGTCTTTGATTACAAATTTGCCCTTCTAATCAAGGCTCTCAATTATCTGTTTCTTGCAGGCCCTGTCCAGTTTTTTGGTCTTGTCGTTCTTGGGAATTAAAACTCCTGTGTTCCTAAATTATGCAACGTCAGCTTTCTGGATGGAAGCCATTTTGTGTGAGCACCTTAACCACTCTTTAAAACCTTTCCTTTCCTTTCCCTTTGAATGATAGCAGAAAATTGACCTGGTCAATTGACCAGATGGGTGGGATATAAATACAATGAATGAATGAATGAATGAATGAATGAATGAATGAATGAATGAATGAATGAATGAATGAAGTAACGTATTATTCATTGTACTAAAGGGATGGGACTGAAAGGCCTCGATGAAAAGCCAGTAGATTCCAGAGAAAACCTATGTGGTGAATTCACAACATTATCTGAGTGTAACATTGTTTCTGTATTTCATACATGTGTTTTGTGAGTCAGAGAATTTGGACTTACTCCTTTCAAGACATTGTGTAAAAATAAATCCAGCTGATATAAAGTCAACTTTATAGGCCTGGTTGGGACAGGGGTGGCACTGTGGCTTAAACCGCTGAGCCTACTTGGCTGTTGATGGAAAGGTTGGCAGTTCGAATCCATGTGGCAAGGTGAGCTCCCATTGCTTGTCCCAGCTCCTGCCAACCTTGAAGTTCAAAGCATGCAAATGTGAGTAGATGAATAGGTACCACCTTGGTGGGAAGGTAACAGCATTCTGTATCTAGTCATGCCGGCTACGTAACCACAGAAAATGTCAATGGACAAATGACAGCTCTTTGGCTTACAAACAGGGAAGAGCATTGGCCCCTAGAGCTGGACATGACTGACCTTAACTGTCAAGGGGAATCATTACCTTTACCTTTCATATGCCTGGTTAACATAAAACTGGCTTTATATTCCATTCTAACATGGGACCTTTCATACATATTGAAAAAGTGGTATCTGATATTAGCTGTTTTGTGTTTTCCCAGTCAGATAGTAAGATAGTACTGTAGGTCTGAACGTAAGCTTTGAATCTCTTATTTGACTCTTTTAAAAATCCTAAGTTGAAGCAAATGTGTGCCATTATACTTTCTGGAATGGTGGCATATCTGGGATTCTTTTCTATATGCCTAAATTCAAAAAGAAAATGAGAACCTATCTTTAGTCCAATTGACTTTGAAACAATTAATACCCTTATCCTAACTACCCCCTGGACTGCAAAGAGAACAAACCTATCCATTTTGAAGGAAATCAACCCTGAGTGCTCACTGGAAGGGCAGATCCTGAAGCTGAGGCTTCAGTACTTTGGCCATCTCATGAGAAGAGAAGACTCCCTGGAAAAGCCCCTGATGTTGGGAAAGTGTGAAGGCAAGAGGAGAAGGAGACGACAGAGGACGAGATGGCTGGACAGGGTCACTGAAACTACCAACATGAATTTGACTCAACTCTGGGAGGCAGTGGAAGACAGGAGGGCCTGGTGTGCTCTGGTCCATGGCGTCACAAAGAGTTGGACATGACTTAATGACTAAACAACAAATCCTAACTTCATGGGCTTAGAAATCAGCTTTCTTGGTTTCTGTGCCAGTTAGTTCCAACTGAGGGCCTAACTACACAACACAAGGAATTCCCTATGTCTTTCCTCTATGTTTATTCAAGCCTCAGCAGAGTACAAGTCTAAATGGAGGTAAGGTGGGCGGACAGACTGCTCAATTATTTCTTCTTCAGTCAAAGTAATCTTCCCCAAACAAACTGCTTTTTTTGCAAGGATACAAGCCTGTCCTGCCTCCCTTTTTCTTCTTCTTCTTCCACAGGTAGAAAATGCTGGGGGAAGTTTTGAGTGCACACATGACAGGAAGAGAAAAAGTTAAACAGACATCCAGTGTCCTCTAGCTCAGTGGTCCCCAACCTTTTCCCAATCGCAGACTGGTTGGAGTTATGTGACACGCTCACGCGTGGGGCATGGCATGCTCGTGGGGGGTGTGTGCACCCGCAGGGGGCCGTTCATGTGCATGCACATGGCATGCTCACAGAGGGTGGAGTGCACTCGCATGCATGCGTGCGGTGGCACTCGTGGGAGGCTGCGCGCATGCACGCCTGGGGCAGAGCACGCTTGTCGGAAGGCGTTCACAGGGGGGAGGAGATTTGTGTCTGCAGCGTGATCCTGCCTAGGCTGTGGACCACTGCCGGGTCGTGGACCGGGGGTTGGGGACCCCTGCTCTAGCTGTTCTTCCATTTTGTAATGCAGCCCAATAAGGCCTCATGTCTGGAATTACAAGTGAAGAAGAAACATAGTTGCTCAACCACTCATATTGCAGCAAAGCTTGGCAATGCTTTTTTTTTTGGTATGGCTCCTACAATCTCCTGGATAGCCATACTGGCTGGGCAATTCTGGGAGTTATAGTGCAAAATAATCAACATGCTGCTACTGCAAACTATTTGTGAGTATGTTTTCAGCAGCCTAGTAAGTGAAACTCAGGTACCTGTGCACACAGTAAATACTAACTTGCTACATGCTTAGGTACAATGTATGAATATGGTATATGAGCCATAGAAATAGAAGAATTAGAAAAAAGTAAGATTGCTTGTGCTGGAATTCATTATGAGCTGTCCCAATATAGATTGCATTTGACTTTCTTTTAAACAATATTTAAAATCTTGAGAGTATGGAGAATATAATTCCAATTTGACTGGAACTGGGTAATTTATTCTTAAATTGCACTCTAATATGTATGCCTCATTTTTAGAAGAGCTGTGCCTTCTGGGAAACATAGGGCTGATTCCAACTATCTGTCTTAAGTACATCCAAGAAATGTTTGCATGAAGCTAGATGCCGGAAGCCAGAAGGCCTTTCATAGGCACACTTGTGTGATGAGTCGTCTCCTCCTTGTCACAAAGCTGCATCATTCTTGGCTCTGGCTTGAGTATTTTTGGAATGTAGAACTGAGAGGAAATAATTGGCCAATCCTGAATTTTAGCCAAGGGTTCTGAACTCCTACCTAACTCTTACCTCTCCCCCTTCCTATTCATAATTTTAATCTGCTACTAGATTTGTATTCTAGCTTGAGCAATTTAATAATGCACTTGCATTTTTGGTTAGTAACATCCCAAATCTGTTTTGGAGAGTTGCATAAAAAATCTTGTATGACATGTGAATAATTTTATTCACATAATAACTGGCAAATGTATTGGGGGAAGGGGCAGACTGTGTAAATGTTGTCACTACCCTGGGGTTGTCACCAGATCTGCTGGGTTCAATACCCCGATCCCAGGTATTCCGTACAATCAGAAATAGAGTTCTGGATATTGGGGCAAACTCTGCAATGCGCTGCACAAAAGGTCTGCTCCCTGCTATATTTTCACTTGCCCCTCTCCCATGGCAGAAGACCGAATTACCTCTGTCTTTTAGATCATCCCCAAGACCGATGGGCATTCACCCTTATACGGGTTTACCCACAGAACTGAGAGTCTGCCTTTGTGGTCAGGGAGTGGTTGAATCATTGCATCATATGTTGTTTTACTGTATTTTGTATAAGGATATCTGCCTCTCTTATCTGAGCACTTTCCTTTCCCTCCATTCTGGGTGGGATGACCTGAGAAAAATTCGACACCTCCTAGGTGGCACTATTAAGGAACTTACCCTGACAACAGCCAGATACATACCCTCCATCATGCAGAGGTGATGCCTCATGCTGTCGCTGAATGTCGAGCCCTAACAATGTTATTTGGCTATTCCCTGCCACATGTTACCTTCTGAATATTTTATTTGCATCTTAGTATGTTTTAATTTTGTACAGTATGCCAATAAAGGTTTCTGTCTGTCTGTCTGTGTAAATGTTCACTGCCCAGGTGGGATAAACACTAGTGCAAAGACTTATTGATTACCTGCAGCTTCATTACATAATGTTGAGCATACTGTTTTGCAAAAATATAAACCACATGATTTATATACATTTTTGTCACAGTGTTTTAGAGACCCAGAGGCTTGGAGTTCAATTCCTGACTGTGTCTCCAGAGAGAAGAACCAGCTTGTTTAGCCTTGGACAACCTGCACAGTCTCAGGACGCCCCACCCCCCAGAAGAAGGGAATGGTAAACCACTTCTGAGTGCTGTACTGTCTACTGTACCTAGAAAACCCTAAAAAGGGTTGCCATAAGTCAGAACTGACTTGATGACACATGATATTCCCTGTTAAGTATGCCTAAGATTGCCAGCTTTAGTCTGCCAGATGAAATGGGCTTTTGTGTTAACTTATAAATTTAATATGGTATCATTACTGCTTTAGAGGAGACACTGTTGTGCATATCTGTGACTGGAATACAGCAATACAGTAACAAAAATCAATAGAAGAGAAGCGAGAGATCTCGTGGGGAGCAGGGTTTTTTTTATCTTACAGGAGTGGACAGAATCAAGAAAGAGGGCAGGCAAAAGAGCAAGTGAAACAGACTTGATTTTGGCTGCTGACCCCATCTGTGACAGAAAAATTTCCAAGCTTGCACATGTCTATACTTTTGTAGGGTGTACATTGAAACAATATATTTCACACTTGCTCCCTTTAAACATGAAAGCTAAGCCTGCACTAATTCCCAGCTGTGCATAATGCCAATTAGATACTCATTAAAATAACATTGGTAGCCTATCTGATGGGAACTTCTTTGCCAGATTAGTGGTATTGCATCGAATTAGAAGGGTAGGGAGCATTTCCATGATTGTATGCCATGATTTTGCACCACAGTTTTTTCTGCAGATTTCCCCTCCCCCCCGACTTTTAAGTCTACAGTCTAGCAGGGATAAGTGCCCTGTGACATTGGGGGAATCAAGTACATGAAATACTTACATTTGAGATCCCCACCCCACTCAATCCTGTGTGATGGTGACTTTGCTCAAGACAAGACAAGGTTATAGAAAAGGGTGCCATATCGCCATCCGTCTGTGAAAAGTTCAAGAGAACATTGCTGCTTTGTATATTCAAAGGAGAATTCAAGCAATGCCAAGAACACGACATGTATCAATATATGCATTTTAACATTCTTAATTAAGATGGGCACAAGTGGTGCATAACAAGGTTGCAAAATAAATCTTGAAAGTGAGAACCTTGACAGCTGTCAGTTATTGGCTTTGTAATACATTATGTTGTTTGTGGAGTCTAATTGGTTGAACTTGGCTCAGTGGAATTGAATCACAAGGCCCATGTGTGCCGCTGCTTACCAAAATAATAAATTACCATCCTAAATTGCAACATACTTTCTCCTACCCCAACTGTGTAGCCTTATTAGAATCCAGGATTATTTCTGCTACTGTTCCCCTTCCTTATGCTTGATTTATGAAAGAGTATTAATCACAACTCAGTGCACATGGAAGATAGGATTATGATGACATAAACAGTTGGTGTGTGTGTGTGTGTGTGTGTGTGTGTGTGTGTTTGTTTGTGTGTGTGTGCGCGCGCAAAAGAGAAATGCAAGGTCAGAATGTCAATTATAATTGTAGCTCCAGTGAATTTTATTATTTCATGCAACAGACTTTCAAATGAATATGATTTGGGGAGGGAGAAAAACTAGATATTAATAGCTAGAGGAAAGTCAGGATGAGCACTTGGAAAAGATATTTTTCAACTACCGTTCACAGAATCTGCCAACCAGGATAGCCGCTCAAGAGTCTATTTATGGATTTCTTTATGGGAAGCATGGCTAAGGGGACAGGGTCTCAGAAAGACAACTTCTGTTAACTAAGGGGTTTCAGAAATGAAAGCTCTATTGAGGCTATGATTTGAAAAAGTTCCTTTGTGAGCTATTGATTTTCCTGCTGCTGTGGCCACTGGGAGTTAAAGCTGTCTACTTTTCTATATTCTGAGTCATAGCAAGCTTCTCTTGCAACATGCATTTGCAGTGGAAGATTGGACACATTCAAATTTGTGTATATAGCAACAGCAAAATTAATGGAACTTGACCACTACCCAACATGACATTGCTTATGTTGGGTCTCACTAGGATGGGACTGACAAACCAGCTGGAGACCAGTGTGTTGGAACAAACCACTGGATTCTCTGGAGGGCTTTCACTAGAGATCTACTGTGTTTCTTAATCAGAAGAACCTATATGGGTTTTTTCCTTAAAGCTGGAAAGTTTAACCCATGACAATGAAATTTGTTTAGATATTTAATATATATAAAAAAGAACACTTTCTCATGTGAAATATCAGTTCTTTATCCTACCAAACCTGCAGAGGTTTTGAAAGAAATATATACAGCAATATTCTCAAAGTAAATACTAATCTGATTACTGTTGCTGCATTTAACTATCTATTAAAAGAAAGACGAGTATTATACTCTTTAAGATACCAAGGTGCAAACCAAGTAGTAAAGGCCCTCCTTTTTTTTTTAGTGCAGTTTTCTAAATAATGAGGTAAACATTAATCTTTGCTAAGATCTTCACTGCTTTAGTATGATCTGGAATTATCAAGAAACAAAATCTCTCTTAGTAATAGTTATCTGCAATTTTTGGTAAATGCAATCAGAGACGATTGCTCATTGGAGCAATTTGTAGACAGGTTAAGTAAATTAAATCACTCAATGTCTTTTTTAAAAACAGCTCTAAAGTTAAAAGTAATTGCAAAAAAAATATACCGTTTCAATTGGGTTGTAATATGTGCTAATGATCTTTGGTAAAAAAATTCTGATAACACATTGCAGTTTCCCCAGGGACAGGCTTGTGAATAAGTGGATTTTTTTAAAAAAAGTCTGAGATATCATTAGCTACTGATTCCTTTGAAATAAAAAAAAAGCTGTTAAGGAATAAATTGCATACGTATACAAGTGAACAAGACTATAATTTTTTATGAATAGTACGCATTGTGATGATGCTTCATATCCTGAAAGGAAATAGTTCAAAGTCTAAAATCCTGATTGATTCCAGCAAATAAAGATCATAGGTTCAATTCATGGGCATAACGTTTGTCTTACTCAGCTATTTTTTTTAAAAAATCTTAAGATATATAGATATTTTTAATTTGAAAAGACTAGGCTGGGTTTATTTTAGATTTTTTTTTTAAAAAAACTAAGGACAGAAGACCTATTTAGATGACAGTTTCATGTACACTGAATGCATAGAGGAGGAAGAGAACCATGCCTACTGTTCTTGCCCTGGCTCTGATCAGATGGCTTGCTATACCTTGACTTTGAATCACAGGATTTTAAATTTAGAAGAGATCTCCAGAGTCAGCTAGTCAAAATCCATGTTGATGTAGCAAATCCACAAGTGAGATGACAGAAGGCCTGCATTTTCTGCTTAAAAACTTTTGGTAAAGGAAAGCTCACAATTTTCAGAGAGTCTGTTTCACTGCCAAACAGCCCATACTATTAAGAAGGATTAAAAAAAAGAAACTGGTCAGTCTCCCCACCCCCTATAATTTGTATTCTTTGCTCTAGGTCCCACCTCCTGAAATAGCAGAATACAAGTTACAGTGGTGCCTCGCAAGACGATTGCCTCGCAGGACAATTAATCTGCAAGATGATTAGTTTTTGCAATCGCTGTTGCGCTTTGCAAGATGATGGTTTCATATGGACTATTTTCGCAAGACAATGATTTATCCCCATTGGAACGCATTAAATAGATTTCAATGCATTCCAATGGGGAACCACGTTTCACAAGATGATGTTTTCTATGGACAATTTTCGCAAGACGACAATCTTTCCATTGGAACACATTAAATGAATTTCAGTGCATTCCAATGGGAAACCACGTTTCGCAAGACGATGTTTTCACAAGATAGCGTTTTTCGTGGAATGAATTAACATCATCTTGCGAGGCACCACTGTACTTCATCTCCTGTTTAACAGTCCTTTGAATACCTGCAAATGAGTATCGCATATCCTTTCAGTTGTCTCATCTCCTGGCTTGTCCAGAAGTTTGATTAAGCTTCAGGCCTCACTCTATGTGTTTGGTCATGTCTAGAATCTTTTTTTGAACTGGAATACACATAAAACTCTAAAAGTGCAATGTGTCAGTGCAACCACTTAAATCCAAGATCAGCAATGTGCGTTTAAAGCCAAAGCAGTTCCACCTAGAATGAGCGCCTTCCTTTATTCTTAAACTATTGGCCATAACCCAACACAAAGATAAGGGTAGGTTTATCTTGTTAAACATATTGAGCTCTGTGTTGAATTGTGACTACTGAATATTTGAAATAAAAAAAGCACAAAAACTCTTCACTTTGCGCTGGATTGTGACTTCTCTTTATTTACTCTATCATGGCCACTGAAAATGACCATCACCAGTTTTAACTAGCTTGTTATATTATTTCATCTGGATACCTCTCTGGCTATCTGGATGTCTCTCTGTCACAGTAAAAAGCCTTTTGGGAGCACTGATGCATGAATTGATCTCTCTTGCTTAGAAGGGCTTTCTCATTCAGTTTGTGAAGGGTATGCCCTGCACAAAAAATGAGCCTCTCCTTGGTGAAGTCAATAGAGAAGCCCGCAGAGAAAAGCATACTGAACCTATGAAAATAATTAGCATCCCACTTTAACTGGCAAGAGCTCCTGTGATCCCCCCCATCCTTATTGCTTAATATGTGTTGAGAGAAGGTACTGAAGATGGAGCGTCTTCAAATGAACACTGAGCCTCGTGGCGCAGTGGTTAAAACGCTGTACTGCAGCTAAAAACTGCTCACGACCTGGAGTTCAAATCCCAGGTAGCCGGCTCAAGGTTGACTCAGCCTTCCATCCTTCCGAGGTTGGTAAAATGAGTACCCAGCTTGCTGGGGGGGCAATGTGTAGCCTGTATAATTAAAAATTGTAAACCGCCCGGAGAGTGCTTGTAGCGCTATGGGGCGGTATATAAGTCCAAATAAATAAATAAATAAAATAAATACGCCTCTCTCTTTATCTTGAGATCCTTTTCTCATGGGACAGAAATAGACTTTTGGGGCACAATGGGTAAGACTTCACCAAAGGCAAATACATTTTCTGTAATCCATATCATTTTTTTTTTTACAGTAGTGAGATGCGGTGGAATCATATGTTCTTTTTGCAGCTATGTGCTTACCTTCTCCTTAGCACCCCGAAACACCTGATCTCATCAAGTGCTGAAAGACCCTCCGTTCATGATTTTCTTCAAAATATGAAACACTGCTGAATGCTGTGCAAATGTATTATAACCAAGGAGCCTTTTCTGAAGAGAAGAAAATTCTTTTATGCCCTAGTTATGGCTATTAATTTCTGACAGCTGTTGCTCCTCAAATAGTCCTGATTCTGGGTTGCTGCTTAATTCTTACCTACTCCTGTTGATTTTTTTTTCTTGTTCCACAAGGTGAGACATGAGTATAAGATACAGTCCTTTTATTAAAATTATCTGCTCTTGGTGCTTCATGGCACAACTGAAAAAACAACCACCTACTGAACATATTGTCTTGTCTATTAAATAAATATAAACAGTGCTGCCATGGTGTGCTGCAAAAAGTAATTATATTGCTAGTCACCAGCCTAACAGTTCACTTCAGGCAATAAATTCTGATCAACAAATAGTACTTCTTCAGAGATAAATTGGATCTTGGTGGTAATTGAATGTCCTTAACTTAGCGTTCTACCGGATTGGAGGAATATCATTTTCATGTACTGTCTTTAAATTTTCATTAAGGAAAAATACAGCTACCTGCTGCCTCATCTGGCCATGTTTAATGATATTCTCTAACTTCTTCACTGTATCAGTAGGAGCTTCTCTAAATTGGTCAGCTGGGTGGAACGTTGTTTTCATGTCTTTAATTCACTCTGAAATAGTCTTGTAAAAATAATGTCATAAAATGATATCAGGCTGCTCCTTGATTTGTATCCTTTAAACAAATCATTCTAATAAGAAATGGCCAAAAACTTATTATATATACATCAAAGTGACAATTAATAAAGACTGCTATGGTTTCACCTGAAAATAAACACACAATCTAAAAGTCACCTATTAACATTTCTTTTTGTCACACTTAGAGAATTCTGGGACCTGGGCTGCTGTAGAATGTGGTGTCATCCCCAATGAGAGAAGATGGGCTTGGCCCCCAAGGCCCCCAGAGGTATGTTTGGCCTCTGTTTTTTCTCTCTCTGCCATATATAGGCCATCATTCCCTGTCTGTCACCACATCACAATAACAGTCATTGTACCCTTCAAATTGTTGATCATATTGAAGTCATGTGTATATTATTTGGAAAGATTATTCTTGAATATTGTTTTTATCTATACAAATGGCAGTGAGTATTTTATGCAAAGAAAGATGTATATTTTTAAAAAAAATAATAAAAATTTTGTCCCTATGCATAAAGATGTTATGTTCAGGGAAGAGTAAGATTCAGTATCCTTATCAATAAAGCATTTTACTCAAGAAAAAGCAGAGTCCTGTGCATATTTATCTTTCCAACTGATTTATGCTATTATAGTTAGTTACATATCAGAACTTGGAAAAGTTATTATTGCGGATGGGTGGGTAAATCCAGTTGCTGAGAGCTAGTGAGGTGTAGTGGATAAAGTGTGGGACTAAGATTCAGGAGACGTGGGTTCAAATCCCCACTTGGCTGTGGAAAGTCACAGGGATGTGTATGGCACTGACCAAACCACTCCTTAAATGTTTCATAACATTGAACACCCTTATTAGGGTCACCATAGGTCAGACATGATTTGATGGCACATAACATAAAACTTGGATTCTAGTCCTAACTCCTGACTCAGTTGCTGAATACCAAGTCATGATTTATGTGGATCCCATTGATTCAGTTGCATGTTTACCCTGCTTGGGGCTAGCAGCTGGATTGACAACTACCACTTCCACAGTCCTTCACCCAGCATGGCCCTTAGCCAAAATTTAAAAAAGAAAGCAAAACTTTCCAAGCGGTATCCATCCCCATCACAACTGATGCATATACCAAGATATTATCTTCTCAATAGGTGCACAAGGAAATAATGTTTTGAAACATGCTCTATAGGCTATTAAGGTCTACTCCCAGGTAGCCCTCATATCATCCTACTAATTGGTAGCAGCTACTTTCAGTCATCATTCCATATTAGAAAGCAGGCTACAATTCCCCTGATAAATTGATATTTAACTTCATTACATCATAACCCACTCTTCCTTCAACAATCTCCGAGTGACACGGTTTCATAACAACCCTGAAAGGTAGGGGTAATGCAGTAGGTCAGGTTGAAACTTGGAGCTGTTTCAAGATTACCCCATGTTATTTCTTCTATTCAGCTTAAATATATTATGTCCAATGAACAATCTGTTGCCATTGTTTGGAAGCTGACGTTGAAGGTACATAGAAGTCCATGCAGTGGTTGACCCATCCTGCAACAATGGAGCAAAGGGAAACTTTCCAGGCATGGGGTGGAGTACATATGTTGGTCAGTCTCAGTAAAGACAAGAAATCTTTTGAGGAAACCAATCCTTTGAGGGATTTCTGTGGGGGAGGTGGGTGCTGTTTTACACGTGTGCATCACACTGACCCTTGCTAGTAGTACATGATTTATCTGTATAAACAAGTGACTATTCTGTGGTGGACCATTCACATGTACCAGGAAGTTCTTGATGCTAAGTGCAATGAGTGTTAAACCTTCATGTGAGCTGGTGCAGGACTGCAGTATGTAATTCTAGAGAGGAAGAAAGATGAAAAGCAAGTGGCTGAAGCAACACCAGAATGCAAGATAATACAAAACAAAATTAAGAGCTCTGCCCCATAACAAGCAGAGTCACATGCTGCAGTAACATGTTATTACTTCAGAGTACAAGAGTGGTGGGGATGAGAGAGGAAGAGGGTGCATTGGAATATATATATATTTGAAATTTCAAACCTGTACTTGCAGTCTAGATCATGGTCCAACCAGGGCTGAAAGATCACAATAACTCTACTTGTGTTTATCTAAACATCACAACATTCTCTTTTATGGAAAGGGTCATACATCACATGGTGATCACACATACACCACACATACATCCCCACTGTTCTTGGGTCATAAATCGCACAGACCTACTAAAGCAGATGATAGTATCATTTTATCACAAAACTACTTTTACAAAGACCTTAAAAAACCTACTGTTCTAATCATACTAGACCAGGGGGTTTCTTCCACTCAGGCAATGCACACAACAAACTCCATGTTCCTCTTGGAAGACTGTATGCTGACAGCACTCCCCATGCATAGAAAACCTCACTTCTGTAGGCCTGGATGGCCCTTGCCGTGATCTGGTGCCCCCATCTCACACTTGGTTGACTGTGCAGTTTGCTCAGTTTGGATGCTGTTTGCTCCAGAGAGTATCACAAAGCTTCTGAGTGGGTCAGATGGTGAGGATGTTGACATAACTTTGAGGTTAAATGAAAACCTTACTTCATTCTCACCACTGAGAATAGCGCGGGAGTTCCTGTGCCAAGGGCATTTGGCACAGGAAACTGGAGCATGGCCTTTATACAGAATGAGGTCTCTGAGGAAGAAGTTATACAGTAACTTGAGAAACTCCAACGCCATAAATCACTACATGGTGCTTTTCCCTTACAGTTCTGAGGGAAAGAAAGTGTGAAAAAGTTGAGCTACTGACAAGATTGTGCAGCATTTCCTTAAAAATAGCAACTGCTGCAGCTGAGGGAAAGGGAGACCTGCCCCAGCCTTTATTTTAAAAAGGAGGTGGGGTGGAATTAGAAAGCCAGAACCTTTGGGTGTCAACAAACAACTATGGTATTCAGGCAATATAGTAGAAATCTTAATTGATTGTTTTAGCAGATATTGTTTGGGTGGGTGCAAGGGGAGGACTCCACAGTTGTTCTCTCAAAGCTCTCAGAGTGACACCTAGCTTAATCACAATGATTTGTGCAATTGCTTGCACTGTTATTTGTGAAATATCTTGACTAAATGGAATTATTATTTTGACAAGGCTGAAAACAGAGTTTCCGTAAGCCACAGAAGCTTTTTTTAAAATCACATTTACACCCTGCCTTTCCACTAAAAGATATATCTCAAGGCAGCTTACAAACTTTCTGAAACAATAAAAACAGCTAAAACCACTTTTAGAGAGAGAGATACAATTGTATAAACCCGTCCCACCATGGAAGAAAAACACATAGAATTGGACATTGCGGATAATGAGGGACAAGCCCCATCAAAGGTACAGATGAGATGAAATTGGTATGTTTGTCCATTCAACTCTTTCCCCCTCCCCATAAAGCCCAGTTTTTCAGAAGTTAAAGTTGTGGTTTCCCAAGGGAGGGATAAAAAAACAGCCTGCAGGGGATGATTCAGCCAGCAACATTCTGCAAGGAAAAGACCAGCTGATGGATAAGATAAAGGTACAGTGAGCAATGCCAGGCAACATTAAGAAGGAAGGGCACTGAAGAACAAGAGAGGAATAGGGACAAGAGCCAAGCAAGATTCAGTGCCAAAGCTAGCAATTTGTAAACATAGACAGACAGTGGCCCCACAATGAAGTTTCACCAAACTTGGTACTGAAGAACAGAATCCTGGCTCAGAGTGAAATATGCTTGGGCATATGAAGTCCCTGAACCTGCCAAAGGTTTTGCAACACAACCCCATGGTGAACAGTTCACACAAATTGTGCCATAGAAGGGTGGGCAGGTTGTGGAAGAATTAGTAACTGAGGCACATTATTAGAAATTAATTGTGTATTAACACTGCCTCTAAGGAAGCTGTCTGTCATTCTTATATTATCCATCTCGACTTTGCTCCAAATGGGAATTTAACAGAGGAGTTTCTCCCCTCACACCATCATTTTATCCTGGAATATGTAGCATTAAGACATCTCTGTGTGTGTATGTGTGTGTGGGGGGAGAGGGTTACTTTGCTACTATTATGATCCTGATTTTGATTTGGCCCAACTCACTAGCAATTGGTTGTTGTGGGTTATTCGGGCTCTTTGGCCATGTTCTGAAGGTTGTTCTTCCTAACGTTTCATCAGTCTCTGTGGCCGGCATCTTCAGAGGACAGCACTCTGTGCTCTGGTGCAATTCATTTTGTACCGTTGTTGTTGTTGTTTAGTCATTAAGTCGTGTCCAACTCTTTGTGACCCCATGAACCAGAGCACACCAGTATTGTACCTTTATTCCCCAGCAAAAGATGAAAAGATGTAGTCTTTAAAGTAAAATCCATCAGAAAAGCCTAGAAGAGAAAAAAGTGTCTCGGGCTCAATGGCTCTTAGCTATTTTTTGGGTCATAAACTTCTCTGAGGATCTGATGAAAGCTATGGACCTCCTTTCTTTTTAATAGTCATGGCAGCATACATATCCACTATGAATTTTCCTAACCTCCTTTTAAACACCGTCGTCACTGCCTCTTGTGGTGGCAAATTCCTACTCTGTGGCTGAAATCTAGTACAGTAGTAGTTACACAGAACTAGAGTAGGCCCAATTGATTCAGTGGATATTTGGGAATCAGTGGGAATTTGGGGGCTGACCCAAGACATTTTTGCCACCTCAAAATGTGTAGCAAATGGCATTGCTCGCTCCCCAATCCAAGAAGAATGATATTCTAGGCCAGACAAATTACTTTGGTGCCTGGAGCAGAAAATCTAGTGTCTCCTCCTTTCTGATAGTAGAAATATAACTTATTAAATAACTAACTACTTATTGTCCTTTCCCGACATACAACATCTGCTCCCCTTACTTTACCAAATGTTAGGGCCAGCCCTGCCTGCCCGCAGCCTGGGGATGCATAAGTGGGATTGCCTTCACAGTTGGATTGTAGTCCTGGGAGAAAATGCTATTCATCCAACCTAGGTTTCTCCCCACCCCACTAAGGGTGGGGAGAAACACTTAGCAACTCCTGCTGCAGTTAACTCAGCATACAGTATATATGAAGAATTAAAAGGGAATGCAGACAACAAGGACAGTTGTGTGTCTGAAACCTCTAACATGTTCAGTGGAGCCCTGGTTGTGCAAGTAGTATCTCAAAATTAGTCACCTTTTAAAATACTTAGACTAGCCCTTGGACTTTCTGGAGCCTGTCCACATGTGTTTAAAAATATTCATAGATATGAGCTATATTGACATATTGATAATTATGTGTTGTCAAGTCAGTTCTGACTTATAGTGATCCATTTCAGGGTTTTCAGACTACAGAGCACTTCAATGTAGTTTTGTTGTTGTTGTTGTTCAGTCGTTAAGTTGTGTCCGACTCTTTGTGACCCCATGGACCAGAGCACGCCAGACCCTCCTGTCTTCCACTGGCACCCGGAGTTGGGTCAAATTCATGTTGGTCACTTCGGTGACACTGTCCAACCATCTCGTCCTCTGTCATCCCCTTCTCCTCTTGCCTTCACACTTTCCCAGCATCAGGTTCTTTTCCAGGGACTCTTCTCTTCTCATGAGATGGCCAAAGTATTGGAGTCTCAGCTTCAGGATCTGTCCTTCCAGTGAGTACTCAGGGCTGATTTCCTTCAAAATGGATAGGTTTGTTCTCCTTGCAGTCCAGGGGACTCTGAAGAGTCTCCTTCAGCACCACAATTCAAAAGCATCAATTCTTCGGCGGTCAGCCTTCTTTATGGTCCAGCTCTCACTTCCATACATCACTACAGGGAAAACGATAGCTTTGACTATTTGGACTTTTGTTGGCAAGGTGATGTCTCTGCTTTTTAAGATGCTATCGAGGTTTGTCATAGCTTTCCTCCCAAGAAGCAGGGGTCTTTTAATTTCGGGGCTGCTGTCACCATCTGCAGTGATCATGGAGCCCAAGAAAGTGAAATTTATTTATTTTATTTATTTATTTATTTGATTTATATCCCGCCCATCTGATACATCTATACCACTCTGAAATCTGTCACTGTCTCCATATCTTCCCCTTCTATTTGCGAGGAGGTGATGTTGAGCTTCAGACCATTTTTGCGCTCTCCTCTTTCACCCTCGTTATGAGGTTCTTTAATTCCTCCTCACTTTCTGCCATCAGAGTGGTATCATCTGCATACCTGAGGTTGTTGATATTTCTTCCGGCAATCTTGATTTCAGCTTGGATTCAACCAGTCCAGCCTTTCGCATGATGTATTCGCCATATAAGTTAAATAAGCAGGGAGACAATATACAGCCTTGTCGTACTCCTTTCCCAATTTTGAACCAATCTGACTGTTCTAACTGTTGCTTCCTGTCCCACATATCGATTTCTCAGGAGATGGATAAGGTGGTCAGGCACGCCCATTTCTTTTAGGACTTGCCATAGTTTGCTGTGGTCCACACAGTCAAAGGCTTTTGCATAGTCAATGAAGCAGAAGTAGATATTTTTTTGGAACCCTCTGGCTTTCTCCATAATACAGCGCATGTTAACAATTTGGTATCTAGTTCCTCTTCCCCTCCGAAATCCAGCTTGTGCTTCTGGGAGTTCTTGGTCCATATACTGCTGAAACATACCTTGCAGGATTTTGAGCATAACCTTGCTAGTGTGTGAAATGACTACAATTGTATGGTAGTTGGAGCATTCTTTGGCACTGCCGTTTTTTGGGATTGGAATGTAGACAGATCTTTTCCAATCCTCTGGATACTGCTGAGTTTTCCAAACTTGCATATAGAGTGTAGCACCTTAACAAATGTTAGGGCCTATTCCAGTTGAACTATTTAAGATTTTAAATAGTTCAACTGGAATGCCATCACCTCCACTGGCCTTGCTTTTAGCCATGCTTTCTAAGGCTTGACTTCACTCTCCAGGATTTCTGGCTCAAGATCAGCAACCATACTATCTGGGTTGTTCGGGACATCCAGATCTTTCTGGTATAACTCCTCTCTGTATTTTTGCCACCTCTTCTTGATGTATTCTGCTTCTGTGGGGTCCCTCCCATTTTTGTCCTTTATCATGTCTATCTTTGCACAAAAGGTTCCTTTAATATCTCCAATGTTTTAAACAGATCTCTGGTTTTTCCCTTTCTATTATTTTCCTCTATTTCTTTGCACTGTTCATTTAAGAAGACTCTCTTGTCTCTCCTTGCTACTCTTTGGAAGTCAGCATTCAATTTTCTGTAACTTTCCCTATCTCCCTTGCATTTTGTTTCTCTTCTCTTCTCTGCTGTTTGTAAGGCTTCATTGGACAGCCATTTTGCTTTCTTGCATTTCCTTTTCTTTGGGATGGTTTTTGTTGCTGCCTCCTGTACAATGTTACTGGCCTCCATCCATAGTTCTTCAGACACTCTGTCCACCAAATCTAGTTCCTTAAACCAGTTCTGTACTTCCACTGAGTATTCATAAGGGATTTGGTTTAGATCAGTGGTTCTTAACCTTTGTTACTCGGATGTTTTTGAACTGCAACTCCCAGAAACCCCAGCCAGCACAGTTGGTGGTGAAGGCTTCTGGGAGTTGCAGTCCAAAACTCCTGAGTAACCCAAGGTTAAGAACCAGTGGTTTAGATTATACCTAACTAGCCCAGTGGTTTTTCCTACTTTCTTCAGTTGAAGCTTGAGTTTTGCTATAAGAAGCTAATGATCAGAGTCACAATCAGCTCCAGGTCTTGATTTTGCTGATTGTATAGAGTTTCTCCATCTTTGGCCGCAGAGAACATAATCAATCTGATTTCAGTATCGCCCATCTGGTGATGTCCATGTGTAGAGTCACCTCTTGTGTTGTTGGAAAAGAGTGTGATGACCAGCTTGTTCTCTTGACAAAACTATATGAACCTTTGCCCTGCTTCATTTTGAACTCCAAGACCAAACT
This sequence comes from Pogona vitticeps, assembly GCF_051106095.1. NCBI lineage: Eukaryota > Metazoa > Chordata > Lepidosauria > Squamata > Agamidae > Pogona > Pogona vitticeps. The sequence goes on from NC_135785.1 coordinate 170,150,884, forward strand.
TACCTGTTGTTCCTTTTATCTCTTGACTCCCTACTTTAGCATTCCAATCCCCTATAATGAGAAGAACATCTTTCTTTGGTGTTAGTTCTAGAAGGTGTTGTAAATCTTCCTAGAATTGGTCAGTTTCAGCCTCTTCAGCATTGGTGGTTGGTGCATAAACCTGGATTACTGTGATGTTGAAAGGTCTGCTGTGGATTTGTATTGAAATCATCCTATCATTTTTAAGATTGTATCCCAGTACAGCTTTTCCCACTCTTTTGTTGGCTATGAGGGCTACTCCATTCCTTCTACGGGATTCTTGCCCACAGTAGTAGATATGATAATTGTCTGAACTGAATTCACCCTTTTCGGTCCATTTTAGTTCACTGATGCCCAGGATGTCAATGTTTATTCCTGCTGTCTCCTGTTTGACCATATCCAGCTTCCCAAGGTTCATAGATCTTACATTCCAGGTTCCTATGCCGTATTTTTCTTTGCAGCATCGGACTTTCCTTTCACTTCCAGGCACATCCGCAGCTGAGTGTCCTTTTGTCTTGGCCCATTAGCTCTGGAGCTACTTGTACTTGTCCTCTGCTCTTCCTGAGTAGCATGAGGGGCTCATCTTCCAGCGTCATATCTTTTAGCCTTTTTTTTCTGTTCATGGAATTTTCTTGGCAAAGATCCTGGAGTGGCTTGCCAGTTCCTGCTCCAGGTGGATCGCGTTTAGCAGAACTCTCCACTATGACCTGTCTGTCTTGGGTGTCCCTGCATGGCATAACCCATAGCTTCTCTGAATTACTCAAGCCCCTTCACCATGACGAGGCAGCAATCCATGAAGGGGCCAATGTGGTTTACCATTCCCTTTTTGGGGACACCGTGGGACTGTTCAGATTGTTAAGGCTACAGAAGTTGACTGTAACTCTTGGGAGACACAGTGGGGAATTGAACTCCCAACCTCTGGCTACATATCCAGATGCCTAACTCACTGAACTATCCAGCCAACTATCGGAGGTTAATTTCTAGAGATTCAGAATTTTAGTTTCATATGATGGGTATCAGGAATGTTGTTAGATGCTTGTGTACAGAAGGATATTGCAAATAAGAGGAAAAATACCTGACAGGTAGAAATATACAGTAGCTTTGCTATTTATCTCTGGACCTTCAAGCCAAGTAATAAATCATGTAATGAACACTGCTAAACCTATTTCCAACCAATCTTTGATTAAATCCAAAACTTCCAAGGAATGAATCTCAATGTACTAGCATTTGGGGTGGTTGTAATAATCTTATATAAGAAGCAGGAAATTCCTTGTCAGGTATATTTACAACCTTGCATCCTACCTAAGACTCTTCCACCTGTTCTGACTTCAGAGGCATGGCTCTGGGAGGAAGATATTTAGTGGTGACAGTTCCAGAAGTGTTCTCTGCATCCTCTTCTGTAAGAGGTGGGCAAATCACAACCCTCTGAATAATGCTGGCTTGTAGCTTCCAATAGCCCAGGCCAAAACAGCCAACATTAAGGGACGATGGGGGTTGCAGGCCAAGAAAGATCTTAAGGGCCACTAGCTGCTTATTTGTTTTATGAAGGAGAGCACCTGAGAATTTCTGTGAAAATAAAACAAGCAGGGACCAAGAGCAGAGATGGGAAACCTTCCCCATCCCCTGAACTATAACTCTCAGAATCCCACATGTGGTGTACTCTGGGAGTGGTCCAAGGACATAATTTCCCCCATCTCTAAGCAGAGGTGTGTGTGTGTGTGTGTGTGTGTGTGTGTGTGTGTGTGTGTGTGTGTGTGTGTGTGTGTGTGTGTGTGTGTGTGTGTGTGTGTGTGTGTGTGTGTGTGTGTGTGTGTGTGTGTGTGAAAGAGAGAGAGAGAGAGAGAGAGAGAGAAAGAGAAAGAGAGAGAGATTCAATGAGGAAAAATGGGACATGGGTAGTTGAATGGCACTTTTATCATTTTCATTCAACATTTACAAAGCGTTTGCAACCTGAAGGGCACTAAGAAAACATGGGAATTCAATTTCTCAAACTCAGGAATTTTTCAGGGTCATCCAATAGTTGGGGAAATCAGCTGAGTGCCCTTGGATTCAGATTCAACGCCTTCCTGGCATTGGGAGCCAGGAAGAGTGTGGACTTTATGTCCTGTTTGCTCCTTTTCAAAGTCCCATTAATCTTTCCTACTGAAGGAATGATCTGGTCTTCCATTGGATAGGGAAACTGACATGGGATTAGCAGAAGGATGCCCAGAAGGAGGATTATGATTCCAAATTCATAACAAATCTTTGTAGACTGGAACAATACAAATAGATGTTTAAGCTAAGAGCTCTAATTGATTATTGTGAATAGGGCTATTACGGGAGCCAGTGGAGACCAGTGCAGGGGAATGTTACAGCCCTCAGAACTGCTTCTCACCTCTTTCTTTAGTATTTTAAGGCAACACAAACCAATTTAAGTTCCAGCTTAACTGGGAGCCAGTTTCAGTTTACTTCTAACTGTTCATGTGTTAAGTTGAAATAAAAATGACACTGAATTACCCTCCTCTGTATATTCAGATCAGAGATCAAACCAGCTCTGCAGTTCTAAGAGGATGGTGGTAATTGCAGTTAGAAATAAATTGAGTTAGCCAACTAAATTCACTTTCTGGGTAACAGGAGGGTACCCCCAAGGAGGGGTCACAAAGTGTTTTCTGTGGGCTTGCCACAGTTATTTGCAGTTGCAATTATTTTTATATTTATAATATTAAATATGGTATACCCCATGGTATATGCTGTTTTATTTCCATCCTCTTGGCTTGCAGATAGATAATTTTTATTATTTCTATATCCGTTTGGGCAGATTTTCCGTTTATGCATGCACACCATTCCTAACACCTCCGAAAGGGCCACTCTTGCTCCTTTCTCTCCATTCATCCACATCCACCTTTGGAGAACTGATGTCAGCCCTTTAAACCTGAGCATTAGCCTGGCTCAAAGAGGCCTGGATGAAGTGAGTGTGTGGTACACACTGGGAATGCTGACACCCAAGATGGCGGCAGAATTAAAAACGTCTTGCTGTGGTACCATGTCTCCTGCTCTTCCAGGCGCGACAATGACAGTGCAGTGAATGGAGAGGGAACTTGGGTTGACATATACCTCCATGCCCTGCCTGAGTCATGGAGGAGGAAGGCAAAAGGGACAAAAAGGTGAAGGAGGTGTGGGAGGTGTTTATTTAGGTTTGAGGGAAGGGGCTTTCTGGAGGGGTAGGAGACATGAAAGAAGGGTACTTTCCATCCCCCCCAAAGTAAACTCAACATGTATTGACATTTTTTCCTTCTCAAATTTTATCTGGAAGAGGCAGATCTACAGCTCCCCCTAATTACATATCATTACATTAATATTAATATATTAGGTTAGAATTACATTCTGAAAGAAAATCTATGTTTAATATGTTTTCTGTACTCCATTAAAATGCCTTTTTATGCAAATGTGGCCCCGGGGCGGGGGGGGGCAGGGTTGAGAATCAAAGGTTACTTGGCCATTATAAAAGGGGATTGCAACTTGAAGAAGGTTGGGCAGCCTGTTTTAACCAAACTAGTGAATATGCCTCCGGGCCCACTTCTCCCAGCCTATATTTATCTTCAGAAAGAAGTACTTCAGAGCAGGTACACTATTCATTATATACTTAAAATGGTAGGTGAAAAATATTGTACTATATGCACACATAGACACAGATGCATGTGTTTGTTTGTATGTTCGTTTGTGCTATATGCAGCGCACGCACACACATACACATTTAAGAGGGGCTGAAAAGCCATTTCCTTTTACGGTGTAAATTCCTCATTTTCCACATAAAAGTACAGGAATTAAGTGCTAAATCCTACTTTACCAGTCAGACCCCTGAAAAGGAGTGTGAAAAAATAGAGTTACTGTTTGCTTTCTATTCATGTCTCCAGAAAGCTCTCATATGCAAAATTGCACTGAAATGGCCCAGATTTTTTTTTTCAAAGTCATCCTGCTGTTTGGACTGACTTTTTAAAAATGAACCCTTGTCCAGCTTTATTTGTGTGGGTGGTTCATATTTTGTTCTGCCTGCTCTATATAATTTTTTTCTCCGCATGCCATTAATCTTCAGTGACTATTCCGTAGGGCTGTTCACCCCCTTTTCTGCATGTGAGATTTGTAGTATGAAAGACCAATGTTCTCCTCACATCAGTTTTGCTCCAAATAGGATCTGCTGTTTTGACCCACCACCCAGAAGCGTTTTTGTTTGTTTTTTAATGAAAAGTCAGCTGTTGTGTGAGAGGTATAGCACAAGTTTACACTTGTATACTCTGACCTGACTAAACGTAGGTAGATTATTTCTTGGAGAAACACGATTATTAGGAGAAAATTAGTCTGGTCAAGCAAAGTAAATTGGAGGAGGTTTAAAAACAAACAAACAAACAAAAAACCCTCGAGGACAAAAAAAAGATGAGCTGCTGCTGGTACTACTACTACTACAACAACAGTATACTGTGGGTTGGTGTGTAGCAGTTGAAGGACTTGTGGGAAAAGCTCTGACTTCAGTTTAATGCCCTCTAGAGGCCTGCACAGAAGCTTATTCTTTTTCCTAACAGTGAAGCCTTTGATCAGTTAAAGAGCACATTGAAAATAATCTTTAAATGGGTTCCTAGAAAACGCTTCAAGGAAAGATGGTGCCTTCAGCATAATGCCTTGAAATGACTGAATTAAACACACCAAAGTGTCTTCTAACTATGGCAGAATAAACACGTTATATTTAAAACACATTACCGAAAGGTAACGTATTACAAAAGCATAATTTCAAACAGAGAGGCAAAGCATGCACATGTTTCAAATTCAGACTTTAAAAATTGCAAATACTGTACTGGCAGAAGAATTTTAAGAGAGAATAAATGGCTCATTGTAAAGGCTGACCCTACTGTTAGGCAAAGTGAGGTAACTCCATTGCGTAAGAGATGTCATGAAAAAGCAGCAAATGGTTAATCATAAATAGGATATTTTTGCAGTTGTACTGCCAGGATGAGGCACAGACGCTTGTGACTTTGAACACAGTTCTTCCAAGATGAAATGTGAATTTCGTTGTATGTGTATATACTTACAATGACAATAAATTATTATTATTATTAAACCTGCATTAGGTGTCCAAATAACTTGGTTCGCCTTAGGTGTTGTGTTCCTTGATCTGGGGGGGGGGGCACCATTTGCTGCTCTGCCTGACACAACAAAACGTTTTGGAAAAAGGGGTCCTATTTCCAAGGACAGAAATTAATCTCACTCTCATCTAATCGGCATCTCATGCAATTGAATGTAGTCCTACAGTGGTACAGTGTAATTGTACCTTTTGCACCGGCAAAGGCACTAGAATATGAGAAGGGGTAGTGGAAATACCAGGACCTTTTCAGGCCAGGGCAGGGGCAGAGCATGAACAGGGACAAAGAAGCGTCCAAATGGCTGTTCATCAGTGCTGGACCCAAGAACAGTGGCACAAGATGAACTACTGTTTGTGCTACAACAGCTCAAGCCAATTTATAAGATCAGGCTGCCAGACTGTTTGCTGCCAACATACTAATCTCCTGCTGTTTGCTTCTTGGGATGCTTTGCGCTCTGGGCCCCAGGGGACCAGTTGTCACAGGTGGCTACTGCAAATGGAAAACTCTCAATTTTTGGCATGTTTAAACGTGATCGGCACAGTTTGTGGATCACTAAGCTAAAACTGAGTCCACCACTCGTGCATTCTGGCTTGTTAGAGGATCGACCACCCTGCCTGCTCTTCCAGGCAAGAAAATCGTAGGTGATTTATTGGACTTGTGGAGGATCGCTCTGCATGAGTGGTGGAGAGTTTCCAGTGTCAAAGTGTTGCAATTAAACACACACACACACACACACACACACACACACACACACACACACACACACACACACACACACACACACACACACACACACACACACACACACACACACACACACACACACACATCCTCCTCCACCACCACCACCAAAACATCACCCAGTAAAAATGTAGGCCTTGTCAGTGGATGATTAAAAAAAACACGCCACACTGAGGCTGATGGCTGCTTGGAAACCATTTCTTCTAATCCAAATCTCTCTGTGTTAGCTGTGACTATTTAGAAGAAAATACATCAGCACATGCACAATGGTAGAGTTTCCTTTAATTTTTCCAGGATGAATCTTAGACAGCTGAATCTGTTTATGGAGCATGCAGGGCTCCACAATTTATCACACTGGCACCTCTCAATTTCCTCAAAGGATTTTTGAGGTGAGTTACATGGAGACACCCTTAGGTGATTTCAGACTCTAGACTTACTGGCTTTGCCATCTCTTCTTTTGGAAGTTAATGAGTATTATGTCACTAACTTCCTTCATAATGTGCCCCACTATTGCATTCAGCCAGAGGGATCCATTGGATGTGTGAAGGGCTATTCCATGTCATCATCACTGATTTGCCTGGAATATCTAACTACAGAATATTTTGACTTAGTTAGAATTTGAACACAGTTCTTCCAAGATGGAAACTAACATTCTATCTCCTTCACCACCTTGGTTATGACAATTAGCACCTTCTACTTATTCATGTTTGTCTTCAAGAATAATGGTTAGGTTGTGCTAAACGCACATCAGAGCATGCTTTTGTATTTGTGAGAATTTCTAGTTTTGGCATATATCTGTGCATGTTTGTATCTCTGTATATGCACACACAAAAAGTCCCTAATTATTACAAACGTTGCTCTGAGCTGGATCTGAAACCGATCACTGTGGAATTGTTTTAAGATTAGCCTTGTCAAATTTGTTTAAATGGGCTAGGCAAATACATACAAATAATTCAGTTATAGGCAAAATTAACTAATGCTCTTTTTCATGGTGAGCTGCCGTAATGATTTTATATAGCAGTCAAACTATTTAAATACTAATGTTGCCTTCATGCTGTAATCACCATTCCAGTCAGATGTCATTTTTAGCAGCCTATAGGGAATTCCATCCCTTAATTATTCTTCAATACACAAACCAAGCATTCTTTAATTGGTGTAAATTGAACAGCGTCCCAATGCAAACAAGGAGAGGACAAACTAATCAATGATTCCGTGCATGTCTATTGGAAAGCTATTGCCATTAGATCAAGTAACAAATCCTTAACTCCAATGAGCTTCAGTTGCAGGGGAGTCAAACAAACACTAAGCTAATGCTATACAATGGCATTATTTGTCACCACTGGGAATTTACGTGGCAAGGCCTGACCTCCAATTGTCAATCTTTTGGTGAAGAGACCAGTGAATATTTTATATACTTTGGATGCTAAAACACATGAGATATATCAGAAACCTAGGGAGCTAGTGAGAATGTAAGAGGAACCCAGGTGAAGAATAATGGCTGATGACCATCATTCCACAGAAACATGGCTTGTGCAACCCATACTATATAGCAGTGGTCCCCAACCTTGGGCCTCCAGATGTTCTTGAACTACAACTCCCAGAAGCCTTCACCACCAACTCTGCTGGCCAGGATTTCTGGGAGCTGAAGTCCAAGAACATCTGGAGGCCCAAGGTTGGGGATCACTGCTATATAGGATGTATGCATTATACTGAACTTTACTGTTGTTCCTTCTGGTCCCGCACAGCCAACAAGTTTCTTTTTTGTTATTTTTTTCAACAAAATAAAGAAAAACAATCCAATTTGTTCTTGTTGCTGCTTACCACATATTGGGGAAAAAGACACATGGGTTCCTTTTTCATTCGTTTCCCACCCTTCTTTTCTTCCCTCCCTTGTTTGTTGTGTGGCATACTTGGAGTGATTGTTCACAGCTTAGTGGATGAGAGAATGCAGAAGAAGGAGGAGGATAAGAGAAGCCACTGCTGATCAAGAGGTTTGCAACTATTGGCCTGATTTTGACTTTGGAGGTTCTGCCTCTAGCCCTTGTGGGTTATTCCCTGGAGGATGGTCTGTTCTCCATCCCAGTCATGCACCCATGTTATTCAGTCTTCCTCTGCAGTTGGGCAGAGCCTCGGTACATATCTCAGTGGAATGAAACCAGATAGATATTAGTTTGGCCTTTGTACAGACATGCTGCCTTTCCCCACTGACACTGTCAGGTGAGGATGACTTTTGGGTTGAGAGAGGAATTGATTTAATCTGGCCACTGGGACCAGAATGACATCCTTGGCCACTACAGTTCGTACATTCTAAAAGGCTTTCAAACTTTCTTCTTTTAACCTCTAACATACATTTAGGCTTGTGAGGTGCCGGGCTTTGTCCCTGACCATCAGGTTTTAGAGTTCCCTCTCTGGATCTCAAATTTAAACCCTCCAATCTCAGGGCATGCAATGCTGCCAGCTCAGCAAGGGAAGCACCCTTGTCTTTTTCATTATATGCTCCAGACTTGCTGCTGCTAGAATTCCCATGCTAGCTTTTAAATCGATCACAGTTTGCCTACATGGTCTTTCATGCACACCATTTGCAATGGTTGCATAAGGGTCTGTCCTCCCCATATGTGATGTCACAAAGGTCTGTCCCTAAGCGTCTTGGTCTTGTAATCTCAGGGAGCGAAATAACCAGAGACTGAAATAGCAGGTTGAGGTACCATTGAAGATAATACTAAGATACTGAGAATGGCTAGCCTCATTCTGCCTATTGCTTTCTCTAGGCTCCTGCCGGGTTCCACAGAGAATTGGGAGGGGGGCATGACAACAGGCCTCAGCGGGCTTGATTCACCTCACTCATTTCATTTCAACCTCACCTTTCTCTTAATAAAAGGAATCAAGGCAGCTAGTGTAGGGTCACATATTAGGATCATGAAGTTCCCTTCCCTTCCTGTCCCTCTTGTAATTTGTGGTCTTTATTTATACTTTTCAAGGTGGTGGTTGGGTTTTAGCTTCAGGCAACATCTGTAACTGCTACTATACCTGTCTGTCACACAACATTTCTAAAGCCACACCACAATGGTAGAGTCTTTACGCAGCAAGGTAGAGGAAATGCAAAATCTTTGGCAGAATACACATTTATAGCATAAACGCCCCCCCCTGCCTTTATTCCAGATTAAGTGGCTGCCCTTCCCACCTACCTCTTGTTTTATGCACTGTAGGACTGCATAATTTCTGTTTGTTCTAAATACAATGCGGAAGGGTTGTTTTTCCATTGCAAAAGATGCTTTTGGGAAGTGGCCAGTTTCCACCTCTTGTTTGGGAACACTCAGATCATTTCCCCCCCACCCCATCTGTTCTGGCCAACAACGTCTTTATTTTAGACGAAACGGGCAGGTTTACAAAGATGAGATGAGTATCATGGAGTATGAGGTCACAGTCGGGAATGGAAGCATACAAAAAATAAACTATCCCAGGAAAAACTGGGAGGGCGTCTGTGCCTGGACATGGACAGCTTTGTTCATTGACCCTCATGATTCTGGAGCAGCTGCCAAGAGTATCGTTGACACACTTTGAACGTGGTGTGGAAGGGAGGACAAGTCTTAGGACAATCTTCTCCTGTAAGGCCATGGGCCCAGCATGGCCTGACACTGAGAGATGTTGCTACTTAAGCCTGCCCCTTTAAGATTCAGGAAACTTATACTGACAAAAAGATGAAGAGATAGCTAATTAATTGGTTGAGTGGAGATTTCCTCACACGGTGGCCCACACTTCGATCCATAATATGTGCCTTGTGTCTTCGTTCTGAGATGTTTGGGCAATACTGTGATATAAAAACAACATGCTAGAAATTTATGCTATTATTCTATGTAATACTCTTTTTAGCTAGAGTGCATGTTGAATTTTCGAAGCAGCAAAACTCCTCAAATAATTTCCCAGTCTTCTTGGCTACAAGGATGCTATTGTGCACTCACCTCTGATCCATCAATGTAGATAAATATTTCACAGGCAAGAATTCAGTTTTGGAAAAAAAAATCATAAAAATGGCATTGCGGTATTTGGTTCTTTTATTTCATTAAATTCCAGCCCACATGATCTTGAACAAACATTTAGTGTCAATATTTGATTTTTTAAAAAGTCCAACTCAATCATGTAAATAAAGCATTAGAAAACATAATTTCCTTCCTTCACTAAACTAAATCCATAAAGACTTTAACACAAGTATGAATGGAAGACAAAAGCTACATACTTCTCAAAATATGAAGGCCCCTAGCACATTTGCATTTTAAAATTAATTGCTGACCTAATTATTTGTCAGTAGAGGCATAAATTAAGTAAATTAAGCAAATATAACTTACAGTAAAGCTTGAGACACCCACAGGATTTCTCTCCCCGAGAGTAAATTGTTGTTAACAGTCCAGTTTTGACAATCTATTTTTCTGTCATCTCATGACCGAAGGAAGAATTTCTGGAAACTGTAACATATGGAGACATAAGAGGGAATGATATACTTAGATCTCCTGTACAAAGGAATGATAAGCTAGAAGTCACCAGAGAAAATCAGGAGACACAGCTTTGATTTAATAAAAAGGAGGATAAACTTTCCTATATACTTAGATTCAGTTTATATTGCCTGCAGTCCTGACTATAATACGTAAACGGACATTTGTCTGTCTGTCTGCCTGTCTATTCTATAATCTACTTATTCATATAGTATATCCAAACAGGCTACCATCTGTGAACTTATTTCACGCTGCAGCCATACAGTCAAATATAAAAATGGAGTTGTTTCAGTTTTTCATGGGCTTTCTGATACAATTTTTTGCTGCCATGACTCTTAATCCCAGTAAAGTGAGCCAGGGTTAAATCCAGTGTGGTGTCATGGTTGAGTCAGACCAGGAGTGGGAAAGCCAACATTCAAATGTTCATTCTGCCCTGAACCTATTTGGGTTATTCATGACTCCTCCGCTTGACCTACTTCACAAGGCTCTTGCGAGGACAAAAAGAAGAGGATCATTTATATTATCATTAATAGCCATACAAATGCAACAAGCAAGCAAACAAATTACCCTTAACACTGTGCAGAACTGGCACCTTAAAGCAATTTTTTTCTTCTACTTTCTTTTTCTATTCCCAGTTCTAAGGCATCTGCTGGAAACCACCTCTAATTGTCACCTATGCTTATGTCGGGAAGCGGAAAGTGTATGATTTAACAGAAAGTGTTCAGATATGACACATGATCAAAATCTGTGCAAACCATGTCCGATGGGGTATTTTCAAACAGTCCACTTGTAAGAAGTGGAGGGCAATCCCTCATCATCCTGTAGCTGCATGGACTAGTCTGTCTCTTCCTTTCATTTCGTGACTGCTTCTATCTTGTCATCAGCTGGCACTGGCAACCTGGCGTATAGGATGTTTTTCTGATCTTTTTGCACTCATTAAATACAGCTGTCACAATAGCGAATACGAGAACGCGTGCCAAACTTTTTATGCCACGTCAAAATAAAGCAGAAACGTGCTTTAAAACACACACACACAAACCCACCAGCCCCACACACTCAAACGTTTGAGTTTCTCCTTGAGAAATGCTAAAATCCTTTTTATGTTGTTGCTGTTGACAATCTAAATTGTTCCATGGCAACATGCATTAAAATTTCACTGCGGAACAAAACATCAACCTTCAGAATTATTTAAAAATGTAATAAACAAATAAATAAATGAAACTACAAAGCTAAACTGACTTCTTAGTAGTATAAAGAGGTTAGACCTGAAGTTGTCCTGAAGTTGTCACCTGGAATCTAGGGCTACAGCAAAACTGCAGTGGAAGAAGCATATAATATGACAACGTTGTCACTTCCACATTTTTCTTAGAAGATGCTGGTGTTAGAAAAAAACAATAGGGAGAAATCAGATGGAAAGCTGGGCCAATCCACTAACCTGCTGAAGAAACCACTTCCACTTTTCCCTTCCTCTCTTCATTCTTTCCTCTTTTGCATAATGACTTTTTAGACCTGGAGCCTATGGGCAGAGAATACGTAAGTTCAACTGATGGCATATAAATTGGTCTGGGAACCCTTTTAGGTGAGGTGAGGAATAAAAATGCTTAGAAAAACAAAACAAATAAAAGCGATCCAAGGCTTACCATAAAAGCACAACAGCATTGCCCTTTCAAATATCAATATGCCAGCTGAAATAGCAAAGCATTTTGCGGCACCTTAAGCATTTAGCACATTTTATTTGGTGTTGGCTTCCATGGACTCTGGCCCACTCCTTCAGAGGCAGACTGTGGGCTACAGTCCATGAAAGCTTACGCTAAAGAAAACTGGTTACTTTAAGGTGCCACAAGACTCTTTTGTTTTTACTATAACAGCCTATTGGCCATACCAACACTTTATTTATGTGAGCGTTCAATAAAGCCACAGTTCCTATGCCCGTCACTACTCATAATAAAATAGCACAGCTTGGGATTGTCTGATTTTCATATTGGATATTTGTACAAAGCCACATCACAGTCCTGTGAGTGATTTGATGGTCTGCTGAACCAGGGAGCTTTTCTGTTTGGTCAGTACAGCAGAGATCTGAGGGAGACCAATAATATTCATCCTGCCTCTTCTTTCTCCACAGTGACTGTGTGTCTGTCTGTCTGTCTGTCTCTCTGTCTGTCTACAGTGGTGCCTCGCTTAATGACGTTAATTCGGTCCAGCAAAATTGCTGTAGAGCGAAAATGTCATAAAGCGAAATTAAAAAGCCCATTGAAATGCATTGAAAACCGTTCAATGCATTCCAATGGGCTGAAAACTCACAGTCCAGCGAAGATCCTCCATGGGGCGGCCATTTTCGGGTGCCTGTAAAGCGAAAAATGGCTCCTAAACACAGCAGGGAGCCATTTTGTACACCCAGCGGCCATTTTGAAACCCGACTACAGTATCTATCTATCTATCTATCTATCTATCTATCTATCTATCTATCTATCTATCTATCTATCTATCTATCTATCTATCTATCTATCTATCTATCTATCTATCTATCTATCTATCTATCTATCTATCTATCTATCTATCTATTAAAAGCCATAATATAAAGAAGTAAAAAAGAGATGAGAAGGATAGCAGGGAAGGTCTTTGCTAGAGTTGTCCGGTAGAATGTTTTTGAGTGGTTAAGGGGCTGTTACATCACGGCTTGAAGGAAGAGAATGCAGATCACACTGTAGCTCACTGTGAATAATTTGCATGACATATTGCAGACAAAATTGATCGGATCTGTTCTGACTTGGATGCTGTAGCTGATTCAGGTCCTGTGATTGTAACTATGACCTCTGTTTGCCCTATGTCAATAGATGAGTTTCAGTTCTTCTTTGTGGCCTCTGTGAATCACACCCTGGGTGATCCGCACCTGCATGGAGCCTCATCAGAATGGGATGACAGAGTCGATTGATTAACATCTTCTCCTCCCAGTCCTCAACACTCTGTTCTTTCGAGCAACCCTTCCATAGTTGCTTCACCTGACAGGGTTGACTCCGAAAAAGAACTAGAGACCATACCTTATTCAGTAACATCTGATCGTCCACCACGACTGCCTGAGAGACATGGAGCCGTCTATTTCATGAGGCGTGGCTCACACCCGCATTCAGCACTCTGATCAGGTTGCCATTTGCCCCGACCAGTGCTTAACTGGACAAATTGTAACTGCCAATCAGCCAGTTGCTCTATTCAGTTTGGCCTTATCTTCTCATGGTGGGCCTCGATCTCAACAGCCATCAGTGTCAAAACGGCCATATCACGATGACCCACATGGACTCCAACCTGCTCCCTACCTGGCACCTAAAAGATCCAGGACAGTCGAGCACTTTGCTTCTACATATGAGGCTTTTAGAGCAACAGCCTCCTGATATTTTCCCATTAATCCAGACGAAGGGAACATTCCTGTCACTTGGCATCTCCAGCATCTATATACTCCACTGCTTTACCAGCTCATCAACAACCTCTGTTTCGACATCACTGAGACACAGACTCTGATATCAATGATCCTCAATATCCATCCTGATCCATGGACACTCGTTCTATCCCTCTATGATGCACGATTTCTGTCAACTGATAGAACCAAACCATCAAACTCAACATCACTATGACCCTGAGTTTGACACCGACGTGCAACTATATCAAACGATGTCCATGGACACTCAGATTATATCTCTTGGTATTGAAAATCCTCAACACTGACAAATGCCCATGGACATGCCACCTTCATTGACATCGAGGCACGAACGTCAATACTATGACACTCAACCTATCAATCCGTCGACTCCTGAAGTGATCCTGATTATTCCGATCATGGATCCAGACTTCAGACGCTATCAGTATTATTCACCTCACCAGAATCTGACCTTGTCGATGCTGATCCACCATCACCGGCGGAAGACTTACCGACTTATGCCCAACTTATGATCCATATGGCTAAGTCTCTCAATCTCCAAATCCACCTTCCTTCGACAGAACTGGCCAATCATCTATACAACCAAATCTCTAAAGATACAACTATTTCAGTACACATCTCAATACTTCCATCTCTTCTCAGCACTGCTCAATGATCCTGGACAAAACCAGCCTCTTCCCATACCAACCTCTACAGAGTCCATGATCCTGGAGCTCTATTTCTTCAAAAACAACCAGCTCCAAACTCTATTTTTGTCGAAGTCTCACAATCCAGATCTTGACATTGACATACCTTCATACCACCAAATAAAGGCAGTAGAAGGATTGACTCAATGGGAAGATGGCTTTATTCATCAGCACCATTCACCATGCATGTCGCTAACTAGCAGGGAGCCATGGGTGCATATCAATGTTTCCTTTGGGACAGTATGTCAACCTTTTCTAAATCTTTACCAGAAGATAAAAAAGTACTCGCCCATACCTTTCAACAAGAAAGTGCAGTATTTCCGTTGCCAAACAACAGATGCTTTCTACTAGGCACACGTTAGATGCCACAGCAAAGTCAATGGCCACTTCAGTAGCTTTACGATGTTTCTCTTGGCTAAGGACAGCTGGCCTAGCTGAGGATGCCCGCACATGTATTGAAGATTTCCCATTCAATGGTGCAGGCCTCTTTAATGCTGAAACTGATGATCTTTTGGAAAATGTACAAAAGAAAAGATTAGCAGCTAGATGTTGGGGAGTTTTTCCCTCTTACCAACAACGCCCCCAACAAATCAATGGAGACAACCCTACAACTCATACAAAAAATTCCAATGTGATCCTCCAAAACAAATGTCTTATACACCTTATTTCAGAAATCAAAGAAATAAACCCCACCAACAACCCATTACTAGGCGCAATGACGGCAAGCCCAAACATCACGTTTGATGCTCCTATGACCAATATCACACACCACTCCATCCACCCTCTCCTCTGGAAACACCTATCTGTCTGGAAATCCATCACTACAGATGCCTGGGTACTGTCAATCATCCATGATGACTGCCACATCCATTTCTTTCAACTTCCTCCAGCAACACACATAATCACTCCACCATCTCCAGCCCTACAAGAGGAAAAAAAATTAGTCCTCAAAGACGCCATACAACCTGTCTCACAACACAACAAAGGGTTCTTCTCTCGCTATTTCATCGTACCCAAAAAGGATAGAGGTCTTAGCTCTATCCTAGGCCTACGAGAGTTAAACAAATACATCATTACCACAAAGTTCCGTATGGTTACCCTCAAATCAGTTTTCCCTTTACCCTGCAAAAATGATGCATACTTCCATATTTCCATACATTCCTCTCACAGAAAATTCCTTTCATGAGGAAATGAGGAAAATTCCTTTCATGAGGAATGAGCAATAGACCGGATGAGGGTGAATAAGCTGAAATTAAATCCAGACAAGACAGAGGTGCTCCTGGTCAGTAGAGTCAGGGTAAGGAATAGTGATGCAGCCTGTGCTGGATGGAGTAACACTCCCTCTGAAAACACAGGTGACCATTTGGTCAGAAAGGTGGCATAGAAGTATAAATAAAAATAAATAGGTGCTACAGTTTTGCATTTTCTTTTCTGAAAAAAATTATTTTCCATGCACGCGGGGATTCCTTGATGCCTATATGGCCTATTCTGTGCTTGACAGAAGAAAGCAGTAGTGCTCTGATGCACATCATTCCATGCACATAAAGAGCTTGGCAAGATAATTCCTGTGGTGTACTGGATAGAGTGATGAACAAGAACTGTAGAGTCCTGGATTCAAATCCCTGTTCAGCTAGGGAAACTCATTGGAGGTGTAGAACTAGTAAAACCACTCCTTAAATATGTGACTTAGCTTGACTGGGACATCAGAATACGGCAGCCATGCTGGCTATAGACTTTCTATTGTCCACTTTTTTTGGTGATATCTAGGAGACAGTTCTATATGTGGAAGAGGTCCTTTGTTCCCAACATTCAGTGCTTTGGAGAGATCTGCTCCAACACAACTAGGAAAACAGAACTGACATGCAGTTTCTTGGTCAAAGCCACCCTCCAGTTTCACGAGGAACGAGGGAACCGGATCTTGCACACTCAATTTCAGTGGTGCTCTCTCTCTCTCTCTCTCTGTTTGTGTGCCCTGCATGTTTCATTTAGTTAGGATTACATTATTTTGAGCTGATGGGCCTCACCAGATTTACTGCAAAAAAAGCTTCATTTAAAGTTCTCTGTACTATGTTGCTCTTTATTCCGTGCACCCCCCCCCCCCATGAAATATATGGGAGGAACCGGCACATCAAACACATGAAAGGTTTTGACTTTTTATTCCTATCATGTATTGCAGTGAGAGGAATTAAATGTCAAAACACAAAAGTGATTATACTTTTAATGGTAAAAAATATATAATCTCATAATCACTTTTTTTAAAAAAAAGAAATCTAAATTGTAAGGATTGTATTGAAAGGCCAAAGGGGTCTTACTTTGACATTACATGAAATAGAAAGTCACATTTTTACGCCTTTGTTTCTCTTACAGAATTTCTGTATCTCCAGTCAATCCCATTCATTTTCTATCAGATCATGCTTGGGATTTATAGAGCATTTTGTCAGGATATTGACAGAAATACCTGAATGAAATGTGACATACATGACATCAGCAGTGGGTAAAAATAGCTGCCTTTAATGGAAGATAATTTCCATGGTTGCTGTTGTGTGCAATCAAGTTGCTTCTGACTTATGGTGATCCTATGAATTAATGATCATTCCTCTGACTCAAGCTGGCTGGATAGCTCAGTGAGGCCCTGGTCACACAAGGGAAATGTTTTCTGCTTCTTCGGATACTTTCCATACCTTGGTTGTACTGAATTGTCATCATGTGGTTTATATTCTGGTATGAACGTCTCAAGAACTTTTAACAGTACCAATTTATTTCCTCCTATTTGAATCATTATGGCTACACCATGGTACTCATTCATTTTTTCTCTTGCTTCAAGGGGCAGTTTAGCCCCTTGATTTATATCTATATTAAAAAAACAATATTTATTGATACATCAATATATAAGAAACAAGGCTCCTTCTAAGGTGCATAACTACATGATTGCACTTGACACCCCCCTCCAGATAGTTTTCCTCCTTCCCCATGCACCCACAACAATTGTCTCCATCCCCTTTCACTCCAGTCGCAACGGAACCCCACAGGGTTTGCACATGGGGTGTGTGTGGAAATTAGAGGGAACACTGATTGGGAAGGGGCTTCTGTTTAGGAAAGTATCCCTCTGTGGCACTGGCTGCTCCTGCAGAAGTGCATTGCACACAATGGACTTGGAATATCTACGGAGCTGTACTGGCCAATCAACCCCTCACCCCATGCCCCTACCCCCGTGACAGTGGCATGCCAATGTTTCAATGCATCTTCCCATAGAATTAAAAATATATATTACTCAGTAAAAATGTAATGGTGGAGCCCCCCTGGTGACACACTTGTACTAAGATATTGATGTACGTATTGGGCATGAAAATTTTAGAAATATATGTGCGTGCTGGAGTAATGGTGGCCACCTTCCTGGCTTGAATTCTGAAAAGAAGCGGGGCAGGTAGTGCGCACAGGCAGTCCTGGTAAGGAATGCACCGGTACAACAAAGGTACAAAATAATACAACCCTCTTGGCTATGGGGAAATGTTCTGCAGTTATACCGCTGGCTAGGAAGATGTCTCAATCTTGTCTCTGTGTCATGTGACTAGGGAACATTCCTCTCATGTGACCAGGGCCTCAGCTAAGTGTCTGGCTAGAGGTTGGGAGTTGGATTCAATACTGGGCATCTAAGAAGAACCAGCTTGTGTGACCTTGGGCAAATGACACAGTCCCAGGGTGTCCCTAGAAGAAAGGAATGGTAAACCACTTCTGAGTATCCTCTAAACTACAAAACCCTGAAAAAAGGTCTCCATACGTTAGAATTGACTTGACGGTGCAAAGCTATCTTTGGGATACCTAGTGCAGTGTAGTGGACAGAGTGATGGATTAGGATTGTGGAAGCCTGGGTTCAAACCCCTGCTCAGCTGTGGAAACTCACTGGAATTGGGGAACTAGTAAAACCGCTCCTTAAATACCTTGAAATCCCTTTTAGGATCACTATAAGTCAGCTTTGATTGATGGCACATAGTGCAGTAACCTATGTCTCAGCTAATGCTCAGACATAGCAGATGAGCTATTCCGAGAGGATCTCCTTGAAGGATCAAGCACAGATCCTGGGAGTGCTTCTACATTTATCTTTGGGTGTGTCCAGATGGAGCGATACCAGGGATCCATTGTGGTGTTGCTTTGCTGCTCCACTTTACTGCTCCACTCTCTGGCCACTTTGGAATTGCGCAAATGCCACATTTCAGTCTGGTTCTGCCTTTTTTTTTTTGTCCAAAGACAGGACCCATGTCCACTTGACAGTAACAGAAGCAGTGCTAGATCAGCAGAAGTAGACTAAGTCAATTGACTAAGTCAATTGGTTCTTTACTATCTAATGCAAATCTTGTTGCATTTTTAAAAAAATCAAAATTTAAAATGTGGTTTGGGAGATAACTCTGCTGGTAGGCAAAATGGCCTGTGGATGCTGCCCCTTAGGCTTTTTCATACAGTCTCCTAGCTCTGGTGGATACATCTTTCTCCATTTTGGTTCAGAAACAGCCACCCATGGTCCCAACGTAATCCCAGCAGACCCACTGATTTCAGTGAAACTTTCTTCTAAGCAAGTTGCAATTGGGGAAATCTGAGTCTTCAGCTTCCTGTCTCTGCTGTACAGGAGTTGGATCAATGCCTAGTTAGTTCAGCTCTATTTCTAGCCTGCCAAATAAAAAGAGCATTGCCGATAGCCGGGTTTGATAAGTAAAAAGTGTCTGTCTCTTCCTCACCTGCTCACGCTCTGGATTGTCATCCTCTTCCTTTGTTCCTTTGCAAGGCGCTGTTGTCAGTTCCTGAGTCATGGAACCATTTGCACAAGACTCTAGAGAATATGGATAGAAAAGAAAGGAATAGGGAGATACTGCAATTTAATTTTTTTTAAAAAAAAAAAAGAGGAAAAAGGGGGAGGAATGAAAAGGAAAAAGAGAACATAAAGAAAGCGAGGATGTTCTCAAGTATGTAGCCTGAAGCCTTGTCAGGTAACATTTCTTTAGATGATGTTCTCTCTCTCCACCCTAAGATCTCTCTTCATCATTTTTTAAAAACATGTCTTTGGGGACAGGGACATGAAAGCAAACCATGGGTCAAAGACAGGTATTAGGGGTTGCTGGGGATGCTATCTGATGGCTTTGTTTTATCTCTGTGTCCGAGCTTTTGCCAGTCAGCAGGTACAACTGGCTCTCCATTCCAGTCACATCATTTTCTGCTTGATGACAAGGATCACACCTCCATCCATCACATTTACATTTCAAACTGCCATGCAGCGGCTATTGATTAATTATTTAGCAGCCGTTGCCCACTTGTGAGTATTTCTGATCTTGCCTTTCACGTTGGGAGAGGCTGCTCTCTCTCTCTCTCTCATTCTCTCTCCCCCCCCCCTTTTGTGGCTCAAATCTCACTAATTTTTATCTGTGCAAACTTATGTGTGTAGATTATGTTTGAAATAAAATGGAGATCTATGCATACCTGCCTGTGCACAAGTTGTATATATAAGTGCAGTTGTTTGTTTAAATAACTACCCATGCTTAACCACAGAAAGCATATTGTTCATCCCAATTTATTCTGGTTTTCCAAGCAAGCAGTTCGTCTTCAGTTTGTAACTCTCCTGTGTTTTCCCATGGTTTATTCTGTCCTTTTTCTTATCACAACAACAACAAAACAACATGGAAGGTGACATGGAATAGCTGTATGTCCTTTTAGTACCAGTGCCAGGATCCTTCCATCTGCAAATCCCTTAAGAGTCTGCTGGATTCTGCAGTGTTGGCTTATCATGTTTGGTCAAGTGAGCAAGGCTGGAAGATGGATCGAGGACAGAGACAGAGGTGGGTGTTGTCAAGTCAGGGCCAAACTACACATTAGAAACATCCTGACCTCCATGTTCAAGAGAAGTGACTGTGCCAAGCTTTCATATCTTAGAAAATAAGACTTGCAAAGCAGGGCCATTCTAAATCTCAGAGCATGAGATGCTGCCAACTGGCAACCCTAGATTTTGGAGTTCATTCTCATTATTTCAGGACACACCACTTATTCTGTTTCTTTTTCTTACAAAACAACACAAACAACACCAACAGTAGTAACATTTAATGGACCAGAGAAGGTTTATCATCCGGAATAAAGTGTTCCCAGAATTGGAACTGCAAGAACTAGAAAAGCTGGCAAAAAATCAATACAGCTAGGAGATGCCAGAGTTGAAGATAAAGAATTGGAAAAACTATCAAAATACAGAAACCTGCCAATTGAAATATCTTGCTTGTGGATGAAACATATGTACATCGGTGGTCCCCGTTGTCACTGGTGCTGTGGGAACAACATCAAGAAATTTCACACAGTATTATAAGCAATTGCAGATTTCAGAAATAACACCAGCAGAGCTACAAAAATGGCAATATTAGGAACAGCATATGTACTACATTGATATTTAACAGATAGTTTTCTGGTTAAAAATTGTATCTGTTATATAATACAGTGGTGTCTCAACTTACAAACTTAATTGGTTCCAGAACTAAAGTTGTAACTTGAAATGGTCATAAGTCGAAACACTATTTCCCATAGGATTGCACTGAAATGTAATTAATCTGTTCTGGCTGAAGGAAAAAAAATCACAGAAACCTAAACCAAACCAAAGCAAAAAACAACACTGCAAGACCCACCGGAAATGCGATTAATCTGTTCCAGCCGAAGGGGGGAGGGGAAGAAAAGCAAACAATCTGTGCAAGACCCTTTGGAAATGCAAAAAAAAAAAAAAAAAAAAAAAAAAGCAAAGCAGAAAGCAAACAAACTGTGCAAGACCCATCAGAAATGGGAAAAACACACCCCCAAAAAGCAAACAAACCCTGCAAGATCCATCACAGCATAGAAACATAATCCCACCACCCAGCTCAAAACCATGCTGTAAAACCCACCCAGAACAGTTTTTTAAAAAGTAGAAAGCAGCACCTTACCAGGCAGTCTGAAGCCTCCTCTGATCGCACACTCTCTACCTGCTGGGCCGAAAGAGCTACAAAGAAGCAGCCTCTTCGCCTACCAACGGTTAGCAATTTGAATTTCCCACCTTTTCCCCCTGCCTTTTTCTGGTTGTAACTCGAAGTTCCGGTCGCAAGTTGAAGCAAAATTGTGCAGCCAGAGCTGGTCATAACTCAAAATGGTTGTATGTCGGGACGTTCGTAAGTCGAGGCACCACAATAGTAGTCAATGTTTTATAATTTTGATTGACTGTGCCTGGTATTTTTGAACAAAAACAGCAACAGCAACAGCAACAACAACAACACCTTGGAATACGAGAAGCAGATAACATCCTACGCACAAAAGTTAAAGAACTGACAGAAAGGGAATACAACAGAGGACTTCATAAAGTCTCAAAATTAAATGGTGGAAACACAGTCAAAGCCATAAACACCTGGGCAGTGCCAGTCATTAGATACCCAGCGGGTATAATAGATTGGACTCAAAATGAATTAGAAGAATTGGATTGAAAAACATAAACCAATGACCAGGCATCATGCACCACATCCCAAAAGTGCTGTGGACAGATTATAATTACCACCAAAAATTGGTGGTCGTGGATTAGTGCAAATACAGCAGGTATTAGAAGAGGAAAAAAGAAACTTAAATTATTATATCAGAACAAGTTAGAGAAAAATTACTTAAGGCAATGAAAATGGAGAATATTTTGAAAACAACATAAAAAAGAAGGAACAACAATTTGAAAATAAATTAAACAGTTTGAAAAATAAACCACTACATGGAGAACACCTGAGAAATATTGATGAAAAGCATGATATTAATTCAAAATGGGCATGGCTAAAAACTGGAACCATTAGGAAAGAAACCAAAGGATTGATTTTTGCTGCATAAGATAAAGCACTCAGAACCAATGGGATGAAAGCAAAGATTCAAAGAACTAGTGCTAACAGCAAATGTTGACTCTGCCAAGAAAAAGATGAAATGGTGTCAACTGCAAATGTCCAAAGATTGTACAAACAGATTACAAAATTGGACATGATAGAGTAAATGAGGAAGTCAAGATCTTGTGGGATTTCAGGATCCAAACTGATAGACATCTTGAGCATAATACACCGAACATAAGAATAATATGGCTGGATGTAGCAATTACAGGGGATGCCAGAGTTGAAAATAAAGAATTGGAAAAAATAATGAAATACAGAGACCAGGCAATCGAAACATTTTACTAGTGGATGAAATACACTTCAGTGGTCCCTGTAGTCATTGGAGCTTTGGGAAAAAATATCAAGAAGTTTCACACAGTATTTTAAGCAGTTGCACATCTCAGAAATCATACCATCAGAGCTACAAAAAACTGCAATATTAGGATCAGCATACGTACTGTGCCTATATTTAACAGATATTTAGCTTGTTCTATAATATCAGTCAATGTTTTTATAATTTTATTGACTGTGTCTAGTAGTTTATTATAATAATTATAATAAAATAAGTATAATTATTATAAATAATAATTATAATTATTATAACAACATTATAATTATTATAACAACAGCAGCAGCACAAAAATGGCAATATTGGGAACAGTGTACATACTGCACCCATATTTAACAGATACTTAGATTTTTGGTTAAAACTTTTATCTGTTATATAATGCCAGTCTATGTTTTTATAATTTTGACTGTGCCTGAAGTTTTTGAATAATAGTAATAATAAATCTAGAGCTACTGCTGCTGATGAAATTCACAAGCTGGCTTTCCTGTTCATTAAGTTTACATGGTCTGTCAGACATAAACTATTTTGCAAGTCCTGCAGAAGGCTCCATCCTCTGGCCTAACCTAATTAAACACTACAGCATAATTCCCCTAGCCATTCCACTCCCAAGGTAGTTCATCACTAGTGGTGTGGAATAGTTACAGTGGGGTCTCTACTTAAGAACTTAATCCGTATTGGAAGGTGGTTCTCAAGTGGAAAAGTTCTTATGCAGAATCTGCATTTCCCATAGGAATGCATTGAAAACCATTTAATCTGTATCTGCTCTTTTCCGTCCATAGAAACTAATGGGAAGCTGCTATTCCGCCTTCTACCACTAGAGGGGGATAATTTTTTCTTTTTTTTCCCCTTAGGTCAGGGAACAGTGTTAAAAGCACTTCTGACAAAGCTAATTTTGAAGCAATGGACTGAAAACCAATTAATCTGTTCTGGCTGTTTTTTTGTTATGTAGAGGTGCGTTCGTACATTGAAGCATTAGTTCCCATAGGAACTAATGCAAAGCTGGTTAATACGTACTCTACCACTAGGGGGAGAACTTTTTTTTAACCTAAGATGACCTAAGGTTAAAAAAAGAGCAGGAAAGTTTTTTTTCCTGTTCTTATCTTGGATTTTTGTTCTCAAGTAGAAGCAAAATTTAGCAAATGGAGCTGTTCTTAAGTGGAATTGTTCTTAAGTAGGGACATTCTTCAGTAGAGACCCCACTGTAAAATAAAACATAGGTTTGACAATGTCTACAAGAGACAGGGACGTGGTGGCGCTGTGGGCTAAACTGCAGAAGCCTGTGCTGCAGGGTCAGAAGACCAGCAGTCGTAAGATCGAATCCACGCAACGGAGTGAGCGCCCGTTGCTTGTCCCAGCTCCCGCCAACCTAGCGGTTCGAAAGCATGCAAATGCGAGTAGATTAATAGGGACCACCTTGGTGGGAAGGTAACAGCGTTTCGTGTCTAAGTCGCACTGGCCATGTGACCACGGAAAGATTGTCTTCGGACAAAACGCTGGCTTTATGGCTTGGAAACGGGGATGAGCACCGCCCCCTAGAGTCGAACACGACTGGACAAAAATTGTCAAGGGGAACCTTTACCTTTACAAGAGATAGAGTTGCAATGCAGTCCTATCCACAGTTACATAATCTTGTATAGTTCTACTTGTTTTGGGGAAAGACGTTTTGTTGTGTTTAAGATGCCTAGATGTTGTCAAGCAGACCTTTCCCCCTTCTTTAGGAGTGGGTGCTCTTGCCCCCCTCCCCCAGCCCTTCCCCTGCAAAATGCACTGGATCTGGACATTTTTTAAATTAAAAAAAAAAACTTAAACTGATGGGTACTTCCAGCTTTTTTAAACCATTTTTTCCCCTGAGGGTGTGGAGGACTTAGAAGAACCCTATAAGACTGTCAGCAGCAGATATAGGTAAATGTTGGCCTACACATGTGTATGTGTTGCATTTTTTAATTGGTGAAGTCCTGGGGTGACCTTGGAGGGCCACAGAAATGCACATGGCCCACAGACTATTTGATGCTCACCCCTGATTTAGGATGTCAAAACAACAGAACTCTGGTTTACTGAGGTGGAAGTGAAGGTGCAAGGAGGATATATTAATGGCCTGTGTTTTGAATGTGTTGGGATTGACTTGTGGTTTGAATTTCCTTACTTTTGAGGGGTGGTTATAGTGTTAACCATAACTTTTGGCTTTAAAACTGTAGTCTCTTCCCCTGCCCCCCCCTTTTTGGAGAACATCATTTGGAGCATATCTGTTCCTTGCATGCATTAAGACAGCTGTACTAGTTCTGAAGAAAGACAAAATGGATCCATTCCCCCACGTAGAAAATATGACTATCTGCAGAACCGCACAAGCCATCCCTGAGTAAGTCATTCTCAGTGTTGCCTATATAAGTAAATGCTGTGTGTCTGTGTTATGTGCTGTCAAGCAGGAACTGGCTGCTAGTAATCCAAATAGGGATGTCAAGGTAAGTGAGTGACTGTAGAAGTGTACTAGTGTCACACCCCTACTGTACTAGTTTCACACCCCTACTTCCTCCAGTGAGTTTCCACGTTTGAGCAGTGGTTTGAACTCAAATCTCCTAAGGCTGTCACTCTGTCCACTACACCACACTGGTTATCCTCAAGAAAAGGCTACCTTAGAATATTTACATTTATGGAGTGCCACCTGATAGACCAAACAGTGAGGAGACCCCTGCTCATGTGAGGATCTGGATCAATACCAGTGTGTTTATATAATGCATAGAATGTTGATAATAATAATAAGGCTTTGCACATTCATCTGTTTACTACACCTCTTCTTATACACGATTAACAAGCTTGTTCTGTACTGAAGAATAAATAAATGCAAACACTCATAATGAGTTCATCATAGGTGTGCCTAATGTGTATTGTCACAAGTAAAAAGAGCAAAAATGCCACTTAATGGCTCTCGTGATTTTCTCGCCTGGAAGGTGACCAAGCTGGTAGCTGAATTTCACTTCAATACAGGACATGGGATTGTGTTGCCCACCACTTTACTTTACTTTTATTAGATTTTTACCCTGCCCCCCCCTAGACAAAGTCTACTCGGGGCAGCTTACATACATGATTAAAACATCACAATAACAAATATCATAAAACATTTAAAACATCAAATTTTAACACTTATGTAAATCATTGCCAAGATGAGATAGGACAGCAGGTTTACTTAACAGTAGAGAAAGGATCATTTCGAACATGCAGGTCTAGTTTCCTGCACCACTCTGTCAAGTGAGATAGTTGCTTCACTCTGCCTGATGGTAGGGCTTGTGTACACCCGCTGATGCATGGTTTTTTATGACCACATTGGGCATTTGTTCACCCATTGCTGGTGCTTTTTGTGATGGTGAGGCTGATCCCAAAGCCAGAGCAACAGATACAGGTTTAACTGTGAATCATCTGAAGTCACATAGTTCCTGCTTCACATAGGGTTTTCAGAATCTGAAAAGTTACTGTATTTTAAAAATATAATTTACATAAAGTTTTATCTACCCTAGCATTATTAGTTCCTGTGTGAGCGGCAGTTCTTTAAGAAATAACTCTCTGTCTTCTCATTATTAAAAGGTAACTGCAACAATTATGCTTGCAGTTACATTTTCGGGAAAAAAAAGATCAGAATGCCAGAAGAAATTGTGTTGTGGTTTAAAAGGAAAAAAAAGAGAAAAGAATCGACACACTCAGGCTGTGCACATCCTGTTGCTGTAAATGTAACTAAACCCATTTAAATTTACACTGGAAAAGGAGTGAAGCTATCCTTATTTGTCTTATACTTGCAACATAACTTCATTAGCCTTCTTTATTTTAACAGGCATTATTTACGAGTTGTTTGTAACTCCTTAGTTCCAAACGCTCAAAAGATTGCAGTTTCTCAAGGAGGACTAAGAGAAAGTAGCTCCTTTCACAATTCCTTCTGTGTATTTGCATCTCTGAAAGCTATGGCAGCCCTCTCCTGCTTGGCAATTTGAAATAAAGCAGGACAATGTCTATCCTTCAGACATTTATCACAAGATGGAAATTATATCTAAAGAGTAGACAATGTACCAATGGCCATCTTACCAGCTGGTTAATTCCTCCCCACCCCCTCTACTACATGGTTTTCTGCTCCTTCATAGCAAACATTGTGTGATTTTTTAAAAAAAATCCCTACCATATCTTCTAATGTTTATTAGAAGTTGCCATATCTTCCCTGGACTTCTTGGGTGGCTTGGCCATCTCATGGGTGAAGGATCAATAGCAGGTGATACTGGGTGGAAAAGACATTTCCTCAAATTTTACACTACAGCCTCCATTTTGTTCCCTTCACTGTCGTTCCCTTTTGTGTCCCTGCTTGTTTTAGGCTTCACGGTAATACACTGCTTATTTAGCAACTAGTTCCTTATATAGTATCTGGTATTCAGTTGCACTTTTTTGTGAGGCGATGTAATTCTTCTGAAACATCCTCATCAATTTTTTCATGTATTTGAGGGTCCCTCCACTGGGAGATATTATGCTACCTCTTGAGGTCATGTTAATTCTTGTATTATGAGATGGGGGTTCTGGGTAGGGATATGTGTATTAGGGATGGACACTGGAAAATCATTACTTTTTCTTTTGGGGAGATCTAAAAACATTCCTATTTTTCTTTTTTTCTTTTGACAAATTTTAACTTTAATTTGGGATTTTAAAGACAGGATTTCATGTATCAATCCATATTTCAGCAGCATTATTTACCATTAGAGTAACCTGCCCCCATCTGCCAATTCAGAGCTGGCTCTACCATTGAATAGAATGAGGTATTAAATTTTGGATGTCATAAAATAGTAACAAATTGTGAAGGGTTTTTTTTTGTTTGTTTGTTATTATTGTATTTTTACTGCCAGCGATGGGCATGTATGTTCTTTTGGGATTTTTAATTTTTACAGTATTATTATTTGCCTCAAGGCTCAAAATAACTCGGCTGGCTCTGGATACTTGTAACTTGACTTGAGTGAGTGGGAGGTACCATTTCCTGCCCTGCCACAAGCAGCCACATGTTTTGGGCCAACGTTGTGCCTATTATTTAATGTAAGTTTACATTCAAAAATAATGACATCTGCAGGTGTAACATTTTTCCCTCTGGACAGCATATCTGCCAAATTTTGAAGAGCCTGGAAAAGTCTGCCTGCTTAAGATGCGATGAAAAAAGGGGTGACATTTGATAAATTGTCATTGCTTATACAATGCAGAACAACAGATTTGCTGAGGGGGGCAAAATATTCTACCAATGAGAAAAACTATTCCCCGACTTTGGCAGTGGTTGCTGGGCAGATATTTCACTTGGAACATGCTCCCCCAAATCTGCCCATCAAGAATTGAAATAGGTTGGTGAATATGTTCCCAGTTGGCGGAATATTGTTTTCCATTGTATAAGCAATAGAAGCATGTTGGATTTCAGCATTTTTAAAAATAGAAATACGTGTTGTGGGGGAGTTAGGGTTGTATGGGAATAAAACAGGATGCCCAAATGGTGTGTAACCAGCTACTCTCATTCAAGTGAAAGTGAGTAGTGGACTGCTTCAGACCTTTCTGCTCAACAAAGAAAGGTCAAGGGTGGAGTGAACTGGGAGACTGGAGCAGGGCCAGCATGTATAGCCTTTTGCCCTCCCCCCTCTACTGTGTATCCTGTTGAAGTATTATGCTACGGTAGCCTTCAAATCTCAAAACAGAACTGTGAGTTGGTGCCTAGGTGTATTCCAGGCATACTAAGTTAAGAAAGTAGGCTGATTCAATGAGCCTCTAAATTCAATGAAAATAAATTTTGAATCAGTTCATTCAGATCAGGCATGTTCTTATCAAATATTGTCCCTCGAGGCCCAGGATTTCTCCCACCACAGCTTCATCCTTTCATTAATTGTCAAGCACCAAGCAAACAAAATCCAACTCTGTGGAGAAAAAGCAATTAGATATTTTAAGCAGTGATAAAAACACCACAAATAATCAATTTCTATGGCATTAGCAGCTACCAGGTCCAGGAAAAGTCTATAAAAGCTAGAATTTATTGCAGAACACCAGCCAGCTTACAAAGCATTGATCCTCGGTCATATGCATAGACTGCTGGATTTTAAGAGGAAAAGAATTCATAACGATTCTTACCTTTAGTAAAGGAAAAAAGGGAAAAAAATAACACCACCCTAGGAAAGAAATACACAGCAAGACAAAACTACACTAAAATGCCTGTTAAACTGTATTTGTTTACTTTGTCTATGCAACCCACCAGTAAATTGTTTGGAGGCAATTAGATGTAATTTGATGCATAGAACCTCATAAAAGGGGAGCACCTAATTGCAGTAATAACACATTGCTTCTAAAAAACATTTATTGTTCTTACTATAACTTGTTTGCTACACTTGGAAAAGGAGAAGAAGAGAGGAACAGAAATACATTTCTGTATGTAATCGAAACCCAGGGCTGTTCTTTTTAAAAACCCATACATCCCTTCATTGTGAAAGTTAATGCCACAATGTACTTAAATTCGTATTAACCTTTCCAATACTATTTATTTATGTTAAATAATCCCACATTAGACTCTTGCTCACACTACACAAAATGAAAATGGGATGAATAACACTCATTAGAAAGACTAATTTACCTACTTAACTTAAAGACATAGCCGGGTAGCTTTGAAAATTGAATACAGAGTGTGCCAAGATATATTTGGAGGAGACCGAAAAGGTGGTGACTGCAGTATTACATTGAAAGTAAAAGGGCTATACATTTTTTTTTTTGTCTTTAGAGACCCGAGAATATGGAAGAGTAAATGAAGAAGCTTTCCACATATAAAGCTTTGTACCTCAATTTGGAATTTAGTGCTGGGTTTAGATTTAGGCCTGTGCATCTCCCCTTGCAGTCCATGGCTGTTCTATTTCTTCTCCCTGAAAATACAGCAGGGAAGGATGGAGGGCGCTGAGGACCGAGGCGAACTGTTGTTGAGGCAACAGGGAGAATGCAATGGAGATTTTACATCCCCAGAAGACAGATCTTGGATACAACCTGTTGTAGTAACACTAGCTGCTGACCTTCCTGGCAGCAACAGACCTGGGGTGGGGGGAGAGTCTGGAGGAAGTGTTCCTAGAAGTCAATGGTGCTCTTTTTTAAGGAAGTGAAGATTGTTTTGCCTGGTGCTGGGTTCATGTACGTGTGTACAAAAGGCACATACAGCAGATCCGAAATAAAATATATTTCAGACTCATGCATGTATCCGTTTATAATACTCAGGAACTCTAAATGGGAAACGATTTTGTTGTGATTGTTTTAAAGTACCAACGGTGAACTGGATACTCAGACAGACTTCATGTCTTGCATGGGCTCCACGTGGCTGCCCTAGATACTTTGCTGCCTCAGGGGGAGGGGCATGTGAAGCACTCCCACTCAGCCAAGTTATTTTGGCACATGTGGCAGAAAGTCCCTCAAACTGCTTTCCCCATCTCTAGCGATACAAGTAAAATATTACCAAGTCATTATCAGTCTGCTGTTCCCTCATAAATCTGTTGCTGGAGATAGCAACCTTACTCTCCCTAACAGCAGGGCTGGCTCTAAAGCAGCATATCAAAGTGAAATAAAATAATCTAGAATGAGAATCATGATTATGTTGCAAGTGGTCTCAGGATGTGTTCACAGGACTGCATTCCATTTTTTATCATAGCATTTCTCCCCCCCCCCCCATGATGAAGACATATACAAAAAAGTCAGAAACATGATCTAACACACTGGTTCTTAACCTTGGGTTACTCAGGAGTTTTGGACTGCAACTCCCAGAAGCCTTCACCACCAACTGTGCTGGCTGGGGTTTCTGGGAGTTGCAGTTCAAAAACATCCGAGTAGCAAAGGTTAAGAACCACTGATCTAACATGCCTTCAACAATAAGAGTCCCATGAACTCCGAACCACTGCCTCCCATCTGTAGGGATGATTGTGATCCCAAGCCTTTCTGGATTTTTCATACCCTCCTGCAGATGTCACCCAGAGGCACTGAAATTTTGAGGGACAAGGAACCACTGGATACAACTGCACTGGGCCCAAATGAACTGTAGTCTTCCAAACACAATGTCATTATCAATCTTACACTGTAGTTGTTAAAGAAACCGGGGACTCCCAGCATGGATCTCGTTGGCTCTCAAAAAAAGAAATAAGTTACATGAATTCAGGTTAACTGTTAATTCTGTACTTGGTTGATTGTACACCATCAACTGCAGCAATGCTTCTGCTGTCATATCAATCTGTTGATTTCCTTACAAACTCTTTTAAAAATTGTTCTATCTGTTCAATGCGATTGCTTGCGGTATATTTGCTTTGTCTTCCTTTTTCAAAAGTGGCTGCCCTGTTAGTCTGTGTCTGACTGTTTCCAGGGTCTGTGAGAAGGAATCCTCTGTTATTTGCCATATGGATTGAGGGAGAGATGCAGGAATTTCCCTACTTCCTTCACTTTTCACTTCAGAAACTGAAGCTGCAAAATATATTACAGAATGAAGCGTTAAAAGTGCACAAAGTGTGGTAAAGATTGGCTTCTTCAGTTGTAGCATTCAAGGATTTTGTTAAAAATTGTCTTTTTACCACCGCATTCCTTGAAGTGAAATGTGTGATCTAAAAGCCGGTTCATTTAACTGATTCCAATATGCTTATATATATTCTGCCTAATACTCTGTTGTTTTGGGTAGTGTGCATGGTGCTTTGTGAGCACGTGGCTCAGAAAAAAAGTAACTTGCAAATAATTGTAATAATTTTGGAGTGGCAGAAGCCCCTTACCAGCTCTGTGCCCAAATAAAGGGCATGCAGATCAGGGATGCACTGCCCTGTGCCATGTGCAGTAGCAGACATTTGACTTGCTCCATATTTAGAAATGTGAAATTATCTGTGCATTTTAATTTTTTAATTTTATTTTATTTTTGCAAATGCAGGTTGTCAGGGAGCACAGATGGCTCGGACCAGGTTATGGCTACACAATGCCCTAATTTTGTCACCTATCTGCTCAAAAACTATGCAGCAGTCATCCTTTCATTAAGACACACACTTATTCCATTCAAAGAGAGTAATAATAGTTCAGTCAAGTTTGGTACACTACGCTGATTGAGAGAGAACAAAGGAAAAGAATATTCCAGAATGCAAACAGAACACATAAACAATAAGTCTTTCTCTTTGCCCTATAGCTTTGTGAAATAGGTGGCAGAGAGGCTAGAACAGGAATGGCTACACCATTTCAATAGATGAAGCATCCAAGGCCTTCTTGGGCAGTTCTGGGGGGATTCAGCTTCCTCTTGCCTTCTCTCCTTTAATGCCATCTGCTCAGTCTATTGCATTACTTTTGGTTTCTTCCCTCATCAATTCAAATGGGTGACTTTTAAACTCTTTGACTGCTCAATTGGTCCCATTGTGGACCCTGAGGATGATTGTTGCTCTGCCCCATAATTACCCTGGAATCTTATAGTTATCCTCGATGCAGTCTTCTTCTCTATTTTTGGCCTATTTATTGGAAGACAGTGTACATGCCTATTATAAATTTATACAAAAATATCAGATTAGCCCAAACTACACAGCAGGGCCAAAGAACAGCCCATTATCTTTGTATCATGGCCTGCTATGACCACAGTTGTCCCCTCTAGTAAACAAAGTGAGATGGTTATCTCAGATAGAAGATTCCGGGTGCCAAAAAAGGACAGCAAACTATTGTTTAAACCACTGCAATGTTTACTAGTAGTAGTAGTTCAAGTTTATTGTATTAGCTAAAAGCCGTCACAATTGTTTAAAATACCAATATGGTCAAATAAAATCATGATAAAATCACAGTCATATAAAATAATAAGAGACCCTTCATATCTGGGAATCTCCCACACAATTGATCACAATGGCTTTCAGAAAAGTAGCTTGAATATTTCTGGCTGCTTTTGCAAATAGCGCTGTTCTATATGTAACATAAGGGTCACAGTCCAAGAGTATCCTGACCACCTTTATCTGAGGGCTTTCCTCCTTTAGAACAGCCAAAATGTTACCCAGGAGCTTTTCTCGGGGGGTTTAATATAGCTGACAGTAGAATAAATAGTAGAGAACATCCTCTATCTCACCTGCTCCGCAGATACATAGCCTTAGATGTTTAGGGACATTCATGTACCTGCCGTCTAAGACAGCGGTTGGCATGGTTTGGAAGCAGAGTTCTGTGAAAGCGGTTCTCAAGGAGGCAAAGTGCAATTTTTACTGTCAAGGAGAGGCCCTTGTGGGAGTTTTTGCCTCAGATCCCAAAATAACTTAACTGGTCTCTGGTATTATACACCTTGGATTGTGGGCCAAGGTGATACAGTGTACTTTCCTATACTGTCGCAGGCTGTCTTTGGCCATAAGGATGAGGCTTGGAACCTGAGACTCAGAAGAATGTTAAGGGGGTTGAAGATGAAAATCCCACAGAAGCTACGTACGGCCTGGTGGAATGAGCTAGAACCTTGTGGGATGGGAGTCTTGGCTTTATGGACACAGACTCATAGGGTGAGTGTTGGGTGGTGTCAAATGGTGTGATTTGTTTGAATTATTGGGATGGAACAGATTAAGTCACATCTCTTGAGGAACATGCGGTTTTAATGCAAATATTCTCATTTGTTTATCAAAGTGCCTTCAAAATGACCATGTCAAGAGATGCTGGGGCTAGGCAAAGGAATCTTTAATGTAATCTGCAGCTTCTCCATGTGATGTGCTATCAACATGAAAACTGGATTATCTGTAGCAAAGTACTGCCAGGTTCCAGACTGGCCTCACTCTCTGAAATTGGCTTGTGATTCCTTCTCTCTCTCTCTCTCTCTCTCTCTCTCTCGTGTGTGTGTGTAGATATGGTTTGAGCAACAAAAACTTTGTCACTCTGGTGTGAGTTTTTGTGAATCCCTCTGTCCCAATTTGTAGCTTGTGCTCTGATGCTGTCTCTTTTCTTAATTCCTCAGTTTTGACATCATCGTATCTGAGAAAGTTACTTTTTAAGATTATTCCTCTCAGAAATACCCAGCTAGGACTGTTGCTTAATGGGAAGGGGTATTGTAGTCCCCCAAAAATAATTTTTAAGAACACTATTGTGTCTTAACTAACCTATGAACTGCCGGTGGCTGAGATTGCAAGTTTACAGCAGTAATTCACGGCCACAGCAATACTCTAGGCAGCATCTTAGAGAATATATGAGAAAAGGAACCAAATATAGTATGATAGGAAGAAAAAAAAAAACAGACAAGTCTTTTTCCTTATTATTGCTCTCCTTCCTTTGCCTGTTGTTGCCTCTGCAGGCACCAGAATTCTCCTGCTTTGGTCCAGCTGCCAACATGGCTCCTCCCCCCTCCTTTGTTTGTCCTGCATAACAAAGAGGACAGATTTGAGGGGATCTGACATGAGTGGATCCAAATGCTAGCCGGTCTAAAAATGCAGACGGAGCTTTGTTGATGAAGCGGAGTGGGGGTGGGGTGGGTGGGGAAGGAGACAGAGATGAATGCAACAAATTAAAAAACTAGTAGAATGTATCAATCATGAAATCCTTACAGCAGTGAACAGTTTAGTAGGAGTTGGTGAAACAAATAAACGGATAAACAGACAGACAAACAAACAAGCTGGCCATCCTGTTTGGGTTTTGGTATATTTACTTAGTCTGTACCCTCATTGTAGCCCCACACATGTGAGCATTCCTATATCCTCGCACAGCAGTGGAGTGGAACCTGACAACGGCACTTGGCATACGATCACAACCTTCTCTGGCACCCGCTCAGAATGCCATGTGGAGCTATTTGTACAGTTCAGCAGAGACCCCTGCAGCACAGGAAATGCCATCGGAAGAACGGCTGACCCTGTATGGCCTTTAGTTCGACTCCGTTTCCCTACTTATCACTGGCCCGAATTCAAACACAACCTCTGGAGAAAGCAAATCAATTGAACACAGGTTTGGTCTGAAAAATGCCATTTTTGGAAGACGCCAAGATATTCCCTTACACTGGAGCATTTTCTTTGCCCTGATTTGTCAAGTGCAATTGGATGCATGCACATCACAGTGCAGGCTGGTGCCAGAAGAAAATAATTTCAATGTGTCCGTTAGTGCTTCGATAATATACAGGCAGGCAGCATTGAAACAAGATGCCTTGCAAAAGTCCCACATGCTCTGGCATTCTGCATTTCTTCCAGGAACATTTGGGAGGCAGCCAAATCAGCAGGTTTTGTGTATGAACCAAGAGAGCAACTCCATCAACCTTTTCCCTTGTCTCCCAGGCAGTTGTTTTTAAGCGAAATAATCAAAGTGTTCCCCTCGCAGAGGGGCATCCTGGAAAATCCATCTTTAAAGCTATTGTCATTCTGTGTAGTTAAACCATAACATCTTATGACGAACACACACATTTCAAATGGACCTATCAATTCATTTGCATTGCTGCAATTCTTGGTGCATGGTGTTGCTCTAACATTTCATAAATACTGTATATCAACTATTGATTACGGGAATACACTCCACAAAGAGGATTGGCTGCTCCCTCATAAACTATTCAACAAAACTATACATGGTATTAATGTACTGAGAGCCACATATATAGTTAATTATATAAGTTAAAATTAATTATATCTATCTATATAAATTATTTAACAAATAATTAAAAAATTTAATGTATATATACATAAATATATATAAATATGTATGTTAACACTATGTATAGCTTTGTTAAATTTTGTAAATTATTTGTTAAATAACATATATATAGATATATATGTAATTAACTTTAACTTATATAATTAACTATATATATGGCTCTCAGTACATTAATACCATGTATAGTTTTGTTAAATAGTTTTATTTTACAATAGAGATAAATCATCTTGATGGACATTTTATTTAGAAAGGTGAGAACATGATTCTTTGTTGTAGGTTAGTACATACAGATGACCAACAAATGAATAAATAATATAAGCAACTGAAA
This sequence comes from Pogona vitticeps, assembly GCF_051106095.1. Classification (NCBI taxonomy): domain Eukaryota; kingdom Metazoa; phylum Chordata; class Lepidosauria; order Squamata; family Agamidae; genus Pogona; species Pogona vitticeps. Next base: position 170,186,535 of record NC_135785.1, read on the forward strand.
TTATCACCTTCATTGATTTCTGAATGCATGTGTGCCTTATTCGTGGTCTCTCACAGCAGAAATTCCTTTTGAGGGTAAGGAAGGTTAGAAGGGGAAAAAAGCCCTTTTCAATAAACCAGGTCCTCCCAGTTTTGCAGTAGGTCAGTATTGTGCTGAATGTTTCAAATGGATAAGATTTCCTACTGCTTTGACCACCATTGCTGAAAGTAGGCTCATACTGTGAGGTCAAGCTCTCTGCCTCTCCTTGGGAATATAGAGTGCTTGCATCAGAGTTGGATATTACCATAGATTGTTACAAGAGTACTGTTGATCATTCTGAATCAGGAACAGTCTGGAACGTTTTCATCTGTAACTCTTTGAGCATTTTTACACACACACACACACACACACACACACACACACACACACACACACACACACACACACAGAGAGAGAGAGAGTGAGAGAGAGAGAGAGAGAGTACATAACTGACAAAGTTGAAGGCAGTAAAGTGGGAAGAGAGATACTTGCAACCGAAGAATGCATTTTTCTGATGTTTTTCCTTCATGTTGCTAATTTTTGTCATAAAAAAGCTTTTTACACAACCATGAGTGGCAGAAAGGCAACATTTGTACGGAAAGGTCAAAGGCCTCTTATGGTGTATAACCCTGTAACTTGCATTAAAGAAAATTATTAAGCTTTAAAAATACTACATGAAAGGCTGGTGGTGTTCAACTTTTCTAACAATAAATATAAAGCCACAGGAAGGAGGCATAATATTTCTGGGCTGTTTTAGTACTTCATGTTGCATGAATTATTATTATTTTATTAATATCATCTTATTAGAGTGTGGACAAGGCTATTTTTTATTTGATAGTTTGTTGTGTTTAAAAGACAGTGTAAAAACTCTCCCGGCAAACAGTTGTTTACAGTGCGCTTTTCAGCACAAAGCTGTTTTAAAGCTCAATTGTGCATTTTGCAGATAAAGTGGGAAAACTAACTGAAGGCTGTATTGTAAGCAGTGGTTGCCGTGGAAACCCCAGTTTCAAGAGCTGGTTCTCCATTACCACTTAATTTAGGCTTCCTAATTGCATTCCACTAAATCGGTAGTGACAATATCTGCAGAGCAAAACTGCATGCCCAGTCTAGCGCAAACCTCTTTGAAACAAGCTTTTTGAAAGCCAGGAGCTATAAAAACTCAGCATGACGCGGAGCATATGAGGAACCTGTAGTTCAAATGTGCTGCGGCTTGCTTTCTCATCCTTAGGAACTTCAGTGTGCTCCGCACACCAATCTATTAGTTCAGTCTACCTTAAAGATCATAAAGCTCTGCCAAGTGGAAACTCATCTGTCCCCACCAACACACTGGTGCAAAATAGATTTAATTGTCCTCCCGACCCAGTATCATGTCCATCTTATTTTACTACACGCCAGCAGGTAGCCTGGGCACAAGCTTGCTTTTCCTTGAACTGCCCTTGCTTCCACAACCCAAGGAGAACAATACTTCCTCAGTGGAAATGATTTTGCCCCTTTTCAGCTGTGTAGCCAGCCAGCCAGACCGCCCATCTGTGGCCGGAAGACAGCCTTGTCAGAACCACTAGACATAAAAGCATTCCAATTATCGACCACACTGCTTTAATAGAGGAGGCAACTAATATGATAGTGTAAGTGATTCTGCCCGTGAGAAGCTCTCCGTCACTGTCAGATTAACACTTCAGTTAAACTCCTGTAAATCAGTCACATTATGCAGTGGCTGGAGGAATAAACACAGACCCATTATGCTTAAAATTCCAGTGGGCTAGTCCCTCAAAGTGGAGTTCCACCGGAGGTTCTATTAATCTGCATTTCATGTCATGTTTATTATTCTGCAATTACTAACGCAGGCTCTGTTGGAAAGATTTAAGTTGCCTCTGATTAGGTTCTGAAAGGGAGGCACAGCCCTTCTGGAGAGCTGAAAACTAGGGCCTAAATCCGATCAATAGTCTCAGCTAGTGGAGACCCATTGAATCCATGGGATTTATGGAAGTGGTGACATACTAATCAGCAATCGATTCAGTGGGTCTGCTCTAATTGGGGCAGGGAATAGGATTTATTCTTAGGGTTCCAGTCTTTCAGCGCACATCTGAGTAAATCTGTAGAGAGGATCAGGCTGCAAATGTGGAAGGGGTTATGAGACAGAGATGGGCCATTGATGGAGAATGCATTCTCTCTCTCTCTCTCTCAGACACACACACACTCACTCACGCTGTAGTGCTGACAAAGCAATCCAGCTCAGCATTCACTCAGAGGGAGGAGACTCCCTCTTAAAGCATTTGAAAGCTCAAAGTGCCAACTTGCCTCAGTACAAACCTTCTTGCTAGCATGCAGGGAAGTGCACCTCCTACCTAACCCAATGGTTAAAGAAATTTCTTGTATTATGTATCAGATAGATGTATGTAATCAGCAAACCGCTGCTTTTTTCAGTGTTTTACTTTGATTCACTCCCACCGGTGTTTACAAAACAGTCTCAAACTATAGAAGCCTTTGATTAGAGTTCAACACGTTCTCCCTGTGTTCCAGCCTGACTTCTCTTTCTTAAGTGACTTTGCAACAGTGGTTTGCACATTCTCAGCAGAGGTCAGCACATTGTTCTCATATGGAAAAAAAGCTCGGTAGCATTTTTTAATGGTCAGGCCAGATCATACTGGTCAAATGCTAGGTAGAGTTCCTCTCTTACCTGGCCTCTGCACATTCTTGGGCCCAGGTAATCAAACTCAGGATTTTCCTTGAGGCAGGGCCTCCAATGTTTTATATTCTAAGGACCAATGCTGGAAGTGTGTAATCACAAAAAATGAAGATGTCTCTGGGCATACTGAAAGCCCCACTCTTCTAGCACTGTGAACACAATCAGCAAATACAGACGGACCCCATCCGTCTGGAATTTCAACGGAATGCTCCCATGATAGTGAATGTGCTTCAGCTCTATTGTCTCCCCATTCTCAGAAGCCAAGCGCTTATTTTAATACAGAGTTTTGTTTGTTTGTTTGTTTCTTTGAACTATGGTCTCATATTTTCTTTGTGAATCACAAAATTGTGAATGTTGTTTATTTATTGATCTGTTTGTTTGTAGTTTGTTTATGATGTTGCATTACAGGCAGAAATACCAGTCCTCTCTCTTCTTCCTCCGCACACCTACACATGCATTGTCTGGATCTCATTCCCTGAAAATTTGTACCAAAACCTGAGACCAATTTATTTGACAAGAAGCTGGGCCTTCTTGGCGGTGGCACCAACATTTTGGAACCATCTTCTGCCAGAGGTATGCCTGGCCCCCGCCTTCTCTAATTTTAGGAGGCTCCTGAAGACTCATCTCCTCTGATGGCATCCTCCCTTCATCTTGCCCATCTTCTGTCATGGCCCAGTTTTCCTACATCTGGGTTTAACATGTTTGTCCATTTTTTTCTTTTCTGTTATTATGTTTGATTATTTCATTTTGTTTTTCTGTTCAGGTTTTTATATGTACAGTGCCAAGAATAACGCTGTGCTCTAATGGGGCAGTATGTAAACTTCATAAACAAACAAACAAACAAATAAATATATAAACAAACAAACAAGACTAGCAGGTGATCCCTTGTGAAATCCCAGAGGTAGGGCAGGCAAAGGATGGTGGGGGTGGCATTATCTTGTGGGTTCAGCTAATAATCAAAACAGGCATGAGCGGAAATCAGCAAAGGAGGCAATGTGGCAACCTGAAGCCAGAACAACAGCACACATTTCTGATGGGCAGCCAGGTGGCCACATGCACATAATAGCTACAGCATTTGTTACTGTCCCCATTAAGGCTTGCATCTACTTACTACTGCACACAAGAGCTGTTATGGGTGAAGGAGATGGTGGAAAGATCGGCGTCAGCCTGTGGGAAATGGTGCGAGCTGGCAATAAATGGAGATGAGTATGTCACACACTGAAATCAAACTTCCTCTTCCTCCAGCACTGCCTATCCTCTCATTTGTCTGGAGGCCTGGAGAAGTGTAGAAATTCCTGAAATTCCAGCTGGTGCCCTGAGACAGATTAACTCAAATCTGTGTACCTCTAGGGTGCAGTGGATGGTGATGGACTAGGTCTCTAGTCTTAGACCTGGGCTGGAATGCTGGCTCAGCCATGAAAATTCAGGGGGAGAGGGGGATGAAGAAAACACTCTTTAAATATCCCCTATTGGGGTCTCTATAAGTCAGTTCTGACTTGATCACACGTAACAGCAAAACCAGAGGTAATGCCATTTTCTCTGACTGAAGGCTTAGTGATGCCCTACAGCAGTGGTTCTTAACCTGGGCGATATCACCCCCCCCCATGGGGTGTTTTCATTTTTCAGGGGGGTGATGGAACGAAAAGGGGTGAGGCGAGGGCAAAGGAACAGAAGGGAGTGATGGGGGCGATGGAGCCACCGCCACCGCCATTAAGGAAGTTATCGTTGCCCACCTCCCTGTGCCGCCGGATCCAGAGTAGCTGGTGCTGGCAGCAGATGTGTTGCCACTGGCACCGTTGCCGCTGCCATTGAGGAAGTTATCATTGCTACCCTCCCTACGGTGGTGGCTCAAGGGAGCATTTCCTTCAAAAAGGTTAAGAACCACTGGACAGGATTCATTGCGGGAAAGCCATAGTGAGTGCCCCCCCAGCTGTAGCATTTAGAATGGGCAGTTATGCAGAGGATCTCTGCCACACATTTATTATAATTAGCTCATTAATTATGGTTAGTATTCCACTGAGAGCATGAGAGAAGTCTCATAAGCTTTCCCCTGCATTCCAGCTTTAGCTGATCACATAATCAGTTGTGCAACCAGTCTCACAGCCAGTGCAAGACTGGGCATGCAACAGGAACCTGCTTGAGCCTTGGTGGGATCCCTCTCCCACAAGCAATGGGATATTGTTAATGCAACAGCCTGCAGATTACAGTAATAGTATTTATTTATTTATTTATTTATTTATTTATTCATTCATTCATTCATTCATTCATTCATTCATTCGATATGATTTGATTTCATTTCATTTTTATCCCGCCCTACTAGACTATGTCTGCTCAGGGCAGCTCACAATAAAAATTATTCATAAAATAATTTAAACCATGCATTAAATTGACAATGTTAGTATTGATCAAGATGGAAAATAGAACAAAAGACTAAGTAAAAGTAAGAGTCAAGTATTGACAGGAGGGAAGGCCTGCCTAAAGAGCCAAGTCTTTAATTGGCTCTTGAAAACACCGAGCGAGGGTGCCAGGCGGATCTCTGGCGGCAAGCTGTTCCAAAGCCGAAGGCCCACTGCCGAGAAGGCCCGGTTTCTTCTTCTTTCATTGCGGGCCTCCTTCGGCATTGGGCCCTTCAGCCGTCTTTCCTGGCTATAGCGAGTGACTCAAGTAGATCTAGGTGGGAGAAGGCGTTCCACTAGGTATCAAGGTCCTAAACCATTTAGGGCTTTATGTGTCATCATTAACACTTTGAAATCAATGCAGAAACGAATGGGCAGCCAATGCAAGGCAGCCAGAGTGGAAGAGATATGGTAGTGTTTTCTCGTTCCACTAAGTAATCTGGCTGCTGTGTTCTGCACCATTTGAAGGTTTTGCATCAATCTCAAAGGTAGCCCCACGTAGAGCGCATCACAGTGGTCTAATCGCAAGATTACAAGTGCATTTTCTCCTGCTTCTCGTGCAATGCACTCTGGTTGGTGCACCTGGCTTTCCTTCTCTCCCCCCCCCCCCCCAAATATCTTTGTTTCAGTGACAATTCTGTGAAGGCAGGTAAGGCTGAGAGGGTATGGCTTGCTCCAGGCTGATCAATCAGTTTCTTGCTTAACAGGCCTAGAATCTTAATCCCCTAAATTCTGTTCCCAAATTCTTAATCACTCTACTTTAATCTTTCCTGTGGAAAGTGTTCCATTGCCCAGTTCTGGAGGAAGCAAGGGACCTCTCGCTGAGATGACATCTATGCTAAGCAATGTTAAACGCTGCTAGTTGTGTTACAGAGAACGTACCACTACCAGAAGAATGTTATTTCACTCCCCCCCCCTTGGAATCCCCTTGGCCCTTGTAATATGTGCTTTACCTTGACATTTCAGTGACCTTAACCGTGGCAGACATCTATTCCCTGCACATGATCTTGCCAAGGACCACTCTCTGGGCCAAATTAAAGGCAATTAATATGCACTTTTTTTTTAAATCTTCCTGAAAATAGTAGTGAAAGGGAAGCGTGAGCTGTCTCAGAGCCATGTGGAACAGAAAGGGGAAGCATAACCTTTTCTCTCCTTGATAAAGCCTGGATGAAAATTCCATCTCTGGAACTGGCCTGTCAAGGGAAAGCCACAGACAAGGAACATGAAACAGCCAATTTGTGTTTAGGAGGGAAATACTGTACCAAGGCAACAGCACTGCCATTAGGTAGAGTAAATCTCCTGTCACATGCAGCTGATTTGAGGTGTAACAGAAGAAGAGCAAGCTCTCTGTTTTTACTTTTTAATTTTCTCAACGAGTTGGCAGGGAGTAGGAGAGAAACGTGCGAGCTTTTCTGCTCAAGGAGACCAAATGTCTTGACAAGCCTTTGACTTGGGAGAGGCTGTTATTTTATGTTCTGCCTCAGGCAGCAAAATATCGGGGGTTGATCTCAGGAGAGCTAAATGTCCCTTCTGCAGTTCCTATAGCTACAAAGCTACTTGTCCCTTGCCTCATCTGTTGTTTCCACAGCTGCAGCAACAACAGCAATAACAAATGTAGATGGCAATTCCATCTATTGTATGTGTTTATGTAACTTCCCTCCAGCTCATACTGGACACATACCTTCCTTAAAGGAAAACATACTTTGACCCTGCTGAAAGGGCACTGGAACAGGGGAAGTCATTCATAAGGGGGGGGGGGGGGAGAAAGAACTGTAAACATTTTTTAAAATGAAATAAGTTGGCTAGAACACAGTGAGGAGAGCTTTACAGTAGTGCGTTTCTAGCTTCCACTTTCATTTTCAGCTTGCCTGTTCTGATGTGGGACTCTCTAGGAGTTGGACTACAACTGCCATAATCCCCGGCCATCTAGTGCAAGATGTCCAGGGTTGTCAGGCTAGGGAAGATCATGCTAAGATTTTTTGGGAGAGCCTTTTATACAGTTTCCACACAGATAGTAATGAAACAGATAAAAGGTTGAGCTGGCCCGTAGGCCCACCAAGTGGCTTGTCATCATCCCGTGACCTTGTTCCCAGACAGTTTGAGGGGAGGGGGCACCCATGGCCTCCCCCTTGGCTCTCTTGACTTCAGTTGGCAGGATTTGCAGTCCAGTGACCAGTGGAGGGCTACACTGTGCCCAGCTCTGCTCTGCTACCTTGCTTCGGCAGGCCGGTTTCTACTAGGTAGAGTGCCAGCTTGGTGCCTAGCAGAAGGGATTTATTGGAGCAGAGGGCAGCCTCGATAATGCCAGGCACTCTGTAGCATGCATAAAGCACCAGTCAGTTTCTGGGAGGAGTGCAAATCAGCTCTTCTCTTCATTTATACACCTACATATGTGGTCTCCTTCCATCAAAGAAATAACTGCAGTGTGAAGAGACCAGTGGGAGGTGTGCAGAGGTGTTGATAACAAAGGTCCCTCGGCTCCCATCGGCTGCAGAGGAATTGGGGGGGGGGGGAAGGAAGGCGGTGGCGAAATGATTAAAAGGAACCAGTCTTCCAAAAGAGAATCGAGCCAAAATGGCACACTTCCTTTCTTCCTGTGCTCTTGGATAACCTTCCCTGCGAAAGAACAAGCATTTGGCTTGCTGTAGACTTTGGGAACAAGGTATCAGGGCCAGGAATGGAGCCAGAAATCAATTGTTCTCCGTGGCACCTCTTTCCCGGCAGCTGGCGCATTTCCCAGTGGATGCCTCTGTGGGAACTGAACAAAGGGAGGTGCTTCCGAGAAGACAGGTGCAGTGGGACTCTCCAGCGGAGGCAGCTCTTCGTTGTAGAGATGGAGAAAATGAGAAATTCACATTAACAAGACTTCTGGTGATTTGAGGGCTAATCCCAAGCAGAAAGGGATCAACCCACGGAAAGTGTACTTTGAGTTTCTCTATGGCCTTATCATCACATATTTTGCAGCTTTTTGAAGCAGTGATTGCTTGAAATTCTGTCAATATCCCTGCATGCGATGTTAGGGTGGCCATGTGACCTCTATTGTCCTGCACAGCCTGGTATTTTCAAGTTCCATCTCAGGCCTGCCAGAGCTCCATATTTTCCTCTAATAATGCCAGATTCCCAACATTATACACGGGGGGGGGGACTTATGTGTGTGCACTGCTTGTTCCTACGTTTGGCAGGAAAGCCCCCAGGCATTTAATAGTTGAATTTTCATCCTGGTGACAGGTGCCCGCCATCGAGGCTGCGTGGAGGTGGGGTTGGGGAAGGGTATGGGAGAAACGGTGGTCTGCATTTCTCAGGGTTGTACAGAAACTGTTTGTTCCATGCCGCCAGCTAAATTATCACCCACTCTGATCCCACACAGGCAATGTAGCAGCATAATGGACAGAGGGTCAGACTAGAACTCAGGCAACCCAGGTTCAAATCCGTCTGCAGCTAAGGAAACTGATTGGAGAATGACATGGCAAAACTACTCTTTAAATATCTCGCATACCTCAAGAAACCCTATTAGGTTCACCATTACCTAAAAGAAATCACTTGATGCCATCACACTCACACCCGTACCCACACCATCCCATAATAAGAAAGCCCTTTCTCCTGGTTGGAGGCAGCTTTCAGGTCACTATGGCAGGAAGGAAGCTCTTTCAGAAACTCCTCTTTTTCGTTTTACTCTTGGGAATCACCATTAAAACTGAAATCTGTAGTTTATTGTAAATCCCACTGAAAAGCAGGAAGGCTGATAGCAGGAGCTGATAGTACTAAAGTGGATTCTAGTATCATTTGCATCTACTGGAGGAGATGGATGGCAAGGGGGGGGGGAAGATGAACTCTCATCCTTGTAATTCTGCTCCAGCTACAGTTCCTGAGATTGCAACCCCAAAGAAATAAATAAGAGACAGCGTGGGTAAAAAGACCTGGAACAATCGGATGCTGAGGTGCCAATCAATTGAAGAATTCATTTGGGGTGATTTGGGTGGGAAAGTGGCTTGCCATCTATGAAATTTAAATTCTAGCAATTATTTCTAAATATGCTGATCGCTGGCATTTGGTTCTGCTTTGTTTCTTGCTTTTTCATTCTAGTCACCTATGATTTTGAGGATGTCTCTTTTTTTGGTGTGTGATCAATTTCCTCCTGGATGCTTGCATAAAAGCTTGCAGTTTCATCTTCTTCAGCATCTATAGTTGGAGCATAGACTTGAGTGATGGGTATTTTGATAGGTTTTCCATGGAGTCTGAAGGATATTATCCAGTCAGACTTTGCCTTATGGCCCCTAATTGCCTGTGCTACATCTTGCCTCAGTATTATAGTCACTCAATTTCTTCTACGTTTGTCATTTCCAGAATAAAGCACTTCTTAGTTGTCAGACTCAAAGTGTCCCACTCCAGCCCATTTTAGTTCACTGACACCAAGCACTACAATGTTTAAAAATTTCACTCCTTGCTTTAGGGTTTCCAGTTCACATTGATTCATATTTATCACATTCCATGTTCCAATTCTGTTTCATGCAGCATCAGATTTTCTTTCAACTCTGCGCAAGTTAGCCATTAGATGCCCTCTGAGCTTTAATCTAATTTTGACTGCAGCAAGATCACTATGCTAGTGTTTTCTCGTTCCACTAAGTAATCTGGCTGCTGCCTTCTGCACCATTTGAAAGTTCCGCATCAATCTCAAAGGTAGCCCCACGCAGAGTGCCTGTCCTTTCCTCTACTCTAGTGGCTAATGAGTGTCTTCCAACCTAGGCATCTCAGCTTCCAGCACTATTTCATGTTTCATTTTGGATCGTCTCATCATAAGGTTTTCAAGTTAAAAAAGGCTGAACAATGGTTTACCATTGCCACCTTTTGTGCAGTACTAACAAAAGTTAGCTTCTTCCAGCCACTTGGGGGCGGGGACAGTGTAGCTTATCAAAAGGGCCACATGGGCCAGCTCTCCTTGGAGGAAGCACAGTGGGGAATCGAACCCTCAACACCTGGTTCCACAGCCAGATGATTCATCCCATTGAGCTACTTGTTAGATCCTGAATGGTGTGTCTCCGAATGTCCGTGTCTATATCTGTGTCTATTTCCTTTTCTTTCTTTTTTAAAGGTTTGGGATACAATTGGATGAGGGCCATAGAATTCTAGTGTCGACTTGGCTTAGTATTCTGATTAGAAAGTTACACACATTTCTGGCATCTGGGGGAAATCCTCTTTTGTTCTTGATGACTGTTTCAATGAGAATAGCATTTTAATCACAGTGGGATGGGCATAATTGCTCAAAGTTTAAAGCTGTGCAAATGTAGTAGGATCGCCTTTGCACCCCATCATTGCTGGCAACAGTTGCTTTTGTTCTTTACATGAGCAAGGAAGAAGGATGATAGGAACTGCCAACATGGAGACCATGAGGGAACAGCGGCTGATCTCACCATGTTATTTTTCTCTAAAGTGGTAAATTGAATTGCTAAGGAACTGAAGAAAAAGAAGTTTTAAAAGTAAGGAGAGTAAAACTTCAACAGCAAGGAGAAATGATGTGCTGGTGAGAGGCTTCATTTCAGAGAACATCAGCTTTCATCTTGCAATTAGGAACCTACTGGGTTAGCTCATTCTGAAATTCCTAAGAAAGTATGTATTGAATCTGAGGAGCCCAGGAGTTTTGTTACAAATAATTTTTTTGAAAGCCATCCAAATTTCAATGCTTCCATGCATATTTCCCCCCAAACCCAAACAACAAAAAAACAAAACCCCAAAAATAAAACAGGAGTTAAATCAAGGCTTAATGAGTATGTGATGTAATTACTTCTCCCAGCACTGGAGTTATGCCATGTACTCAGTAATAGATGCCAAGATCTACTGTGGACTCTTCACTGTGGAGGGCTACTGCTGTTGGCACTGATAATTGTACTGTTGCCCAGAACAGTTTGAAAGTCAGCACAGTGTCTGTTAGCCACAGGCTTGAGATCTACTACTTAGTCAAGAGGAGGAAACGGGATATTTCCAGAAGCAGTACACATCTTTACCATTATACACTTCCCTCTGGAAATATGTTCACTGAACTCAGTTTTTTCCAAGCTCATTTTTCCAAACAGAGGCTGAAATCCTGTTGCACAGCTCCATGTGTGCAACAAGGATAATGTCAACAACAGCAGCCACCGCCACCCCCACCGCTGCCAAAGTGGATAAAAATCAATGATTTTTTAAAAACCAAATAGATTTAAATCATGATTTAAATTTAAAAATTGTTTTTATTTAAATTGTTAAAAAAATTCCAAATTTTAGATTTAAATTGTGATTTAAAACAATTTGATTTGAATGAAATCCACCCCGGAAGCAAGAGCAAATTGCTGCTGATTAAAGGCTTATTTTGGGGTGTAGGCAACTTTGTATCATCTTATACAAGTCACATGCCCCCCAACCACCTTTAATCAGTGGTAATTTGCTGCTATTCCTGACTTCATTCCCATTGTATACATGCAACATAATTTCAGCCACTCTGTTAAATATTCCTGTTCTCTGGGCAATCCAATATAGCAAGGAATCAATTCTAGAGTTATTTCTTCACCAAATCTTCTTCAAAGTCTTGAATGTTATTGTTTCTAGTCTGCAAGGGTAAATGGACTGAGCTCCTAATTCTATTTCACTGCTTCGTGGTCTTAGGGATCATTTTGGGCAGCCACTGCTTGCATTGTACATGTTCTAAATGCAATCATTTAAATCTCAGGGTGGGCAAAGGCAACACATGAGCCTCCAGGTATGTTTTGTAGCCCCTATGTAAATCCTGAGCCCTCTTTTTTATTGCCTTCAAAATGCTTTTTCTTTTCCCGAGGGCCACCTTGTGTGGAGCTTTTTGTATTTGGGAGATTGGAGGAGTCCCCTAAAATGTTTGGCCACATTTTGCATGATCATGCAGTGTCCAGTTTATATAACCATGCCCCCCCCCCAAAATCCAAAGCATCAAAACCAGAAGTGACCAGCCAGGTACTTAAGAGTTTCATTTCCCCCCTACCCATAGGCGTTACAAATTTGCTCACCTTCCTTTGTGACAAAGTACCCGTGAATATCATTTGCTACACATCATTTAGTCCAGTGGTTCTTAACCTTTTTGAAAGAAACGCCCCCTTGAGCCATTGAGGAAGTTATCATCACCCCCCTCCCTGAGGTGATGATATCTTACCTACCTACCTACCTACCTACCTACCTACCTACCTACCTACCTACCTACCTACCTACCTACCTACCTACCTACCTACCTACCTAGTCTCCCTCCCCACCCGGGTGCGAGGCAGTGCTTCACGGGGCGAGGATGAGGACCCAAGAGACACTTTCCTTCCACCTGATCCACACTCAGTGCTCCCCTAAAGGAGAAAGGCGAGACGTGGCAGGTAGAAAGAGCTGGATCATCTGCCGGCAGCAGCAGCACCGGATCTACTGCCAGCACTGCGGCTGCAGTTGCCTTCACAGATTTGGCTCGCTCCAGCGCCCCCCCCTACCGCCCCCTTCTGTTCTTTTGCCCCCACACTGCCCCTTTTTGTTCTACCGCCCCCCTGAAAAATGAAATCGCCCCCTGGGGGGCATTATTGCCCACGTTAAGACCACTGATTTAGTCCACTTTCAGAAAGTTTGTTGCCTCAGACAAGGCCATACTCCAACTTCCCCAGCCAACAGTGGAAACACTTAGGGGATGATCATGTAAGTTGGACACAGCATGATCATGCAGCATGTGGACGAACAGTACAGCCCAACAGCTGGAAAGGACAAATCATAAATACAGTTAGATGGACTTCTTAATAATTTGTAGACTCCAAGTGGCCCATGCAAAATGTTGACTTACAAATGGGAAAAGAAAATAAAACATTGGGGAGAAATTTGAATAAGATATTCAACGATATTGTTCAGTTGCCAGTTTTTAGCAACTCATTCTGATTTGCACTTCCTGGACTAATGTACCCAATCAGAACACTTATCATACTTTGGGTCTTATTTTTACTTCTCTTGATTTTGACATATCTGGGGTTGAAATTGCATAGAAAAATTATATTACATTAAAATGCATATATAGAACATTTTTTAGAATAAAATCTTAAAATAAAATTTTTAAAAGTGTGTTTTAGGGTAACTGTTAAAAAAAGGCAAACATTAAAAAATGAAGCAAAATTTTGTACACTTTGGAAGAAACAGCTAAATGATATATTATTGTGGGAATAATATATGTATGTATTGTGCGCTATCAAGTTGATTCCAATGTATGGCAACACTTTCCATGGTTTTCCTAGGTAGGCAGTGTTCAGAAGTGGTTTACTACTCTCTTCTCCTGGGAGCGCCCTGGGACTGTGCAGCTTGCCCAAGGCCACACAGGCTGCCTACTTGCAGGAGGCACAGTGGGGAATTGAACTCCCAACCTCTGGCTCCACAGCCAGATACCTAAACCACTGAGCTATCAGATTAAATAAGCATGCATTTTAGAAGATGAAGTAAGTGTGCTTATAGACATGGGAAGCTTGGAAATAAAATAATTAAAAAAGCAAAATTAAACCAAAGAGACCCTCCCTCCCAAACCTGACGGCATCCAAACCTTTGGATCATCTCCGTGTCTTGGAAAATTTACTTATTTGGACTAAAACTTTCAGAATATCCCTGCAAGCAGTGGCTAGGGAGGTTCTGATGTAAAAAATAACTTTTCCAAGCTCTGCAATGCAGTCCAAATCTGGAAACGTCCTTAAAACAGCGATTATAGATTTAGCAGAAGGAAATTACAGTCCCATGATCCCTGTCAGAAATGGTGTTCAAGAGAGGAGGTTGGTAGGATGGATTGCCTGTTTAGACAGGGAGCTGGAACAAGTCAGTTGTGCTTGCTCTTACATCATTTTTAACATAATACGTTATATCTGACCTTTCATGAATGGCATGCACAAAATCCATAGCTTGCACATGTACACACACACATGCATTTTGAATGTGAAAATGCAGTATTTTTGCCTTTTCATTCTGCTACTTCGAAATGTGGAAAGCAATCTCTAGTCAGATCTCTTTCAAACAGTGAAGAGACACCGGTTCAAATGGGCTAAGTGTGTTTGAACTCATTGGAATGAATGAGCTCCCAGGTTTATACACATTTGCTTCAGTTTCCCAGTTAGTAGACACATATAAAATGGATTCCGCTGTGAGGAGGCTAACTGACCCTTTAGACAACGAGGACACGAGGATGCACATCCAATCAGCAGGAAGGGAAAAATGTCCAGCTATTTTATGTGATTGGGCTTCTAATAAAATTTTGTCACATACTGAAACTTGTTGCCTCATTACTCTTCGGTCTTCTTGAGAAATAAGGAAAGGAAAGACTTTTAATTGTGTTACTTAATTGTTTAATTAAGAGCCATTGCTGTAAGCATTCCCTTCCATGCAAAATATATGTCACAATCATGCCAGCCTGCACAATGCAATGCACAGGAATCAGACTGTGCAGAGGTGAAGGTTAAGCACAAATGGTTTCTTTGCATATTTATTTATTATTTGTTTCATTCCATCTGTATCCCATTCCTGTGTCAATTCAGGAGCCCAAAGTGTCTTACAAAATTAGTGGGTGGAGGGCATAGGTGCATAAGTGATAATACTGAAAGTGTAGCTTAACATAGAATAATATTAAGAGACCATTAACTTGGAAGGATTTAAGAGCATTTTAAAAAATCACATGCACACACAAGTGCATTAAAAGTTTTTTTTAAAAAGAATTCTAACATCCCCTGTTAAAAATGCCTATCTTTGTAGCCCATTTAATTGCCAAAAACTTTATCTGAAGACAACGGGTTTTGCCTGCCTGACAGCACCAGGATAGTGGAGAAGGGGAGGTAGACCTACTTGTGCCTTTAAAAGGGTTGCACAATCTTGGAGCAATCACTGAGAAGGCCCTGTTTTGAATTTTCACCACATACAATGGCAATGGGACCAAATAAAGGGATCCCCCCCCCCAGTGGAAAAGCTTCTCAGAGGAGATGCAGTCCTTCAGATAGCACAAACCCAACCTTTATGCTTCATAACCAGCTGTTTGGGCTTGGAAAAGAACCAACAACCCATTAAGCTGTTGCGAAGAAATGCTTGATAGGCTTCCTATAACTTTGGGCAGCCTGGCTGCAGCATATATAGGGCCAACTGATTCCAAACACTATTTAAAGGTGTTTACAACCAAGCAGGATGTATATAACTAAGATATGTGTCACTGCAGCTAGATCAGATGTCTTAAGGAATAAGCACAGCTGTTGTGACTTCAGCAAAGAAGTTGCCCAGTGAGGATGAGCCAAAAAAACATGACATGTGAGCTTCTGATAAGATGGAGGAGCTGCATGGCCTTGCAGATCTTGGAGCCTTGGTGAGCCAGGGACCTGAGCCTCTAGATGGTGGGGAATCAGGGATGGAGTGTGAGAAGGTGGGGTTTCTGCCCAGCCCTCTGAAGCAAAGAAGGCTGAAGGCGTGAGCGTTCCAGGCTTGAAGCCCCAAGGCAGTGTGTTCTGTTGCAGAAGATGTCTCCACATGACTAGAGGTCTCCTTGGGAGTAGTGGTTTCCTCACAAGTGGGCTCTTTCTGTCAGAAAGACCTGGGGGCCAAACCCTGTGGCTGGCTTTTCCATTTTCTAGAGCACCTGCAAGCTGTGTGCTGGGAGGGACTCCAACAGCACAGCTATAAAATGGCCTCCCGTTGGAATTACAAGCTGCTGAAAGTCAATTGTTTGATAGTTCCCTGTTTTGTTCCAGTGTGCCTGGATCCCTTGCTATGGATTCCCTGGACGCTGCTTCACCCTTTGGACTGTTTTTGGACTGCAGTTTTGGATTGCTTTGCATGGATGTGTGCTGTGGTTGAGATCTGCAGTACTGGCTCTTCCTGCCTCACACTTTTCCTGTTCAGGATCTGCAGTTTCAAGTTTGTTGGGTTCATCATGCTGGACAATTCCTCTGCTGAGGTCATGATACCTACCCCACTCAAACCCCACACTATGGTACAAATCCACACAGACACTCAGTCAATTGCACTGAGATTTGTGGCTGCTAAAAAGAAGAAATCCCCCAGTCCTCCCTGCCTCCTAAAAATATAAGTGAGGCAAATGGCAATATCTCTCTGTTGTCTAACAGGCTGCCCTGACATGATGGTTGCCGATCACAGGGGCAACATAATTCCTTCCCTGCCTCCCAGGGGCTCAGTGATTGGGGTTTCCAGGAGAGCCTGGACTTTTCGTTAGTGCTTCAGTTCTTGATCTTTTTTTTTTTTTTTGCTTTGGGCTTCCTGGTTTTGTTATCTTTGTTTTTCCATTGAGTGGTTTCTTTTTAAAATTTTCTGCTTTTTAAAGCCCCAAACCACAAAACAATATTTGGGGTTTCGGACAGCCCTCTTTCAATTTGAGTGCTTCTTTGCCTTCTCTTGCGTCACCTCAGACTGCTTTGGAAATGGACATAGACCCCAGATTTGCTTTAGAATTCAAAAAAATTCTGAAGCTGTACATTACATGTCTCGTGCAAACCTCTTTATGGCCATAGCTGACACTAGGACATCATGAATGGTTCAGAGCTACATCCAAAACATTCAAGTTGTGAACTTGAATGTGCAGGGAGAGTTTAACCTCTACCACACATGTGTCAAACTCAAGGCCTGTGGGCCGAATCTGGCCCGCCGGGCCATTTCATATGCCCTTGCAGTGTTGCCTCCTACTGTGCAGCATACAATATGCAAGCGCTTACTCGGTCACTCATAATGCTCCACAAGAATGCTGGGAATCCACCCAGTGGGACTTCTAATCCCAGCATTCCAAACAGTGAAGAGTCAGAAAGTGCAGTAATAATCAAATTAGGAGGATTATATTTAAGGTAACCATAATGCCAATGTGGCCCAATCTGATATTGAGTTTGACACCTCTGCTCTGCCATATGAGCATTACACACTGTATAGCTGTATTGTCTATTGCAATTTCCCATGTTCCCACATATACATTTGTTGTCAGAAAACAAAGTATTGCATTTGGAAAGTTTACTTTCCGGCAGACTCTGAAACAGATTAAGTCAGTAACATCAAGTCGATCTCAGTTTGTAGTGCTCTTCAAGGTCTAAACATGAAAGAATGTTTGAAGAAAATCACTTTGGAGGCTTTCAAGTTGTGAAGGTTTAAACCTAGACTCTTCCATGAGAAGGTTCATGAGTCAGAGGGGAGGAGAAGATCGTTTAACATGTCATGAACAGCCGCATATTTTCAAAAGATGATAGCTGGATTATTGGATAACCAAGGGCTTTTAAGCAGTATACAGCACACAGGCATTGATAACGCATTTAGAAATACATGCTGTGCATCCAGTGTTTGTCATTTTGGGATCATACTCAGGGAAGATATGAAAACGATTCCTGCTTTAATTGTTTTAATAGTGGTAAAAATGTTATTCTCTTGTTTCATATGTCTCAAAGCATGCTAATTTTTATGTATATGTATATGTATATGTATATATATATGTATATGTATATGTATATATGTATGTATGTATATATGTATGTATATGTGTGTGTATATGTAGGTGTGTGTGTGTATGTGTGTGTGTGTGTGTGTGTGTAGTATTTTAAAGAGGTTTTCTCAAAACACACTAATTACATATAGCCTTTGTTTTAGGAGTGGGCAAAACATAGCCATCCTAATGTTCTGAGACTGCACCTCTGCGAGTTTTTACCATTGGTTGATGGAAGTTGCAGCGCAATGTCTGGAGAGATATACTTCACCCAATCCTGCACTATTTAAATTGCTATCTGTTTTCAGGTTGGTTTAAATTTAAAGAAGTATTGAAATGGAGAACAGCAAGAGTCTTAATGTCAATGAGTAAACACTAACACTGAGACAGAAGACTGAAGGGGCACACAGCTCAGGCAGTCACACTGATGAGATGCATAGAATTTCTATTTAGATAATTATATGCAAACATGCAGGTAACAAGACCTGAAAATTTCATACGGATCTGTGCCCTCTTTCGTGTTGATAATACCAAAGGCAGCCATCAAGAAGGTCTGCATAATACCCTTTTGTGCTCTCTACCATTCACACTTGTAGAAAAACAGCTATGACAATTGTTTTGTGCTTGGGTGAGAAGTGGTTAACTAATAAAAAAAGGAGTCACATTCTGCAATTTTCTCTGGGAATTCTACGGACCAGTGATTCCCAACCTGAGGTACATGTACCTCCAGGGGTACAAAACAGGACATTTAGGGGTATGAGGAAAAAATTGGTGGGAAAAGGCACATACAGTGGACCCTTGACTTACAGACGGCTTGACTTACAGACTTTTTGAGTTACAGACCTCTCTGGCCGCAAAATTTAGATTTGACTTGCAGACTGAGATTTGACTTACAGACCAGAAAAAACCCAAAATGGAACAAAAACGGCCTGTTACGGGATTAATTGGTTTTCAATGCACTGTAGCTCAATGGAAACTTGACCTACAGACTTTTTGACCTGCAGCCACCGTTCCAATACGGATTAATTCTGTAAGTCAAGGGTCCACTGTACTGCCTGGACTGTATTTTCCCTGCCTTCCCTGAACCTTTCTTGACCTAAGAAAAAAAGAAACAAAATATCCCCCTCTAGTGGTCGAAGGAGGAATAGCAGCTTCCCATTAATTTCTATGGACGGAAAAGAGCAGATACGGATCAAATGGTTTTCAATGCATTCCTATGGGAAATGCAGATTTGACCTGAGAACTTTTTGACTTGAGAACTGCCTTCCAATACGGATTAAGTTCTCAAGTCAAGGCCCCACTGTACATCAACAGTGTAAGTCACTTATGTGTATCCTGAGCAGTGAGAAACCCCTTGGCTTCTTCCTTCTCTCCCCACCCACCATGCAAGAGCCTAGCCCATTGGCTTTCACTCCAAGGCAACATCCGTTCTTGTTCCATCTCTAACCCAGGGGTTTGTGCTGCTTTCTCTTCACTAACGCCTGTGTTACCCAAGATTGGGAACCAATGGCTTACACAGCTTGAACCAATGTAAATGCATTCCACTCCAAAAAAGTAGAAGCTTCCATGGTGGAGGATAAAAGAATAGGGGGAAACTCTAGGCTGATTTGCATTGATTTGCACAACATATGTTGTTGCTTTGTTGTTTAGTTGTGTCCTACTCTTCGGACCCCATGGATCAGAGCCCGCCAGGCCCTCCTGTCTTCCACTGCCTCCTGGAGTTGGGTCAAATTCATGTTGGTAGCTTCGATGACACTGTCCAACCATCTCATCCTCTGTCATCCCCTTCTCCTCCTGCCTTCACACTTTCCCAACATCAGGGTCTTTTCCAGGGAGTCTCCTCTTCTCATCAGATGGCCAAAGTATTGGAGCCTCAGCTTCAGGATCTGTCCTTCCAGTAAGCACTCAGGGTTGATTTCCTTCAGAATGGATAGGTTTGATCTCCTTGCAGTCCAGGAGACTCTCAAGAGCATCAATTCTTTGGCGGTCAGCTTTCTTTATGGCCCAACTCTCACTTCTGTACATCACTACAGGAAAAACCATAGCTTTAACTATTAGGACATTTGTTGGCAAGGTGATGTCTCTGCTTTTTAAGATGCTGTTGAGGTTTGTCATCACTTTCCTCCCAAGAATCAGGCGTCTTTTAATTTTGGGGCTGCTGTCACCATCTGCAGTGATCATGGAGCCCTAGAAAGTAAAATTTGCCACTACCTCCATATGTTCCCCTTCTATTTGCCAGGAGGTGATGGGACCAGTGGCCATGATCTTAGTTTTTTTATGTTGAGTTTCAGACCGTTTTTTGCACTCTCCTCTTTCACCCTCATTACAAGGTTTCTTAATTCCTCCTCACTTTCTGCCATCAGAGTGGTATCATCTGCATATCTGAGGTTGTTGATATTTCTTCTGGCAATCTTAATTCCGGTTTGGGATTCCTCCAGTCCAGCCTTTCGCATGATGTATTCTGCATATAAGTTAAATAAGCAGGGGGACAATATACAGTACAGCCTTGTCATACTCCTTTCCCAATTTTGAACCAATCAGTGTTTCCATATGCAGTTCTAACTGTTGCTTCCTGTCCCACATATAGGTCTCTCAGGAGGTAGATAAGGTGATCAGGCACTCCCATTTCTGCCATAGTTTGCTGTTGTCCACACAGTAAAAGGCTTTTGCATAGTCAATGAAGCAGAAGTAGATGTTTTTCTGGAACTCTCTGGCTTTCTCCAGAATCCAGTGCATGTTAGTTCCTCTGCCCCTTCAAAATCCAGGTACTTCTGGGAGTTCTTGGTCCACATACTGCTGATGCCTACCTTGGAGGATTTTGAGCATATCCTTGCTAGCGTGTGAAATGAGTGCAATCGTACGGTAGTTGGTGCATTCTTTGGTACTGCCCTTCTTTGGGATTGGGATGTAGAGTGATCTTTTCCAGTCCTCTGGCCACTGTAGAGTTTTCCAGACTTGCTGGCACATTGAATGTAGCACCTTAACAGCTCAATCTTTTAAGATTTTGAATAGTTCCATAACATATAGCCCATGGAAAATAATGTGAATTTGACCATCCTAATATTAGAGCATTTCCTGAATTACAGTATTTACCAATGTATTCTCCCCTTTAATGTTATATATAACCTTTAAGTGTATTTTGTGCACCACCTTTTCCCACATTAGGGATTTACAAATTCATCTGAGCATAGAACGGACGACAATGGTAACCATCAGAATGTGTGTTTCACATGTTCCACAACTATACATAATGTGTTTGTTTACAACTTTGCTTCCATGTATCCATACATTGATCTCATCTTTTGAGCCTCAGACTTCTTTCTCTGTAGGTCAAGAGCACCAATTAATTTTGGGAACAACAAAGAGTCTTATGACACCTTACAAACGGACTAGTTTTATTTGGCAGAAGCTTTAATGAACTGCCACCCACTTCATCAGATGCAACAGACTAACATGGCTGCAGCCTTGGAAATGACTAAATCTCATGAAGGATGTGGTCACTGCACACTAACTTGCCTCCCCTAATATGCTGTTGTTTATGAAAGAATGGCATGTGCTGGGTGCATAAATTTGAATAAGGTTGTGGGGGGTGAGGGAGAAGTTTGAGAAATGGAAAATAGAGCCAGCAGAGGAAAGCTAAGGGCAGCCATAGCAAGTGTCTGTATTGTAATGAGATTACACATACATCAGTGAAAGCAAGGAGTTTGGGAAGCCCTGCATTTCAGAATCACACTGGCTAGCATTGCCCTTTGCTATTTGCCAATAGCTTGACTGTGTAAAATGGGTTAGTTAAATGTTAAGAATTTGTATGCAGAGCCAAAGAAGATGAGGAGTTTGGTTTTCAGATAATGTCTCACTAGTTCCTTTGCTAGTTTAATATTTGGCTTGCTGTTGGTAGTTTATGCTTTGCAAAAAAGTGGGCATCAGAATTAGAATTTGATAAATAAGGTGTGTTCACTGCTTGGGAACCAGTACGTGTAAATACTTTTAACTCTTTTGTCAAACAACATGTGTTCTGAATTTACTTGTTTTGAATAAAAGAAGAATTTGTTTGTTTTGTTTAAAAAAAAAAACACCAACTGGAATAATTAACTTTTTGGGGAAGAAAGTGAAACTTGACTTCACTATGGTTCCACCATAGCCAGCATTTATCATGTTCTTTAATGTTCCAAACACATTGCCCCTAATCGTTACATTAACACTATAGGTTATTTTAATATCCACCTGTTGCCCCTTTTAAAAATTATTACTTCTTCCAGATAGTCAACAAGGGCTTTACAGGCAGCAAATATTGCTCTCTTGAATCGCTTGATGTTATTACCAAATGTCAGATTGGCCTATTGTAAGATCACATAAACCTATTACTTGATTATTAATGTTTATTTTATTTTTTTAAAATATCTTTACCCAGCATTTCTTCTTAAAAATGACCCAAGGCAGCTTATATCATTAAAAAAAGACAATAATTAAAAGCAAAAACAGTTAGAATACAAATATTTAAAAAGAATTAAACAAATATTATATTAAACATGGTAAATTTTTTAAGAGCAACAAGGCACAACAATCCATTTAAAAAACTCCTCTCAGACAGCTTGTCACTAAGGGAAAGCCTGCCTGAAGAGTAAGGTCTCCTTGAGGAATGACAGCAAAGATGGGGCCAGCCTGGCCCCCAGTGGGAGGCAGTTCCGGAGTCTAGGAGCAGCGGCAGACCTTAACAAACACACCTGTGCGGTTGGTGGGACTGAAAGAAAGGCCTCTCCTGATCTCAACACCTGGGCAGGCTTATAAAAGGTGATGCTCTCCTTGACATAGCTTGGACCCAAGCTGTTTTGTGCCAGGAAATGGATTGGAAGCTGACAGAGCTGCTGTAAAAGGGGGATTATGTGACCCTTCTAACCAGCTCCAGTTAACAATCTGGACCTGCAGCATTTTCTGAACCCTTCGTAAAGGCAGCCCCATGTAGAGTGTGTTACAGTAATCCAGCTGGGATGTAACTGAGGCATGTGTCACCATGTGCGATGACTTTATTTTCCTATTATTTCCAACTTTTCCAAGTTCTGTAAATATGTGGCAAAACATATGGTCAATGTATTCAAGTACAGTACCGTACTTTTCTAAAGAGCACTCTTGGCAACAATTTAACCCTTTAAAGCCCCCTTGAAATAAACAGGCTGAAGTAGATAGCTCGCTCTTCTTAATTTCAGTCAGGTTCAGGTATGTTTAGCTTTCCCTGAACTATGCCTGATTTGTTTCCAAACTAAGCTATATCATTATCTGTCTCCGTATTTCAATGTTTGACTTGAACATCAATCTTGCCACCAAAATGCCTGGTATACTGTTGGTATGGAAAAAGCTGTCGAGGAATGAATAAAGGGTAGATACTGTAAGGCCGCTCGGATCTTTATGAAACGTGCCTTTTTAATTTTACCAGCTTCCAATTTTCACTTAACTCAGAAATGTGATAATATACAAAATGGAGCAAAACCCAAGATACCCAAATTGACTTAATTTGTGACAGGATGATAACAGGATGGGAATTAATAGCATGGTAATCAAACTAATACATCTTTTCTAAAGGAAAAAAAATATGAATAAAAGGCTTTTAGCTTTTGAGAAATGGAATCCTATTGTAATTAGATCATGAACTAGGGCCTTTCAGTGCTGAAAATTCAAACTGTGCACCATTTAAGCGGCACCTTTTAATTCTTCCACAGCATATACTAATAGCAAACTCTGGTCTGTTTTTCTTTGTGTGAACCCAATCACATCACATCAAATTATACAACTAATTAACACACACTCCTTAAAAAAATTGCATATTATTTTGGCAAGCCAAATTAACGCCAGTCCCCTGAAACCATGTTTAGTAATTCCCATTGACTGCAGTAACGCCTACTATTGAGAGATGGTCTAATCAGCTACAGGCTCTCCTGCTGATGAGCTGAACCAGGGAACCAGATGTTTCTGCCTTCTAGGCTAATGAAAATGTCATAGATATTTCCCCCTCCATCTCAATGAAGAAATAACTCCATCACGGGCATGATCTAGGTAGTCCTTACTGATCTCTTCGGCACAACTGGAATTAACGAAAGGATTTTACCATATAAATGCAAACCCTTGCGCAAAGCTTGGAAGTAACTCATTACAAACAATGAATTATTTCGAAGTCATTTCTTTTTGCAATAACTTAGTTTTAACTAATTAGAAATATAACATGAACAGGAAATATGGTATTCTTGTGGTATGGGTTTAGTTATCTTTATGTAAGTGTGTTCTGTACCACATGCCAGTTAGCTTATGGTGTCTGTATGTGCATATGTTTGAAAAAATAACTAAAGTATTTATTTAACTTACTTCTGAACCATGATAAAGTAAAATTACTTCAAAAATTATAACTAAAATGGAACAAATCACTCTTCTGGTCCTTGGCAATGTCACTGCTCAACCTGTACTCTTGTAGTCTCTCTCTCTCTCTCTCTCTCTCTCTCTCTCTCTCTCTCTCCAGAGAAGTGGAGAAGCCTCAATAAGGAAATTCTATTTCCACCTCAAATTATATTATATATACAAGCTAACAAAATATGTTTTCTGTTTATGGGCCAGGGATATCACTAGCATTAAATTACTTAATGAGATGTCTCATGCAATTAAAATAGGCATACCATTTCTATTAACATTTTAAAGCTTGCTTATTCTGGGAGGGTTGGTTTACTTGAGTTTAAATAGGTGATAATGAGCATGATGAATCAGTCTGCTTAAAACTGAGTACTGTGTAACTGTCTAGTAAAACCACAGTATTAAAGTCCATAACAAACAGCATATTATCAATACCTCTGGTACAGTGTTACTCTATATCATTTTACATATTATGGAATTGGCATTAAACATGAGGAAGAGTGGAAGAGCACATTAAAGCCTGAATAGCACATTCAAATTATATTTCTCTCACCAATTCTTTTTAAGGCAGGCCAAAATCTAAGTCATACTACTTTCCTTTTCACATTATTTCTATGCTGAAAATTGCATGCTCCCCAAAACAGCTTTAGATGAAAAACAAAAACAAACAAAAACACTGAAACACAGCCCTGTCAGGACTTTGCTGCAAGCAGTTTCAGGAAGATCTAGCCTGTCTCTAGAGCAGGGAAGAGAACTGTGGAGCCTACGGGCCTCAAGGTCTTTATGTATGTGTGTGTGGTTTTCCAGAGCTCCAGAAGAAAATATTTTTTTTAATATAGGTGTATTTTAATTCTCTCAATAGAAGAAAAGAAAAAGTAAAATCACATTGTTAGGAGACGCCGCTCTTTTGAAGAACATTGTTGTACCCACCACACTTTATTTAAGCAACCTTCCTTCACTTTTAAAATTTTGAAAAGTTACATGCTTTTTAAAACTTAAAAAAAATATATCCTTTTACTCAATCACTCAAAAGTTATCCTACTCCTGTTCTTGATCATTGCTACTGAGGCAGCATGAACACCTGGGTCATTCTGGTACCATTTGAGAACCATGCATCTTAATCACACCGCTGAGAGAATTTATGACAAATAACATTAGCTATGTTAGAACAGACCAAAGTCCCTCTAGGTCAGTATTCTGTTCCCACAGTGGTTAGCCGGATGGCTGCAGGAAGCCCGTAAGTGGGTCATGAGTACAATAGCAATCCTACCTCCCCACGAGTGCTCTCATGCAACTAGTATTCAGAGTCATGCTCTCTCTTATACAGGGTGCAATTTATAGCCATCATTACTATGGCTATTGGTAGCTCTATTCTCTTTGCACTTGTCTAATCCCCTTTTAAAGCCGTCCAACTGTGCCATGACCCAGAGTGATGTAGTAGATGAAGTAACAGTCTAGGACTCAGGAGCTGTGGGATCAAATCTCCACTTGGCCCTGGAAACTCACATGGGGGGGGGGAAGATATGGCAGCAATGGCAAACTACTCCTTAAATATCTCACATACTGTGAAAACTCTATTGGCCTCACTATATGTTGGATGCAACTTATGGGCACATGATACAACAAAACTATGCTATGTTTTCCACCTTATAAATCTATGAAGGATCAAATTGTAAAATCAGAATTTCTGAAGAAATATACCTGAAATTTCATGTTTAGTACTGTATATATGAAGACATGAGTCAAGTTCTGTCAAGACACAATTTTACCAATACAAATGCTGATGTTATGATTTTAAGGGCAATAATACAAAAACGAGTTGAAATGAAATCTTTAGTACAGTACCTGCTTCTAAACCAAAATAAAACTAAAGCTATAAATACATTGCATTAGCTAATTAGATAACAATTAAACACTTTTCTAGTGATGACTTAGTTTTGTACAACAATGTAGTGGCATAAAATTGTTTTTTTTTGGGGGGGGGAGGTATACGCTAATCCATACAACACAGTACACCCAGCAATACAAATTAACACAATTAAGAAAGGCATAGACTTCAGGGACATGAGAAAAATACTTTGCTGTCAGGAAAGTTCTCCAGTACCAAAAAAGTTAACCATATGGGGCTATTATTATAGCTCTGAGTTACACTAGCATTGTATTGGATATAGAGCTAATGGTAGGTGAGAGAATGCTTTCGTCAGGTGAGACATGAATAATCAACTGGGTTGGTTAAAAATGTAGGGGAAATGGTGTCTTCAAATGCTTCAAGAGCTGAAGAGCAGACATCTGTACAGTTTACACTACAACCTTTATGATGCTGCTGTTGGTGGAGGGAGTTTTGTGGAGACAGTTTGAAAAGTTATATAGAATTCTGTATTGCAGAGAAAGTATGTGAAAATATTTTGGATATGGTGCCATTTTCTTCATTATATTTTCTTGTCAGTTTGTAAAAAACCCATTCATATGTTGAAGGTGAATTATTTTCATATTGCCTTAATGAGAAAAGGAAATGACTTTTTTTTCTTGGAATGGTAGAGAAACTGCCAGCTTCCTAATGTTGTTCACAACACCCATCTTCTCTGACCATTGGCCATGTTGTGTGGGTCGGATGGAACCCAAGAGTACACAACATTGCTAGATGCAATGGTTTCTAACAAAGCGGGAGGAGAAGATGCATTATTGAGATTGCTTTTAGTTAAGAAAGTCTTTTTTTGTTTGTTTCTGGAAGATTTTTAAAAATAATTTTGAATTGGCATTGATTTAAAACAGACTTAATCTGCATTTTAGGCTTACCAAACAGGTTTCGAAAGATCTGTGCTATGATGGTACATCATTGGTTGTAAATCTAGGTAGTTTTATTTTCAATGGGACAACATAAAATAAAATAAAATAAATAAGATGTAAGATTTGGCCATAGCCGTATCATTTCACTTCATGGTAGTCAGTGTGCAAAACAAGTGATGAGGGTATATTCTTGCTGTGTCTCTGCACCACAAGTTCCTCTTCTCAATAACTACTGTAAGTAGTTTTAGTGGCTGTGAAGTGGCAGTATTTTCACTAGGCAAGTAACCTAAAGCCCATGTTGAGTCAGCAGACCTCTCACACAGCTGATGGGTTCCTCATCTCTACATCTCATTCTACATATATACATGTATCCCCCAGATCTGCTCAGGAGGGCCCCTAAACTTTCTGTATAAATTTTGAGAACTTTCAGTAGGCTCTTAGGGGGAAAAGGCCAATGTCTCCTTCCTGTTCCAGTGGCAGAAGCAGTTCAATCCAGTGTCCCAGCTCATTCACTCAGGGTTGACCTGAAGGTCCCACTTGGAGTATGTGGTTTAAACCTGAGAAAATTTGGAGTCCATGTAGCCTCATCTTTTCCCCTTCCATCCACTTCAGGTAATTCTGATTCATCTCTTTCATCTCCTTTCCTGAGGTTAAGAGTTCTTCCAGAATGGCGAGGAAAGAAATTTGGAAACCTCCATAAAGGCAAGCAGGAACCACGAAGGAGTATCCTAGATCATGTCTTCCCCTTAGGGACTGGAGCCTTATCAAAGAACTAGCGGGAAATTTCACCTTTTTTTCCTGCTTCCCCCCACACTATCCTTAGTTCATAGAATTGCAGGCTTGGTGTACCTCAGACTGAAGTACAAAGATGAATGCATGTAAAATGATTATAAGATAAAGGTAAAGGTTCCCCTTGACAATTTTTGTCCAGTCGTGTTCGACTCTAGGGGGTGGTGCTCATCGCCGTTTCCAAGCCATAGAGCCAGCGTTTTGTCTGAAGACAATCTTCCGTGGTCACATGGCCAGTGCGACTTAGACACGGAACGCTGTTACCTTCTCACCAAGGTGGTCCCTATTAATCTACTCGCATTTGCATGCTTTCGAACCGCTAGGTTGGCGGGAGCTGGGACAAGTGACGGGCGCTCACTCCGTCACGTGAATTCGATCTTACGACTGCTGGTCTTCTGATCCTGCAGCACAGGCTTCTGCGGTTTAGCCCACAGCGCCACCACATCCCTAATGATTATAAAATAGTATAAATAACACCTGGAGAGAATTACAGAAAATTGTGTTGCCAGAGAACTCAGAAACGAATAGAATGCACACAGTTGGAAAATTATTTATCAGCTGAGATATAAATGGGAAAACACTTTGCTCACAAAAAGTATTCTGGAGTTATTGTTGCTGGTATGTAAAGTGTACTCCACTGTCAGGACCAGACTGAAGTATGCTTTACAGAGTGCTTAATTTTGGTTGTGTCAGAGTTTGCTATCCCGTTAGAAAGCAAGATGAACAGCTCGGAGACAGGTATTGGCTTAGGGTCTTAGTCATATGTTTTCACAAATTCCTTGAAGTCCACAGTTCCTGTCAGACTAATAATTGAAAAAGCACCCTACAGATGTTGATCTTCCTTCATGTGGTTGCATGGGAGTGTTCACTTTCTTTCATTTTTATACCTTCTTTTTCTGTTCGCCCCACCAACATTTGTCAGATGAAAATGATTCTCAGAACTGCTTAAAAGTGCGTATGCTAAAAAAAAAGAACGTATGGAGAAAACACATCTAGTTGCAATGTCTCTTATATATTTCAGATTTCATATTGGTGTTAAACTGCATTATACAATTCCTCATAAGCCAAAAACCAAACCAAACTAAACTAAAACCCTAGGAAAGCAGGTGTCACCCATCAGAAAGATCTTCTTTATACAACAAGGAAAGGTATTCTTATGTGCCAGGAGTCCCAGACAGGATTTTCTTATGGCCTAAATGGATAGCTGGCAGGCTTCTCTCTTCAAGGCCTTTGGTTTTGGCCTTTTCTTTTTCCTGGTTCACCACAGCTTTCGCGTTCCAGCTCATTCACTCACGGTTGACCTGAAGGTCCTAGGTTAAACATCCGCACTGGTATTCAGTGGCGGGTCTCATTATTGCTACACTCCTCTGACCTCTGATACAGCACATTCTAACAAGGTGCTCTGGACAGGAACCCCTCTTTCATTTCTCCTTAGGGCTTTGTGGCTTGCCTCTTATAGTTTGGCTGATGTTCTTTTCTCCATTCCAGACCACCAAATGCTATCCTTTAATTTGCCAATTTATGGAGCTGCCGTTGTTCCAAATGCTGCAACTGCTATGAAGGATATACTCAGCTGACTTCTGAAGTGACTTTCTGTAGTTTGGTCATCAAAGCCAGGAACTACTTCACCATTTTTTCTTCTGGAAGACAAGAGTTGCAAGGATAAAATACAAGCCTTGTGGAAGAGAGGAGTCTGGGGAAAAAAATCTGTTTTGGTTTCTGGAGCAGTTCTGCCAGCATCCACCTGCCTACATGGCCCACCATACTTGGCTGGGTAATTCTGGGTAGTTGGTCATATTATTATTATTATTATTATTATTATTATTATTATTATTATTATTATTATTATTATTATTATTATTATTATTATTATTATTATTATTATTATTATTATTATTATTATTATTATTATTATTATTATTATTATTATTATTATTATTTTTATTATTTTTATTATTTTTATTTTTATTTTTATTTTTATTATTTTTATTATTTTTATTATTTTTATTTTTATCATTTTTATTTATTTATTTTTAAATCATTTATTTATTTATTTATTTATTTTTTATTTTTATATATATATATATCCCGCCCATCTGGTATATCATAGATCAATGCTGATTTAACAGGGGACTAAAAGTGTAGTTGGAACTAATCATTAGAGTTATAGCAAAGTGGCTAACAACACTGTTCAACACAAATTAATCAAGACATTAAAAAAATTAACAGTAAATCCATAAATATTAATAAACAATAAATGTCACTACAGATTTGTAATATCCTGCAATTGCCTTCTCCATTTGCAGGAAGCTATTTGTATCCAGTAGCTTTCCAGCAACTATAATAATAAATACATATAATAAAGATGACTCCAACTTAAGGCAACTCTTTCAAGGTTTTCTAGGTATGGAGGGCTCAAACATTATTTATCATTCTTTTCCTCTGGAGGTACCCTAGGACTGTGCAGCTTGCCCAAGGCTACATAGGCTGGCTCTTCTTTTGGGAGGCATCCTGGAGAACTGAACTCTCCATCTATATAATTTCATTTTTATTATTTGTGCCCAGGGGGACCCAAGGAGGCTCACAATATTAGAAAAGACAAATGTTAAAAGTGAAAATGTACAATAAATTTACAATAAATTATGGAATTATAAATTAAACTCGTTGAGCAATCCAGCTAAAACAGATATTGTAGACAGCTCTGAGATGAAAGCATGTTGGCGTTGGAGAGCTATGACAGAGGTGGTCTTTCATGTTTGCGTAATCAGACCTCAAAGGGATCCTATGGTAAAGACTTGAAAACCAATCATCAAACAAAACAAGATAATTTGAGCACTACAGAAACGACAGCTTTGAAACTCTCACATAATGGCTATTCTGCTGATCTGCTTGGTTTTCCATCCTCCTCTAGATCAGCCCCATGGACTTCTCCCAAAGGCCAGTGTCATCCCACTGAGAATTTCATGCCTGTCCCTTCATGCATAAATTTCCAGCACTAGCATGTTTTACATCCAATAATGCAGGTGGGCAGTTTTACACTCTTGACTAATTTTAATGTGCATTCGGGCATTCACACACTGTAGCACTACATGTAGTTGGACTGCCACCGCCAACAGCCCTGAACAGTGGGCGATGGGAGTTGCAGACCAACACCGGCTAGAAGGCTACTACTCCCCCATCCCTGCTTTAGAAGGTGACTCCACTCACCTTGGAGCAGAGCACGTTGGCCCTGCTATATAGATGTGTGTCCATGCGTGCTCCTGTTCAATGGTTTTTGGCCATCAAATCCTTCCTTCCGGCTGGAGGGCCTTCCCTCCAGCTAATATTTGATTCTCTCCTCTTTTCTGTTTTGTTTATTTTTTTTCTTTCTCCATCTTGAAGAAGTCGTTATTCAATGTAATAATTTCTTCTTTTTTTGTTATATTTACTTGTTGTTTTATGTGTTTGTAAGCTGCCTAGAGTGGTTGCAAGACCAGATACGCGGGATATAAATAGAATAAACAGATAAATAAATAAATTCCTTAATTATATCACTGATCCTACAATTGGGCAGGAAGAAAAAGATACAAAATTCAGTGGTTTGGATTCCAGTAGGATCAAGAACACCCAGTTCTTCAGGCCTGTCACCTATATTTAAGCTTAGAAATGTTAAATCGACGAACCATCTGCCTCCAAAATTCCAAATGATCTCATGCTGGTGTCTAAAATAAAAATGAAAATCTCATTAATATGGCACATATTTTTAGCCTGGTTGACAAAAAACCCCACACATCTTCATTATCTCCCTAGAAGGCAGCATATTGTATAAAAAACTGAAACCTACCAAATTCCAGAACAGGCACTCCAAACCCTGGCCAGGAGGAACATGCATGTATAACCAGATTTCTATACATCTCCAGAGGTTGGAGAGTTATTCCTTGAAAGTAATTAATTCCTGTCACTCATTACAGTGTTTTATTTAAAGTAATTTGTTGCTATTTATTTATTTTATTTATTTATTCGATTTTTACCCCGCCCCTCTAGACAACGTCTACTGCTATTACTTGATAACAATGTTTAGAAAGCAGTTTCGTATATATCTCACTACATTTCTTGGCTTTTTCTTACCTTTGGAGGGGAAAGCCCTTAGCATTGATTAAAAAGGGTATCAAATATGAAAATTCCATTCAAAATGCCTGTAAAATACCTGACTAAGCCCTTCAAAAGAAGCTTTAAAATGCAACTAGAAAACATTAACCATTATATTGATGCTTTAATATTATGACTCATTATGATACTTCAAAAATCTAATGTCATTTTGCCCTTGTTCAAAAAATTATGTTGATATGTTGATAAGTAACTGATAACAGTATTATGCTGTCATAGACATAAATATATTACATGCATATACATTTGGTTAAATATTATTACTATTATGTAATATATAATTATTACATTATGTTATGATATTATGTTAGGTAACATTATGTGTGAATTATTTCTTCCAAACTCTGCATGCTACTCCCAGGTAGCAAATTATGTACACAAGCATTCTATATATTTCATGTGTCTAGAACAGCCAAATCCAACAATCAGAAGAGTGTTTTTTGCAAATCAACTGTTTAGGAAGACAAGGAGGGATCTGGATTCAGACTCCCCTATTATTATTCTTATTCAAATTGCTGGCTGGTTGGATTTTACCTTATGGAGAAAGTTACACATGCACCATCCTAGAAACCAGAGCCTGTATCTTTCTGGAAAAACTGGCATGGGAGTTTTCTAATCATTGCTTTCATTAGTAAAACTGCATGGCTGAACGGGATCTCAAAGCTATTTGCATTCATGTTTGTAGCAGCTGATTGCAGAGAACGCCCCGGTTGGTTTTGTTGCCTCTGTTTCTCATGCATCACTGTTTTTAACAGATGGTTTGTTATTATGACTGCCATACCTTCCAGAAAGGGTCCCTAAGCTGGATTGACTTCTCCTCTTCTCTCCCTCCCCTCTTTGGCATTTTTTAGCATATTCCTCATTTGAATGCTAAAAGTTTATTGGTGTTATTTACCAAGAGCTCTATGTCTCAGGTAAACTGCTGGGACATTTCTGGGGCTGGAGAGTAGTAAACATGATACTAAATTGGGGCCCAAACCATTCCCCCCCCCTCCATTTTTAAACAGAAGGTTTTCCTTTATGAGGATGTTCAGTTCACAGCTTGAGCAGTGTAATTTTTACACAGGTCCTAGCAATCAATAAAAAAAGCCACGGGAAGAATGATTTATCTTGTTGGTTACAGAGACTGTCACCGAGAGAAATTGTAAAAGATCAATTTACACAACCTGGTGTGAGAATGTTATTGATATAACACGGCCGATCAGTTTCTGGTTGTCTGTGGGCAGTCACTGAAAAAAGGAGCTCTGCCCTCCGATAGGGCCACTGACCAAGATCTTAATAGACTCGGTGGTCCATAAAATGGACAAGAAGCCAATGGAGGAAGAGATTGCCAAAGGAGCTTGGTATGCTAACTTGCCGGGAGCAGAGTGGATTGGCTGAACGCCGATTGCTTAGTTAAGCAATGTCAGGCAGCCTTCTCTCCCTCTCCCTTTCTCTCTCTCTCTCTCTCTCCCGCCCCGCCCTTTTCTTTTTTTTCCCCCCACTGTGAGAACAGTTCACTTGGAGACTTGCTGCCTTAATTACAAAGAGCCCTTTTAAATACAGGTCACAGGAGTTGGTTCACTTGAAAGGAAATAAGGAAACAAGCTACCTTCCTGGAAAAAAAAAATTAAAAAATTAAAACTTCCACTTCTCAAATTAGTTAAATGAAGCTTATCGGCAGTTGGGAGTTGATCCTTTGACAGTCTGTTAATTGCACCTTCTATGTTAACTATATTCTGTGGCCCTGACAGAGGATACTTTAAATTTTTTTTTTAACTTTTAAAAGCCAACGGGCAAGTGTGTAATCTATTTGTGAGGCTGGGCTGTCATTCTCTCCCCCAACCCCCCACACAAAAGGAAAACCTCATGAAATGTATGGTTTAATTCAACTGATAGATGCTTAATTTAAAATTAGAACTGATTTCATGTTGGTGGTTCAGTTACCATTCTTGCTTATTAGGAATGTTGTGTTCAATGGTAGAGAGGAAGTGAGGTACAGTGGTGCCTCGCTAGACAATGATAATCTGTTCCACTGAAATCGCTGTTTAGTGAAATCACTGTCTAGCGAAAAGCATTTCCCCATTGGAATGCATTGAAACCTGTTTAATGCGTTCCAGTGGGGAAGGATTGTTGTTGTCTAGTGAAGATCGGCCATAGGAAAGCCGCTTTGCGAACCGTTGATCAGCTATTTAAATTGCTGTCTTGTGAAGCTTAGGTCCCGAAAACACCTGTTTTGCGAGCGCGGAGGGAGCTGTCAAAACCACCATCTAGCAAAAATCCGTTTGGGAAGCAGGGACCAAACATTGTCCAGCGAAATTACCCCGTAGGAATCACTGTTTTGCAAATTGCTATGGCGATCGCAAAAAGTCAATGTCTAGCGAAAAAACCGTCATGCGGGGTAACTGTCTAGCGAGGCACCACTGTACATAGGGACAGCTTTAGGCTACCCTGCATGTTCAGAATACTACTCAGTCACAAACTTCACTGGGTGTACCTGGACCAGTTGCTGTCTCTCGGCATAGGTGCTCTAAAAGCACTTGCACTGAGAGTGATGAACATTTCTTAAATAAATAGAAAAAAAGTACAACAGTCTTATAGATAAAGAGTCAGTGTGTGAATATTTGGTTCAAATTATTTTTCTTACAAATTGTTCTAGGAGCCAATTTAAAGCCCTTGCAATTCAATTTGTATCTGAATACTTCAAGCATTTTTATGTACCTATGAATAGAGAAAAAATATGGACAGGCAAATACCCCCCCAGTTTCCTTCCTTCCTTCCTTCCTTCCTTCCTTCCTTCCTTCCTTCCTTCCTTCCTTCCTTCCTTCCTTCCTTCCTTCCTTCCTTCCTTCCTTCCTTCCTTCCTTCCTTCCTTCCTTCCTTCCTCTCTCTCCAGAAATTGTACAGTTTACTTAAATTTATTTATGTTATGCAACAACTAACATTTCCTTGCTTCAAAATATTTGTTGAAGGGGGGGAATATCCTGGGGCAGTAATTTCACTGCCCTCATGAGTGGCTTTTGCTACTCATCCTGTCTGGAACAAAGATAAGCACAGGAAAAACTGGGGTGGGGGAGAGAGAGAGAGAGAGAGAGAGAGAGAGAGAGAGAGAGAGAGAGAGGAAAACCCAAAGTACTTCAGAAATAAACTCCAGCAGCGGACATTTTAAAAAGTAAAGTATAAAAATGGAGTTCTGGTCCTATTCCTAATGCTAATGTGACTCAATCCACTCAAATCTCGTACAAAAGAAGATATTTATGGTGGGATAACATACAGAGACACTGAACCTATTGGATTCTAAAGTGCAATGCAAAATAAGATGTGTAGGTGTGACGCCGAGAGAGGCCCGGAAGGAAAAAACAAGAAACCGGGCCTTCTCGGTGGTGGCTCCTCGGCTGTGGAATGCCCTCCCAACAGAAATTCGGCTGGCACCCTCGCTGGGTGTTTTTAAAAGCCAGTTAAAAACTTGGTTATTCAAGAAGGCCTTCCCTCCAGTCAATTAAGTCTTTTTCTCTGTTTCTCTCTCTCTTTTTTGGCTATTCCATCTTGGTAATCCTCTCTTTAAATTAATTGTTTTAAATTGAAATATGTAATTTTATGATTTTATATATTTTTATACTGTTTTGTTTTATTTTGTAAGCCGCCCCGAGTAGACATGGTCTAGAGGGGCGGGGTAAAAATCATATAAATAAATAAATAAAATAAATAAATAGGTGCCTAAAAGAAGAGAAGACAAAATCATCTAATGCCTAGCTATCCTACTGAAGAACCATATGAATAGCTATCTCTAACAGACAAACATCCTTCCCTTGCTCTGCCGAAGTTTGAAATAGCAGACAGTCAGGTGGACAGGGGAATTTATCTGATAGATCTGGGCCATTCCAAAGATCTGTGGTTGGGGTTTCCAGAAGTGCTTGGACTTTTTGTTGACATTTGAGCTGTCAAACTCTTTGCAAAGTTTCTCTCTCTAAGTTTTTTTTATGTCCAAAGCACCAAAACAATATTCAGTGCTTTTTTCAGACTCTTGAGTTGACTAGGACTTACTTACTTTTCTCATTTTTGGCTTACCTGCTGTTCTCTAGATCAACTAGGAAACCAAAAAATACTCCTTCTTCACTTTGGGTTCTGGATAATTTCCAAATCACAACCATATCCTCAAGAAGTACATTTAGCAATCACCCACAAAAAGCATAAGTGTGTATGAGATGAGATCAGATGCATGAGAAGAGGTCACATTGATTGCATTCAGCCATCATAAACCATAGTTAGCTTTCTGAGAATAAACTTAACCTTTTCCTGGGCTTCAGTATTTCCTCTTTTATTCTTCTGTAGCTGTGAGGAGAAATTTGGAAACCATTTTCTTCATGTTTTGATGAACTATGGTTTGTTGAATCAACCAAACTTGACAAACGGTGGTGAATCAACAATGGCCATGTTTCAAACAACCCAGACTTAAACTATGGTTTATGAAACTGGCCTGTTTAAACAGATGATAGTTAAATTTAGCCACAGTTGAGGGTTTGAAGGTACCACTGAATTGTGGTTATCTGAGTTGGATGTATAAGCTTTTCATCATCCTTAGATAACAGCACAAGAAAAGGGAAAGTATTAAAGGGAAAGTATGGTGGGCCTCTGCTCCATAAATCATGGATGGTCAGCAAAATTTCCAAAGAAGTTTTACACTGAGACCTGCGGGCAGAGCCAACCTCATCATTAGTCTCACTGAGATGACTACCAGAGGGGCGGAGTGCTAGAGGCACTAAGCGAGCATCCCAACAGTTAGTTCAGACTTGTCACTCCTCCCCCTGCCCTAGCAAGCATACACTGAGTTCCTTTTCCTCCCTCCTGACCCCTTCTAAGTAGGGTGTGCCATCTCAAGAGAAACAAGAAGAACTGAAGGCAGGGCTTGCTTCTGGAAACATGTGGCTGGCTCTCTGCAGAGGAGGCTTTTTTTTTTGTGAATGCCGGGTGTGAAGTGAAATCCTTGAAGCCAAGACATGATGAAGCCAAGACATGATGGGAGGAGTGGTCTTTGAAATCACCTTCCAAAAGAGGGAAGCTTAAGAGACCACTCCCTTCATCATGCCTGGGTTCTGGCATCCTCTGTTGGACCTGGCATTCACAAAGAGGAGCTGCTTCTGCAAAGAACTGGCCTTGCGTGTCTGGAAGCCCTGTCAGTTCTCACTGCGAATGACTTTCCACTGAGTTAAGAAGGGTTTCAGGCAAAATCCTTTCCTAAACATACCTGGAAATCCTGATGTTCTCTGGTAGTCTCCCATTCAAGCTTTAACCAAGTCTGATCTTATTTAGCTTCTGAAGTAAAACACAATAGGATGTGTTTGGGAAGGCAGGGTGGTATCCTGACATCTAAACCCAGTCATGCAATTTTTGTTTCTGCCCCCACATTGCTACTTTCCCCACTATTGGAAAGCTGATCTAAATACCTTTGGTTAGTGTATTTGTGCTTTAAAATTAATTGTTTACAGATATAGAAGCTCAGCTTGATTGCTTTATTTACCAACTTTCATTTCTTTAGCATTATTGCAGAAAAGAGAAACTCAGTCACAATTAAAAATCCCACAGAGGTAATTTCTGCCTTGGTTGAAGTTATTATTCTGTGTTAAAGCTAACAATATAAAGGATCCCAAGGAACATTAAGAGGGGAAAAGAAATGTTGTCATGTGTTTAACCTGTTAATTATAGTAATCTACACTGCACTCTAAGTATCTTAACCTGGAATGAGTAACAGGGGGTTGAGAAAATGAACAGACTATAGCAAATAGGGGGAAAAAATTAAAATCACATTGCCAACTGAAGTGTAACGTGAGCTTTGCATTTCCAACTTGTTTGTTTTCATGTTTCCAGTCACACTGGCATATACTAGACAGAACACTTTTGTGTTGAGAGACAAGGTTTTGATTTCCCCTTCTTTTGCATATTGAAAACATCTCTGCAAGTCAGTACCTTCTAAAAACGCAATGCTAAACAATGTTCACCCTCTATACTGAGGTGGATTGTGACTCTTTGTGGCCCAAATTCTTCTTCTGTTGTTATTACGGACAAGCTAGGAAAGCCATTATAGGAGAATCTACCATCACATATTTGAAGGTGAAATATCTTCATAAATTGCCTGTCATGGTCAGTCAAGTGAAGGCAGAGCTTGGACATGTGACCTTTATATACTGAACTTTTATATACTGGACTTTTATATATTGGTGAATTATATATAATTGCGGCACCCCAATGAGTTTGGCCTAATAAAAGGGATTTTCCAAGCTCTGAGTTGGGATGAGAAATGGTGGGGAATAATTCCACAAGTACCTTGCTCACGCTTAGTCTCCAGCCACATATATGGATACGTTTCTACTCACCAGGATTCTGAATTCTGTTTGTTTCGCTTCAGGCTGCTTCCATGTGTTCTCCCTTCCATACCTTTTATTCAATTGCAGCAATTGGGGAAGGGGCTTTTCCTATCTCACTGTTTATTTAGTTCTGGCAGTAGTAGAATAGTTGCAGATATTGAAAAGCCTTCATTGGATAGATCTGCCCAGATCACCCGATATAGCCAGCAGGGGCGGCTGAGGGATCTGACGCCGAGAGAGGCCCGGAAGGAAAAAAACAAGAAACCGGGCCTTCTCGGCGGTGGCCCCTCGGCTGTGGAATGCCCTCCCAACAGAAATTCGGCTGGCACCCTCGCTGGGTGTTTTTAAAAGCCAGTTAAAAACTTGGTTATTCAAGAAGGCCTTCCCTCCAGTCAATTAAGTCTTTCTCTCTCTCTCTCTCTCTCTCTCTCTTTTGGCTATTCCATCTTGGTAATCCTCTCTTTAAATTAATTGTTTTAAATTGAAATTTGTAATCTTATGATTTTATATATTTTTATACTGTTTTGTTTTATTTTGTAAGCCGGGGTAAAAATCAATCAATCAATCAATCAATCAATCAATCAATCAATCAATCAATCAATCAATCAATCAATCAATCAATCAATCAATCAATCAATCAATCAAATAAATAAATAAATAAATAAATAAATAAATAAATAAATAAATAAATAAATAAATAAATAGTTTATATACAGTAGTTGTTCATTGATTCCCACTGATACCAGTCCTTGCCCTATGCATAGGCAGAAAGAGACAGTCCCCTCAGGTCCCACATGCTCAGAGGCTGTAGGGCACACAATGTCACCAACAAGGGCAGATTGCTGCTGCTTAAAGAGTCCCCACTTTGATTTTAGGTTGCATGCTACTTGTGAGCAATGGGGCAAATCAAAATCATTACTGTAGTAGCAATCTGCCTCTCTTGGTAGCATCATGCCTCCTATGCTGGCATAGCTACACGGCAGGATAATGACCATATACTTATTTAGCTCACTGCTACCTTTGGGATAATCACTTCACAAGCAGATCTTTTATAATCTGCCTTTTGTTTTAATTGGATTCCAGTACAGTCAATCTATTGTGTCTCTGTGTCCTAGGTCTATATCATCATTGCCCTTGTCTTCCTCTTCCTTCTCAGCAAAAGCGACCATTGCTTCAGGTCTTTACAAAATTAATACAAAGCCTTCTCATTAAAAAAAAATCCTGCAGGATGAGGTGGGAAGAGTGGTGTTGGGAACACTCTTGTGTTTTTACTTGACAATTTCCTCATTATCACAGGTATGTAAATAATCATTTACTGAAAATGACTCCACAGACTCCCCTTTATTACTGAACCAGCTTTACTGGTGCGCATCTTAAAAACCAGCCATTTCCTGCTAAGGGATGTTTTTTATTCAACCGGAACAATCCAGAACAGCTGATTGCATCTTACCTTTGAGAACTGACCCCTGTCTTTTCCTCAGATTTAGCTCTACTTTTTTGTCTACCATGTGAATTTAATATTTGGGAATACTGCCCTTCATATACAATAATCTACAGTAATTCATCTTTATCATTTGAGCATTCAGATTCCCGCCAAGTTTACCTTTGTAGGTTTAGGCACTTGAACAAACCTGATTCTTCTTATTAAAAAAAAGGTATAAGTAGATACGGTCCTTTCTTTATATTTTTAACAATTCAATGCAGTTTTGAAACATTAAAGGAAAGTGGAGAAGAGAAAAATGTTCATTTTTAAAATTAAACATCTGATTCCTTTTCTCTTGCTATTTATAAACACACCCATTCATTTATTCATAAAAATATTTTTACTCTGCTCTTCTCCTCAAAAGGACCCAAGGCAGCTTAAAGCAATTAAAGGACAAGAATGAAAAACTAAAAAAAAGTGTGTAGACAAATATTAAAGAAGAATTAAATATTATATTAAAAATGGTCAATAAAATAAATACTAAAACAACATTTATAGACAACAGACCGCAACAATCCATTAAAAACATCCCTCTCAGGCTGCCAGTCGCTAAAGAAAAGCCTGCCTGAAGAGAAACGTCTTTGCCTGCTTGCAGAAGGACAGCAAAGATGGGGCCAGACTGGTCTCCTGTGGGAGGGAGTTCCAGAGTCTTGGAACAGTGACAGAGAAGACCCTCTCCTGTATTCCCACCTAGTGTGCCTGTGCAGGTGGTGGGACTGAGAGAACAGTCTCTCCTGATTGTCTTAATTGGTAGACAGGCTTTATACAAGCCTTTGGGGTGTAAGTATTTAACCCATTTCCAGTTATTTGCTCTTTTTTCCTTGTTTTATCATATCTTGCAATTTCAGATTTCGTAGTGTAATTTTTTAAATGTATGCTTTGCCACTCAAAAAGAGAGCAGAGGGAGGAGCTGGAGAGAGAATCAGCACAGATGTGTCTTGTTGTAGAGCACTAGTTCCTTACCTTGGTTGACCAGATCTTCTTAGATTACAAGTCCAAGAATCACTGACTAAGGTCCATTGTCACTCAGGTTTCTGGCAGCTAAAGTCTAACAACATCTGGGGACCCATTTGCACAAATATAACATGCTTCAGTATGCATACATACTGCTCCTAATAGGAAATGGGTCTGTACATGATGTGCATCTGAACTGGATCTGAGGGGTCAGGAAAGGTTCAGGTATTAGTCACTTAAACATAACTATCCTAACCAGTAATAAGCAACCAACATGAACTTGACACAACTCTGGGAGGCAGTGGAAGATAGGAGGGCCTGGCATGCTCTGGTCCATGGGGTCACGAAGAGTTGGACATGACTAAACGACTGAACAATGACGAACCAGTAATAATAGGGAGCAATGGAACCGTGGCTCACAGGGGTCAACAGAGTGTAGTATGGGTGTGTAGTGGTTACCTCAGTAATATTTTTTTCTCCACACTGACAAACACAGCATGCAGATAGTCATAATGACTTATGTTATAGTGTGGTCAGGGTGAAAGCAAACTGAGCTACAATTGCTCCCACAAAAAGATGAATTCAAAGTAAACTTGGTGATTCCTTCCCAGGATAAACAGGGTTAGGGAAGCCCAAGGCATTTCCTCAAGAAAAATAACATTTTAGAGACGTTTCCTAATGGAAACGTTTGGTTTCTCATTCCCACCCTCCCAACACAAACTCTGTACCTTACCTCTTTTTGCTGCCTGTTCAATCACTCAGAGGATTGTTTGAAGGTACAGAATGAGCTTGAATGTCCACGCTCAAGAAATAATCCAGCAATTTGTTAACGATGACAAACCTTGTGACCTAGCAAAATGAACTCAGGCAACATGGCAGGTATCACATTGACTCCAGAAGCCAATTTAAAAAGAAAAAGACCTCTACCATTACCTTTTAACCTCGCTGTAAAAAACAAAAAACACACCTCGCCCCCCCCCCCAAAAAAGCAAATGAGAGAGAAAAGAACAGAAAGCCAAGTTTGGGCAAAGACACTGCTAGTCAAAACTGGAACTCCGTTGCTGCACTTTGCAAATTAAAAGTGAATACTTAGCAAAACACAGATGTGACCCTTTAATTTAGAGGATTGTACTTGATAGTAAGAGGAAGACAGCAGGAGAGTGGAGACCAGATGGGGAGAAAACCAATCAAGAGGCAGGAAAAGATGTCTATTCAGGTACCTTTTACATGGCAGTTCTTTGGCAAGCTTCCAAACCATTGCAACCGATGGGAATGGACCTGGGCCTGGACAAAGACAAGATTGCTTCATGACTGTTCCTGTAGTTAGCATTGTTATCATCATTCTTCTTGAGTTCAAGTCAAACTGAGAAAGAGAAATTGGCCCATGATCATCCAGTGACTTTCAGGGCTCAGTGGAGAATAGAGACCAGCTCTCCTACAAGGGAGATAAAAGTCAATGTGCTCAGTGCACCCTCATAGAGTCAGGGTGCTCCCAACAAGCTGGAGTATATTTCTTATAGTTCAATGCAAGGATTTCATGTACCTCTGCTATACAAAGACAGAACCAGAAAGAAGCCTGCCTGTTAATCGGAACCAATCTCTTTACTTGGTAGCAGGAAGGAAAGCTTGGAAAAGTTCTAGCTGTAGACCACATCTCCCAGAAGCTGTGAGCCAGGACATGCGGTAGCCATTGTACTAGCATTGCTGGGTGGAACAGTGGGCGAAAGAAAGCAATCTTCTGTAGCCCTGCCTTCTGGGTTGTAGACTGATTCAGAACATTACCTTAATGGCCTTTAGGTAGAATGGGCAAGTGTGAAGCTGCTGTAAAGTCATACATAATTGGGGACTGGTGTGGCCGTTCTGCCTCAAAGAAAGAAAAGAGGAAAAATGCATCCATTGTCTGTGCTTTGCCAAAGTCGTGAGGGTGAGAGATACTGTATTTGTACCTGTGGAATGGCTACCTGTCTATATGAATCAGGACAAAATCTTTTCAGGAGCATTTTCAATTCTTGTTTGCAGAAGTCAAC
Source organism: Pogona vitticeps (assembly GCF_051106095.1). NCBI lineage: Eukaryota > Metazoa > Chordata > Lepidosauria > Squamata > Agamidae > Pogona > Pogona vitticeps. The sequence continues at coordinate 170,229,006 of NC_135785.1, forward strand.
ACCAAAAGGGAATTATGAACTTGCATCAACTGAAGTGTACAACGTGCACACTCAACTGGTGTGTCTAATGTTCATTGTGTCTACTCACTGCAGCAGAGAGGTAAGCCAGGAACAGATGGTTCCCTCTACTATGAACTGTCCCCAGCAGCAAATTGAACAAGGGTGTAACAAGTTGGCTAATATGGAAGCATTCAAATTACACACAGTTATATTCCATATAAACTTTCTATATATCTCTTAGCTGTTCCAATCTGATAACGGCTTCACCAATCCAAGGAAGCCTCAAGGAGAATTTCTGAATGAAACTGTACCTTGTGGGGGAATTAGCTATTATTAAAGTTTCCAGAACTGGAACAAAGTGCAAACTACCTGTCATTAATTTGCTACATTAAGCTCTTGTACAACCCCTCATTGTTTAAGTAACTGGTAAGATATACTCTTCATAATTTAGTTTTGATAGATCTGTGAAAATCTGGGTATGCCACTATAATGGGAATTTCATTTGCATTTTTTCTTCAGATAATTGTGCATTATATTCCTGTTGTCATTTTTGACATGTTTCTCAGTTGCCTTCTATGTATGATTCTTCCATGCTATCCTCAGTACCTTCCCCAGCAGTGAGCTACAGAAATTGTTTCATATTTTGTGTGGTATATTTTAGGGGGAGTACTGTTTCATCATTGGGGTGAGGTGGGGATTAAACAGGAAGTTGCTGTTTAATGTTGAAAATCCCAAGACTTGCAGCGATTATGCTAAACCAGGCCACCTGACATATGGAAATGGCAGTAAATATCATTGCTAGGAAGAGCTTACAGGGATTGGGAGGAGAGAATCAGTGGAGAAAGGATTTCCATTTCCTTAACTGTCACTTCCTTAGATTGCTTAGGGCAGACAAAGCCACAATCTCTTCCTTCCCTTTCCATTTTTGTTGGTGTCAGTCTCTCTTTTTGATTATTTTCCTTTCTCTCCCTTTAAATGGGAAGGTGAAAAAGCACCAGCTCCAGGGCTTGCAGAGTTTTCCTCTTAGGCTGGAGGCATATCAAGAGAAGCAGGGGATTTGAATCCAGTAGATACAAATTCTGCTCTTGACATATCCCTGGAATGCCCCTTCTGCCCTTCTGGCAGGGAGGGGACAATTATCTGGGCAGACATCTCTCCATGTACGGCTGTCCCTCTTCATCCATTAAGTGGAGGCAACTTCTGGTCCCTGGGGAATACGGCCAGAAATCATTCCATTGAACCATTTTATCCATCCATCTTTGCATTCTTGTTTGGTAACATACACGGAGAATTTTTTTTTTCTATTTCTTTCATTTCAGGTTCTTCCAGAGACTGCCTCTTTTGTTCTCTTTCATTGTTGTATTGTTTGTTTGTTTGTTTGTTTACCGGTCCTTTCATTCCATACAAAAAGGAAAGCCTTCTTGGGGTCATTTGTTACATATTGTTGCATTCAAGTTTTCTGGCACTCTAAAGTTCTAATGAACCCTACAAAACATCTCCAAGAAAGCAGAGGCAATGCAACACAGAATCCATCAGTCCCCAAAGCAGGCAAAAGTATATGAGAAAGAAGTATCGGTAAAAGAAGGAAATTAAAAAAAGAAAGGCAGTATAGCAACCCCAAAACTAGAAAAAAGGCAAGAATTGCATGAATTTCAATGCCACCCACCCAACAAAACAGAGATCCTCTAAGCCTAGAAAGCACAATGATAAAAAAGCAAGGAGGCAGCCAGGCGCTGGTTTACTGGAATAGAAAGAGACATCCACTCGCCAAAGCAACTGACAACAAGGTAACTCCAAGAATAACATGCGAGAAATGTTCCAAGCTGTGCCTAATCAACCACCACCACCCACACAGCCAAGTGGCACATTGCCACAGTCACAAAATCCGATTCCTTAGCCCACATACTCTCACAAAAGCAAACATTCCCAACTCCACCACCAAAACAAACCTTTAACAGAATAAATACACAGTAAATTAACCAAATAAAAATTGGTTAAACAGGGAAAGCACCACCACCGGGGGGGGGGGATAGCAAAAACTAAAACACAGCCCCTTCTCCAAAAACTAAGAAAACAAACAAGCAAATAAAGGCCAAAAAGCATAAATGACCCCCACCAACCAAAGCTACCAGAAGATGGGGATATTTCTGTCCCCTCATCAGTTGAGGTCAGAAGCAGCTAAAATAATCCAAACAATTGTAGGGAAAAATCTCCCTGCCTCTCATCTAGAGAAAAAGGGGGAAGAAAGGAAATGATTCAAAAGGAAAGAAGGCAGAGAGGTAGGTAGACAGGCAGGCAGGCAGATTAGGCAATGCAAGACGGAGCCACAAGGAGCTAGCACATAGTAATCCCACATGAATGACTGAAAGAGTACTTTCCTCTCCATTTCACCCAGTCCAGATCCCTTTAGAAGTTCAAGAATTCTGCTTCCCTCTCATGGACATTCTGATTGACTTCTGATAGCAGGTCTTCCAACACTATTGGATGCAAAATTTCTCAGGTTATTAGACAGATGAAGGGTGAACGAAAGGTTGCACAAAAAAGGGAACATGAAAAAAATGAAGCTTTCATGGGTCCCTCTTTTGTTAATACAAATCATTTGTGTATTGGAAACCTCAGCAAAATAAACCAAAAAAGAAAGCCTCTTTTGTGGTTTAGGACTTAAGTTAAAACATGAAAGGCTGGTCTCTGTTGTATAGCATTTCAGCTAATGCCTGCAAGTGTAAGAGATTGTTAACCAGCACATATTAAAGGTTTTCTTAAAATGTCAACAGATGAACAAGAATAGATCAAGAGGTTCATTTCTATTTCTCTTAACTTGAACAGGGACAGAGGCTTTTAATCTCACTTTATGTGTTAATCAGCTCATTTACATGGGTTTGCATTAGTGGGCAACTTTCTAATATTTTATTACAACAGTTTGAACAATTTTCTCTGCTTATAATTTTTTCCATCCTTATATATAATTGTTCCTTACACTGGGTATAGATAAAACTTTCCCCCTTGTTTATCTATGCTTGTCTATACTTTAATGTACTTGTCACCAATCAAAGATCTATGGCCTATTCTAAATTGGTGGGAAATTTTGGACGATTATGGTTTTGTGATGGGATTATACCTTGCACCATTGTGCAATCCTGAACCCATGCGTTTGAGAAATATTGGAAGAATGTTAGTGTTTCCAACTATTCTTGGATAGGTTTGCTTTGAGTGCTTTTCTTTGCAAAATTTCTTGAGGAGTTCTCTGATTACCCTCTCCTCTTGCCCGCTTGCACTTATCTTTGGTGCGTTCAGTGTCTAGGAAGTGACACCGTCTTCTGTAGGCTTCAATTGGCATTTGCCGATTTCTGCCTGCTTCTTCCAGAATGTCAGGGAGAAAATCTTCTAATTTACAGAGATTATATTAGGATGGTCCATACCAGCATGCTCCCTTACAAACATTGTTATCACATAAATAGGGAAAGAGCTCAGACAGCTGTACAGTGTCCCTGTCTAACTTTGTGGCTTTAAAAATAAGTCATGTGAAGAACATGTGGAACCTTGTACTGTAGTTTCAAGATGCAGTGACCAATACCCTAATTAATCTTTTTGGTTTCTTTCTTTTGGTTCTGTTTGGTCATCATACATCAAAAGTTTCTATGCTGAAAAGTATTTCATCTGTATCATGTGGAAAAGAAATACTGTTCTACTCAATAGCAGTTTGGAAGTGATTCCATTTATTATACAGTCTTTTCAAATGCAAATACAATGACCAAATATGTACTGTAATCACACCTGCTTGTTTGTTTATTTTATTGGGACAACAGAGCAACTTCTTTCCATTCCAACATATACCGATGGCATCATCACAATTTGCTTTTGAAAGACCCTTCAGTTTCAAAAACAAGCTCCCATGGTATGCAGAGTGGCAACAGTGGTGAATGATGGCTCATCAGTGTTCAGGAAACTCAAGGGCCTTCTTAGGCTCAGGGAAATATTTGGATCCATGAATGAATAACTTGTATTCCTATTGTCTTCAGTCGAGACAAAACTCTTGTGGTCCCTCCAGATTTCTTTTGTAGTAGTTTTTGGAATAATTTTCAAGAACTTGAAATCCTCAGAATATCTCACCTGCCATTCACAACCTTTTTTTTTTTTTGGCCATGGCCATAAACACAATATGAAAGAACTATTGGTTGAATCAGAATTGTATAAGTTGCACAATGAACCTTATAAGGTGGTATGTGAAGAACTGTTTCCAGTCTGTGGTCCATTTCAAATGCGTCATGGCCCCTCCGGGGGGCCATATGGTCCCCATTGAGAATGGCTGATCTAGACTGATAAACAAATCAGCTTGGGTCTCCAGAACCAGGTGCAGTCCACTGATGAGGACTAAGGCATTTCACCCCAAAACCTCCAGCTGTATGTATGTGCCCATCACCCTACTCATAAGCCATCTAGTCCAGAGCCCATTTCCCTCAGAAAACAAAGGAAAACAGGAAACTGTTATGATTCCTTGAATTTCTATCCTTGTAAGTTAACAGGAAAAATTAAATTTTCTTTAACAATCAGACCAGAATCATTACATTTATTATTAAGACCCATTCACTTGCACAACAACTTAAGATGAGTTTCCTTCCAGGAAAAGAATCAATGTGTCTATTTTCACTCACAGAATTATTATGAAGGGGAGATTTCATTTTCAACTACCTTAAAACATTTAAGTTTGAAAAATGCCCTTTGGTGATCGTTACCACAAATGCCATTTCTATTTTTAAAATTAATCTAATGTTTATAAGGCCTCAAGTCACCTAAGTTGGAAGGCTAAGCCTTTAGAGGTCCGCATTTCAGAAAACTAATACAAGACGAGAATGTAAAGTTGTTTTATTGGTGGGGGGAGAAGATGAAAAGAGGGGTGAGAGAGAGGGACTAGAGAGAAAAGTCTGTCTTTCAGTTCCAATAGGTCTTGATGTTTAAAATCTCTGAAGTTTCCTTATGTGTTAAAAATGAAAAGCTACAAATTTATCTTTTGCCATTTTCTCAAGGGAAGCTGACCCAAATCCTCCAGCTGCACTTGAAAAGGTTTTTCCTAGCTTTATCAAATGGCCCCAACAGAGCCCAGCTTAAAATTAAAAGCTTCCCCTACCAGAGGGAATATATGTGACTTTAATAACTGAAATGTGTTTTTACTTTCTATTACAGGGGTCAAAAGGTTTCTAAACAAACCAAATTTATCAATTATTTAGAGCTGATTTCTTCTGAAGTGGTATTTCTAAGATATTATTTGGTGGGGAAATTCAATGTTCTAAGGCCAGCAGCAGCATTTTATTCATAACAAATTTCTCTGAAACTGAATTTGCTGGGGCAACTTAATTTTCCACTATCGTGTTTGCACTGCAGAAATATCAACTGAAGTGCTATAGGACCTAACGAGTGGGCTTTTCAAAGAAAAATTCCATATAAGCATGCTTATTCAGCAGCCACCCGTGCTTGCCATTTATTGCTTAAGAAATGAACTAGTCGATTGTATTTGGAGGAGAATTTCTTTAGGTGCGGCAATCGTCTCAGGGAAAGAAAAAACAACAACAACAACCCAGACACTGTACAAATCCACCTTTAAAAGCCAGGAAACAATATCTTAAACCACATTGTGTCACCCAAGCAGTAGAAGGAAATAAGAGAACTGTCAGAAGAGGTTTTGGTGAAGGTCTTATGCTAAAATTAATACTCAAAACTTTCTCAATGCCCTACTGAAGTCTATGCAACATTTCATTTGGTGGAAAGGACAAAATGAATGCAAATGTAGGAAGTGGACATTTCCCCCACAACTCCTAATGCAGCCCGTGAAAATACTGTGTTTATTATGCAGCTAAGCACATATTGGGTTTCTGCCTAAAGGCTGCCATTTGGTGCTGGCAGAAGATGTTACAGAACACTTCATAAATTCATGGGAAGCCCTGTTAAATGAAACCAACCATCCAGGAGCTGACATTCTGCCATCTTTTCAAAACCTGCTTTTCCAGCAGTAAAAAAAAAAAAACCCAAACCCAGTAAGTTTATTTGGGCAAGAAAGTATGAAGGAGAAACGCAATCAAGGTGTTATATAGGGCAATTAATCCCTTTTAAAGAAAAATAATTTGTCTATTGAGAACACAAAAATGAAATAGACACCAGGCAGCTCCATACATGGAAGAAATTAGGGCTCTCGGGCATGCTTTCCGTACAGAATGTTCTGGATTCAGCTCCTGGGCATGCCTCTCCAAGCAGGGTTGAAAAACATTCACCCGCAATTATGGAGAGTTACTGGTGAATAATGAAGTAGACAGTACTAAGACAGATGGACCAATGGTCTGATTTGGTATAGGATGGTCTCCTATGTTGCTATATGAGCCTTTATTTCCACTTCTTTGTGCATTAGACAAGAAATAAATGCAGAGTGCGTGCATGAGATCTGCACATATTAACAACAATATTCTGGATGTATGGCAAATCGCCTTTCCCTATCACTCCCCATCCTCTGTCCAGACCTCTAACTCACAATCTGTTTCACAGGAAGATTTGTTTGAAGGGAGAGGACCATAGCTCAGTGCACATGCTTTGCACACAACCCATAGCATCTCTTGTTAGGGCTGAAAAGTCTCCTGCCTGAAACACTGGAGAGCAGCTGCCAGTCCGTGTTGACAATATGTACAGTAATGTTATGAATTATTCTTGAGATTTCACGTTTACCTCTTTCAGGCATGTTGGGTTCTTGAACCTCCTATTGTTCTCATCTTTAAGACAAGGCCATTATTTGTACAGCCACCTGTGACCATCTAGGCAGCTACTGCACTTGCAAGTAGCCTTGCAGGTTGAAAAGGAGATGAACCAGAGGTCCAAAAAGTTACTTTTTAGATCATGACTCTTGGTATACCTCAGTCAACATGGCCACTAGCCGAGCTGATGGAAGTTTTGGTCCCATAAAGTAACATTCCCAATTTCTCCAGTGAAACAGTCAAGAGGGTGAACATCCCTGCTTAATCTCCATGCCTGAGTTTGGTTCAATCAAGCATATTTTCTTCTTTTCTCTTTGCCATCCTTGCAACCAATTTTTAGTGCCAATATCGAGCATTTATATAGTGCTTTTGAGTGTTCAGAGCAATTCATTCCCCCCCCCCCGACAAACGTGTAACAGGTGGGTGGCACTGGACTGAAGCTGGGGGAATGAGTGACTTTGGCTTGGCTAAATCCATCACATGACAAATGGGAAACGTATGTATGTTCAGAAGATTCAGTTTTAAGTCTTTAACACTTGAGAGTCAACATTTAGAACAGCATAATGAACATATTGAAGGGTCAGATCTAGTCCCCCACTCATATGCTGTGATATAGAGTATGCTGTTATGGAAAACTCATAGATGCATAATAATGTAATTGTTCAGCATCTAGCAACCAGAGAAATACTGCATCTAATACCGAGTGCTCCGTTTTTGAACTATTTTGCACAGGATGCTCCGTTTTGGACCTATCTTCCAAATATGTTCGTGCTCTTCTTCTTTTGTTTTTAAAGTCCCTAGTATCTTCATTACACACTGGAATATTGAATTCTACCATTTCTGTTGAACTTGACAAGATGCAATGGCCCCTCTCTATCTGGAATTTTAAGCTTAAGACATATTCTTTCGATGTCTTTCTCTTAGTTTACTCCAGACTGTGAAATATACGTAGGATTATTAGAAACATTAAGAAGTCATTCAAATAATACCCAGATAATGGGTATTAAAGAAATAATTAATTGTAATTTGCTTTATTTCACTTAGGCAAATAGTTTATTTTGCTTAAGAATTTCTAAAATGTTAATATTCTCTTTGCTACTAGTGCACAGTGCTGTCCATAGATCAGGCTGATGGCTTGGGCCCTTTTAAAATCTCTCTCCCAAATGCGTTACTCTTAGCAATCAGCTATTTTTTCCTGGCACAAAGGTTACGATAACACTCTTTCTCGTTATTAAACACACTTATGAATGGCTCCAAAATCCAGTGTCAGCAAAGCTTGGAGTAGGAGCTGCTGTTGCTTCAAAAGGAAGTTATAATATTCTTTCAAAACAACCCACTTGAACGGCTTTGGAGTATTACTGATTGAATGTGACCACGGAAGGACCGTGCCAGTAACAGAATGACAGAAGGGTGGCTGAAGATCAGTGCTGGATGTCAAAAATGACTGATAAAGTATCTTCAAAGGGGGGGAATGTAGCTAATTAACTAGCCTGCAATCCTATGGTTACTAACTTGGAAGCCTCTTATAATTCAGTAGGATGTACTTTTGAGAAAACATGCATAGGATCACAGAGTTAATTAATTTTGAAGCATTCAGATACCATGCTGTTTTGAAGTGACACCCAGTATAATACCAAATTCCCTTTCTGAATATATAGGGTGCATCTGAATATGGCAAGCTGTAGTTTGTGTTTCTTTATTTCTGTTTGATTCCCCTCCTGTCCTTTTTGTAACCTCTTCGTGCTTACTTACATGGAGCAAGGAACCTAAAAATGCTTTGCTTATTGAGGGCAGCTCAGAAAATGAGCCAGAGAAAAACTTCACTTGTGAGTTAGAGCATCAGACAAGCCATGGTTTAAACAAGATGGTCTTTGTAAACCAACACCAAACCATGGCTTCAGATTATGACTTATAACTGGTTAATGGATGCTTAACAAAAGTAGATAAAAGAAAGCCAGAGTTCAAAAAGCCACATCACTGGCTAAATTTAATACTGTGCTTTTAGTAGGATCAAGACTTTCTCCCCCCTCCCTCCTCCCCATTCAACACCCTACTGTGTTGGAAACGTGCTCTGGAGGTTTTTAGGGACAGCAGGTAGCTGGAGAATAGAGGGGAAATTGCATCTCTCCCAGATTTCTGAGGAAGAAGCTTCCACAAGTGGAAACACCCCCTGGATCCTGTCCCCAGGCTTGCCATGCAGACATAATGTCTTTCTTCGACCAAGAATGATTCTGACATTGGAGCTAATAGGGAATTGCCTTGATACAAGAGTTTGCTGTTTTATGCCACTGCTAGACAGCTGGGGAGGGGGGGAATGAGCGGATGAACATGTGGAGTTGTTTTACATAGTAGGAGAAAAAAAAGGGGTTCATCTGCAATGTATGTGGTCATGACCCAAAGACAAGGGGAGGTTTTATTTTTGCTTACACTCTGCCTTATAGATTCCAGCATTGTTCAAAGAGAAGACTTCTTCAAAATGAAATAAGCAAAGGATCTGCTTACTGGATGAGGAATGGGATAAGAGCAAAACAGAGAGGTCAGTCTTGAAATAATTAATCCCACACTTCCCACAGATATGCACAGCTTCCTACTTACTCTTCAGGAAAAAGAAGTAACAAAATGGAAGGAATTACAAAGTGTGGAGATGAACTGTTGTATGCAGTATACAATATTCTCGCAAAGTTTTATGGCAACATATATATGTTGTTTTCCTTTTAAATTTTTGGTAGATTTTTAGAGAACAATGAAACCAATCTAGTTCATATACTGATAATATATCTATAAATTTATATGTGTGTGTGTGTGTCTGCATATGTATATCTGAATAGTACAGTGAATTTTCAAAATAAAATGAATACCTGAGGAGTACAGTGACTCTTCAGAATTAAAATGGGAATGTTAATTCTCCCCAATACTGAATGTCTGAAAACAAACAAATTTGCCCACTGTTCATACCAAGTATACTAACAATCATGTGCAAGTGAATTCTTAGCATTGATTGATTGATTGATTGATTGATTAAGTATACCACCCATCTGTCTGCAAAGGTCACTCTGGGTGGTTCACAACAAAATAAGACTTTAATAACAACATTAAACAACAGCAGCATAAATATCATACTAATATAAAAAACAATAACATACGTTATGTTTATATAATGTTATAGGCTTTGCATATTTCAGAGACTGAGCCCAATGACAATATTCTTTATCAGTAAATTTTGGAACTGGGAATATAGTGAAGGTATCTCCATTCCCCAAATAACATATATATATGTTATTTGGGGAATGGAGATACCTTCACTATGGAACATTTTCACTACCAATTAGAATAAATAAATAAATAAATAAATAAAGTTCTATTATTTATTTATTTATTTATTTATTTATTTATTTATTTATTTATTTATTTATTCTAATTGGTAGTGAAAATGTTCCATTAGCTGGGCTTTGATTCACTTTTCTTTTCAAGATGCCAAATTCAGAGATGGCCTCAGCCACAATTAAGTACAGTATGCTTAGTATCAGTCAAGAAGCGGGGGGTAAGCACCTGTTCAGTCATAATAAATGTATTTCTATGTAAGCCTAGGAATATGAGTAACCTGTTAGTCACTGATATGCTGCTCCTGATAATACCACCACCAAACTATCTACAAGTGGCATTATGCAAAGGAATGTTGAAGGAAAGCAGCTGAGTGCTCTTATATTGGGATCTCTCTCTCTCTCTCTTTCTCTTTTGGTTCTTCACAATTAAATGTCATTAAATATAAAGTAGGGCGAAGGGGGAGGAAACAGCCTATAAACCTTATTTTCTTAAAGAAAAGCACACAAAATGTCCAGGCTTCATGATGGGAAGTAGCTACAGCTTAGGCAGGAGCCTGAGAAGTAGCACTCTGGGTGTCTGAATCAATGGAAGCCTGGGTGAGGGTGGGAGCAGGGGCGGAGGGGTGTGTGTGTGTGTGTGTACGTGTTGGTTGCTTCCCTCAGCCAAGCATACCTTTGCAATCTGGCGCATTTCCTTACGTGGCCTTGCTCAGGCTTATAAACCATTGGAATCAATTTCTTTTAAAAACACGTTTCTCAGAAACTTATTACGCACTTTAGAGATATATTATATACCTTCAGCAGGAAAAGAAGAAAAATTACAGGTGCAAAAGCAACCCATTTTTCTCGCGGCTGAAAATGATGCTGTGTACTAGTCACAAGGGAACAGTAAAAATTACACTCCGGCAGCAACAGGGCAGAAGCCCACAAAGCCACAGCCGGGCGAGTGGCACAGCCAGGCAGCACTCTAATAAATCAAGATAATTCTCTGCCTGCCTTGAACTTAGACCCGACTACAATTCACTGGTACAGCAGGAAAAAAAAAAGGTCTGTTAGAGGAATTCAGCTTTACTGGGGGGACGTGATTAGTCACTGGCCAGATTGAGCCTCGATTGCATCTAAATGGTCCACTTTATGAACCATTTATCTTCTGCTCAGACCATTTTCATTACACCAAAAAGTGACGCTGAGCTACCAGCTGTAAGATACAGCCTGGTGAAAATTAATAACCTTTTTTTCCCCCCTCCTCCTTTCCTCCTCCTGCAGAACTCCTGCATATGTGAGCAGGAGCATTTATCCCTGTTTTGTTGCTATTTGCATCCCGGCGTTTCCCTGGCAGTCTTTCAATTTTCTCAAGTCTCTTAGCCTTTGCCCCCTGTTTCGCTTTCGCAACACAAACAATTCATCTGTGCATTTAAAATTCTCTTAGCGCCCTGACATCAGGATATAGCCTTAGAGCAGGGAGCAGTTTACACAGGGAAAAAAAAAGTGTGTGTGTGTATGTGTGTGTGTAGCTCTTATTAATTCCTCTGTCCTGCCTTCCTGCTAAAATATAGGGATCTTGAGATTACCACCAGGTCCCTTAAAGACCATTTAGAGCAGTGCAATTTTAAAAAGGAGACCTTTATTAATACCTTCTTAGGCGACTGACTGCGGGGAGGGCAGAGGAGGTCTGGCTGTGATGGAAGATAGTCTCTTAGCAAGGGCATCACGTGACTGATAATTCACCAACAGCCTACCGAGCCTTCTGTGGCTGCTAAGATATATGCTGATATGATTACAATAACACACAATGAAATTATGGAGTATTAATGGTGCTTAACCACTGTCAGGAATTAAGGAGAATTAACATGAGTCTTTCTTTGAGCAGACATAGTTTTGATAGGGCTGATTAAGGATTTGGCTATCTGAGGAAGCTCATTATAGTATTAATTAGGATACAATGAGGAGCAAACTCAGTTGTTTGGAATGATTTCTGCCCGGAATCACATAACGAGGAAGAGCTTTTAAAAACATTTCTCATCAGACCCCATGGTTTCGTTTTGTGCGTGTTGTGGAGGGGGTGTATGCAAGATTACAATAGTTCTCAACTCATTTTCTGATTTTCCAGCTTCCTTTAATAGGTCCTTTGCCCAGCACAATAATGTCACTGCTACCAGTACCACAATACAGTAACTATAGCCATATGTATGGTTGTCCAGGTACGTATATACAATAGTTTGCAGACATAGGCTTGTTAATTCGCATCATTGAAAGAATAGAAAAATCCCGAGAAAATTCAGCATAAAGAAATTTGCTCAAACATGCCAATCTGGAGGGATCAGCAGCATGATTTACACACCAACGCACAACACCCACTCCTACATAAGAGTGTAGTTTACATAATAGAAACCTAACAGTATCTTTTTTAGATGAAGTGGAGAAGTGCTAATAAAATGAAATTAAAAATATCCATGCCGATTCTTGCATTCTATTAATAATGCAAGAATCTCTTTTGAAAAAATATTGAAGTTTTTTTTGTAATTAAGAACACAATTAAAAGCTATTAGACAAAACAGTCGCATTCACATATTCTACTGTCTGTTAGTTTTTATGGTCTAATCGTTTTTAATATTTAAATAAGATGTGAATCACATCTAGAGGGTATTTGCAGTTTCCAATGAGGGAGCATAGAGCTGAAACTTTGGTGTTTATTTTAGGTACACACACACAAACACACAAAAAGGGCTTGCCAATAAAGTACTGTTGTTGTTATGTGCTGTCATGTCCAACCTATGGTGACCCTATGAATGAATGATCTCCAACATGTCCTGTCTGCAACCGCCATGCTCAGCTCTTGTGAACTCAAGCCTGTGGCTTCCTTTAGGGACTTGATCCATCTTTTATTTGGTCTTCCTCTTTTCCTGCTGTGTTCAGCTTTCCCCAGCATTATTGTTTTTTCCAGAGAATCTTGCCTTCTCACAATGGGCCCAAAGTAGAACAGCCTCCGTTTTCAAAGGAATAGTTCAGGTTTGATTTGATCTTGGGCCCATTCATTTTTCTGGCAGTCCATCACATCTGCAAATCTCAGTAGTGTAGTCTAGCTTGCCAGCACCTGGGACAAATATTGCACCCAATAACTCATGGGCCTGTACCCCCCTCCTCCCTCTGTTCCCAATAGGAATGCCCCTGATGCACCTTCCTCCTCCTCCATCATCATCCTTCATTTCCTCCACCTTCCCCCAGCTCCTCCTCATCTACCTTGCACTGGGCTCAGCTAGGGCACAGAGGGGGGCTCACTGTGCTTCCAGATGCCACTGCTATGCTGCTGCTGCTGCCTCCTGCAGCGCCCACATACTCCCACCACCAGCCCATCAGGAAGATACTGCCAGCAGCCCAGCAGTGGCCAGGAAGACACACAACAGCACCTGGACCCCTGCCGCTCCCGAGCCCAGCCTGCATGCTCTGGCTGCCCAGCAGCAGCCCCCCCCTCCACCAGTCCCAGTCAGACAGAGGAACCTGGCATGCTACAATCAACAAGGCGGTCTACTGCCCTTTGCCCAGCGCCATGCTTGTGCTGGGCTGGGGATGTCCATCTCGCCCTGCTCGCTAGACAGCCTTGGCAAGCAGGGAGGTGATGGAGGTGGTGGCAGGAGGGAGGAAGGAGGGAGCGAGAGAGTACAGATGGATGGATGGAGCCACCTGGCCCAGCCCAGTGGTAAGACAGAGTGTGTGGAGGGGCCATGAAAGGGTGGGGGTTTCACCCCTCACAAGGTTGCACCCGGGTTACTGTCCCTCTGCCCCCCACACATTACACCACGGCAAAGCTGTCCCCCAGCACCATATTTCAAACAAATAAATTCTTTTCCTGTTAGCTTTCTCAACTGTCCAGCTTTCACACATGAGCATAGTGATCAGAAATGCCAGAATGTGAATGATCTTGGTCTTGGTCTCCAGTGACATATCCTTACACGATGAATTTTTTTAATTCCTTCATTGCTACCTGTCCAAGTTTCAATATGCTTCTGATTTCTTGATTGCAGCCTCCCTTTGGACTGATGATTTAACCAAGGTATACAAAATTTTTCACTATTTCAGTTTTTTTCATTGTCAACATTGAAGTTGTGTAATTCTTATGCAGTCATGATTTTTGTCTTCTTAACATTCAGCTGCAATCCTGCTTTGGCACTTTCTTCTTTCACTTTCACTATAAATCATTTCAAGTCATTCCTCTTCAAGGAAGTCTGCCATCCTTTTATTCTTTCTATATAGGTCTTCAGTATACTTTCTCCACCTTCTCTTTATTTTCTCCTGGGCAGACAGCCTGTTTCACTTCTGTATTGACCATCTGGTGTTGTCCATATGTACAGTTATGTGTTTGGTTACTTGAAGCATGTATTTGCAATAAATAGATTGCTGGCTTCACAAACTCTATAAGTCATTCTCCTGCTTTGTTTCTGACTGCTAGACCAATTTTTTCAACAATATTTGGTTCTGCTTTGTTTCCTACTTTTGCATTCCAGTAAAATATTATTAGAAGCCTGCCTTGTTTTGGTATGTGATCAATTTCCTCTTGTATGCTTGCATAAAAACTTTCAACTTTATCTTCTTCAGCATCTGTAGTTGGACAATGGTTATGTTGACAGGTTTTCCATAGAGTGATATTGTTTGGCAAGACTTTGCTTTATTGCCCCTAACTGCCTGTGCTATATCTTGCCTCAGTATTAGAGCCACTCCATTTTGTTCACGTTAGTTCACTGACATCAACCATTGCAATGTTTACAAGTTCCATTTCCTGCTGCATGGTTTCCAGTCTACCTTGATTCATACTTTTAATATTTCATGTTCCGAATTTATGCATTATGCAGGATTGGACTTCCCTTTCACTTTTGTGCATGTCAGCAACTAGCTGTCCTTTTGACTTTCATCTAGTTGTGTTATTAGTGACAGTGCTATTTGTGCTTGTTCTTTGCTTTTACCCAGTAGCTGATTGAGTGCTTTCCAGTCTGAGAGTCTGGATTAAGATCTTCCAGCACTATATCTCATTTCATTTTGGGCTGTCTTATCACAGGGTTTTCACAGTAAAGAAAGCTCAGGAATTGCCACCTTCTGTATAGTTCTAACAAATGTTAGCTTGAATGTCACCACCATTACCCCTTCTGCCAGTATCACCTTTAGCTACTGCCACTGCCAAGTAATGGTTGCCCCCATCACCACTGGAACTATCCATTCTCTTCTGCTGATGCAGCTGTTATCCTTGAAGAAGGTGGATGCAAATTAGAACTTCTCCATAGCTCAGTGGTTTAGGTCTGGCTGCAGAGCTAGAGGCTGTGTATTCAATTCCCCACTATGCCTCCTTGACAGTAGCTGGTCTTGATGATCCATAAAATCACTTCCTGCTCTGCAGTTCTAAGATCTTGATGATGATGATAGTCTGGTGCTTCAGTTGTGGCCATTTCACTTTGGACGCTCTGCTAGGAGTCCATGCTTGTGATGGAGTCTGGCCTCCTGATAGCATTGCTCTTGGTTTCACTGACACTCAAATCCTTCTTCCATTTTAAGGTATGCATCCAAGAGAGGAATAAAATATTATACCACTATAATTGTCAGAAGATGCAAATCCATGTGTTTGGCTACCTTTAGAAATAATTCTTACTTCGAATAATTAATGAGCAAATGAGAAAGACATCATGGCTTGATTTGCTCTGGAAGGCAAAGCAGATACCAACTGCAACATGGATCTCATGGAGGAGTTTGCATCCTGCCAGTGGAGATAGTTTCACCTTTGAGAATGCAGATGGTTGAATCATTACTGCCCTCTCCTGGGTATTTGTTAGGAACAATAGAGTTACTTCCCGTTAATAACACTGAAGCTGTTCAAAGGGCCGGCACACATTCCTTTCAAGAGAGAGAAGGTCTGAAAAAGAGTAGTCCCTGCACAACCTTTGTGCATTTCAGTGGGACTTCAGCAGTTGTGGGAAAATGCATGGTGTTGAGTGTGTATGTATGTGTGCGTGCGTGTGCCTGTGTGTATGCACACATCTATGTGGTGAAGTTGGAGTTTTACACTGAAAAGGGTTTAGAAAGTGTGGGCTATATTACACTTTAAAAGAGAGGGCTGCACCTTCTGGTATGTCTTCCCCTTTCACAATTGGTGAGGCTGATGGGAACTAGAAATCAACAACTACTGGAGGATCACTGGTTTCCAAACCAAGTCTTAAAAGAAGTAAACAGTGATAAGGCTCAGAGAGGAGGGCTCCACAAATATTTCTCACAACACAAGAAAGAGTGTTGTCTGTAACAGGGAGAGGGAACCAGTGGTCCTAGTCTAACTCTATGGTGTTCCACTGGGGTTGTTCCCCCTTGTGTATGATACCATCTGTTGGTGATTTCCGAGCTTTCTAAAAGGTTGAACACCTTTCTTAAGGCTTAGTTACTGGTAGAAAGGACTTGCATCTAAAATTTGCTGGTATTTGTTGAATCCACGTCTTGTTGCCCTCCCTCCTAATGCACTATGTCTCCAAGAGCAGATCTGAAATTCAGTTTGAACTTCAGGCTGAATGAGGTTTTCCCATCTTTACCTATAGGGAAAGACACCTTAAGGTACCTTAAGGGCTACTAATTGAGTGTACCCTCTGATAAAGTAAGCACTGCTCTGTGAAAGCTGAAATTGTCCTGTTAGTCTTTAAAATGTGACAAAGTGTTGTGTTCCCCATAACAAATTATCATGGTTCCAGTTCCAGATATTTCTGCGAAGATGACTGTAGCGCATTGTAGACTCACCATCACACAATTGTAGAGCCTGCGACATATCATCTGGGGATTCTGAAAGGCTGGTCTGGAGGGAGAGATTACCAGAACAGCATGTTGTGTTGGTTCCAAATCTATTAAGTCTTGACAAGAGTTACATAGATAGACAATTGATAACAATGCCTGGTGGTAACAAGCAGCCGGGGACAATGAGGAAACAATATGGCAACGGGCTATAGGAATAGGGGAGGTAGTAAATCTTAGTATGAACTATCTTCAAGTAGGGACAACCCAGTTAAATGCCTACAGCAATACCAGCACACAAAGATGTCATGGAGAAGACCAGGCTGGAATCCCTATCCCAGGCATGCTTTTTATGTATTTGTGGAGAATTTTTTTGTGTTCATTTTATTTGATTTTATTTTTGCATGGAAGAGTATTTAGTCATCTGAGCCAGCAGCTACAGTTTGCAGTGAAAACTTGCTTTCTGCCATTCCGTTGGGCTAAGCTCCTGCCTTAGTCAAAAGCTGGATGTACTAGACCATGGACAGCTCCAAGAGAAGTCATCAGTAAGTACTAATCTCAGCTGAACCCAGGTGTAGGCCCTTGTAACTTCTTCATGCTCCCCCCCCCTTGCAAAAGAGGGCCATACCTGGGTACTACAGTGATGCTCTTACAGTAGTGTTCCAAGCCTTGAGCAGCCCAAGTGTTCTTGGACTGCAGTTCCCAGAAGCCTTCACCACCCTCTGTGCAGGCAAGGGTTTCTGGGAGTTGCCATCTAAAAACAGCAGGCTTACTCACAATTGGGAACTACTGCTCTACAGTGTATTTAGCATGTCTCTTGCCACCCTCTGTCAAAGATTTACAGGAAAGCACAGGTTATTGGCAGTTCATGTGTGGGTTCCCTAAAAGATGTGACCTCCTAGACTGCCTGGTGTTTCAGGAGATGAATGTGACAGCCAGCATTCTTTCAGACCCAGTAACGTAGGGACAAATAGCCCCATCTTTTTAACTATGTCATCTCAAAGGTAGTTATCTTTACTTTGAAATTGATCCCCCATTATTTCATATGTACTAGTTTCAAGAAAACCAATGATCATGAGCTAAATATCAGTCAGTATAGAAGACTGGCACAAACCAGTTTCGGATCCTGTGGTGGTGCTGATGTGAACTTCAGCTTAAGGAAGAAAGCGCTTCTCAAATGTATGAGTAGAGGTAAGTTATAAGAAGTAGAGGTAAGGCATAAGAAAAAGGGAGGAAAATCCACTGTCCCCTCCTGCCAAATTGTGCACATCATGACCTTTGTATTTGCTAACAGGTGGGGGGGGGGGTCACATGTTGCTGGCTGGCTTCCCCAGCTAATATCTCCCATGATACCACATAGGCCCCCCCTGAGTTGTGACAGAGAGGCACTGACTTTAGGAGCCAGTACCTTTATGTAGCAGTGCTGCACACATGCACTCTGATGGCGAGCAAATGGAATTTAGTACCAAGTTGTAACCTATTCATGTTTTGAAGGATTCTAAACAGCTGTTATTGATGAAGTCCTAATTCATTCTTTGAGCTTATTCTTCAAGTTCCACCCCATATCAGTGATTAAAAATAGATTAAAGAACTATGGATTTTTGCAGCTGTATTAATTGTTTCTGATTATTAGATTTGCATTGTACACTGTACAGCCCCAAGACCTATGTTATCATGGGCTTTGAGTCTATAATTTCCATTTAGCTGTTGCCAATACTCACTGGCACAAATCTCTCTTTCTAACGTTCTTTTTTGTTGTTGCTGCGGCTGTTTCTATACAGCATCAATTACATCTTACTCACCCCTGTTGTATAATGCATTCCAGATTAGAAAAACGTTTTCCCTATGCTGTAATTAACAAAATGATTAGCATCAGTCCTGGAATGCATTTGTGTATCACCTTCATTGTGTGCTGCTCTATAAGGTGAATAGCAGGCCCCATTGTAGTAACCACTGCTTCCTGGCTATTTCTGCTCACTTTAGTGTGGGTTATGTAAGAGTAGTATTTGATGGATCAAACCAATACAACAAATAGAAAGAGGTGTGATAAAAAGGAAGCATATAAAAAGTCTTTCTAAACAAACAAACAAACAAAATAACAATAGCTTTATTTTATTGGGTGAAATCACAAAGCTGAGAAACGTGTTGACTAAAACTTCTAGAACCTTCCACTAGCATATCTGGCAGGAAAAATTCTGGGAGTTGTAGTTCAAAACTAATGTTTATCCAGTTGCATGAATTAGCAAACAGACTGGGTCCCACATAACTATAGGATATCTTCTATATCAACTCTGAGCTTGCAAAGGTTTGTGGTTTTTTTTAAAACTACAGTTAACAAAATCCCAAGTTAGCAGGATCAGTGGCCGTGCTGGCTGGGGGATCCTAGAACCTATAGTCTAAAAAAGTAACTTTTCCAAAATCTGTATGAACTGCCATTCCTTGAAATCACCTAGAAAGGCTTTACTTCAGAACTGGGAAGGAGGAGATGTCCTTTTCAGGCCTAAGCATATGTAGCACAAAGCCAACATCTGAAGTTCCTCTTTTTTTACATCCAGATAACCACACATTTCTCCAAACTGGGTCGGGACCCACCTTCACAGTTAAGAAAAGTTTAACTCTTCTTTCCTTTGTCCCATTTCCCCCACCTGCCTCTTAGAGGAGAGAGAAAATCTCTCTTGGCACATGTGGATAATGTTGTTGTCTTTAGTCCTACACGGAGACAGTGTGGTGGTTAGTTTCACATTTTAAGGCTTTTCCTACTATTTACTTACTAGCATTGCTGTTTTGTTTTGATTTCTTCAATTGCTTATTTAGGCAATTTTTCAGTACGTAGTACCTTTTTGGGTGGAAAGTGATGAATACATTTTGGAAATGAAATGAAACCCACACAGCTAGGCACGTGTATCCCTTCCTGGAATTAATGGTGTTACTCCAAGGGGGTATTTCCAAGCTCCCTTTCCCAGAAGTGAGAAATGAGAGAGCCCTGTGTTCACCTCTACGTTGACTTCTAGCATTGGCCCGAAGATATGTTTCTCCCATAGCATCAAACTAATGAAGAATCCTTGGCTACCAAATCGAGTCTGAGTTATCGCTCTCAACAGAACAGACATTCCCACCATGGACTATGAATTATAAAGACCAAACAAAACAAAACAAAACAAAACACCAGGTGTATGAGACATTTCCTTCTTCTCTTGATGTCTTTGGAGGTTTTAATGCCTATTTGGTATGAAGAAGGCCTGGTGCTGGAGGAAGTTCTAGCATCACAATGAGCAGACAGGTAAGAGGTGCAGGTAACCCTTATGGTGAACAGAGCATTACAAATGTAAGTCCACCTCCTTTTTTGAAAATCCCAATGAATACAACAGAATTTCTAACTTCTAGCCATTTCCAGTCAATATTGGACTTAAATGAAGCTGAGCCTCAGATATAGACATAGATGCTAGCCTTAGAGCACTGAAGCCCTAAAGATAGCTATATGTAATATATTCAGTCCTGCCTCTAAATAGAAATGCAGAGGGCTGCTCTGTAGCTGTCCTTCTGATATAAAGTAGAACTATTTGATTCCTATACTGTGCAGCAAAGCCAGAAGTAATTTTATGAAGTGTGATGTGTATCGCTCTCTCTTCTCTCTGTATGTATGTATGTATGTATCTCATGACTAAAAATAACATTTGAATTGCGGGAACTGGGTGGTGGTGGAGGTGGGAAAGCAATGAGATAGTGTAAAGAATACTTATTCATAGGACTTCTGGGTCTTTACGTGGAGAGAGCACACACACAATATAAACTTTATTTTTTTTAAGCCAAACTGGCTACCAAACACCCCTGCAACATACATGCCACAGAATGTTTTAACTGGAAAACTTGCTCTCGACAAGTATAAGTTAAAAACAGTAGTAGGGAAGAAATGCCACAAAGGTCTCATGAGCTAAGCCCTCAAGAGGAAATGGCAGCTATATAGCTTGAAATGACCCCCATTAAAAGTACCTAGGACCCAAATGCCCCTAGCCACAGTGGTCATCTCGCAGACAAGCTCTTTAGGAAGGCCAGATAATCAGTTTCTCTTGTTTCTATGCTAAAAGGATGGTCTGGAGGTCTGGGAAAGAAAGCATCCTGGAAAGGTCTGCCTCTCTTCTTGTTCCTGTTCAGCAGATGGCCCATTATGTCCTTTGTCTGTGGTTTAGTCAGGTGGGAAGACAAGGCGAGGCAGAACACATGACAACAAGGGGCCGGATCACTAGTCAGCCTGATGAAGAAACTCTATAAAAATACATACGAGGATCTTCTTTCTGTATCTCTCTCTGCCTGAACCTTCCAGCTATTCTTGCCAGCTGGAGTTCCAACACTCCATAGCTCCAAGAGAGTCTAAGGCTAAGCCATCACATTAGACCCTAATGTGACAAAGATGAGGGAATCTTTGCCACACTTTACCTACAGCAGGGATCAGGAAACTTTTTTACTTTTTACCCACCCCCCAAAAATTATATACATTGATATTACCCCCCCTTGGCTCTTGCCGTCCGCGGCCGACCCCTGCCCCGCCTCTGAGCTTGCCCGGGACCTGTGGCCACCGTCCGGGCAGCCAGTCTAGAGCTGCCACACCGCTGGGAAAGTGCGTCCTTGGTGAGGGGAGGCGGGCGCCGCAGGGCCAGCAGGTCCACTGGCCATGAGCTCAGGTGAGGCAGGATGGGAAAGGGGCCTCCTTGCCAGCGCACCAGGTGGGTGGGTGTGGGCAGGAAGGAGAGCCCCGGACAGGGCAAAGAGTCCAGCTGGCCTGGTATGTCCCCTCCCCCCCCTTTGGAGGTGAGGGGGACAGGCGAGTGCCCTGTGCAGTTCCTCGCCAGGGCTCGCTCTCCTTGTGACGGAACGCCCACCTACACACAACATCGTCGGAAATAAAATGCCTGGGGGTAAAATGCCTGCCATGACCGTCCCCATTATCCCCAGGATTTTCATTTTTTAACCCCATTTGGGGTAATTTACCCCTGTTCTCTGACCACTGACGTACAGTATCTTCTGGGAATGTTTTCCCCACACATTGGTGACTCCCCAAACTATGCCTCCCCCTCATCCTCTCTCTGTGTGTGGATGTGTGTGATTTAGGGGAAAGATCCTTCCTTTGAACGAGGTCATGGTTTGTTCCACATTTGCTTGAAATTCAGAGCAAAGGAAGGTGGAGGCTGGGGAGGCTTTTAAAAAGTAATTTGTCCTACCAAATCGTTTTGC